>NC_064887.1:12896550-13498581 GCF_929443795.1 Astur gentilis | reverse complement strand
CTCAGGTATGCATTTGCAAATTTCAACAAAATCAGAAAGAATGCTAGGCTGGTTTCTTATCTCAGAGGTAACTAAATTCCCAAGAGAAAAACAAGCAGCTGATCAGATCAACACCAACACTTGCGGTCAGATAGGCACAACTCAGCTATTCAACATTTTGCTTGACATTTTGCTGGCTTACCATAGCTACGTGGCATATGCACATAGCTCCAGACTTGACAGATCGTTTGCCATCTTGCATGCCAGGAGTACAGCAAGAGAGAGCAGGTGAGCAGGAGTGTACAAGGAGGATAAAGGGCACATTAGAGCACCACTCATGGAGAAAAACTTGCTTACTCAAATATCACCGATCTTGTAAAGAAATTCTAAAGCTCCCTCAGTATCTCATCAGACACAACTAGCTGAAGTTAGAAGAACCCTACGTGCCATTATACATGCATGCCTCAAATTTACTTCAGAGGATGGTTTAATGCAACAAAGCTGTAAAATGCAAATAATTGTTAAATTGTGTAAGACAAATAGTTCCACAACAATACTTCATTGACAGAGCCTGATTTTCTCTTCATACACACCAGCTAATGTGATGTATTATAATTCATGTCAATTGAACTATTCCTGATTTTCATCAGTGAGAAAAGAATTCAGTTCAAGATTAAGCAACGATTAAGTTTTTAAAATCCCATGAACTAAATAGGAGGCTGAAAGATGCCTGTACTAGAGCTTTAGTAAGTCACAGATCTTTATTGGACTGTGTTATCTTTTATATCAATGGTAAAAGTTACAAACTGATAAACAGACAAAAACCCATTGTCAGACAATCATGCTATTCTGGCATCTCACTAGAGATGAAGGGCAAAATACATTGCATAAGCTTTGGGTGCGTGGCAGGCTTATACAAAAAGCCAGGAGTGGGGTGGAGGTGAACAAAAGAAAAAAAAATAGTTCTGAAATTTGGGGATATTCAATGCATGTGGATAGAACTACACAGCTTCTATTCCCACGGATGCACTTAAATACATCCTATCCTCAAGGCAGCAATGTGATTACAATGAATTGGTGCATTGAAATATTCTGAGAATGGAAGCTGATCCAGTTCAAACAAGTGAGAAATGAGGATGCTACAATTTGAATATTTAATTAACGAAAGAAAAACAGAGAAGATTCACTAGAGACAACTGTTCTGCATTCCCAGGCTTTGGCTAGCTGGCTTGAGAAACATTTCCACTGTTAAACTCTATTTAAAGAAAAGAAAAAAGATAGAGGCATGCAGGAATCTGATATCATTCAATTAACATTCTGGTTTAAGATTTTAACAATAGCGTCTTGAAAAAGCCCATTTAATGTGTAGGAAAATGTCTGCTCCCGATTGGTTTGGCATGTTCCGGAAATGCTGTCTGATTATACCTCAGCCCAGAAGAATGAGAAAGCTGTCTTAAAGGATTACAACCTACAGACTTACATTTCTGATTTGTACATCTGCTGGAGGGCATCGTTGAGTGAAAGCATTTTGTGAGGGTATCGTACAGAACGTGCATCTCAAGTGTTTTACACACATGAATTCAGCAACCTGCCTTCCTGGACGGCAGTAAATCAAGGACCCAAGCATCTTAGGAAGGAAAAAGGGAGAGTAATACATTATATAATTTTTCTCTATTTTGTCCTGTGAACAGACTCTTCTGATAGTGCAGAGGTCTGTTTGATAAAGCAATTTGATTGATAACAACTGTGCCATTCCTCTGAAGAGTCCACAGGAGTATCACAGATGGTGAGATAACTTGCTGTAATTTTCTCACCAAAGAACACTGAATCAGGCTTTCAGCCTACAGAGCAGACAATAATTTCCAATAAAATTCACTAAAGGAGGGGGTTTGGGTTGGGTTTTTTTGGAGGTAGAGAAAGAATTTTGCACTTGCACTTCTCAGATTTCGATTATCCTAGCATCCACGTCTCTGTGGTGATGCTGGAATCTGTTCTACACTCAGCATGCTGAATATTTCTGCCCTGGTGATTCTGAGCGCACATGTAGGCTAACGTCAGATTTTGACAGTGATAAAGAATGAAAATATGGGAAAGAAAAAGGGGAAAAAAACAGGCATAAAAAATACTGAACTAGAAGCGACTTAATTGAGATGCCTGAAAGACTATAGAACTGAGGATCTAGTCTAGTAATCACTTTGTACTATCTTTACATTATACTGTACTAGCTGGGTAATGCAGTGTCATTGTGTCCTGCTACTCAGACCCTAACTAGAATAACTGGACTCAATTACATTTAGAGCGGATCTGTGGGGTGAGGTATCTAAATCTACAAATAAGCCAACCCTATTTCACTATACCAAAGGATTAGGTAAATTGAAAAAAATCAAGTACAGCATTTCTGTGATCCAAGCTACTCAACTGCAGCTATCCCTTAATGTTTTAAAGAGTTTTTTACCAAATACACTGACCACAGAATGGACAAGCACAGAAGAGACTGTCAATTTGCAGGTGTACTGGGGACCGTAAGGATGTACAGGAGTGTCCTGTAACATCTAACTAGAAACACTGACAATTATGGGCCTTCAAAATATTTACCACTCTGGACTTCAGACAGTGTTCTGCAAACTGAAAAAATAAGCCTTCTGCTTTAAGAAGATTTTATTCCTAGTTCTCTAATAAACAGCCCTTCCTGTTTCATCAATAATATCCGACATAAGGCAAGGTTATATCAAGCCAACCTTCTATTTCCAGTGACTTCACATTTTCTAAACTGTCAACAGGTGAAATCACTGTCTAGCCAGTGACTCAGGAACAGCACACCTGGATTCTAACATCTCCCTGGACTTGGGTACTCACTGTGGTGAGGGAACACTATAGCAACATGCACAGCTAGTCTGTGTTTGTTACTTAGGAGGTAAATAAGAAACATAACCCAGTCCTTGTAACTCAAATGCTGTCATAATCTTGCTCCCATGAATCTTACAGTTTTCCTGGATAGCATGAAACTTGGTAGTGCTGGAGTTTGCCTGCCAGTGTTTGCCTCACAGGTGTATCCCTCCATTGCCTCTTCAGGTTTCCCACGTGCTCCCTCTTCACACAGAACCCTAAAAGCATTTCCACCGGCAGCGCTCTTGGAATAGGCACAAAACTGGCTGCTTGTCTGCAGAGGCTCCTTCCTCTGCCATTGCGTCAGTGATCTGTCTGAAGAGCCTGCTTTAATTCCAACTCTCACACCTTTCATTTAACTGGCATTTAGTTCCATTCTCAATGGCTTGCCTCTGGAGAGTTCTTTCCCTCGGGAAGAAATGCCACAGCTTCATTGATCGGCCCATGCTCTGTGTATAGCAATTTCACAGAAGTTGACTATATTGCTTGAACTCTGTGGCACAATTTCCATTGTTTTGCAACAGCTTTAAGGCTCTCAAAATGGTCTCATCAGCAACACGATTATCTGTTTAAAACGCTGCACTGCTCCTTGAGTGCTGTCATTCAGTAAGCCCACCTGTACTGAATGGAATAGCATCCTTGTTGCAAGTCTAGATCATATTTTGGGTCTTGAAAAACAAATAACACTTCAACTCAAACATAGAGCTCCAGCTAAACGACCAAGGCATCTTTTTAGACCTTGCTGCTTTTGATTGTAGCCGATAAAATACCAGCTCCATCTTTTTCCCAGTAATACAGTCTGGGAATTTGCTTCTACTTTAGCAAGTTCAAAATAGTTTCTGCTATGAATAACTCCTGCACAGAATCCTATTCAAACTAAGATGACTAGCTTTCTTGACTATTTCCTATGCAAATCTCACTTTAAATTTTATGAACCAAATTAAAAAAAATGTGTTCTTTGGATGAGGAATTGTCAATCTATAATTTTAAAATCCTTAAAGATTTTGTTCCCAGGAGTGGGAATATCCAGTCTTTCAGAGAAGCCTGGCTTTTAATTTCCTTCCTGCTTTCCTGCAGTTGTGTTTCAGGTACCTTTTTCATAACACTGTTTCTGAATTGTCTGGTTTTTAGTTGTGTGAAGTGAATCTACTCGTTACTTTAGCACTTTTGTGCAAAATACACATTTTTAAACTCCAACAGTACCCAGTCTCCTCAGTTTCTACCACTGAAAAAGAATACCCTATTTTTTATTTTCTTTTCATGATGTGCTGGGTTTGGCTGGCATAGGGTTAATTTTCTTCATCGTAGCTAGTAAGAAGCTATGTTTTGGATTTGTGCTGAAAAAAGTGTTGGTAATACAGAGAGATGTTTCTGTTATTGCTGAGCAGTGCTTACACAGAGCAGAGGCCTTTTCTGCCTCTCACCCAACCCCGCCAGCGAGCAGGCTGGGGGGGCACAGGAAGCCGGGAGGGGACACAGCTGGGACAGCTGACCCCCACTGACCACAGGGATATTCCAGACCATATGGCATCATGCTCAGCATAGAAAGCTGGAGGAAGAAGGAGGAAGGGGGGGACATTTGGAGTGATGGCGTTTGTCTTCCCAAGTAACCGTTACGCGTGATGGAGCCCTGCTCTCCTGGAGATGGCTGAACACCTGCCTGCCGATGGGAAGCAGTGAATTAATTCCTTGTTTTGCTTTGCTTGCATGTGCGGCTTTTGCTCTTTATCTCAGCCCACAAGTTTTCTCACTTTTACCCTTCTGATTCTCTCCCCCATCCCACTGTGAGGGAGGCGAGTGAGCGGTTGCGTGGTGCTTAGCTGCCGGCTGCAGTTAAACCACAACAGTAGTCAAATAGTGTTTTGCTGTGAAGTGCCTAGAATTTGTCCCTCTGCTTTTCTGCCATTATCACTCTTCAGATAGAACAGAAATCCTCTCACCAAATGAAAGCCATTAGTCCTTTCGCAGCCATAGCGCTTGCAGAACTGAATCTTCCATGGCAGTTGCAGTCAGCTATTGCCTATAGGTAGATTTTTTGAAAGGTCAGGTCTTCACATTTAGCCTTTTCTGCCTGTTGTTTTGTGGTCTGTGGTACACTGTGTTACAAGCATTACATTCCCATGCCAGGAGAGAAATATATAAAAGTTAGTACAAAAAATAACCAAACACCAATAATAACTGTTTGCAAAGGAATGTGAAAGGTAAATGACTTTGTATTTCAACAGAAATGACCCTGACCAACTTGACATTATCTAAATGAGCAACACACAGTGGGCCACTCCCAACATTTCTGTTGTTTCAGTTACAGCAAATTTCAATGACAAAAATGTTTTGATTAACACTGGTAGAAAATTGGCCAGCTGTGCTTTGAACCCTTTCAGCAAATGGTAAGTTCAGAGCATTTTTAGAAAGTCATGAACAAGGAGTTAAACTTTGACCTCTTGACACCAAGAGGTACAGCACAAAATATACAAGCAAGTAACATTAACTATTAACTGGATGATCATCAGTATGTACCCATAACTGTATTCACTGTATTAGATGTAGCTGTATGTGAACGGCCAAAGTGTAGCCTGACAGGAGCAGCAACACAAGTTCTGCAGCCTTGCCTCTCTGCCCAGCCATTCGTGTGTTACCCAACCACAGAAAGGCACACTGCTGAAGGATCGAAGGGATCCACCTGCCTCAGGTCCCTGGCATGGCAGAATGGTCTCCATCCTATGGTACATTGATGAAAGGTAGACTGAAAGAATAGACTTTGCTAGCTATGTGCACGTGAAATGAGCAAATTGCAGATTTTAGCAAGCACTTTGTCCATTCTATGGAGCAGGCAGACCCTTGCTCAACACTGTGCAAGTACAGCGTGCCTTTTGAGGATCTTGGGGACCTTTCAGAGAGAACAGCATTACAGCATCACTGACATATACCAGCACTCTGTTTCCTGGTTGCAGAGTGTTAAGTTTTGCCACATCAGTCTGGGAAGGCAAGAGACACCATTCAGTAATTTCAATCTGGTTAATAAAGTTTTCTCTCATTACAGTTGAGTGTCTTCATTTCTAAGACAAAATACTTCTCGTAAGAGTTAGCAACCATGCATGCAACTGTGCTGAGGAGGTAGTTAATTGACCACCTGTTCAAGCACTCCCCATCCCAAACAAAATGGTTTGGTACACTTGTAGCATGCCTGTTTAAGTCCTACACAGAAGCACAGGGCTTCCCCAGAGGCTTGTCCAAATGGTGAAAGAAAAAGACCTTCTATCCCCCAAGAAGGGCACTGACTAGACTCAGACACTAGGGAAGGGATGTCTGGCTCCTACATTCCTATGAGTGCCTGTCTCTTGATGCTTCTATGCAATGATCCAATCTATCATAGCATTTTCTAAATCTTAGCCAACAGTTTTACATCTGCAGGTATAGAGTAAAGGGGTTCTTAAGAAACGTACTTCTTAAAAAGTCAGAAACTGTGCTATCAAAGTCCGTGTGTGTGAGTGGGGAAACATCACCCATCATGCAAGCTCAAGTTTTTCCCTGGTTACTCATTAAGAGCACAAAATAATTCTATTTCATATTTCTGCACAGAAGCTCCAGACTTTGAGCCCAGTTCTTGTTGCTAATAATAATGGCTGACAGGTAGATGGAGGTTATAATGGCTCCATTATAAAGGAAACCCAAAAGGACACAGAGTTAAAGGTTTCACAGCTCACCAACTCTGTCACTGCTTGATGTTTCGGCTTTTGAATTCTTGTCTTTGCATCTTCCTTTTAACATTTTTATAGGACTTTCTAGCTGGACTACCTATTACAGCAGCTGTGTTATTTGCTAGATAGAAATCTAGTAAAAGAAATCCCTCTTTAAAACAAATAAAACTAAATGCAACAAATACGTAGTTCTACTCTTGCCCTATTGATTTCAAATCCCACAGGAGTTTCACCATTATGTTATCATTTAGATGATAAGTCAGGGTAGAAATTGTTCAGTGAAATGCACTGAGGTTCACCTTGGGACCTGACCCTGGTAGGGTTCCATCCTCCTGCATTTTCATTTTGCCTTCAAGTTGAATATTCATTTTTAAACTGCACCAAAGCATACACATGGCTTACGATAAAATTCTCAAGAGGAGGCCCACTAGTTTTAGGAACAACAGCGGAAAGAATATGAACAGAGCAGTGTGAAAAGAAATCTCAGCAAGGCTCTGCCCAACTGAAGTCTCTTCTGCATTCAACATTTGAATTTTCTACATTATTTATTGCCACCATCAAAAGTTTAATCCTTAAGGCATCATTCTGCATGCAGTTGCCTTATAAGCTCATGAAACCCTAGGTAGGTTAATTCCAATACAGTTATATAAATTATTAACATCATCTCCAAATATGATGTGCATTTCATCTGAGGAATTGTCTAAGATCCAGAACTTTCGTGTGGAGACCAAATTTCTTATATTCAAGCTCGTTTTCAAGACCGCTGTTAAATGATCTTTCACTTCAAGACTACACTGCAGACAAGCGCCATTTTGTAACCAAGAAAATATCTCCACACCCAAACATTTACCTAATGGAATCACATTTTCAACCTACATTTCTGAATTTTTCTCTCCAGCTGACCAGACAAGCATTCTGAACACTTCCCCCCCCACACACATCCCATTAAAAACTCCAGGCAGATTAACCTACAATTGTAGCTAATTGTAAGGTACCTTGAGGTAACTTACTACTTGGAGTGCATCAAACATGATAACTTAGGACATGGCAAATGTCACAAGAGAAAACTCTCTGCAAGCACCACTTCTATTATTCATTCTCTACTGTCACCCTGAGCATTCTCAGAAGAGTGCTCCAAATGTCACCTTCCCACTAACTTTCACATAGCTACATACATGTTGCTAGAAATACTGCTTCAAGTATAGCCCAGTGTAAACGTTTTCATTTCCACATACACAGAAAATGCATTAGTTTCTTCTAAAGAAAAAAAAAAATAGGGAAAAGAAGAAGGAAAAAAAAAAATAATAAAACAAGTTGTGTCCACTGAGCCCAGTACATCCTTCTATGTTATCCTCAAAACTAAAAGTAGGTAGAATTAATAAAGTTATTTTTAACATCACTAGAACTCTAAAGAGCTTCCTCCAAGGGTCACTGCAGTACATTGGAAGGCATGGGCTTACTTATTTCTGCAGCGGTCCTGACCTTGCCTTCAGTCTGTGACTGCCTGCTCAGTTTGCCTGTATTAGTGAATCAGTTGTTATTTCCGATATTTCCCTCCAAAATTCATATCTGAGAAATAGCAACACTTTGCGCAAATATCTATATTCTTGTACATGAGGAAATACGTATATTCTTTGTTAATATTAGTTTTTATTTCTACTTCAGAAGTTTTAGCCATCTAGCTAAGAAAAAGAAACAAGATAAAATAAGCAGTTGTCAAGTGGAATACTATACATCAAACAAGGGACTATTTAGCTAAACTACTGGTAAGTACCACTGATAAATCAGCACAGACCAGAATTCACTGTTTGCCCAAAATGGGAAGAAAAAGCTATGTATTTCATACAAGTGAAAGAAAGCAACTACAATGTATAAGTATCTTCTGTAAATATCCTCAGATCTCTTAAGTGGAAAGAGAGACAGCCCTTTAAGATTCGAGAATGAAAATGCTGATAACATCTCTGCTGAACCCATTTTAGGATCTGATCCAAAACTCAGTAATTAAGGACATGGTTAGTTTCCATAGGGCATTAAGCTGTTATTTCCATATGCAATCACCAATAACATTGCTGCTAGTAAGTAAGGAGTGGTTGTGAAACAGGCAGTACATCCAGAAACTGCACTGCCAATATGTGCATTTAATTTTTTATTGTATAATATCCTTTGGACATAAGGAGTTTTGAGAATCCCAACATTACAAACATTTTAAGTGGACTTCTGGTTTCTTGAGCTAGTCTGTTAAAACGGTACACTTTATTTCACATCCTAGGTCCCTTGAAGTCAATGAGTTTATTCTGCTGGAGTAAAACTGTCCACTTCCTGCAGTGATTTCTTTTCATCTTTGTCTTCAGAGAAAAGCTCAGATTCTCTCAGTAGCTTCCACTGTCAAGATTTTTACTACATTTAAAAGTATTTCTAATGTCTGGCAAGGTAAAAAATGCTTCCCACAACCAAAGCCTTTATGAACACTTTTAATTCTGTTCCATTCCAGTCTTAAGTGATGTGTGTGTATATATATATATTTACGTAGTACGATCTGTATTTTGAAATGAGGGAAGCTAATACAGATAGGTTAAGTAGTCCAGATAAGGGTGGACATCTGAGCACACCAGATACAGCACACAAACCACAAGATCCATTACAGTTTATTAGTTTTACTGCTTTCAGCATGGCCTTAGCTACAAAACTGTCTTGTAAAAGTCGTGCAAATACCACTGATTTCCCTTGCAAACCTTCTTTAAAAAAAACCAAAAATACCTTTTTCCCTAGAGCATAAAAGAAATGTGCTGCTTAGAGTATGCTTTTCATTAGAAATCAGGAATAGTATCAACTTTTCTTCAAATTACCTTTGGAGGCCACATCTGGTTAGTTTAATTCTTCAAAGATTGCCTTGCTTTTTCTCCTTGGCTCTTTTTTCTCTGTCATACATTGGCTCGTTTTATGTCTGACAGTTCTTTTATTACCAGATTTCATTTTGAATCCGATTTCCCCCCTGTCTCATTACTTCTGTCTTGCTCTCTGTTTGTTCTCTTTTTCTTTTCCTGTCTGACAATTCTCTTATTAGTGGATTTGGTTTTGCTTTTGTTTCATGCTTTCTGGTTTTATTCTCTTGTGTCTTATTTTTGCTTTTTTACTTATTTTTCTCCTGTCAAGGCTTCCTTTTCTTTCTGCCTATTCTCTCAAAAGGTATATACTTAGCTTTTGTTTAAGGTTATCAGATTTCAGTATGTTGTGGAGTTGGTTTGTCATTAGATACTGCCATGCAGAAGGCACCAGGTTCAAATCTGAGTTCCTTCAGCTGTTTGGTCTAAGAGCACAACCGCTAATCTAAGTATCAACCTATTTATATAGCCATTAGCTCTGCTTCTCAGCTACTACAACATGCCCTCGATCTAAACTTACTGGGTTAAGAGCAAGGACACTACTTTTAAATTCATTACTTTCTCCCAGCACTCTCCATAAGCCATTAGGTTCCCTCCAGCTAGTACAGAGAAAAGGTGACCCACAAGCCACGCCTTTGCTCTGCTCCTCACAGGTTCTCCTAATATGATCTCTACAGTAAATGAATAGACTCCTGAAGCGCATTAACAGGCACAACCAATGTTACTTGCAGTTCTTTGTGTCTCAGCTCCACCCCAGGGAAACAGTTGTGTATGCACATCATGCAGTCTTGCTGTACGACGTTTCAGAGGGAAAATGAGAGCTTTTGTGAGCTTCATTGGGGGAAAAGGTGGAAATGCTGCTATTAGCGTGCTTCATCCAGCTGGTCTCCTAATCCTTAAAAGAACTCACTGTACCACTAGGATTGCATGTGTCCTAGGGGCTAGCAAGTGCCCATGGGAGTGACCATTTCCAAGCAGTTGGGCCCCTGAGAGAAAGCCAGGGAGACCTCACTTATTTATCACCTGCATCACTGATTTGCTTCAGATGCCAGAACTTGAGGCAAGACCACGAAAGCACTGCTGGGACAGGGGGCTGAACTGGAAGGAGATGCTTGGCCTATACCGATACTTGGGGATCCACTTACCAATGGGATATTTATTTTTACAGAAGTAGAAAACACAATTAGGTGAATTTGCTGCTATTGACTGCAAGGAGGAGAATATTGTCTCACTGTCCCTTCATATTGTTGTTCTGGTGGTTTTCAAATTAAAAGGGAAGTATCGGAGTCATAAATTTTCTCCTCCATACTTATGGACAGAGAATTTCTGATTCCAAAGGCACCAAGGAAAGCTTTACTAGATTTCTGGGTGAAAGCTCAAAATGATTTATTATTTGTCAAGAGACACATTAAATAAACTTGGCCTTTTTTGCTGTCATCAGCTGTCTGAAAGACAAGCTACAAGCATTAAGAGTTTCTTTTAATGCCACAGCACTTATGTTAGAGAAAGCACAGTTGAAGCATCTTATATTTGGAAAGAAGATGTAATGTCAGGGATAAGGACTACTTGCTGGGGCTGTTTGTTCCTCAGTGGGGGACTGGTTCCTGTGCAGTGTCTCCTGTACATGTTTACACTGGGGGTGAACAAAGTAGTAAATTGTCTTCAGTAAATTGAAATTTGGTGAATCAAGACGAGGATTAAGTGCCATGTCATTTTCATAGTCTAGAAGGAGGATCTCTATAAAGTGACTCAGCATTCCTTTAAAGGTCATTACTGCCCAAATGCAAGGAGCGTACTTCCATTCAGTTATTTTCAGAACACAGCCTCTCTATTGCTGCCAAAGAAATTTTCAGGTCGTTTTTTTGTTGACAGGTCACAGTTCTTTCTCACAGTTTCCAGTTCTGCCGACTTAAAAATCAAAAGCAGTACTCTATACAAACAGCAGTGCAGGCCATCAAGACAGTGATTTCTGCTTAAGCTTCTGAAAACTAAAGAAAAAGCAAATCATGTGCCATGTGCTATGGGCTAGGCATACTAGCACCCTGTTCCATTTGCTAATGAAAGCTAAGAAATCCAAAGGATATAATGCATTCAATGATATGGGGCAGTGCATCATAATATGTAAAGGCATGCAGCCCTGCAGCATTATTTGCTGTATTTAAATCCTGTGGACATACTAAAAACTGCAGCTGTATGAACCAGATACCAACCCTTCCTTTTTATGCACAAATTCTGTATTCTTGGACCAGTATCAGATTCATCAAACTGAGTCCAGGATGTGAAAAAGAAAGAAAATAAAGAAAATGCTCAGAAACATACTATTGGCGTGGCAGACTTTTTTTTTTTTTTTCCCCCCTCCTTAAACAGGCACATCTGTACCAATTTCTCAGACTAAATGGTATTAATCACATTACCACAGTGAGTCCCACAGCAAAAATGATTCATCTAATCTGCTGATAAGGAAGACCAGCTCCACTCCTGCAAACCCTTCTATTCTCCACATCACTTGGTTTCCTATCTTGTGATTTAAATAGAATTGGGACTAGATTGCACACCCTTGATACAGAAGTCCCACTAACGTTTCAATAACTGTTCACCACTATGCATAAAAGCTCCTATTAGTGGTCTTTGAGTGCTGCTGAACCTGACATAGCACTGAACTGCAGCAAGCAGACTGGGATTAGAAATTTCAAAACCATTTAGATGCCTTAAAGATGCACTGTCATAATCTGCCTTTGGGAATGATCTGCCCCAATAGCAAAAGCTAGCATGTTAGCAATGTACTCCAATTCCCACAGGCTCTCCTGCTGCCTAGTTATAGCTACCATAAGCCCTGTTTCAGCATTCTCCACTGTCTAAGCTGGATTTAATCAGAATAAGCACCCTATGAACCCTTCCCACGACAGCCAGAATCAGGTATTTGTAGACACATGCTGCTTTTAAACTTAAACTACACAGCAGAGCTTCCTTTTTTTTTTCCAGCATCTTGAAAAACGGAGCAGTCAAAAGACAAATATTAAATCTGCTAAAATCAAACCTGCACCCCACAGAAATTAGAGACTGATCTGCATTGAAATGCAAGACAAACTCTGTAGGCCAGCCCATAACTCTAGCGTACCTCTTAGTCTCATACTCCAAACTGAGACTGGCAAGAAACACCAATATTTGCCTCTGCACTGCAATTATTACCAGAATCCAAACAATCCCAAATGGAAGATGCATAAGGGATCCTGGGTCCTCAGTTCCTCAACCTTTGTGGCTTAAATTCAGGCCAAAGCAGTGACAATTTTGAATCTGAATGCTGATCTGAAGTCACGAACTGCTCCTAAGTTTCTGCCTGGAGCCCATCTATACCACGTTCAGAGTAACTGCAAATGCCAGAACCATCACGGACCCTGCACACTTCTGCCAAAACTCTATCCACTTCACTGGAACTTAATTTGGCCCAGAGTCTGAAATTACTTAATTCAAACAGCATCTTATTATAAATTTGCTGGGAACTATCCCCCAGTCGTTTATCAGCAGGAAGACAAAAATTTAAAATACAGTTTATATTTTCCAAGGCCAAGAATTGCTGGTTTTATAGTAACACTATTGACTTGTAAATAAACAGTAAAAAGGAGGGTAAAAAAATCTATCATGCAGGATAATGTCCCTCTTATAAATACTCAAATGATATCTACCTAGCAAATAGCAAGCAAGGCTTCTGAACCACTTAACACATCAACTGTTCAGAGAAACCCTTGGATATTGTTAGCAGATGAAAGATAACAAGTTGTGAAATGAATATCCTTTCATTTCCCTTTCACTTACTTCACATTACTTGAGATAAGACTAAATTACCTCAAACGCATACCTTATTGAAAAAACAAGGATATGTTTCCATACCCTTAAAACGTGTATTTTCAGTTTACATTTCTTCCCTTCAACTTTTGTCAAAGATGCACATAGTATCAGTATTTTCTCTCCTGTATCCTGTCCTCAAGAAAAGCCTACGATATACAGAAAGCAAGTGTTAAACAAGGACAAGGTTTGGGTCAACTCTATGCATCTTGATTTTTCACCATCCACTTGATCTTATTTTCCCCAAAGTTCCAAAGTATTTAGATGCAAGTGTCAAGCTAACACACATGAATATAATACTTCAAGCAAAAAGGAAAGCAACCTATGGGTAAAACACAGTATTAAAATGTGTACATATTTCAAATCACACTTCAGAAAAGCTGTCCTTCATAATGGCTTGGTTTTTCAGTAAAAAAGGCATCCAGCAAGTAAGAAAACTCAACTATTTCAGAAGCCAAAAACCAACTCACTGCCAACTTCATAGCCTTGTAACTCAAGCAGGAACTCTCATGACTGAAATACCTTGTTAATTGATATTATTTTTCTCCTATAGAAGCACTTCATCTACACAAACATGAGGTGAGCACAGGAGGCTGACTCTGAAGATGTCACCCTTAAGTGAATTGACTCAGGTAGGCATCCCTTCCAACTACACAATACTGCTTTTCATCATTGTTTTAAAAGTTGTTCTAAAACTTTACAGGCTTGAAAATACATAGGAGACAGAAATCACAAAGAAAGTGGGAAAGGCTATACTATTCCTACAATGCAAGTTAAATTGAAGACAAAACTATGCTCTGTTTTTTATATTCTTACTATTTTCAAACAAAAACCTCAGTCTTTTGTGGAAGATAATTTCTGAGCAATTGGTTTTAATCACTTGGTTCAAAACCAATGACTGAATTTTGTACAACCCACAGGAAGATTGCCAGTGAAGTCTACACCTCACCCCTAGTAAGCCTGTTTTATGAGCTGTCGTGTTCTGCAAGTCTCATCTAAAACTGAGCTCTGCCTCTGAACTATTTAACAATTCGATGAAATGCTTTGCTACACTTTTACTGTAATTCAATTGAGATGAGAGTTTAAGTGAAACAAAACTTCAAAATGCCACTTTATTTATTCCCATCCTTATATTGCTTAAAATACCCAAGACCACTTCCAGCAAAAATTTCAATTGCTGCAAAAACTTAATGGGCCTTAACATTTCATAAAGCACAGAGCCAAACACGGACAGACAAACTACAGGTTGATGTTATTTAGAATACTGTAGGACACCAAAAGAGCACTCCAGGGTAAAAAGCTCCCTGCCGCTAATAGTCTGTGTTTGAGCTGACAGCACTGACATACATATACAGGCTGAGAATTCCTGGGGCAAAGTCATGATACAAATGAAACACTGTCTTCAGAAGGGGGAGGCAGAGATTCGCTGGTAATGTCTGTTGTGAATTTGCACTCATATGTGCAAATAAAAAAGGTTTAAAAGCAAACTAGGCTGAAAGTTAGCTTGAGGAATAAAGCAGCTGAACTACGAATTTAGGATGCCATCAAAAAACAGAGAAGGAAAAACATGCATGCAGAGGGGAGAACGAAGGGATGCCCAGAGAGAAGGACAACCATTACTTGGTCAGTTGGTGGATGTGCCATTATATTCACACTTGACCTGGTTGCCTAAATATAAAGAAAACTCATGAGTCCTACCTAGCCCTGCCCTTCCTATGAAACCATCAGTTACAAAAACAGGTCTGTCACCACAGCCTTGACTAGTACAGAAGGCACTTCATACTTGCATAAAACAAATAGGAACTGAGTCTGTGCTAACACGTGAGGTTCAGCTGATGGGCCACTAGAAGTGGAAGATTTTTCCAGCATCTTCCCTCTCATTTCTTACTTTTAGCTTGCTGTTCTAAGAAAAGAAGTCACAGGCAACTATATCCTGCCTGTCCATTCACCACGTTCAATAATCATACTTCCTTATAAGTTTTGTGAAAATCTGCTTCACAGCGTATACTCAAAAGTTATCCACACTCACTGCACTTCTGGTCCATACCAATACACACAGACTAGCCAGCTACCCGGTGCTCCTGTAGCTCAGTATCTATCATAGCATTGATTTGAGAGAGCCTTGCTACTAAGGAAAACAGCTAGACAACAGAGGAAAAAGATCAGAGGTGCTGCAAGGAGGCGCCATTTCATAAAGGCTGAGGGGAAGCAGCCAGAAAAGCAAGAGATAGTGAGGTGGAAGGAGGGAGGGAAGCATACAATGACAAAAGATCCCCATGCCAAGGCAACCATGTTGTATGAATTCCACTACGGATGGAATGACTTTTTACTCATTAAGAAACTCTCTTTAGATAGTCTTTCGGTGTCTGTTCTGATTGTTTCCAGGACAGAGAAATTTGTTAAGAGGATTAGATAACGGTATGTCCATAAGACAAATGAGTCAATGTAAAGGTGTTTCAATGTCTGCATAAGGTCACAAGTAAAGCGCTCAGACTTCTATTAAGCTGCTCAAGGTGCAATAGCTGGTCAACATTGGCCACCATAAAGCAAATTCCAATGGCTCCATGTGCATACAGCAGCCAAGTTCAGGGCTCATCATGGGCCAGCACAAATCAGCCGAGACTACTAGGGCTTTTACATAAATACATTACCTATTATCAGGAAGCAAAATGCTTCCATGGAGAAAGTGTAAGATTTTGCTTACAGCAACCCCCCCAACATGGGAGCAAATTCACACAACTCGTATTTCCGATAATGCTTTTTGACAGAATTCATTAGCCAACTCAGGAGTCCTGCAGTTTATTGTGACTGGGATGAGAAATTTATGATAGAACCTCATGCAATTCTGTCTGCCTTGAACGCACCAGAAATTAAGGTAAAAGGAGGTATTTTCTTTATTCACACAGTGCCAAAGGATTTTTTGGCTTTTCCTCTGGACTAGACTGCCAAGGATTTTGTGACTCCATCTGATGCTTTAAATACAGCCCTTTCTCACTGCTCTAGTACTCTTTCTGCTTTCTCTCGCCCATATATCCAAGTCTTCATAAAATCATATGCAATGAAACCTTCTGCCCACATGCACCCTGTGCTTGCTCATGTTTGAAGTGGAAGCTGCTATCACTCTGCCATCTGTTCTGTAAAAGAGCAACTCTGTTTCGTAACGGTATTCCCAGATGAAGGGCAACTATTGTTTCCCCATTGCTAGCAGTGGTTTTAGTCCAATTCAGAACAGTATCTAGTAGCAAAAATACAGGGCAAAAATACTGCACTACAACCTAAAAAGAAAAAAAATATATTAAATACAGTTGCCTGGAGAGCAACCCAAAAGACTCTGAAGAAGCTAAGCAGAGACAATAACATTACACTTGAGTGTGTGGGTCTGCCCTGTTTTAGACCCTTTAAAGGGAACCTTTTTGATGCTAAAGAAAAGCGATAGCATGAAAGTGTTTATGGTAAAAAGCCAGCGTAAAATGCCCTTGGCTCAAAGGCCACCCAAGGCCACCTGTCTTTGCCTTTTTTAAACATAAAACTCCGCACTTCGTTCATTTCTTTCCAAAGCATAACCAGAAGTGCAACCCAGCTGTGGTAATCTGGGAATAAGTTTAATTTTAAGAAAGTGTTTGAATTTTGAGTGTCTGATCCTACAACTTTAGTCCTATATCAAACAATCAATTAAGAAGGCCCTACTTTTTTTTCCTGCAAAACAACTGCTCTTCAGTGCAGTGTTGTGGTGTTTCATGCTCATATGACCATTTTTCTCTCTTGTTCAGGCCAGTATCTCTGTTTAGCTTCAGTGGCTTTCCTCTCTGATCCATGAACAGATATTATGGATTCCTTGCACTGTGTGTTTGTATTCTTTGGTCCCTAGCTATAGACATTGGATTTTTTTCTTTTTTAAATTTTCTTTGAAAAGTTGTGATTTGCTGTCCATTTTTAAGGTCAGGCTTACAAAACATGCACAACCTACCTGTGCTTGATATAGCTTGTTAAATATTTTATTTTATTTGTGGTTTTATTAGCTGGATACAGCCCTCTGGGGCACTTTTATGAAGGATGCTTTTGAAATGTAAATGTGATTGATTTGGTATTACAGCTTATATTATTCTACTTCCACAGTGCCTTTGGGAACAAGAGAATGGAGTTTCTCTTTTTACTGATGAAAAGGTCCTATGGTAGGTGTTTTCCTCTCTTCTACACACAAACACAAAGAGCCTACTAGTTTCTAAAAAACGTTAGCAGTGTTCACAGTTTATGCCAACCAACTTTTAGCGCTTCTTCCATTTTCTGAACTGGTCTGGATAATAAAAACAATAAATTTGATACTCCCATTTAAGAGGCAAGTTAAAATTCACATGTGATGCAGACACAGCTCCACCTTTAATAGATAGAATCGTACAAACCATACCATTCTTATCACAGTTGCTCATGAAAAGTGCTTAAAGCAGTACAGCTAAGTGGTCTAGAACATGCTGCTGTGTTTGCCATCACAAGAGAAAAGGTATAAGAGCAAAATAAAATTTTGCAGAACCCTATGATTACTTACTCATGTTGTAAGAATGATTTGACTACATTTAAAAAGTAGTTAAATAAATGGCTAATTCCTTTATATAACACCAAGTCCTTTAAGAAGAATGTATTCTGGGAGACTATTCAAACATCTGGAAATGATGGGCTAGCACACTCCAATTTGAAACATTGTGTTCCACTTCGCCCTACCCCAAAGGAGGGTAGTTCAGAAATGAAATCTTCCAGTTTCAAAGGAAGCATGTTTGTGTGACTTCTTCAACCTATCAAATCCCAACAATTTAGGAGAAATACTTTTGACTGTAATAAACAACAGAACCCATTTCAAAGTAGTGATGTATTGTCTGGGGAGATATTAAAAGTAAAGCAAGTAACTAAGAAGCTATCTGCATTTCACACACACAGTATTAAAATAGACCCACAAGAACAAAAGGCATTTGTGTAAAATTTAAGCAATATTAAGCGTGCAGTTTTTCCAGTGAATTGGTAAAGCTCAGAAGATGTAACTAATTAGAACAGAAGGCTGCAACAGTTAGACTATTTCAGAAAGAATAGTTAAGGTACGTTGCCATATGGTTCTGAAAACTCATTTAATGCAATCCAAATAGGAGAACATGTGCATATACCCCTGTGAGTTGCCCGAGCATTAATACCGCCTTTTAACTCAGCCATTTAGTACAGGCACAACTGTTACTGAGCTGCATGACTTTATACAGTGAAGGTAAAATTAAATTGGGAAAAGATTACAAAAGCTGTGAAAACATCATAAATCAAACCAAATTAAATATTCACCTATGTGTTATATGACATACGATTTTCCATTCTGCTGAAACAGATAGCAATGCATAGCAATAAACTTTGGAACTTCAAAGGAGTGACCATATCTTTGCAGAAACTCACACAGTGGTTAGGACAGTGTGCTCATGCAGCGGATCCTGAGGTAACGGACATAGTCTATACAATATCTAAATTGCAAAGCTACATGCTCAAAATGGAGAAAGAGCCACAGCTAAAAATCACTTATAGAAAAGGCCCCTCATGTTTGAAAGTATCCAGGGCCATCTGTTCCTATGCAAGTGTGCTCCTTGAAAAAAAATCAATAACATTTTTGAGTTTAAGAAAGAAGCTGGCATGACGTTTATGAATCTAAGAAAGAAGTAGAGTTAAAGTTGAGAAGATAACATTTAAGACCTGACCAACAAAATTTGGCTGTCATTCACTTCTGTGAAAATTCAAACTCTTTTTTACTAATGAAGCAGCAGCATTGTTGAAATGAGTTACTCTCGCCTTTAACTAGGATGTTGCACAATTGATATTGATCTAGAAATAACACCAAAACCAGAACTTTGGCTCTTCCTCTGTCAAGCTTTGAGAAAGTCTGGACCTCATTTAACTGCCAAGCCTTAGTTAACCACCTAACAAATAAATTGTTCATCCTACTACCCTGAAAAAAAAAAAAATTAATACAAGAATGCGTAGTTTGAAAACCTTATTCTCTCTTCTCCTGCTGGAGCTATTCTTACCCACTGTGTCAAGATGATCATATAAACTCTTTGACTGCTACTTATTTCTACCATTGCACTTCGCATGTTCGGGGCATCCAATAATACACAAAATAAGCCCTTTTACTGAATGCAAAAGAAGAATGGAAGACTATTTGTGCTATTGTTTAATGAATAAAACTGTCTCACAACCATAATCCCTGGCTCATCCCTTAGGAGGCAGAATATAATCCCCTGGGAGATTTCAGTAAAAATGGAACTGTGCTCCAGTTCTGTAGCTGGTAATTGCCTTCCACAAGCTCTATGCTGATGCAAGGACACCGTGCACAGGAATAGCTGCTCTGCTCACACCATCAGTGATAGGATAATGGCCCTATATCTGTACCTGTTCCAGTTCCTGAATCTTAATCACCTAGGGGCTGAAGACACTCCTTTAATTGTGTATATTTTACAACCAGTCAATGCAAAATTAATTACTAACTCTCCCAGTCCTCCAAAAGACATTTTAAAAGATTTTTAGACCTATACATTTTTAAAAAGCGTCCTCCATTGATCGATGTCTCTGCCATAGATCTGTGTGCTGCTTTCTGTTCTCTTCAATCTGAGGCTTGAAAACAAGGTACCTTTTCTGAATCCCAATGCCTAAATGCATTCATTGACATTTAGCAATATGTTTTACTACTCTGGCCTTTAAGTATGTTGCATCACAACTGCCTGGTCATCCCATAGTTTCCCCACAGGTCAATGACACTTCTAAGGAGGGAATAAGCAAAATGCTACCTGAGCTGATGGTATCACTTTCTTACTGCGATCCCTTTGAATTAAAAGCTGTGAATAACAGTAACAACACAAGGGAGCTCATTGCTTTTGGTGTCAGCTCCCTTCACAAACTACCTTATTGCTACCAGTGAGGCCACTCTCACAACAATGGGCTACAGAAGAAAGCTGCATTGCCATCACTTTTAAGGAGAGAACAGATTTTGCAGAAAGTTAATTCTGAAAATAATGTGGTTGTAAACAAGATTTTCTGAAAGCTGCAGCATTTATTTTGAAGAGATCTATGTGAGGCAATACACAGGGAAACTGCAAAGAACATTAGCTTAAGAATAATTCTTTTATGTCACTTCCCTGATTGGTAACATTTAGCTAGTGTGAAAAATAGCTATTTAAAAAGCAATACTTAAATGTGTAAGACAGATACTCAGATATTTTCATAATCCTCAACCCTGAAGATTCTTACTAGTAGAACTTTGCATCATTGAGCAGTCTTCCAAGAGAACATAAATATTATACATGAATTTATGATTTATTTATCTTTACCCCAACTGCTTTAGAGACTATATTCCTATAGCATGTTGAAACCCAGCCATCTCTAATAGAGAAACTAGCCATCCAGTACCCAAAACCAGCATAGTTTGGGAGAAAGCAGATGGAAAAGGTGCCAGAACAAAATTATCTGAAAAAGAGGTGTCATGGAGATGTCAATTCTATAGAGAAAGATATAAAGGTCTAACCTGAAAGCCTCCAGTTTTATGGGAACAGATGCAACAAAAATACGCCATGAGGGCACACATGTTAGAGCAAGGGACAGACTTCTCAGGTCTAGGTAGGTAGCTTATACGTATAGTGAAAGCTTTCTTCCTTGAAATCAGCAGGACAACTATTGATTTCTATGGGGAGTGCATTTTCCTTCCCATAGCTATGTTTAAACAGGGCAGACCTTAAGGAAGGGTGAATAAAAAAACGCTTCAAAGAGGAAAATGCCTCTTTTGAAAATACTATTAAAGGCACTTCTTTGTCCTTATACCCTTTTCCTTGCCCCTCCACAGAAAAAATCAAAATCTGTTTTTCATCTTCTCAGATCAACATTGTTTGTTGTTACAACTGTACCGAAGCTGACTGATTAGCTTTGATTTTTCAGTCAGCTATTTCCCATTAAGAGTCTATGATCTTTGTTCTGACAAATACTCTAGACAAATTAGCTGGACATCAGCTACCTAAACACACATGTCTACCACCACTTTACAAGTTCATAGCTGACTTTCCAGGAAGGCTGTATCATACCTACCATTTGAGTGTGCATGCTTTCGTCCCAGAACACATGGAATGGTGTTAGACACCTATGGTGAATCAACTGAATCCCATTGTCCAGTACAGACCTTCCCAAAGCAGGAAATATTATATCAGTCCAATAAGACCTATTCTAAATTTAGCACCTGGGTCAGGACAGATGAAGAGGAACCTCAAAGCTTTAGGTACTTTTGTATACAGTTTAATTCCACTGCTGTCTTAAAGGACAGATTCCCCAAAGACCATATCACACTTACAGACTTAAGAGTGGTGTATCCTATAAATTCACTGTATACTTGGGTTTACATATTAGTCACTGCTATTCTGTAACAGTAGATGGTTATAATAATAGTATTTCATGTTGTTTCACAGTTAGGAAAGATAGAATAATCATTTGGGAATCCACAGGGTGCCAGTGAAACCAAGTAAATGTTTTGCTATTCAAATTGTGGCATGAAAGCAAAATTTTTCATCAAAAGCGCTGGTACAGATTTTTCAAAATCTCTTTGAATACCTTTCCTACAAACTCTGTCATAATACATAATGTTTTCTCCTGGCTCCCAATCATGAAATTAATCACTGAATTACATAATGATTTCTCAGAAATCCTTATGATGCTTGGCACATTCATTCTACACCTGATTGGCCTTTGCGTTTTATAAGCAAATGATTACAAGGAAATATTTAAACATATGCATTACTTAAGAAAACAACTTTGATAAGAATAACAAATGATCACTTTCTGCTGGTAGGCAAACACTGCAACAATTTACAATAGTTTGACTGGAAGTTGAAGTGAAGTTTGGATGACAATGTTCAGAGTTAGGTAGAAGAAAGCTGGGTGAATTAGAAAAGAAGGGAACACTAATTGTCTGGGAAGAAGTCAGGAAGTTTCTTAATCTCCTCTTCAGAAGTAAACTTGGGAGCTCCTTGAAATTTGAATGTGTGTTTACACTAAACACCAAGTTGCAATTTGTCGTGTGTTTTAAGACCAAAAAAGTCCAGCAAATTCTTCTAGAAGAGAAATGTGTTAAATCAAATTTTAAAATATTTCAAAACCTCTGTTCTCTTAGACTAGCAAGACCATGGTGCTTTGTACTACTAGTTTTGGTGCAACTGATTTACTTCCACAGAAATCGTTCATCTATCAGCACGAAAAACATAAATGTCAAAGCAGCTATAATATATGTGCACCAATAAAGTCATCTGTTATGCTTTCCTTTTTTTTTTTTGCTTTAAGCCCAACAAATAGAAAAAAGGCTTTATTAACCTTCACTAGAATTAAACATAGATTTTTAAAATAAAAGATGACTGGTGACTTCTACCCAGGAGTCCTTGGGAGGGGACAATGAGCCTAAGCTGCAGACCAGTAACCAGAAACTGCCAATGCCTTTTCTGGCCTTGGCAGTATCATTTAAATTTCCTTGCCTCAGTTTCTTAACGTGGGATCATAAATAACAGTGTCACAATGCTGATGATCTACGAGTCCAACTTATTCCCATGGCTAATACTGTCAGTAAATTTAGCTATAAAGTAGTTCAAAAGGAATTATATGTGTAAAGAAACACACATACATACACATATCCTGGGAGAACAGACTATCCACAGAGAAGCACAAGTCACTCACCTCCCTCCATGTTTTCTAGTTGCTCCCAAATCACTTTATTCAACTTGTCCAACCTCCTCCAATTCATTTTCCCCTTTAACTAGTCTGACTAGATTTAAACAACAATCAAAAAAACCCCAAAGTGCCACACACCACACCCTCTGCTCACGGTTTTTGTCTCTGAAAAGAAGAAAAAAAAAAAGGGGGGGGGGGGGGGGGGTAAGTAAAAAAATAAATACCCAAATAGAGTATCTCTGTGTGATGAGTTGATAGATGAAGTTAGAAAGCAATAAAGAAATGCACCCTCATTGACTGCATCACAAGAATATGGCTCTAGCTCTGCATATTAGGTCTTCAAGTAACATGGTGAAAGGTAGGAAACTTGGAAATGTAAAACGATATGACAATATGTTCTACTTCTGAGAGCAATGTGATTGAAAAGTGACTGAGAGCAATGGAAGTTCATGTTCCTTCAGAAGACACCCCATCCACCCACTCTTGTTCACAGACACCATCTTCTTGTTCTGCACACACGAAGCACTGTCACAGGCCTAGTGCAAGCCCTCAGCAGAACCCCCTGAGGAGGTTCTGTAGGATTACATCCTATGTTTAGTTTTAGGTCTTGTTCACCAACTGAAAACAAAAGACAACAAAAGATGGACCAAAAGGTGAGGCACACAGTAGGAATGCAAGACTAATATTTTAGAAGCGACCTAGGGTAGACAATTATATTTTTTTTCGGGGGGGGGGGGGGAAGATCTGTTGTTTGAATGAGCAGCCTTTATCAACATTTGCTCTGACATTCAGAAGTGAAAAATAACAAAAATAGGCAGCAAGTGTAGAGTGAACAAAAGGACCCCACCCCAGAAAAATATTTTAATATCGAAGCTCCATTTATGTCTAAGTTAGACAACTTCATATTTTTGGTCCAAAGTGTTTACTATTAGACAATGTGGTAATCACAATTCACTTTATTCTAGGATTGGTCGTACTTGTAAAATTCTTAGTTGGTGGGGATCTCCAATTTTGTAGTAGACATGCATGCACGTGTAATACAAAGGATGTTAAAGAGAACAAATTCATAGAAAAAAAGGTATAGCACAGGCCACAATATTTATATGCTGCAAAACAAAACAAAACAAATTCCATTATTTTGCAGAAGACATCACAACTTTCTCCTACACACCCCCTCTTCGTGCTCAGACCAAGAGGCTGCATGCTGAGCCCCAGAAGCCTGGGGACAGAACATGAAAATCCTACTCCAGGCTAGGGAGAAGGAGCACAAAGGCACTAGAGAACTGTCATATGAACATTAAATATCACAGGAGGTTGTTACACAGAATTTATTCGATGCTATGATATTGTTCTCTCTAATTTTCATTCCATTGTGCCACCATGGCCCCTTACTGTTGCTGCAGAATGCGCAGGCAGAATGCCCAGGAAGTATTTTTGCCACTTTACTAAAGTTTTGGTGGGAATAAGACCCCAGTAACTCCAAGGTAAAAGCTACCCCTGTCTGGGACACCCAGTATAGAAAAAGGGTAAGTTCAAATGTGTCTTCCATAAGTGAAAATAGGTTTTTAAACAGTTTTACCAAATATGTCAAAATTCACTTAGGCTAATCCTGTTCCAACCTAATTTAGTATTCAAAATCCACTTACTTTAGTAGTTTAAGAACTAGTGTGTTTTTCAACACTATCAGTTCTTTCTGGTATGCAGCTTCAGGAAAGCTCTATTGTGTCCCACAAAGATCATACCAAAAAGCTGACTTGATACATCACAGTCACGTATACAAGAAAATGCAAGGCATAACATAACAAGGTATTTTAAATATATAATTTTTTTTCCTCAATGTATCTACTCAGAAAATAGTCTCTGCTCTGGAATACCATACAGCCAGTGCAACACATGGCTGACCGGGACTGATACAATATTGGGGAGATTTTTTTCTTTCATTGTCTCAAACTAAACACAACAAATGCTAGCAGGAATACTCTGTGTTATGGACCTCTTTATTGCAGACAAAGAAAAGAGGTCCAAGTCACTGTAACATTAATCTTTCTTCATGGCTATCTCTCATCCCTCCAAAGTATGCATTAAATACCTTCCAAATGACAAAACAAACATGTAAAGCGAAAACAACAAAAAAAGAAAGACATGAAAAAATATGGGTTCTTCCTTTAAAACATCAAGAACATGGATTTGAATTTGTATCTAATGCCTACATGTTGTGGCTTACAGAAACATTAAAAATGTATAAACAGAATTTGAAATAGCTTGAAGAACCACAGAACATCACATCTGTTAACCAAATGGAAAGTATCTAAAAAATTAAAGAGGGTGTGGAAATTATTTGTTTTATTCTTTTGCATTGCACACAACCATTATGTGTTCTTCTCTTCTAATTGAGTCCTCTAAGCTATAAGAGTTTAAATAAACACAACTGTCCAGCCATAATGTCTGTTTATATCAGTCTTTGATCAAGCCTAACTGCAACAAATTAGGAAGAGGCTTTAAGTAGTAATTAGTAGCATTATTACAAAAGAGCAACAAAATACTTGCAATAAGATATTTCTCTCAGACCAAAGCTACCAGCAGTAGTAAGGGAGGTTAGTCTTAAACTGCTTTTGAAGACCTCACAGGTAAGTAAGAGCATGAATTGACTTAGGTAAGATAAGAGAGGCTACAAAGGTGTTCTTCATGTAGCATTTCCCAGTCTATTGTGAAGAGGACAGAAGGACGAGCATGAGGTCAGCAAGAAAAGAAGTGTAACCACACACCAAAGGAGTGTGACTGAGTATAACCACAAAGGGAATATAGGAGGAGGGGAAGGTCTTCAGCATAAGTGGACTGCCTTTAATTTGCATTAATAACAGGCATAACACTGCTCTCCTGCTCCCCTCAGGGAAAAACAAAACCAAAACCCAACATACACTGCAAACCACATTTTACTGTTTGCATAAACTCCATTTTGAGGTTGTCAATACACTGAAAGAATCCACAAGAACATTAATGTGATACAGCAAACCAATGAGAAAGGTGTATTTTTCTTCCATGTCTTGTTCTACTTCATTAGCCAGCAGGAGTAAAGTCCTGGAGCGTGCAACTGAGCAATTCGTCTGTTGTGTCAGAAACATACCAAACATATTTGATATGCTGGAGGAAAAAAAAAAAAAAAAAAAAAGGAAAAAACCTAATCCGCATCTGAGAAGTCATGCAGTTTTCATGCATCTGTACCCGAACAGCCAACAAATGTGAGAAAACTAGATGTCTATGTCCTTTGGTGATATAACCAAGTCTTTCCATTATTTAAAAAAAAAAAAAAAAAGTAAAAATTAAAAAAATTCTAGAATCAGGGCCATGGATCAAGGAAAAGATAATCAGTCTTTTCTATAGCACATTACCATTTCACAATCAAGGCTAAGAAAGACACTACCATTTCATAAAAGAGCAGATAATTAATTTCACTACCACCAGAAATGCTCTTTCTAGAGAGAGATCTATTTTTACTTCTTCAATACCATTAAAATACATCTACAACCAATCCTTATTCAGAGCTAAAGGCAGTTTTTAAATTACCAGTTATGATGTTAATTCTTTGCTAACAAGATTTGTGATTTATAGGAAGCACAGCTTAATGTAACTATAACTTGCCCTCCTGCTGCTAATTGATGACAAAGCACTACATACTTTTTTTAAACTTTAAAGAAAAATTAAACATCATTTTCTAGTGCATTATTGACCTTTATTGTACACAAATTACTTGAAATAATAATGTTATGATGATCTACAAACTAATTCTAGATTACCTGTAACTTCCATACCCTGAATACCTCTGTTACATACCATCAACCAATTAATATAACCTCTTTCTTTGCAGTGTGAATATTAGGGGAGGAAAGTGGAAGGGTGATAAAATGTACAACCAGAATAATGCGGGTTTGAACACATTTTCCAACTTTGTTATTTGTAATTTCAAAGAAAAAAATGACACTGTTACACAGGCATACATAATAAATATAAAACAAGCCTTATTAAAAAAAACCCAAAACAACACCACCTTCACCACCTAAAACACACAACAGTTTCCTTCTAGTTAGTTTACAGATTTCCACTTCCTTTAAAGCACTGCTTTTCATTTTACCTAGCAGAAATTCTGGTAAAGGTAGCCAATGTTTGTTCCTTGACATTTCTGCTGAGAAGAAAAACAAGGATTTGCTCACCTTGCTCTCTGAATCCACAGTACATGTGTGAGAAATAATCAATAGATCTAGGTTAATACTGCAGAATATTTCTGCAAATAACCGCTGCAGTTGTAATACTTGGGCCTGTAGTCAGGCGGTCATCTTTGACTCTTCCCTCTCAAGAAACCTTTTCAGTGTCTCAAAGCTACTTCTTATATAACATTTTCAAAGCACATTCTTGTGTACACATTAGTATAAACTAATTTGGGTCCCTATTATTTCAGTTTTGATGATTTTTCCTTCTCACAGCTGCTAAAGATTTATTCATTTCAAATGCCCCCAAAAAGCTGTTGCCAAATTTATCTTCTAGTTTCCCCAAAGCTTTATATTACTTTGATAATCTCCATGGAATCCCCTTCCATCCAAATAAAAAAGAAGCTATTGCTACACCCTGCAGAACTCAACTTCATCTTGTCCTTGCAATGTTCACCCCAGCGTTTCTTTCAGAAACCCCGCTGGCAAAACTGTCACCACTTTCAGTTCATCTGACCATCGCTTCATTCTCTTCAGGTCTCCACACAGCTTTCAGGCCTACAAAACCCTGTCTGATAGAAATGAAGTAAAACATCTTCCTTCTTTTTCCAACACTCCCAATCCACCATTTCTTGCTCTGCCTTTACACAGAGGTCAAATACTGAAAAACATCACCCTCTAACCCACCCCTACATAATTAAATTGGGCCAGATCTTCACAGCTTTGAATTGTAACATGATCATTTCAGCCACACTTGGCCTCCATTTGGCTCTTCTGCTTTCTGTCAGAATTTCAGAGTTTATCTTTATTCACAGAAATTTTAACAAAAAACCCACCCAAAACTGCAGTTTTCACGGTTGCATACAACGACATTTGTACAAACCAAAGTCTGTCTTTGCACGCACTGGAATGCTCAAATTGTCATACGGACAGAGAATGAAAGTGACAGTGTGTAACTCTTCTGACAACATAAACAATCTATATATCAAACCTGAAAATATTGTCTTCAATATTAAATGCTTGCACAGAGCTAAGTGATCCAGTCCAGGGAATATTCTTTTAGTAGGCATGAACTGATTTTTTTCTCTATCAAGGAAGGGGGGCGGGGGGGAGGGCGCGGAGAGAAGGGAAAAACCAGAGTAAATATATTACAGAGTTCCTCGGAAAATATTTTTCATAGAAGCCCAACATTTGTATATCTGTGAAAAGAACTTTGCTAAGAAATTCATATTGTGACTTTACAGTTTACATCCATTTTTTAATGGACACACTTACATAAAGTTTGCAGTTAAGCTCCCTGTAACAAGCACTGCACTCCTCGCTCTTTATTTGAAGACCAACTTGAACAAGAGGTTGTTGTCCTTAATTAAGCTTCTCAAGGTTCTAGAGTAAAACATGATTTTTACCATCACCTCAGTTTAGATGGATAAAGCCTTAGCATAATGAAATTAGTAGAGAACTTCACCATACAATCCAGAAAATAAATATATTACCTTTAAAATATAACACTTCACGTAGTACACATAGTGGGAGAAATCCAGAAAATTATGAATGACATTTTCACGCTTGCAACTATGTGCAAATTTTGCAGCCACAATCAATTAGGCTTTTTAACTAAGACATCTTTATGAAACACAGGTACTTACTTAACAAGGCAAGGTTAAAGCAAATGTCTTCAGTGAGAAAGAAGACAATCACAGTTTATTTCTGACACACTATTGAAGATATTATTTAAAATTAGGGGGATACCTATCTAAAAGGGCACTAAGTCATGATGCCCAGATCACTCATACAATTCAGAAGAGAGATTTTTATAAACAGGCTCAGCCCAAGGAAGACTCCTAGAGTTAGTGACAAGTGTAATTCTATCACACAAACTTAAGTATATGCCCTAGGGAACCACAGAGTTTAGATAAACTTGAATTAAGGGAAAGTGCTCTCTTAGGATGAAAAAGAACAGCAAAATTGAATTTGCTTGATTAAAACAAATTTGATATATTTCCAGAATGAAAAAAGTGGCTCATCTCTGAACAATTGAGATTCTTTGAGGATACTGCCAAGATGAAAATCACAGCATAACTCAACCTATTCGTTTTTAACCAAAAAAAAGGAAAAGGAAACACATCTCTGAGGTGAGCTCTAAGGCGAGAGCTTAACTACAAGGCTAGGGAATTATCTTTAGGAATAACTAACTGTAAAATTTGAAGAATGGCCAAAGGTTATGAAGCAAATAAACTTTCAGTAAAAGCAGCATCTCTTCCCTTCCCATTTCTGCCCATGACCACAAGTGGAAGAGGATCTATATAGACTCAGCCCTGCTCGGTGGGAAACAACAGGGATGAAGCCAAGTAAGGTTTACAATAGCAAGGTAGAGATACAGTGTCCTCTCCCCACCTGGTGCATTATGATCGGGGCCTCTGTACATGGAACACACACTTTGGGCCATATCCTCCAGCAAAAGCTGGCTATCTGCCACCGTATGTTGCAATTGTTAGGGAAGATGTCTTGCCCTCATTCAGCAGGGCACAAGGAGCCTTGGAGAACAGCTTCTGTAATCCATAGGGTCACTTCGGCCTTCAATCCAAGGAAGAGCTGAGGCTGAAATCGGTGAGAGCTCTGGGTAGAGCACAGAGAGGGGACAGGGCAGGGGACAGCCTACAGGCAGGACCCTGCTAGGGATCCTGGGGCCCAGCCAAGAGAAGTGGACACAGACACTGGAACAGACTCCAACTTTATGCTCACGTGAATCGCTGGGGAAACCTTGAACCTTTCTGGAGATTAACCTACACACAACATGATCCAGCAGTTCTGTGGAATTAGGATCAATACTGTCAAGTGGGATATCAGTGCTAGACAGATAACAGCTAGGAGTAGAAGATTTTACTTTTAAAATAGTCAGTGGTCATAAATAAGTGAGCACTGCAAATTATATCAAACGCAAAAGAAGGCAGATCATTTAAAAGCAGGTGCACAGGCTAACAGATAGTAAAGCAGTTCAATACTGATAAGCTCCAACCAATGTATCTTACAGCAAAAGGAGAAGAAATCCTTGCAAAAATCTGTTCATAAACAGATAATTAAAGGAAAGAGGCAGGAACGTACCTGTAACATCCCTAAGCCAGTGATAGTGGATGCTGGGGATTACAAGGGAGTGCTGCTGCTATTGGAACAGAGAGATGGGCTACATGGACCATTGGTCTAACCAAGCAACGTATTTATGTTCTTTAAAAAAATGCAAGCTGTTGAGACTGTTGTGTGCAGAGAAGAAAGTGCTCAAGTACAAGAGAGGAGGGGAAACAGCTCAGTGTGCAGCTGCAATAATAAAGCTGAGTATGAACAAAGACAGCTATCACTACCACCAATTTTGCAGTTCAATCAAGTTTTTCATTCACAAGTCTCCAAGAATTATACAAATGTTCAGTAATGAGGTAACCGATCTTTTTCCAACTCATTTTCAGATGAGTTGACTAAAAAAAAAAAAAAAAGGCAAAAAAGCATGCTACTTTCCCAAGCTTGCTGTTTCACAATTGCACTGCTACCCTATAGGAGATTTTATGGCATATTGGGCAACATCTAGAGAGCCCTGCATTTAAAAAGTGCTTAATGAGATGGGATAATACACAAATAGAAAGGAAAAAAGCTCAAGTGCTAGACTCCTTGGCTCCATCTCCTGCAGTGAACTTGGTGACAGAAAGGAGTTGGCTCCCTCTGATACCTGATATCAGAAGCTAAGAATACTGAATATCCCTCCTGCACTCACACACAAAGGAGAAACAATGATCATGGCAATGTACCAGAGTCCTGTCCCTGAGCAGACAGACATGAAAAGAATTTAGTTAGAAATTGGAAATCCTTCTGATCACAATGAAAAATTGCAGTGAAGCTAGACAGAGAGAACTAGAATAAGAGCAGCCACATTATCATCTGTAATGGACAACGGCTGCACCAGGCTACAAACAGCATTTGGATTTTTCAGCACAAACCAGGGAGATCTATATAAAATTTTAGAAGCATTTTCAATCCACAATGTCCATCATACACCAACAAAGCATAATAATGAATTTGGAGAAAAAGCAGATTGGCAGGTTGCCAACCTGCATGAAACAGCCAAGTCATGCTATTACAAAATCTTAAAAAGATGAACTAATGTGCTATAGATTAATAATGGGAAATACAAATCTAGGAAACAAATAACAATACTCAGGAACTATATTAAGACCTACAGATACATGCAAAGCTAGTGAGCAAGGCCACATCCAAACAGGGATGATGTGTGGTACGGGCTTAGAGTTCATTCATCCAGTACCTTAGAAGGTAAAAAAGCAAGCAAAAAGCAAATGCACAAGTACAAAACAGAGACGAGCTTAATACAAAGATGGCTGAGAATCAGAAGAAAAATACCCAAGACAGTAAAGTAATGTTTTGTATAACAGGTCATGAGCACTAACTGTGGTAAAGGGAGTAATTATGACACAGCTTCCAGACAAGAAGATAATGCACCCTGTTGAAGTAGGGAGCAACAGGGATCAATGGCTTGGAAGATAACATTTTGCATGTATAATATTAATGCAGTGCCCTGTTTGCAAAGCAAAGACAGCACTAGGTTTAGAGAAAGAGACACACGAAGTCCAAACGATTAAATGCAATATGAACATTAGCCCACTTACTACACCACACAAATTTCCTCAGAATTACACAAGAAAAGAATGCAAAGCTACTGTCAGACAAACCGAATTAATCATGAAACCAAAGGAAGTACACAGGTTATAATTATATACAAAACCACCAAAGAATAAATATACACACTGAAGTTTCAGAAAGTACAGACAAAACAATCACTGCCTTCAGTTAAAACAAGTGAATGGGTGCTCCTAATAATGCTAGAACAAAGTATTCCTATGAGAGATGCAGCAGATGCAAAATAAAGATGCAGCCTGAATATGTCTCTTTCAACTTGATACAGCCATCAGAGGTAGCATGAAGCTTATTACCAATCATCCCACCTTGAAGCACTACGTGAATGAAAAGGCAATCACACAATGTGATGCCAGTGAGATGGGGCTTGAAGGATCATTCCTATAAAAGGGACAGTCAGTACCTTGTGTGTGAAGGTCACTATCACCAGAGGAAAAATATATACCTGATTGAAAAGAAATGTCTTACAGTAGTGTTTGCATGTGAAAAGTTTGGTTCAAGGACAGGAAACCGCTCTAGTGGAAAGAGATCATAAATCACCAGAGAGCTGCTTTTTAAAAAAAAAAAAGTAATGACAAGGAAAAAAAAAAGACGGAGATATACATAACTGACTTCCCATCCAGCACAACCTTGCAGCATCAAAATATGGCAGCTCAAAAGTAACACTAACTCTTCAGTTTGACAGACTTAACTGAAACAGTTTTATGCCCATATGAAGGGAGATGCTAGAACGAGTGAAAGAAATCATGAAGAACAAAAGTTTACTCAGTCTCACATCCAGCATCTTTTCAGGACAATGCTCCTTCCCAATAATACAAGTTCCCAAGAACACAAAGGCCTCCCTTCCCTGCATACCAGAGCTATGCAGTAAGGGTACAAGGCACAATTAGATGTGGTGGTAGCTGAATCTCAGTGAGAAATTATCACTGAGGAAAGAAATTATCTAAATATTAATTAACACATCTTTTGCAATATGAACAATGGATGCTACACAGACCTCAGGCATGACAAAAGATACCTGACCCCAGTGAACAGCAATGACTCATATAATGGCGTCCAGTCTGCAGAAGGAAAGACATTAGCACAATGTAGGAAGAGCCCTACAGATTTCTGGCTAAATGGTCAGACATTGTAAAATTACTCCATACTGGGCAAGCAGCAAAACCAGAAGTCAAAAAATAGAACAAAAATATATATTTTTTACATTCCTTTGTTTAAAGGCATTATGTTGAATGTCAGCCCTTAAAGGAGAAGGCCTAACTTCAACTACCTTTGAAGACAGTCAGTCATTCAAGGCAAAATAAACAGAGGTAGCTTTGGTGCTGTGCAACACACACTAAGTTACTCATAAACAAATTGCAGAGGACTGGGGTATATTTCCCAAAAAAACAAGTAAATTTATTCATGACAAACCAAGTCATAACTGGGAACAAAATATGGTCTTGAGGACAAAATATGGTCTTGAGACTTGATCAGCAGACCATAAAAGAAAATGGCAAAGTTTTCTAAAATCCTATTCTATGAAGAATTTATTCTTGTCTAAAAGGAAAGACTCAGACTTGCTTAAAAAAAAAAGAAAAAAGTTAAAAAAATAAAAATAAAAATTTGGGTCACTAGCAGTTCCCAACACAAAGGAAACTCTGAAAGATTAACACATTCAAAATCAGGTAGATTTACAGCCATTAAAGCACCAATTTGTTTTGCCTTTCCTTGACCTGCATTTATTATATAAATATACAGACAAATTTTAAAAGTTAATTAAGACAAAATGAATGATGCAGTTTTTCAGCACTGCCATTTCACATGAAACAGAAGGGTAGGACAGGTTCCCAAGACAGGGTGTTGTAGTAGGATACTATGGCTGCATTAATGGTAGGCTACAGGGATCCATCTCCAGACAGGGCTCAGTGAAAGCATAAAACCTAGCTAGTACACTGTCCTGCCAGTCGGTGTATCACCACTGTAGGTTGTGGATCACAGGTGCCGCACCACCTCTCTTTGCAGCACAGGTCTCACAAGTGCAGTTCCATCCTCTGCTGTCGGCAGGAGTTAGTGGTAACAACTTGCTACTGCTAGAGGAACTCCTCTTTTGCTTGAATTACATAGATGGTGCTTTGGGTGCCAGAGGTCCCACTTCAGTCCCTGCTGATTCACATCATATCTTTTCTTTAAGCAGCTATAGTTCATTACTTATCAGTCTGCAGATTTCTTCTGCTCACATCTCTGACTAACTATTAAATCACACTAATACGGAAGATTTACAAGAAAATGGACTTCACTGCCTTGGATAAAAACAGTATTAATCATGCAAAGATCTGCTCTGTGCATTTGTAAATGTTGTGGGGAAACAAAGAAGCCTGGCTGTGTCCCAAGAATGTGCTTATAGCACTAGAGCTATCTAGTTTAAAATCTCATTTTCTAAGTACTAGATTGAATAAATACTGCAACCCACAAGTGGAGAAATTTAAAATCTTTTCCAGAGCTCTTTTATAATATTAAAATGTCATTTGTTATGCAAGAAACCTTGAGCCTGTGGAGGGCCAAGTAAAGAAAAAAATCACCGTGCCATACTTCTCAAATGTGCCAAAATAAAACAGTTGAGGCAGAAGCATGAGTTGAAGCACAAGCAGCTTCCAGTACATCCTCCAGCTTCTGCATGCCATAAAACTGCAAGAGAGAATTAGGTTTGAGAGTTTTAACATAGCAGAAATTGCAACTATCATGTTTCCTATCCCTTTAATATTATTACAGTGTTAGAGGATCCTCCTCCTTTTGAAGCAATTTGGTTCTCATCCATTCAATATTGCTTCTGCAGTGCTGGAAGAAAGAAAAATCCAACTTCAGAAGCAATGTGGAATGAGTAAGAAATGGTTTTCTATTTGAAAAAGTTAAATAGCTTTCTCAGCCTCTTTGGTTGCTAATTTAATCCCTTTGTTGGCAGATAGTTTTGGTTAAGTTGCTGGAAGAGTTGTTCTGCTTTACAGTCAGGTGGAAAACAATAATTCTTCGAAGACATCTCAGTCTGGAGAAAACACAGGCAAAACATTAACTTTGTCCTTGGAATCATGATAAGGATTGGACATAGGGGACTACTTGAAAAAGACTAATTTTAAGTTCATCTACCTGAATGTTGAGAGTCAGACTTGTAAAATGCTATGCAAAAAGAACTTAACAAGGAACACATCTTAGTTGGCCAGGGCAAAGCATATCCTTTCTGACCTCTGATCCAGTCTGACCTCTATGTCATACACAACTATATTTCACCCAAATAACCTATATCAAGCTGAAAGACTTGAATTATGCATTTTAACTTAGGAGTGAAATACTTAGCCTACTGTGACTACAGAAAAGAAAAAGCCAAAGCACCAATCTTACACAAAGCCTTTGCAACAGCCAGGAACTAATGAGCAGAAGGAAGTCCAGGTAGTTCCAAAAGCCAAACCACACCTCTGCAGCACAAAGTTGAAACACTCCCAGAGCTCCTGCCAGGGTAAGCCAGAGGAAAAACCTGAATGATCACAAGCCTGCAAGCAAATCACTGCCAGGACACGCAAGGGAATTCTCTGCACCAGCTTTCTGGAGATTATGCTGACCTGACCTACTTATTATCCAGATGCCAGCTACGACCTGGTTTTGATGCTCACAAGGAACCTTGCTTTCACCAGAGTCGAAATATGTAAGGGGAACAAGCAGAGTGCAGAAGAGGAATTCATTCCTGGCAGGCAATTAACAGAAACCCTGATGCATGAAATAAAATATAATCATCATATTAATGCAGAGTTCTATGTAATGAAAGCTACCCCTAATTTCTTTCAGGGTTCAGTGAAAGAAAGAAACAGGCCAAGAAACCTTTATTCCACACCTCCAGTACATACAGATTAAAGACCATCTCCCAAAACTGGAGCAAAGTAGACATTTCAGGAGAAGGAGCCAATTTCTCCTTAAATACTCATGGTGATGCAAGTCCACTGTCTTTCTAGGGCATTGTTCCAATGCTCCATCCCTTGAATGCAGTGAAAACTAACAAGAGTCACTAATAACATGTTTGCTACAAAGGCTAGGTCTGTTCTTGATATTGCTAGACTTATTAGCAGCATTTGTTACTGTTCAGTAGATCCTGCTGCACTGCTGTGTAGCCGTGATCAGTTACGTACAGATAGTTCTGCTCAGAATTGGCTGCAGTCTTGCTTTTAGTTGGTGAAAGTGAATTCATTCTCTCACTTTGCTGGGTTTATGCTCGTAGCTCACTTCTCCCCACATTGATTTTAAGGCCTCAAGGCAGGACATACTTCTTTTATGACTTCTACTTGTTCTACATGAATTCATATGCATATTTGTAAAGTGCATCTGAGATGAATATATAAACACATTATCTAGTAAACTATATGAGTGCTAGCAAACTATGAGCAACACAACTGAAAGGTGGCAGCTCTGACAAGTATCAGTTACATATGACACCACTTTCCCAAAGTCGTGTCTCATTTATTTTTCTGTCTCTGCTTTCCTATTTTTATTCTTCCACTAAATTGCCTCACTTCAACTCCCACTCTCAAATCCTCTAGCTCTTTCTCTTCCTCTCTCAGACTCAACCAAAGGGCCACCTACTTAACTCGTGTAGTGGGCTCACAGCCTTATATTGCCTTTCATGTTTCTGCTGCATCAGTTATCACTTGATCTCCACAAGGATGAACAGTGCCAAAAGCACCACTGTGGAAGAACTAAAATGAGAAAATGGGACCAAAAAAAAAAAAAAAAAAAAACCAACCAAAAAAACCCAACAATCAAAAACCACCAGAAAAAAAAGAAAAAAAGGATGATATAACAGCCCCTGTTTTTACGTGAAACATAAAGCAGCTAAACTCAGCACTGTGATGTAAAATAGTACTGACATCTGCACTTTCAGAATGTGTGGTCTAATCTCCGTTGGAATCCCTAGTGCTTAATCTGTCAGTCACCACACACAGATTTAGTATTTACTGCCAGGTATTAATTCTCAACTGTTTCAAGCATAAAAATCATCAGGATTGGACAATACAGCTAAGAAAACATGGTTTTTATCAACTCTTTCACAGAGATGTCCTACCTTGTTTTAATTAATAAAAAAAAAATGCTATTGACTATAAGTTTAATCTTACCCTAAGTATTTTGCAAGCGTGACCACAGAAATATCTCTGAACCAGACTCAAATGTGAGGCTAAATTCTCATTAAGAACAAAACCAAAATAAACCTCACACAGTAGCAGATTAGAACCAAATCTCCTTTACTGTAAGTGGCAGAGGACTTTGGCAGGGAAATTTCTGGGAAGGTTTTTTACCTCTGGACCATTCTGTCTTCTCTAGTTCAGAACAGCCTTGAGTTTTTACCCTCTGGGTTCCTTTGATTACTTGGTATGTAGATCATGAGTTACAACAAGGGAGTGCGCTCCTTAGCCATATCATCATGCAGGTGTCCAGTCACCCCAAGCATTTGCAAAACAAAGGTTTCTCTTTCTTTCCTACTGTTCTTTTCCTTTTAGAAAGTGGAAGAGTAAGTAAAACAGATGGCTGTACAAAGGAAAAAGCAGGGAAAGATTATTCCCTTTAGGAAGGACAGGGAACAATTGATCTGAAACGAATGTAAATAATTACCTCCAGTCTCCAGTTCCTACAAGTAAGATCTAAATTGCATACAGTTCAAAGGGTTTCTTTGCTTTACTGTTACTAGTGTCGTACAAATATTGGGCCAGAGGCCCCATTCCTACACCGCTCTAACAAAGCATCAGCTATATTGAGAATGTGATGCACTGAGCACAGCTCTCTGGAGCCCACTTGCAAGAACCCAAGATGAAGACAGCAGCACTTTGGTAAAAATACTGGCAGCCCATGACTGCGTGATTGATAGTGAGAGAAATAAAAGTCCAGGTTCGTCACCATATTCGACTCTCCTAATTTCCAGGATGACTTCCCTTAGCATTGTCCTGGACTATTCATAGCATATTTTGAATATGCTATATGGCCTACACTATACTGACATTTCAGGGCAAGGGTTTTGAAACTTCCATAAAGTAACTCATAAAAATAACTTTATTTTATGGCTGCATCCCTCATTATACAATTTAGCACCAATTGCCATTGGTCATCAAATTTCTTCCCCCTTCATTTGCATTTTCAAGGCAGAGGTCACAAGGAATTACATCCCAGAATATGGCAGTACCTTCATTGACTAAGGCGGTCTCATATTTTATTCTACTAAAGTCAAATGTCTTCTCTACCTTCTCATTTCAAAAGGTACAAACAGACAACAAGCATTTTCCAGCCAATTCTTGGCAGAGCTCCTTTAGACACTACAAAGCCGTTCTGCTTGCCAACTCATCTACCAAATACTTTCTTTTGAATTGGCATGACCCTCACTGCAGTAAATTTTTAAACATAAATGTAGTCAACAGACTGCCTGTATTTGCCAAACTAAGAGCTATACATTTATGAATACTTCTGTTCAAGTAAGCAGAGAATGCAAGACTAGGTGTTTATTTTATTTTTATTGAACATAATGTTTCTGTCTGATGGAAGGCTAAAAGCTTTAATAAAAAGCCTCCTTGAAGTGAAGGTCAGCACAATCAGATACTTAGAACTCAAGGTTTAATTCACCATATGAAGGTTAGTAAAGGAAACCATCAGAGACTACTTTGCACAATGTTACTAATGCAGAAAGGCTAGCATACCAATTGCAGCAACAGATTTTTATACAGGGTTGCTGAAACATTTAGAATGTCAACACAGGATCAATTTAACTGTCCAGCATGCAAACAATTATAAAGAGCAACCCTGAGCAAGACTGCTTGCTAACTGTGAGCTAACACAGAACCTCAGCACTGGATCCAGGCAAACCTTTATTACCACTACAGAAACAAGAAGGAGGGTTGTAATCTTGGTACCTACTATTTCCTCAGAAATATGTTTTGCGCTAGACTGATATTTAAAAACAAATGCATTTTGAAAAATTATCAAATATTAACAAAATGACTGTATAAGAACTACAAGCATGAGCTTAGTAAACACTATATTGAAAGGTTTCCTTCAAACACCCTACACTTTGAAATCAAATTTAAAAGTTACATGTTTAATTCTGCTCTGAAAATATTCCAAAATTATTATCAACCATAAGCAAGCCAGATTTTCACAAACTCAGGCTGGTGCTGTGCATAAGCAGTGGACTTTTTCCTGGAATAGCAAAGATAAATAACAATACTGTGCTTCAAGATGTCCCAGGACTTAGTTTCAAATTAAATAATACATCACTCTCTTCAAGGAGAAATCATGTAGCTAGAACTCCATGAAATGTTTGATCTAGCTACAGACTAACTGCAGACAGACATCTCTACAGTGTTATTGTTATTGACAAAACTTCCACAACAGGGACACAACCTAATAAACCAGAAGGATCAATTATTTCTGCACTACATTCTTTACCATCTCGGTTCTCCAAGCCCTTTAAGTAATTTCCTTAGGAGTAATTCAAAGCAATGGCAAAGAGTCCTTGGGAAAACTGTGTTTAACTTTATCAGACTTCTGGAGACTTCTTTGAACTAAGATCGGGTATTTATCAGCATATTCTGTAGTCTGTACAGCACATGCTTACATTAAGTACCAGTTTCTCTTCTCAGCAATTCTTCTATGAAAGTACTTTTCTTTTGGTGACATGGGATCATTTCAGCATGCCAGGAGAGCAGCATCCCCTTTCCCCCCGCATCCTCCCCTCTGCTTACGTCCTCAGAAGCTGGCTCCAGCAGAAACACAGCTCCAGTGCAGCCCATGCATCCAGCGGTAGGAACAATCGGTCCCAGGATTCAACTGCTTCAGGCAGCCTCTGTGCATCTGTATACAGATGCATTACCTCATCCAGAGCTCCTTCAAAAGCACTGATAGAATACCAGCAGTATGTCATTAAATACCTGTCTTCACAAAGGTATCTGATCCTACATACATAACATGCTGACATTTTGCCCCAGCGCGTACTGGTTACTCCAAACGCTTCATTAGAAACATGAAGATATTTGAAAAAATTTCGTTTACAAATCCTTTTTACACAGTGGCCAATTCAGATCACAGTTCTCTTTAATATCTTTTATCAGTGCACTTAACTTATGCCTTTTTTTAACCAATAAAATATGGAGGCCCTCTAGACACCGTGTCTTCGCTGGCTTTCACAGAAGACAGTACAGTAGACAAAAATTTCTGGTTTATTTGCAGTTGATCTGAAATTAATGTGAATTTGGTTAACACAGCAATGAAAGTAGAGCTGCTTGGAGCGGACCACCTCCCACACTTCAGCTCTGATCACTGGAACATCCACCCAGCACATGCAGCAAAATAGCATAGTCGGAAAGACTGGAATCAGGAAGCAAGTTGAACCATACACACACAACGGATTCTTGCAAACAGCCTTCTGAATGGTGTGAAACTACAGCAACACTGTTTCTGATCTTTGTAAACCCCAGAGGGAGAATCCCATACCAATGCATATTAATTAAAACCTCAGCTGATCCTTTCTTTAATAGAGGCATCAAATTTGCATTTCCTTAACCATTAAGCCAAAGTGGGTATCTAGTGATGAAAGTGTTAGGTATTTCATACTCCACAGAATCACAAGCTTAGATCCTATCAGCAATCTAGTAAATATGCTCAACTTCTTGAAATGCACTACAAGAAACTTTTCAGTAGAATCAAAAAAATAAAAACGGGAGGGGCACCAAGAAGGTAGTTATAGAAGGTAGCAAAGTATGTTTGCCAAATTCTACCCTCCTTAAACCACCATTCTACTCACATTCATATATAAATGAATTAAACAACTGATCATCTTCCTAACAATGCCCAAGAATTACACTGATTGTGCCATTTAATGAGACAAAAAAAAAGCCATCTTAGTTCTTACAGTAAACATAAAGAAAGAGTAATTACAGAACTACTGGATGGAAAACAATCACTGTATTTTAGTTAAAGAAGCTGAGACTAAGTAGTATAATGTACTCATCTGTTGTCTGTCATAATGAAGGCAGTAATTTGTTCCAATACCATTTAAGTATCTTAAATCATTTGGAATGCATGGTAAACTTCACAACAGCATTGCAAACATTTAAAAAGCTATAATTTTGTTGGGAATCTGAGTTCAGGATTAGGGTGGCAACAACAGGGTGTGATTAAAGTGAGACACTTCACTTTCAAAATTTCCAGGAGGGTTTCAGGGGCAAGGGAGGGGATACTGTTTCCCTGGAAACTAGTCTACATGTATAGTTGCAGTGTTTAATATGGATTAGATGGCATAGTTACTACAAAGCAAATATAATTATACTTCTTTAAACTGAACAAATCTAGAATACAAAAATTTCCAATCTAAGAAACATAAAAGGATGCTCAATAGGAAAGACAGCAAGAGTGCACAATCACAGCAGAAAAGAACAGTCACCAGTGTCCAGGCTGTAAAAGTAATAACAAGAATAAATTCCATGCGTGTCCTCCTTTGTGATGAATGACTGCCACAAGCACAGTTCAATCTTTCATTTGTTTGTTCTCCCTACAGTCATTATTGGTAGGATATGTTTCACTTGGCATAGGTCTTGGAAACAGGCTGCATTTCAGGAGAGCAAACTCATTTAAAGGCATTTTTGTTAACAAATACATCTTTTATAAGAGCCACACACAAGATACTTACCAAGAAGCAAACTTTCAGGGAAAAAAAGGCATTTATAAAATATTGGCCAGTCATCTTTGTTTTTAGCTTAGCTAATATTTTACGGGTATTCTGGAAGCCCAAGGCCCTCTGCACTCAACTGATCAGCTAGGCAGGACTGCTCATGTGATAACTTTCAAGTGGTTTTTACACAGAATTTCCTAACTGAGTGGCCATAAGACTTTCCATAAGATACAGCTACAGAAGGTGTATGTTTTAACTGGATATATTTTAGCCCCCAGAAACATCTGCTCCTGACCTGGAACACACTTACGAATGCCCTTGATTTTATGATCACTAGGGGTCTCTAATGTCAGCAGAAGTACTGCAGCAGTCATTTGCCCTGCAGACATCCATGCACATGGTTAAGTCTTTGAATATGCACTCAAACACAATCTCCACAAAGAACACTAGTGGAAATCAGCTGAAACTAAAGGCTATAGCTAAAGGCAAAAAAAAATCTCATACAGTTTATACTGAAGTCAACTGTTTAAAAAAAAAAAAAAAAAAAAAAAAAAAAAGAAGTCTGCAGAGTTTTCATCATTTCACCTGCACTGTTGAATTACAGGAACCAACAGAAAGATTAGAAGAAAGGCAATATTTAAGTCACTGTGGTTTTTTAAGCACTTGAAACCATTACACATCCCTGAAAAAAAAAAGATAGAAAGTAAAGCTGTTTAGGTTTTAAGTCAGAGACAGATCAAAGTCAGCCATGGATTGAAAGTCTATTTAAATCTGTTCTCTAAACAATAAATTAAGTTTTCAGATACAGAATGCAAAAATCCAATAGAAAAATTGATCTACAAAACCAGATCTGTTACATGAAACATTCCCTGATTACGAGGCACTTAAATCGCTGTCAACTCTCCTAACAACTTCACGTTAAAAGACACGCACTTAACGACAGAACAAAACCACCACCACCAAGTTAAATCCAAGTTATAGGCCTGAATGCAATTTGTTCACATTTTAAAGTGAATTTAAATTTCAATGTGGGGTAGGGTTTTTGTTTTCACTGATCACCAAAGTACTGTATTTTAGTGCACTATATTAATGGTGCCAAATTTCATTAGACTGTGAAATTCAAAACCCAACTCTCCTTATGCAAGAGACTCCATGAAAGAACATAGGCAGTATACCTCATGATTTGGAAAATATTCTCAATAGTCCATGAAAATTTGAAGTTTCCTATCACAAGTAAAAAAACCAAAACCAAACTACAACCTTTATTAAAAAATTGTGCTGACAAAAATAAATTACTAATTTAAAATTAGTTCTCTATAATCACAGGATTCATCAGTACTTTTAAAAATTACTAGCTTTTAAGCATATTCAATACTAAAAATCTAAATGTAGCCAAGTAAATGTTACAGACTTGCATAACATTAAGAAAATCTTTGGCATCATTTCAAGCAGCTGTCTGGGAGCAGGGGCACCTTAGTATGAAAACTGTATTTTAAACACAATCTATATAGGGTTACTGTCCAGTTTATTTATTACTGTTACCATGATATATGGTAGCATGACAATTGTCCTAGTCACAATGGAGTTGTGTCATACTACTAAAAAAAAGCATAATTTATAATAACTACATATTTCTCATTTTTAGCAGTGATCTAGGACAAAGTCTTACTAGAGTATTATTCTTGCAAAATACAGCACTGTTGATGTCAAAATCTAATGCAAAAATTTCCAGTGATTTAAACTTAGTCTCCGATGGCATTCAGTAAAGAGCAGTAAATCAACTGAACACTCCTCTTAAATATCTATCATTTAAGGAACAAGATCACAAAGAGGAGGAAAAACCCCAAGATTTATCAAAGGTAAATGGGCTTCAGATAACTTCAATACTCATTGTGCTAGAAAGATACCATCGAGTTGGAGATGTCATATATAAAAACAGAGTTGTTATTTATAGTTGCTCCTTCTCTAAATTCAGTGCTCAGCCTTCCAATGCAGAGTTGCCATTTTTCCTCTTGTATGGAGACTAGAAGGGATAAAAAACGAACCTGCACTAAACATGTGCCTTTAACAGTCCTGTTCATTTTATCCCCCAAGATAATTAGCAAAATTCAAGAGGCATTTTTAAAAATAAAGTCACAAAGATGGTAAATCTGAGCAAGACATCACTTGCTCACAATGATACAGTAAATTAGTAGTAAAGACAGTATTTCTGGCAACAAATGGCAAAGCTCTTCAAAAAGACCACATAAGTTCATTTTCTCGTCATTCTTAAAACATTTCTGTTTTCTGAGAACAAAGTGGAGAAGATAGAACAGAAATTACTAGAGAGGTATATAATCTATTAAAAATGGATTTGTCAGCCACATTTAAGCTTTTATCATTTACATATATGTAGATATAAAAAGTCAAGTTCATTAAATTGTTCTGTCTTACGTTTCAAAACTTCTAGAAGTATTTCTTACTGTTTGGTTAGCATCATACCATACCTCTCGTTGTATATCGGTCTGTAATAAAGTCATTCTGCTGATTCAAATGTAGAAAAATTATGCAAGGAGTCTACCAAATTAAAGCAATTATAAAAAATAAAGGTAACTAAACCACTACAATTTATAGGTACATACTGAATACAGAGTAACTTACTACCTGCAAAAAAACAAACAAACCAACTAATCTATCAGTCAATAGTAATCAATCAGGTTTGCTCTCTAGGGTTTTTGGTACTGTCAAAAGCATTTAGGAATAAATCCCGTAATGAAGCCAGAGGAAATCCTTCCAGCTTGTCTGTCTAGTGAACACATCTCAAGTAGTAGCAACCAAAAACTTGCACAGACAGTTTGAGTTCAAAAAGCACATAAAAGTAATAATCAAACACAGAGAAGGACAACAACCAGAACAACAATCACTCAGATAATGTTCCTTATACCTTATCAGCTCATGATGAAAAGAACAGTTTTTTCTGACTGCTGGGAGCAGGACATGGAGAACCAGAAGGTCCCTAAATAAAGCCTAATAGAGATGAAAATTATATTGTTTGTTTGTTTGCAACTTCATGTTTTCTTTAGATACCTTGTCTCTAGTTCAAATATTTATGGGCTTTCCCTTCATAAAATTGGAAGAAAACTTCTAAATGAGGACACCTCAAAAATAAAAAGGATTGTTGTAAAATTTGACTTTTTGTGGGTGCATTTTAATGATATCTCCCCTCCTACCCTCCATTTCACCAACCCACATCCATTTGGGAAAACACATACAAGCTCATGAGTGATTTCACTGTCATTAAATCTGTAGTTTTCAATGAAAAGTGAGCTTTTGGCAAAAACATTCCCTATAAGGAGCTACAATTGCAGGGAATTCTGGATAGGCAGAGAAATCCCTGCTCTTCCAATCTTTGTCTGTAAGTGAGGCAGGTTCCTCACTGGTGCTAGGGAATACAAAATGCTTCCCCTTATGATGCCTGGAGTTATATTTGAGGTCGTGCCTCTGCTTATGCCTCTTCTTCTCTTCACTGTTCTTACTTCAGCAAACCTCCCACTGGAGTCAATTAGAATTTTGCTTGAGTAAGCACTGCAGGGTACGGCCTGTTGGCATTAAATAAGTCATCATTTTTAATTGGCATTTTAAGTTCCATCAAACCACAGACTATACCTCACACTGCCTTAGTAAATGTTTGCACAGGGTAACAATTTGGATCATGTTAATATTCACAAGTGATCCAAATACACACTGTACAAATACTGAGGTTAGGTGTGTTATTTCAGGACAAAAGATATCTAGATCTATTCTTCTTAAATTAGTATGTATTTTGAAAGTCATAAGACAGCCCAAAGTTATTTATTTTAGGGGATGCACATATTTCTTTTAGATCATTTGGTCCAGTGCCAGTAAGTACTGTGTATACTGAAGACCTTATAAAAGTTCGTTTTATCAGTAAATTCATCCTAAGCCTCTTTTTAAGTGTAACATTATTCATCTTGAGAAGGATGTAACAGCATGCTCACCACTTTTCACAATTACACTAGCTGCTATCAAAACACCCCCAAACCTCTCATTATTGGGATTTCTTGTTGGGACTTTCTCCCCGATATCGCTCTTCCTCCCCCTTCAAAAGGGGCACTAGAACAAGCTTTTGGTTTGTTGTGTTAGCTGTATTATACACTCAGGATGTCTATTCTTTAAAGGACTTTGGGACTAGAATTTGTATGAATCTCAACAGATTTTGTGGAATATAACATCAGATTTATTTTTTTTCCTTAAGATCCTAAACCACATCATTCTGGATACGTGAAGGACAAACTCCACACTGATGAATGGCCTATCTTGCAATTTCTATTCACACATGTGCTTCTTTTAGCTTCTATGGAAATACATGTAGGACCCTAAGTTACTCTAACCTTCAAAACCTAGTTTTTCCCCCAGTTTCTTCAAACAAACAAACAAACATAGAGACTTTACTGAGTCTTATGACATACATTTTGATCCAGAAAGTGTTTGGGCTTTTTTTCCCCCTGTCCTGTTAACCCTTTTGCAAGCCTAAATCATACTCCCGCCCCCCAAAGGAAGTCCCCATTTCTTGGAGCACCAATCTATTTCAAACATCTCCATGCTCAATTCCTGATGCATCTTTAGGATTAATGACAGCTAAAAGACAGAAGATATTGAGCTTGTGTAAGATTGAGTCATGCTTACACAGCGCAGGTAACTAGAAACTCAAAAGAACACAAGAGCTTATGTACACTATGCTTATGTAGAGGCAGAACAAAAAAGTGAAGAGAAAACATTTTAAGAGCCAAATTAAGTGGATTGTTTCTGTAGTATCCTAGAGTTAAAAGGCAAATTACAATCAGTCCCTTAGTAAAATTGAATTTGACACCTCTTTTCTATTGAGATTAGGAATTATCATCTTGCAAACCTGCACTTCGGAGCATCAGTGTCAACCTGTCTGGAATGTAATTTAGATTTTTCAGTAACATAAAATGCCTTCTCTTCTGTAGTCATTAGTGGCTGGCATAAACAGTCTGACAGTATTATAAATGAAGGCCCCGACAGTTTGCAATACTAATCCAATATTTTGCCAGTAGCTCTAGAGCTCTCTCAGAGGGGGAAAAAACTGCACCTCTTTAATTAGAATCTCTTTTTTTTATTCTTGTACTGATGGTTTGCAAGTCTTTTTGTGGGACCAACCGGATTTCTGTTGAAGAGCTAAAAAACACACAGTGGAGTTAAGAATTACAAACATTTATGCACATGCTTAATGTTCTTATCATAAAAAAGATAAGCTAATATAGATCAGCAGTTATTTCTTAGAGATGAATCTAAAACTAAAGAAAAAAAAAGTTCGTTTTTGAAATGGAAACAGTCTGGGACCTCTCATTCCCTCTAGTGGCCACAGGACCTTAGACACCAGATTCAAGAATGTATGTGAACTGCATCCTTTCATTTGATATATGTAACTAGACTGGGCTCTGCCGTGATGTTGCATTTTAAGTGGAACTCCCTGAAGAAATCAATGGGAAATTCTGCTTAAAAAGCAGTGGCATATTATGGCCTATAGTTGCCTAAGGAAGATTTCTTCCCAGCAGGGACAAAAATGAAGGTCATTCTCTAGGAAAAGAGAGTACTATAGGGCTGGACTTAAAGTAATTTAAAATTACATTAACCTTTTGATTGTTTCTCGTGTGTTGCGCTTGCCGGGGCCTCAGATCAGAAAATATAAAATAAAGATTCAGGAAACATGAAAAAAAAAGAGAACTGATGCAATTCCTGGTGAAAAGCAGGTAACGTAAAACAAACAGGAAAAGCCGAGCTGCTTTTTAACAAGAGCCACTTCGATCTGACAGATCAAGAAGTTGGAAAACCTTCTGCCTCCTCCTCCTTAACAAAAAAAATAAAATCTATGTTTTGTGCTTATTGTTATGTTTAAAACTCCATTGAAAAGGGAAGAACACTAGTCTAAGTAGAGCAGCAACGTGTGAATATATCATCCAATTATTTAGCATAAGTAAAGAAGATGACTAGATACTACAGAAATTTCAATCGCTAACTCAATACCCCCCATCAAGATGAAGGGAAATTTTGAGGAGTGCAATGTATGCAGAAAACAGTAATTCAAGCTATTACTGCTAGCTTCCAGGTTAACTACAAGCACTGAGGGCAAAAACCCAAAACAAAATCATGCATTTTACAGTTCCTGTTCATGGTGGATTAATGATTAAAGATAAATAAAATTATCAATTTACATTGTGCAAGGAGTGGCAACTATTGAAAGTATTAAGATGCTATTAAACTGACAGCAATAATACAAACTCAGTTCTGATATCCCCATTTTAGAACAGATGGAAGAACTGGATTTCTATGACTGGAGCACATATAACTGATTGAGAAATTTGGGATTAGCTGGTTTATAAAGGAAACCTAAGACTGGACTCAGACTGGCAATATGATTAAGAGCATGAAAATAGCAAAACTGAAACATACTTCTATTAAAGATCCAAAGATTATTTTGGAATTTACAATGCCTCTGTTTGCGGGGGGGGGGGGGGGGGGGGGGGGGGGGGGGAGCAGGTGGTGTAAACATCATATAGCACCTCTATACAGAAGCATCTGCAAAATACTTCTGTTCTATTGCAAGACTGTAAAATATCAGTTAAAATACCATTCTCACTTCTGAGCATCACACATCAAAAAAACTGGAAATGAAATGGGGAATCCAGAGAATGATCTGCAATGAGGCTGATCAGACTAGAGATTTTTAAAAAAAACCCAATCATATGAGGAAAAGCTATGGTAAATACTTCGATTAATTCAAAGGAGAGATGACAATGTGATATTCTTCAAATACATTAAAAGGCTACTGTTCTTCCTGCCTGTTGGACAGGACTAGGAGTAAAGGGATTAAGTTTCAGCAAGACCGATAAGGACAACATTTTCAAACAGTAATGAAATACAGTAGTTTAGCCTGCAAGGTCTGCCTTATTGAAGGTGTTAAGAATAAGTTAGAAAATCATCCATCCAAAAGGACCAATATAGCTGAACTTGCCTTAGGGCAAGATCACAGAGGTGGTCATGGAGGTCCTTTCCGGACCTGTAACTCTGTGAACAGGGTAAGAACAAAACCAGTCACTGAATCTGAAAGACAGAAGATAAGAAGCAAAACAAGTGAATTAACAGCAAATACTCTTCAACACATTAGCTTACTAGGCCACAGAACTCATTACCACAGAAAAACAGAGGTTGAATGTTAAATACCTTACTAAAAGCAATCATTCAATTTTATAGACACTGAAAAATATCCTCAAACTTACCAGTACCGAGCAGCTATAGCACTAGTAATGTGATTATTTATGGCTGTTTACATGGTAATTTTGCAATACAAAGAATAGTTCACTTGGAAGGTAAGTGAGGATGCGACTGATTCCCTCCACAATTTCCTGTCCAAAAAGACAGGGCACCAATCTGCATCTCCAGACATTAAGAGACAAGTATCGCCTGTCGGAATACTCACAAGAGGCCCAGAATAATACTGCATTCCAAAACTAATGCATTAACATCTGTTTTACTACGGTTTGTACTCTGCTTAGCAAGTGTTCTCCCTTTAAAAACAGTGTAGGTAGGAGGTAATAAACTCATGGGAAAGTGTTTGCATTTCTGGAGAAGTGGAAGAACCTGCTCCCAATAAGCTCCAAAAAGCCAGAACCAGATTTAACACATTTGTCTTCCCAGAAAGTTGGTATTCTCTCACCAACATTTAACATTTCTTACCATGGAAACCGGCTGTCAGAGGGTGATGCTAATGATCTACACTGCCTTTCAGCTTCACGTCATTCAGTTCAAATTGTAACCAGGCTAGTGAGCATTCAAAAATCATCATACCTAAGCAATAACAGATGAGAGGAACTCAGTAGGAAATGGAATTTCCGCCTTTCACAAACGTATCATGATACTTTATTATTGTATTGCAAGTTCTTCAACTACAAGCCAGATGTCCTACCCTGTTTTGACTGCACCCAAGACAGTGATCTCAGCTGAACACACTTGTTTACTGTGTTAAAAAAAAAAAAAAAAAAAAAAAAAAAAAAAGCGCCTTACAGGACAACCCTCCCCCTGTGATTTTCTGCAGAGATTCTGTTTTCTCATTGGGTTTTTTCCTACATTAGGCTAAAAGCAGATGGTTTTCTCCAGGTACTAGAAATGTAACAATACTTTCCCAGTACAAGGATTTGCTTTCTCAGTAAACTAAAACTAGGTCATATTTTTGACTGACACTATTCAAATATCACATCTGACACAAGAGTGATCACCCACTATTTACATAGCTGTTATCAAAGTCTGCATGGTTAGGCTGTTCAGATTTGTTGCCAATCATCCCTTTTCACTAAGTGGATTAGTGGTTAAAAGTCGTAATACAAATAGTTATTAGTATTAATCATTGTGAAATAAATATAGAAGGGAGACACCACTTCCTAAGGTGCTGAGACAGAACCTTAGTAAATCACGATAGCTTTGAAAATGGCATATTGAAATGTACATGCATGTAAAAAAGGCCCTAATAGAGCCTAATATTTCTTTTAAAATTCCAAGAGCGCCCTCTTGTGTGAAAACTCACAGACATTACGCTATAAGCAATGGTGAAACACCTAAGATGATGTTTTAGTCTGCAACAACATAATTACATTTCCCTCTTATCACTTCGTAACTTTGCCTATTCCTGACATGTAATTTTTCTTCTTCCAACCTGTTTCACTGGATTTCTGTTCTCATGGACACATGAGCAGGCGAAGTCAAAGCCAAATCAGTGCAAAATAATCTATTCCTTATCTTGTCTCATAAATACAGTTTCCTCCACTGTTTCCCTACTCAGCTCTGCAGGAGTGATACTTCCTCCAGGCTGCAACACTGACACATACCAGACCTTAATAAAAATAATAAGAAAATATCAGCCAACACTTTCAAGTTGATAGGAAAAAAGTGAAAAAACTTAATTAGAACTGAGAGAGGTGAGTGAGCAGGGGACTCGGCTTGCTTTTCATTGCCCATCTTCAAATCAGACAGTTTGCAATGGGAAATTTCCAGAAAATAATGGCCTATTTACAATGGAATGTCAGTAGGAAAGCATCGTTTGGCACAGAGAAAGATGAAAACTGAAAGGCGTCACAGACACTTGCCTGGAGGTAACATATTGACTAATGCCACAGATTTCAAATTGACAGGTGCTCATTAAAAGCCACAAATGCAAGCAGCCAGAGTGAAGCCAGATTTACTAGGGAAAATGCACATGTTGCCTGTTAAAGCTGCCATAATTACCAAAAGTAGAGCAGACTCAGAGCTACTGAGGAAGAGTGGGTAAAAGCAAATAGGGAGAGAGGCAGATGGAAAGACCTAAAGCAAATCTAGAAAGATGAAAGAAAGGGAAAGGAGTTTACAAGTTGAATCCACATAGAACATGAAACCCTCATCACTTGCGCTACTCATTCTTTTAATTTTGTGCTTGCCTTCCCCTAGCAATTAAACTGAACGTCCTTGACAGTCTGCCTCCTGTAGCAGCACAGAACTGAAACTAGACATCAGCTTCAGCCCTTTATGGTCCCCATAGTATTTTAATTTTCTAAATTGGAGATTTATGGAAATGCTGACATTCATCTCTCAGTTAAAATGCTAGCACGTTGCTTACAAACACAGACTTTTCTCCTTTTAGCTAGAAGGTTGACAAGAAAGGCTTAGCTGCTTTCTAATCATTATCCTGCACATGATGGGCTATGAATTTTATGAGCTTTATCATCTTACTGCTTACATCTCTAAAAGCGTATGGCCACAGACATGCTTTTGCTCTCTATATTCTTTAAACAACAGTGGTAATAATTAGCAACTGTGAGCAGCCTGATTATCATATGAATGGAGAAACAATTGAAACTGCAGCAGAATTAGGACCCAGCAAACATCTAAGTCTTCAAAATTACAGAATCTTTAGCAACAGATGCCATTCAAAAGTTTACCTGCCACTATACCATTACATTAAATACTATTAACAGTAGGCTCTAAATTGCACCACAAGACTTCAGGTTTGATTGAAGAGGCTTCATAGTATTGATGACCTCTTTCCCTATGTATACATGTAATAAGGGGACCTGACGTCGGGTTAGTATGTTTCCAGCAGACTTATTTATTACTATTTATAAAAATATATGTTTTTTTCCTCTTAGCTAGCTTTCTTTTTTGTCTCTTCTCAGATTATCAGAGAGTAAATCTTCATGTGATTAGTTCTGCATATATGTTGACAAAACAACTAAAAAACCCTTGATGTGATTTAGAATCTACTGTAATTAGAAATGTTACCATCCATTAAAAGTGAAAGAGGAGTGACAATCGTTCCTTCTATCTTAAAGAAAATTCTTAAGACACATGAAATAGAACGCTAGGCTGTCCTACTGAATAGTAGCTACCTTTATTTCTGCTTTGTGTGTCAAGGGGCTTCTACAGAAGAAACTTTTAAAAAAGGCTAAACTGTTCATAAAACCGAATATGAAACACCAGTACTTCTAACTCTGCTTTAATTTTCCTCGACAGAGTTAAATGGGCTGTCAGGCTGCAGAACACTGGTAAAGGGTTAAGAAAGGCTAAAAGAAAATGCAAGTTCTGTGATTGTCAACATTCGCCTTTGTAAAAAGGCAATGAAACCAGACAAAGAAACAAAATTACTTGACAGACATCCTTTCATGCAAGAGGCTAACCATGAAAATTAGATGGAAGACAACTGCAACTGAGTATGGGCTCCTCTACATCAGAATGGACATGCAGAATAACGATCAGCTACAGCCAACAGCGTACATGGACTGGATCTAATGAAAAATAATGCACAACTTCCCCACAATATGTTGTGATATAGGCATATCTGTTACCAGTGGGATTCCCAGAGAGAAAATACTACACGTAAACACCAAGGTGCATTAAGAGCTATTTATAACAAAAGGTGTTAGCTATTTTACAAGTGCCTCCATATGCTAGATGCACTCACTGCCTTTCCAGAGTCCTACTTTAATAAGACAAAATTTCATTAAATCTTCGATAACTGCTGGCACTGCTGGGCCATAAGCCAAGGCATGAAGACATTCCTCTCATCCTGCAAAGGAATGAATCCTAAAGGAGCATGTGTGAAATTGTTAACCCATCAACAGTCGTTCCTCTGTACCCACATCCTCAGCATTGTGGGTAAGCCAGGAGTGGGCTGGGATCAGCCAAAGTATTTACCTACCTTTCTCTCAAACACATATCCTTCTTCCTCTCCTACATGCTTCTCTTCCAGACCATGGTAATATTTACATTTAATGTTCCCTATGTGAACACTGAGAGGCAGATAATAGCGTATGTAAATTATTTCTGACAGAAACAGTGAAACTTCATTTTTTATTAGTGAATTTATCATCTTGCTTTTTTCCACAAGCCAGAAATTCAATCCATTTACCAAACTGTAAATCATGTCCTCAGAACTTTCAGATTTTATTTGCAGAGGTATTTATTCACCTGAGAGCCATAGCAATATTTTAATATGCCTCTGAAAATGGCTTCCTGCTTTTGCTTACAGCTTGAGACAAAAGACCAAAAAAAACCAACCCAAACAACAACAACAACAAACACACAAAGAAGAAAGAAATGCAATGGTTTCCCACATATGGTAGTTTGTGACTTAGTTTCAGCTGCTGAGTGTTCTCATTCCTCTCAGCTTCAGCAGTAGAAAAAGGTGGAGAAAAAGCAAAGAAAAGAAAAAAGAAAAAAAAAACCAATTCTTCAATGCACAGCACTTCTGGAATGTCTCCAAATCCACAATAACATTCCTCCAGGACTTCAGGGATTGACAGACAGCACACTGCAAGCAGCACCCACCGCTTTTTCCTCTAACATTTTTAAAGCCCAGCAGCGCCACTGTCACCCGTTAACATCCCAATTGCCTGAAGAACAATTTCCCTGGCCTCGGGTCTCCTGCAGCACAAGGCACAGAGCTGTCACATCTCTTGTAGGTTTGCTGCCTCAGCAAATTCAGTTTAAACTTTCATTTGTTTATTTTCTAAGCAAAATCCAAGCTGGATCACTTCTCCAAGAAGGAAAATTGATGTTAAAAACCACCTGAATTTGTCTCTCCTGGCAATACTATAAGCAAGGAATTAAGAAATAATTTCTCCTATATAAAAAAAAGAGGGAATTTAAGGCTTTAGTAGACAGCAGCTTAGAACATCCCAGCAATCAACCCTAACCAGCAAAATCTAGGTCATTGAAACTGAATGGAAGTCAAAAGGCTCCAAAGAATGAAACATTCAATTGTTAAGAATTATGGAAAAAGCTTAAGATCTGGTTAGGACAAAGGTCGTATTAAAGCTGCCAAGTGGAAATACAAAAGTTATCTGGAAAATAACCTCCTTCCAAATCCTACATGCAACAAACTACTTAGAGAGTTCATTGTGAAACAACAAAAATGAGACTTTGCGGGAGGGGTTGGAGGGGGGGGAGAGCAGGGAATGCAGCCATCTTGGAGCTATAAGTAAGTATTTATTGCAGTGATCACAGACTTCACCAAGACCTTCTCTGACATCATCTCAAGATTAATAGAATTACATTCAGCATTTTACAGAGTTATGAAAATCCTAGTAGGACAGAAAATGGCTGCTGTTACAGACAGGTCTCCCCTGGCCTCACAAATGGCTAAAAGCAATGTAAGACTTACAAGTTAAGACACATTACAGTAAATGAAAGTAATATGCATTACTTCATTTTCCTTCCTGCTGCAGCAGGAATGTAAAACCTTCCGATTCTGTTTCATGTAAAGGATTACAGACCGCTCTGTGGAACTGCTCCAAGCAGTGTCTGCTCAACTTCTCTGAATCCAAAGCTCCAGCTGACCTACAAATCCACACAGATATTGCATATCTCACACTGATCACAACTTCAGAAATCAGAGCTGCTAACAGGACTGTTGACAAAACATCAGTTACTGCAATTTTCTTAGTGCTCTGAGCACCTTTAAGGCTTCCCTGTCCTGGAAGGTGAACTGAATGAGGTAACTGAAAATCCCAATTATTTAGAAGTGTCCTAACTGGTCCCTACAGCCCTTTAACAGTTCTTAAGCATGATATGAAAACAATGCCATGCCCACCACTCCCCCAAACCCAATTAAACCTATAAGTTACAGTTAATTGCTTATGTGTGCTTTTGGGGGGGGAAGACACACGACAGACACACGAAACCCAGCTACTTCTATCTTTAAGTTTTTCTGATGCAAAAATGATACCTCAAAAAACACTCCCTGCAACAGGAACAAAGAACAACTCTAAACTCCAAGCACAACATGTACAAAGGCTCCTGGACTGTCAGCATGGAGTTTGTTCTGCTTACCACATGAAAGCAAAACAATTAAGCCTGTTGTACTCATGTGTTTCTTTACAGTACAAAACAGAATCCTGATGACCATTCCTCATCAAAAGACCTCTGACACCTCCAGAACTCCTCCAAAAGGGAACTGCATTGCAATGACAGGTTAAAGGGCAGCTTTTTCTGAACCCTCATTTTATGTGGCGCAGAGAAAAGCTTTGGAGTAGGCAGGAAGCGAGAAATCTATGTCACACCTTGCAACGTAAAGTTTAGACATTTAAGTGACAGAAAGACTTTGATGTGTTCCGTACTATTTTAAACCGTGCCATTCTGTACAGACTCCTGTGAAAAAGATCTTCAGCCTGCTCATAAGCAAGATGGAAAGAAGCTATTACTTTGCACTGATCTTGCACTATTCTCTCAAAACTTCTCAGACATTTGTTTTGGGTTTGGTTTTTTTATGTTGGTTTTTTGGTGGGTTTGGGGTTGGCTTTTTTTCAGCTCAGCATTGTCCTCCGGTAAGGACAGAAGATAAAATTTTGAGACCATGAAAGGTCAAGTCACTTGGCTCCATCCACAGAGATGGGAATGGAGGATGCCTCTCCTTGGTCTAGAGCTATATTTTAATAAATCTAAACTTGCCATAGCATTAAAATAAATGCACAGCTATACAGGGTTATCAAACTGGAATGGAGAATCTTTGTTGTGGACAAGGGAGCTTCACAAAGTATATAGATGGATCTGTTCAGTTCACTGCAGCCCTTCTGCATTATTTCAAAGACATGCGCATAATACTTGTTTCTGGACTGTACTTTTCATCAACAAAACTCTTCTGCCAGGGATATCTGATACTAGTAGAGTACTAAAGATTGATTTGACAGCAGAGTTTAATTTCCCTTATATGCGCAATAATGTCTATGTGCTGTCTGGAAAGCTTAAGGTTTTGGAATGCTTAGAAAAAGATCAGAAAGTCAGACTTTAAGGGGTGAGAAAATATAAATATATTTTCTAGACAACAGGAGGCTATGAACCACTGCTCACAAGCAGCAGATATTGATGTTTATCTCTTTATTTATTATGTTCAGCACTGAAGCATCTAAACCATTAGACGCCACAATTTCATCTTCCTAACCAAAATGGGACTTGAAGAGACAGCTTGAAGGTTGCAGAGACTACTTGCAAAAGTGTTCAACAAAATAATACCTTTTAAAGTATTCACTAATATTTAAATGTAATATACTGCTTTTGCAGTGCTCCACTATTTACTACAAGGTCTTCTTAATTATCAAAAATACTAAAATTTTGTAATAAAAAAAGTTAGCAATAGCAAAATTACTTAGGAATGCTCTTACATGTTTACAAAATGCTGGCTGGTTGATTCTCATGGTAAAAGAGAATATTATTCTTTAAACAGTATTTTAATTTTTTAAAAAGCAAGAAAAGTGAATATAAGCACATCAGCTCACATTTGGGAGAACAATCTGAATAAGGATTAAAATGCAGGAATTCCTGTCTCCCATCCTAATGCTCAGGTAATCAGAATACGGGTTACTAACACAGCAACAAACAAACTTCACATCTCTAATGGCCACATTTGTGTCTTCAAAGAGCAACAGCCTCTTTAAACATAACAGACCTACATAACATCTAGAGATGTTATCCAGGTAAGTGCCATATTTAATCATACAGAACACTACAGTACTGTTTTCCACACTAAAAAGTTTCCAAACTACTATGTCTTTTACCAAAAGAGGAGCTTCACTTCGTGCAATGGTAGGCTTCTCTAGACTGTGCTGAGAAACTATGTTGAATATCTTCCTTCCCCGAGTAGCAAGGGAAATGGTATTTGGAGTAGTATGGAGAGGCTAAGGAGGGATAATTTTTCATTGTCCGTTTCAAGAAAAGAAATAGCAGGCATCGAGTGAAGTTAGAGGTGTTTTCTGTGCACACAGCTTATCTAAGCTGTGGCACTCCTTGCCACAGCACACAATAAAACTGTGTGGGTTCATGAGAAGACTGCACAAGTTCATGAAAGAAGTTCACTAAGGGTTACGGAGTAAACAAACCACTGCTGGCTCAGGAGGCCTCCCCTCCCAAATTGTTGGGAGCTGGGTGAGAACAGGGGAAAGCACTGTCTGATGCTTGCTTTGGTCTTTTACTTCTGCCAAGTAGGCCTTTGGTCTCACCTTTCACAAACAGTCTTGTATGTGCATTAGTATAATTTACATCCTTATTATTACAATGGATATTCAAAAGTCCTCATGAGGATCAGAGCATCATGCTGGATGAGCAGAGGACTAGAACTGCATACAACATGAAGGAATCAATACCTTGCTGGTAGCCCTAAAGCACCTGCACAGAAGTGGGAAGGGGAGGGCTCAGATCTCCACGTCTCACTGCTCAGAGTGCCCCACACAGCAGCTGTAAAATGCTTTGTCATATCTACAAGTACCTGTTTAAACTATCTCCTTCAAAATAAACACGACTTCAGGTAAGATACTTGAAAAGCAACTCAGAGGCCTTGAGATCCTTACAGAATAACACACAAACTCCTATGACCTAAATTCTCAGTGATATGAAAGAAACAGAAATCAGGCACCAAGTATATTTCTTTTTGTGTGCCCAAATGCTTAAACTGCTTTTCAAAACTGAGATTGAGTCCCAGCAATCCTGCACAAATTTTTTAAATCCCAAGCTTGACAAGCTTTTGAAATGTTACCCTTTGGGCCAACATGATGCCATCTCCAATATTTTATGCCTAGCCTTATCAGTCCTGGCAGGGACCCGGCTTCACGGCTTGAAAATCTGAGCAGAGACCAACATCTGGCAGCAATCTGGATGTGGCTGCTCTTCAGCTGCCTGATTAACAGCACACACGGGGTTTGGATAGCCACTATCTCAGACACCTCCTTATGCCTCTAACCAGACTCCCTGGGGAGGACAGTAGCAAACCACAACAAACATATCCATAGAGCAGTCTCTGGAACTGATTAGTCTTTTCGGTCAATATTCTTTGTTTGTAAGATTCAGGGCCTGGATTCCAGTTCTTCTGACAACAACAGATGCAAGACTGGCAGAAGCAGGGTCACAACTAAGGAAAAAATCCAAACCTGTTCCCCCCACTCTCCCCACAGCTCCTTCCATCCATTATCTAGTATCAAGACTGTCTGGCAAAAATGGCTGCCAGATTACTGGAGAAAAAAACAACGAAACAAAACACAACCCACCCACCCACCCCACCCCCAAAACCAGGGATTGCAGTTGTTATGAAATGTGTCCTATATAACCCAAAAAGACTGACTGACACCACTGCCAGCCATCTTCTGGGCCATTCCATAGAGAAAGGGGAGCTGTTGTGACACCGATACACATCAACTAGAAACGGGACAGACAGGAACAACACAGATTTACCATTATACTGTATGGAATGGGACTCAAGAGCTTTCAACATGATGGATGTCACCATGCTCCTGTGTGGTCTCTGCCATCAGGAATCAAAGAGCCTTTTCTCCAAGTCATCACAAAGCTGGTTAATTCCCGCATGGTAAAAAAACGGGATTCACAGGGTGGTGGGTTTGGTTTATTGTTGTTTTGGGTTGGGGTTGGGTTTTTTTGGGGGGGTGAATGTTTGCTTGTTTGTCTGGTTTTGATAGAAACAGGGCGAGTAATAGACAAACCAGATCCAGGGAAAGAGCAGGGTGGCTGCAAAATCAAATTGAAAGTGAGAACAGTTGCAAGACAAAAAGGTCTGTAGCAAATAGGAATCTTATTGTAACATCTGTCAATAACACACAGTCTTAACAAGGGGAGAAAACAAGGCAGGAGCATAAAACAAGGATCAGAGGCTTCTGAGATGGATGCAAAGAAATTAATATATGGCACGAGGCTAAATCTAACCCAAATAATGTCAATACATTGAGAAGAATGGCACACACATAGTAGTGTTGACACTGCTGATAACACAAGCTGACAAATCTCCTCATATATTAGGCACAAATATTTTTTCATGCAATATCAGACATGCATGACTTCTTATCCCATTGATTTCATTCCCTTTTCTGCTAGCAAGAGGATTGAGTTAAGATCCAGTCCAGTCAATGAGCTTCTTTCCACTGACTTTTGTGAGCTCTGGCTCAAGCCCATACTTGTCATGGCCAATGCGTGGTTTACTGTATTTGTCTTGCCACTGACCAAAGAGAAAATCATTTCAGTGTTTTGCATATCCATTTGCTGAATCAGAGAGAAAGCAGATTTTGTTAACAGCAGTAGAAAACAGCTGGGAGGAGAAGGGGCAGAACTAATTTTGGACCTTAACAAGCCAAATAACTGAGCTATTCAGTCAGTAATTGACATATTGCAATGTAATAAGGGATCCTGAGGACTCTGAATGCACCCAAGTCACCTACACAGCCTTTATGTTCCAGTTGGAGGGGCAGGGGGGGAGTCAGGACAGAACAAGCCAGCCTCTCACATGCATAAGCAGACTTAGCATAAGAATCTCTTTAAAGCTGGACATTTTGTTTTATTGTACCAGGAGTGGAACAGGATGTCATGGATTAATTCAAATTATGACTAATACAAATGACAACAGGTCTAATAATTTCCCATGTGCTTACAGAGCCACAGAGAGAGCAGGCATCATAGTGCAGCTAAACTAGAATTCAGAGGTCTGTGCAAGAGAGACTATTTCTCCTCCATGCTTGAGCTAACTCATTAACTTAGAAGAGGAATCTAGTCTTTCACAATGTTAGTGTACTTAAAGCACTTTTCTGTATGTAGATTTCAGGGCATCACAGTCTAGAGTCATTAGTTTAACAACGGGTACAGAAAATTTGTACTAGCAACACTGTACAGCAACTGTTTACTTGTGGGAAATGCAAAAAAGAAGGAAAATAAAAAGGAGAGCAAAAGCTACTGAAGAAGCTCCTACAAACACATAGAGATTAGTTTTCATGTTTACTCTTATTTCTTCTGTCATGCACACAGTATAGCATCTTACACTTGCAATTTTATATGCTGTTTCCAGATATAGTCCTTGAGAAAGTATTTTGACATTTGTTTATGCTTCCATACTACAACTCTGAATGAATTTTCATCATATTTTTGTTTTTTTAAAAAAACAAACCAAAACAACCAGAGGGACAACCCACATGCAGCTGCACATTCTGAAGCTGCTTTCAGCTAAGCTTTCCAATTATATTAATTGTGACAATGTGTGGCATACCACCATTTTGCAGAGCAACAATCAAAACAGAAGTGTGATTTTTTTTTTTCCTATCTTATAGGCTGCTTAAAAATATTCATGCTTGGCTCTGTAGTCCCTTATCCTTGCCTCAGTCAAAGCCTTTCAGTGGGTTTTATGATGTCCACAAAAATGCTTTTTGCATCCACAGTAGACTTAAAACCTCTATTTCAGATGCCAGCCCCACATACAAAATCTCATTCAGAGAGCTTTAATCAGACCCAGTTAGCCTCCACAGTGAGATAAGGGCACACTGGCATAGTGATGAGACCAACTGACCGAGAATCAAAACAGTTTGAGGGTCAGCCAAGGAAAGTAAATATTGAACGTGTTAGTTCATGACACTGCTGGAAAAGGAAACAAAAAGCCAAGAGTACTAGAAAGGAATAAGGACCTTGGCCCAAAGCAGTCACCAGGCAGCTCCTAGTCCTATTTTCAACTTGTGTTTCTGACTGTCTATCAGGAGTTTCTCTGCTCCAGGTTCTTGTTTCCTTCACCAGTGTAACTCTGCCAGACAAATTAGTTCTTTCAGATATTCACAGCCCAGCTACCAGTAATATTAGCAACAACCATGAAGATCAGCTTTAACGTAGGAATATGCCCTATTTATTCTTTCTCTAACTAAAGATTGCTCCAGCCACTAAAGCAGAAAAACTGTTTTCTTTGCTGACAGGCATGCTATACAAAAAAAAAAGAAAAGGAAATGATCCTCAGAGAAATGTAACAACCCACCTCCAAATCACAGTCTTAAAAAATATCAAGCACCCATCTTAGGCTGGAATATAAGGCAGGATAACTTTCAAAATGTCACAGTGCCACATGTGTTGTTTTCCTAGATGGATGGTTCCTATGAAGTAGGTTTTACAATCATTTTTTCCACATGCAATGTTGAATTCATTGTTGCTAAGAAAACAATACTATAGTATATGGGACAAATCCCCACAAACTGCTTTTACCAGCAAGTGTGAACTACAGAAAGCACCATAATCTACAGATAGAATGTAATGTTTTAAAAGTCATCTATGATGATTTTTAAGGAGCTGTGCATAAATAGATGTTTTCTGATGATGTTTCAGTAACTTATAGACATTGCTCAAACAATTTACAAAGTGTCAGCAATACCAAGCCCTACTAGCAATGCATTCATTTTAAGAGACAGAACATAGCTTACTAAACTGGTTTACATATGTTCAATAAATCATTTATAATGAACTGTGAAACCCTTAGAAAAAATAAATACAATAAATTAAGTTCATTTGGTAAATGCAGCTATTGACTATCTATTTAATAAAGCACTCATAACACACCATATAAAGCATCTGTCTATAGTGCCACATGCTTACTAAACTATTCACCACTGAAACAGTCAACCTTTAATAAAAAACCCACTAAATTTAATTCTAAAGATTATTGACCTGCTCTAGTTGTTAAATACATCATTCATAACACATTTAATGAAACATTTATTCCAAGTTACACAGCCCTGAAAACAAACACATTTTCACAGCTGTTGAAATAGCACCATTCTTCTATGCAGTAACTACTTCATAACTTATGATGAACATATGAACAATTTATAGGCTATCCTGAGTTAAGACAGAAAACATTAGTGAGGACATGCATTTGGATATCTAGCAAAACTCAACAGCAGGGGCAGAGAAACACCAGGTGAGTACCATGCCCTTGGGGACTTCAGGAGTAAAATCCTTGCTTTCTTTGGTCCTGGAAGGATACTCTAAAACACAGAGCTGGTTCTTACATGTCTTTGAACTTTTGCAACTACCCTAAGACTTGCTACTTTCACTTGGAGATTTTCAAAGCTTACCTTCTGTTTCTACAATGTATTTATGCCTCAGCAGTGAGCAGTGTTTTAGACTCAGTGTGAGAAAGGGAGTTGGTGCAGTACCTTTAAATAGGACACTTATATTAGTTAAAAGGTCAAGATCCCAGCACTTTCAAGCAGCCTAAAAAGTTAACCAGGGAAACTGTTTTTCTCCGGCAAGTAAGGCAGAATTAAACACCTTTCTTCTGTTTTGTAAAATCATGATTTGCATGTAATAATTTGATTCTTCTTTATTCAAATGTCATTCATGTCCCCAAATAAAAGATGCAGGTACAACCACTGCTACATTTGCTGTCTACTGACCACCACCCACCTTGGCCTTGGGACATAGCTTTGTCACCTACATCTGATTTCAATTAAGCTATGCTTTTTTCTTGGAAATGCTGTGCAGGGCATTAGCTTGTTACTTTGCAGCTTCAATAATGGCAGAAGCTCTGCGGAATTCAATTCTTTTCTTTCTTACTCCAGTGAACCCTTGCTGATGTTAATGAAGTTGTGCCACTTTACCCAGAGTTCTGGTTATTGTTAGCTGATAAAATATGTAAAGCAACAAAGTTTATCTTCTACATTTTTAAGGAGCTCTGTGCTGCATCATTTATACCATGGAAATGTGTTCTGGATTATAGAAGCACCCAAGCCTGTTTGCAACACCTCTGCAGGGTGACTCAGTACTGCTCAAAATACCCACCGTATTTATTTCTCTGTCCCAGCACCATTCTCTCCCTATTCTTTTCCTATTTAAAAAAATTTTCCCACTCTGTCTTCTGAAGAACACAGTTTACTTCAAAAGCAACACAACAACATAAATGGCTTCAAACTCCCATAGGGCTAGTAAAATGCTAAAGGCAAACAAAATTCCTTACACCAGGACCACCAATAGTCTCATTACTGAAACTAAAGAATCCTTCATATATCTGCTGCAGAAAGTCATTGCTACGGTAAGACAATCCTGGTGATTCAACAATTTTGAATAAGAGTCATCAGAGCAGCAAATTTTTTTTTATTATTTTTTTTTTTAATCTGGTAACACTGCTCTGGTATGATACTCCTGTAAAAAGCAGTGCTTGAGAAAAAAGCAAGATCCTTTCTTCTGGGCAGTATAGGTCAAGCCTCACAGAAAGCAGACTAATGAATCCCATCTGAATGCAGTCATAGCTGACCTTGAACAAGGTTCACAGAAATATGAAAAAGCCTAAACAAGAAAAATTCAAATTAATAGTAGAGACGAAGACCTCAAATTCTTGTAGCTGATCAAAAGTTTCTGTTGTTGTTATATCATTTGCAATGAAAAAAATACCTTGTTCCATTAGAAAAAAAAGTAAATAAAATATCTGCAGTCTCCTATTTTCCTAGATTCTAAATTTATCTAGATGGCTCAGAAAATAGCAGATTAATCAAAAAGACCATTCTGAGATACTGTCCTTGACAGCCAAGTTAGACTTGCACTTAATACAACCACTTGGCAAATTACACCAAATGGTTGCTTTGCTTAGACAAAAACCAAACAAGGCACAATAAACTGGATTTAAGACAGGACATTATTCTGACTTACGTCCAGTCTCTGCTTATTATTTTGTCAGATTTCTTTTTTGTAATTATTCCTTAAATATTTCAGCACCAGAGTGTGCTGAAAGAGGCAACAATATTGTCCAATCCAGGTGTAAGTTATAAAGGCAAACAGAGCTGTTTCAGTTGTTCTTTAGTTTATATACTTCACTAAAGGGAGGTATTAAAAGATTCTGGAGAGAGGAAAAACAGTATCAAAATCTCTGGCTATAGCTCAAGAGGAGAGAACCCAGCAGGGAGTTTTGCCTTAAGCCAGAGCAGAAAAAATTCTGATCTACTAAGCACAGTAACTGCAACTAAACCAACAAACTGACAGAAAGGATTGTTTATTTACAGCTTCCGTAAGGTAGAACGCAGACCTTTAAGTTGAAAAAGCTGGAATATTTTGTTGCTTTTGAATATGATGGTCTGAACTGCTGAAAATGAAGCTTCATTCTAGTCACGCGTAGTAATCCACTTTCAGCCTCCAGTCTATCAAACTCAGAAAATATTAAACATATTGTGTCCATATCAGACAATGTCTAAGAAAGAAAATTTAGGAACTGGGAAAAGAACTACATCCAGGAAGACAGAGGATATGAGATACAAAGTCAGTAGTACATTTTCCCTTAGCCTCTGTCCACCAGAACATGGACATGCATGCAAACACACACATTCTAGGCCAGGCTTACAAACAGCAATGTATTTGAAATTGTGCATATTTGCCATTGATACTGGGCCTGTAATGATATTCCCTGTAATAAAATCAATTCTGGGGCTGTGTGATGCTTGCAGTAAACTCTAGAACTTGTGTGTTTGTTTTCCATCTTTGTACCAAAGTAAAAATAGGTGATTTACTTCAAGAATCGGAGGATCCAAAGCATATGACATCCACCAGTTACACAGTTTGGCTGAGAAGCTGGACTAAGTTTAGCCTTCAATCCAAAAAGACAAAACATGGTAGCATATTAGATGAAGGACAGTCATTTGAACTTTTCCAGATGACAAATAAGTACTGCTAGCAGGAGGGCCAACACCACGCTGAAGTAAAGAATTGTGACCATAATGTTAGAATGAATTCACTTTACAGGCACCAGTGGATTGACCTTTGTTTCCTACGAACATTCTAAAGTAACTTTACCAGTAAGCATTTTAGCAGACAGTTGATTTTAAGCTATAGTGAGCAAGTGGCAAATAGAAAAAAAGAAATAAAAAGTTTGACAATACATTTGCATCATAATCCTCAAGAAAATGTAAGATGATAACAAAGCGCAGCATTTCTCTAACTCCTCTGAAACCTGTACGACTAGGTTTGGGCGTATCTAGCAGACATTGTCCATGTAACAACATTGTACATTGTACCATTCCAGTAAAAATAACGTTGTGAAATGCAAATATAGCACAGTCTTACCATGCACAGTTTGGGTGACCAGAACTCAAAGTTTACTATGCCTGCACTACAACCACTGAGAAACAAGGAAAGGTGTGGATTTCAGCAGAAACAGACAGCTGGAATAAATCACACCTCTTCATCATACTTAGCTCTATTAAAGGCATATGTATCAAACATTCCCTTACTTATTGTTAATACCAAAAAAACCCACATGGAATTTCATACCAGTAGTAAGCTATATACCTCACTCCAGGTAGTCTCTCTTGTATAATTACATAAAGCTTACTTTCTTGATGAAAAAGTTAATAACCCTGAATATAGGTTTTAAATAGGGCCTTTGGGAAAAACAGGGCAAGATGAGTCAGTGAACTGCAGAAAGGAGAGCTGCACAGAGATGGACCGAGTTTGTACTCACTCTCTCACAAACTACCAAATTACTAGAAGCTTATCAATTTAGCTAGATTTTCCTGTCTAGTTTAACACAGGAAGAAAAAGAAAAGTTACACTCCACCACTTCAGGAAATTCTCAACTGAGTGCATTATGCATGAACAAATTTAATTTAGGGTCCATGACAAAAAAAGCCCTGTCACATTAAAGTTTGCTGCCAAATATAATCCTTCAAGCTTTCTTAAGAATACTGCAAACTGTAATTCCTTTCAAGAGAAGTCTGCGCTTAATTGCAGAGACCTTAACAAAGGATCAAGAATGCTACATTCAGGATAACCAGTCAGTAATTTATTCATGCCCTAAGCCAATTGGTAAACAGTTCCTCTACTTCATGACTGAAGGGCCACCATTTCCAGCTCTTCAATCTACCCCTCTACATGTAAAATAATTAAACTTGCAATGTTTTTACCTTCTGGAGGTAACACTATGCCACCTCAGCAAGATTAAAGAGAGAACCAAAAATGCTTGACCTGCCCATAGGTGAGGATGATTCTGTTAACACAGCTATTAGACACATTTCAATAAACCTGCTACATATGGTGTACTACAATTAACATTATGAATAGCAGCAGAAGCATTGTAGAAATCATAAAATCACGGAATTAAGACTGGGAGACCTCTAGAGATCACCTAGTCAAACCTCCTGCCTAAAGTAGGCCTTATTTCAAAGTCATATCGGGTTGCTCAGGGCCTTCTCTTGTTGAGTTTTGAATATTTCCAAGGCTGTTTATGCCAGGCCCCTGTGCCAGTATTATTCCAGTCAGTGTAAATTTTTTCTCCTTATATTTATTTGGAATTTCCCTTGCTGCAACTTGTGGCTGCTGACTCTTTCCACTATGCTCCTCTGAGAAAAGCCTGTCTCCATCTTCTCTAACCCTTCTGGAGGTACAAGACTGCTAGAAGCTACTTCAACTTTCCAGACATCTGCTGGAAATACAACACAGCAATGAGTAAACAATCTAGGAGGTTCCTGGAGTGTGTGGAAGATCATTTCCTGACACAGCTGGTAGGTGAGCCAACCAGGGCAGGAGCCTTGCTATATCTGCAGTTTTCAAACAGGGAAGGACTGGTGGGAGGTGTGATGGTCAGGGCCCGTCTTGGGCTTAGAAACCATAAAATGCTAGAACTCTCAATGTTCGGTGAGGCAAGGAAGGTGGTCAGCAAAACCACCACTATGGACTTCCGGAGGGTAAACTCTGGCCTCTTCAAGGCACTGGTTGAGAGAGTCCCTTGGGAGACGGTCCTGAAGGGCACAGGGGTCCAGGAGAGATGGGCATTCTTTAAGAAGGAAATCTTAATGGCTCAGGACCAGGCTATTCCCATGTGCCACAAGTCGAACCGCTGAGGAAGACGACTGGCCTGGCTGAACAGGGAGCTTTTGCTAGGAGTCAAGAAAAAAAGGAGAGTTTATCATCTCTGGAAGAAAGGGCGGGCAACCTGGGAAGAGTACAGGGATCTTTTTAGGTCATGCAGAGAGGAAATTAGAAAGGCAAAAGCTCAGCTAGAACTCAATCTGCCCGCTATTGTAAGGGACAACAAAAAAATGTTTTTACAAATATGTTAACAGTAAAAAGAAACCCAAGGAGAATATCTATCCTTTAATGGATACAGAAGGGAATGTAGCCACCAGAGATGAGGAAAAGGCCGAGGTACTTAATGCCTTCTTTGCCTCAGTCTTTAATAGGGAGACCAGTTATCCTCAGGGTACTCTGCCCCCTGAGCTGGAAGGCAAGGATGAAGAGCAGAATATACCCCCCTTAATCCGGGAGGAAATAGTTAGTGACCTACTACGCCATCTGGATACTCACAAATCTACAGGACCAGATGGGATCCATCCAAGAGTACTGAGGTAACTGGTAGAGGTGCTTGCCAAGCCACTCTCCATCATCTATCAGCGATCCTGGTCAACAGGGGAGGCCCCAGAGGACTGGAGGCTTGCTAATGTGACCCCCATTTACAAGAAGGGTCGGAGTGAGGATCCGTGGAACTACAGGCCTGTCAGCTTGACCTCGGTACCGGGGAAGAGTATGGAGCAGTTCATCTTGAGAGCACTCACATGGCATGTGCAGGACAAATGGGGGATGAGGCCCAGCCAGCATGGGTTTATGAAAGGCAGGTCCTGCTCGAACAACCTGGTCTCCTTCTATGACCAGGTGGATGAGGGAAAGGCTGTGGATGTTGTCTACCTTGACTTCAGCAAGGCCTTTGATACTGTCTCTCATGGCATACGCGTCTCATGGCTTAGACAAGTGTACTCTTCACTGGGTGAAAAACTGGCTGGATGGACGAGCCCAGAGGGGTTGCGGTGAATGGGGTAAAATCCAGTTGGTGGTGGGTCACAAGTGGTGTTCTTCAGGGCTTGATGCTGGGCCCGGTTCTGTTTAATATCTTTATCAATGATCTGGATGAGGGGATCGAGTGCACCCTCAACAAGTTTGCAGATAACACCAAGTTGGGAGGCAGGGTCCATCTGCTTGAGGGTAGGGAGGCTCTACAGAGGGATCTGGACAGGCTGGATCGATGGGCTGAGGCCAATTGTATGAGGTTCAACGAGGCCAAGTGCCAGGTCCTCCACTTGGGTCACAACAACCCCGTGCAGTGCTACGGGCTTGGGGAAGAGTGGCTGGAAAGCTGCCCGGCAGAGAAAGACCTGGGTGTGCTAGTCGACAGCCGGCTCAATATGAGCCAGCAGTGTGCCCAGGTGGGCAAGAAGGCCAAGGGCATCCTGGCCTGTATCAGAAATGGTGTGGCCAGCAGGAGCAGGGAGGTGGTTGTTCCCCTGTACTGGGCACTGGTGAGGCCGCACCTCGAGTACTGTGTTCAGTTTTGGGCCCCTCACTGCAGGAAAGACATTGAGGTGCTGGAGCGTGTCCAGAGAAGGGCACCCAAGTTGGTGAGGGGCCCGGAGCACAAGTCTTCTGAGGAGCGGCTGAGGGAGCTGGGGCTGGTTAGTTTAGAGAAAAGGAGGCTGAGGGGAGACCTTATTGCTCTCTACAGCTACCTGAAGGGGGGTTGTAGTGAGGTGGGTGCTGGTCTCTTCTGTCAGGTGTCTGGAGATAGGACGAGAAGAAATGGCCTCAAGTTGCGGCAAGAGAGATTTAGGTTGGATATTAGGAAAAACTTCTTTACTGAGAGGGTTGTCAGACATTGGAATAGGCTTCCCAGGGAAGTGGTTGAGTCACCATCCCTGGAGATATTCAAAAAGCATGGAGACAAGGTATTCCAAAACATGGTTTAGTGGGCATGGTTGATGGTTGGACTCGATGACCTTGAAGGTCTCTTCCAACCTAAATGATTCTATGATTCTACTCCCTTGGTCTTCACTTTTCCAGGCTAAGCTCCTGGAAGCTGGAAATTCAGCTCCCTCAAACTCTTCTCGTAAGATTTTTCTTTCCTAACAACTAGGACAGTAGTGGGTAGTTACCTGCCTCCCACTATTCTTTGCAAAGTAGAATCCCCAGACTTTGGGACTTTCCACTTTTCATTTCCTATAGAATGAAAGCACGCACACACCAACTTCTCATACACACACAGACATACTTGCTATTTGTTCTAGGCGATGATGACAGGGGACAAACTTGTCTAGCAGTTGATCCAACAAATCCTTTCCATCTGCTTTGTCACACTTCAGAATTACTCTTGGCCTGTGGCAGCAAAGGAGCAAGGACAAGCCCTGATCTCCACTAGATATCTCCACAGAAGAGACAAGCTTTAAAAGCCATACAGCAGTTAAAGACCTCTCTTTTGAAGAGAGGTCGTAATTAAGCCAGATGACAGGCTTTCTTGACAGACAAGAAATGCCTTTAGGCACCTCACTTATTCAGCCAGCCCAGGTGCAATCCATTGTTGGCTTTCACAGAGGCAGCAATACCCCCATGGTCTGCTCCCATGGCAAAGGAGCACTACTGCACACAGATCCCTTAGCACGTGCACAGCTTGGGAGGCAATCATATGTTGTCACACAACCAGGCATCCCACAGCCGGCTCTCATGGGACAATGTTTCTCTCAGCAGAACAAGAAAAAAACAAAAAAAAATTGTTTGGATCCATTTTTTGTCAACCAACATGCATAAAACAAACAAACAAATCTAGTATTATAACACAGAAAGGAGAAGCCAACTTTTCCTTCCTCTCACAAGGAAAAGAGATCAGAAACACCTGGTGATGCAGCATATTGCATTATGCATACATTGCCATAAAATCCCCACCTGTGGCATGAATTACCAACAGTCTAAGATACATATTAACCCCAAGAAAACATTCAAAGTGCACTCCCTCTCACAGTTCTGCAGTATATCTTACTCACCCACACTTGTTTAGTGCTTCAGTAGCAACAATGAAATTAAACCAGAAAAAAAGCCCAGACTACTATTCTGTTATTTCTTCCTGAGGGTAGACATCTTCCAGTCTGTGTGTGGCTAATCACATTTTACCACTTCAGTGCTGGAAAAGTCTATCTCCCCATCCATATGCAGCCAGGGACAGCCCCTGCTTTCTTCTCAGTTCCTACCACCACACTCAGCCCATCAGCACTTGAACCACCAGCCAAATTCAGAGAGGGACACTTGTCTTTCAAAGCTCTTCGTCCTATATTTTTCCCCCATTGTGGGTCTGGGAAGGAAAGGATGTACTCACACCTAGCTACTTTGGAGTTTGACAAAGCAGTTAGTTGAGATATTTGGCATCTTTTTTTATTTAGAATCATGGTGCGGGTCAAAAGAAATTAACAATTCTGAAGCACTAAAGAGTAAGAAAACAATTTTCAGATTTATGTTTAAGGTTCTCCTGTTTGCATCAGTTCTGCAGAGGAATAAAGCACGTGTGCTGTAAAAACTAACTTTATCTTACCTGGGTTTTTAATGCAAATTTCACATTCAGTCCGCTGCACAGCAGCAACCCATATATTTTCCTGTTTATTGCAGAAATAAGCCTGATTTAAGCTGCTGATGTAAAACCAATAACCTTTAAAAACTGTAAGAATATTAAAGTACAAAGATACAAGAAATCTTATGACTTCTGAAGTAACATGTATAAATACAATGAAATTTGATTTCAGAATTATTAATGTAGTTTTTCCTGCAATTTCCAACTAAGGGCTTAGCACAGCTGATGATGAAGTTGCCATCATAAAATACCTTCAGGGGTAGCCATGGCTAATTCCCAGTTCCATTGCGCTTGTTTGATAAGATGCAGAGAGCACTTCTGGCATTTCATTTCTGACTGGCAGAGTGTAATAAATTAGGAAACAGAAGTGACATCCCTTATCAAAACTTAACTCAAGTGTCTATTATTAGACCTGATCTCCAGACTCAGGTTTCAGAAGACAGTTTCATATAACTTCATTTAAATAACGGTAATACTTATCTATTTGCCGGCTAGCGTTTCAAAGCATGCATTGCCTAAATCTGCTTTGAATTAGTCCTTTGCATCTGCTATTATACTTCAAAGAAATGACTTCAATTAAGTTTAATTACTTCCTTCCACAGCTTTGGATACAGCCTTTATTATATTTCATTACCTTTCCTCATAGACTGCACAGCAAATAGATGACTAATAAAAGTACAAAACCAAAGAAACTATTAAGCAAGCACATAACAATACTGTACATGTATCACACTAATTAAGTTATTATCATAGTCTGCAATCACATAAATGGAATATTAGGAAGGAACTTTTCACACGGGATCAGCAAAACCTGGCTCTTTCTCTGAAGTTTTTAGTACCTTACCTAATTTATAAATAGTTTTAAATTCCTGAAAGGAAACAAGCCTAAAGCACAAAAATAGTTTATACTTTTTACTCAAAAGTATATTAAAGAACATCACCTAGGCAGTGAGTCGGTTACCAGTTACATTCCTCTGTACTCTGCTTGTCTAGTAGTTACAGGAGCATGCAAAATAGCTCTATCCTTTCCAGTTATCTGGAATACCATACACATGATTCAATACGGATCCCATAATCTCACTTTTTTCCCCAACTACAGGTGGTAGGAAAATGTGAGATAAAACAATGGTAGTGCTATGTAAGTAAAGCAATTCTTCCCATTTCATTTGGATGAGAAGGTCTCAAGTATTGACACAAAAAACAAAGCGTAACTCATTTATATTGAATTGTTAATGACTATTTTGAACCAAGGTTAAAAAAATCCTATGTTCACTAAAGGGAAATACTAGATCAGTATTATCATACCATTTGTGGTCCAAGCGCTGAGATAACCTTTAATGGTCCCTTCCAATCAAACCCTTCTATGAAAACAGCAATTCTTTTGTTGTTAGTAATAAAATACTGATAAACAATATAACTATCAATTAATAAAGCGCATGACTGTTTATGGAACTCCTTACTGAGTGAAGAAACATATGCCTAGTCATCACACATCTCAGGCTGCTAGAGCTGTAGACCTTGAAGACTGAACAATTTCAAAACTCCTTTTCATTTGGTACAAGAAAATAAACATGTTTCCTCCCAGTAAGCAACTTTTAAACCAATTGGATGTTCAGGTGTGTTAGTTCCACACACACACTCCCCCAGAGGACTTCCTGCAGTTTTATCTAAACTACTGATGAGTTTTTCATTTTCCTTCTTACAAGGATGTTTATTTCCATAAATGGATTACATTTTCCCATAAATTGCTTTAGAGCACTTTCATGCAATGCTTCACAAGACACTTTACAAACACAACAACAGTGGCTTAATGCTGCCATTAGCAAATCACAACAAGCTATGGTACCTTGCCTGGAGGCTCAGAAGGAAATTCCACTCTCTGGCCTTATTCACAAAGGGCTGGGAACTTCCCTTTGAGAGCAAGATTTGCAAACAGGAAAAAAAAAACCCAAACTAAAAAGGAGCAAGTCTGTCAAATTCAATTTTCTTTTCAGTGGCACTGAGAATGTTTTCCTGCAGATTTTGAAGCTAAAAAGCAGCTACAATCCATTTCTACATGTGTGTGACCTGCATGATATCTGCCTTTTGGGGGATGCACTTTTCACTGTACAATTGTTCCTTATTGCAGTGGCCTAAGGCATTGAAACTGATGATCAGAGGTAAAAAGGTAAAATAGGAGTCTGTAGTTCTAACAGGTCTTCCAGTTTGCATTCAGAAGAAGTACACCAAAGTCAGCTTCTCCCACTGGAATCAATGAACGACGAGTAGTAATAAGGTCTCATGCAAGACCTCAGTGGGAAAAAAAGCACAGTCAATCTTCTGGTTAATTTGTAAGTGCCATCAAGCGTAACATTAGTTTTAGCAAATACTGAAAGCTGAATTTTCAGAAACATTCATTTTCCAACCCTCACCTGAAATACCAGACACACCAAAAGGCAAAGAAAGCTATGCAAGCAAAGCTTTAACAAAATGCCAGCTGAGCTTCACCTCACGTACGTCAAAAGCACACAAGCACCCCCAGGGAGACAGCAGATGAACTAACTCACTGCCTTCTAGATGTGTGATCAAACTTGGAATACTGATGGCATTTAGTAAAACGACAGGAAACAAAACACCTTCGGAGGCCAGCAAGATGCAAGACCACAAGCAATTTTAATATTCTTTATTTGACAGACATTCAGTATCAGTCTTTCAATAAAGAACAACTACAGTGCAGCCACTGTTGCCTCTTGCTCTCATCGTATCCAACAAGGGAAAATTTTGTCTAGTCTTATCTGGCCACATTATACAAGAAACTGAAGTAGAGTGGACTTTGAATGGCTCCTTCAAGATCTCTGATACAGTTATGGGTAATCATTCTTTTAGTTAAAAAAAATCAGCTGTAGGACATGGTGATAGAAATAAAATCTATGATCTGCAGAAATAGGAAGCAGAAAAGAACCAAAAACATTTTAGGGATATATAGATATATAGATATATATACACTCCTATGCTGAATAAGAGACCAAATCTGAAGAAATAAAGGGCCTAAAAGCATAAATCCACAGACAAGGTCACTATCTGTCTATCAGGCTGTTTGAGTATAATTACTATCTAAAACTATAGCATTAGTGCTATTAGAATACACTACTGCTTCCTAAATAATTCAGACTTACCTGCAGTCAAATGTGTAAGTTAAGCAATGCAAATATTTTGTGGTACCTGGAGTTTGTGCAGGACTGCAGGTGAGGAGGTGGTGACATATACAGACAGGGAGATGGCCCAGGAGTATTGTTCAAAGGTAGCAAAGCTAGATAGCACGCGGCCACCAGCTCAGCTGATAGCTGGAAAAGGTTATAGAGGTATCTACAAGTCCAGGACAAACAATGATCTCCATTAAGACTAAATGAAGTAGGGAACAACTCCTTTTTTCCATTCTAAGTACACTAAAACCATATTCCAGTGCACAGAAGGCACCGAGTTATCAGACTGGACAAGGGGACTTGCCGCCTCTCCAACGCAGGGCAGTGGGGCATGCACATAACAAAGCTGCATTTCTGCTACAGAACTTCCCATATAGCTTCTCTTCCCATTTAAACAGTGGCTAGATCCAGGCTCTACATTGGCAAGCAGTCTCCTACTGAAGCGCAGACAAGTAACGGCATGAGCTAGTACTGTAGGAAGTTTTTTGGTAGTAGTACCCACACAAAGACTTGCTGACCCCTTTTAGGCTACTCTCATGCTTGCACCACCGCCTCAGCTGGGCCCAATGTAACCTCTGCAAACTCAGGAAACTAATTAATCTTAAAAATAACACTCTGGAAAGCAAAAAGAGTTATTCTAATCCAGTTCCATTTTCTGCTTATGTTACCACAGCCCCACATACAGCTATGCTGGCACAACAGAGGGGAAAGTGAGTAGCTGTAGGTGGCTCATCAGGGGTGCCAGTCTGAAGCCAGAGCTACGCTGAGGAAGGGGTGAGCAGCGCTGCCCCCTTTGACAGTGACCACACATTGACTACCTGGCTCTTGGATTACGCATTTAGCTCTGGGATCTGGGTCTGTTCTCGTGGTGAAGGCAGAGGTTACAGACGAGGAGGCCGAATCCAGAGGAAGTTTGGTTAGATGGGGGAGGCTTCTATGGCATTTCAAGGTCCTCGGTTCTCTGGTTTCATCTCAAGTGACCTGGTAAAACCACTAAGATACTTTAATAGGTTTAATGAAATATGAGTCGGCAAGTGGTAGCGAACACAAAGGAAAAACATAGTATGAATTGCATTTCATAGTAAGAGTTGTGAACTGCACCGAGAGACTGCTAGGTCTCAATAACAGGTACACAGCTGTTAGTGCTGGCTGAGAGAACGTGCACACTGAAGTAAGGATACAGCTCAAGAAGTGTTCCTAAAGATGCCATTTCTTTTATCTTGTTTGGAATGTTCAGTGGCTCTTTTCCTATTTCCCTACTCAAGAAAAACATTTAGTAGGGTAAAACTAATTTTTCTGTAAAAATATTTTTATGCTCTGTGGAAGGAAGTGAAAAAAAGATGGAAGAGGGATAGGGACACATGCAGACAGCTGTCTGAAATTCTCTCATTAATCATACGGAAAAAAAGTTACAAAAGTTTTTCTTTTGGCAAAGTTTCCATATCCCAATTACAAAAGATGTGTCTTCAACCACTTTTTTCCCCACATTACACATTCCACAGCTCGCAAGGATCCCACAAGAGAATGAGTCAGTCTCATTCTCCATTCCGTTTTTTAAAACGCAAAGGCTTTTTTTTTTGTCTCCACATAAGAAGCACTAATAGAAAGGTCTCTTCTGTTAACAGTTATTACCTGACTACCTTGCCACAGTCAAATGCAAACACAGGAAAATTACAATAGATCAGCTGACACGCAGTAACCTGTAAATAACTTATTCACGTGGCTGAGCGGGCTAAGCTAGAAAAGTTTAGTACAACTATAATGAATTGTAATAAGCACATAAGCCCCAGTGTGGACACACGTAAACTGGAATTAAAATCTTTAGTCCTCTGCCAAATCAGAACAAACAAAATTGTATAGGAAATTTATTCTAGTATAACTGCATACCACAGCAGAACACAACACATTAAAACTTGAAAGCCTTCTAGCCTTTTTGGATTAATTCAAAAGATAAAGTGACTTCCACTCATAAAGAAGGGCCAGAATGTAGGAATTTAGAGGAGTACATACATAAACCACAAGCACATAATTTCATAATCTAATGTAAAATAATATAATAATAATTACTCAAAGTATACCAGGTGGTATTCTACTGGCCTCAATGGGTTTGTAATAATACCAACATATATTAAAGAGCTAATAAATACACATTGTTATTTCTTAAATGTAATGTCATTCCATCATTCCAAGAAGAAAATTATGTTCAAGTCTGAGTAAACAATAGATTTGGAAGAAACTAAAAACTAACAAAAGGTTGTGAAACTTGCAAGAAAAAAACAAACAAACTGGTATTTGGTTTCTGGCTTTTCTTATTTCGAATTAAAACACAAAAATGCAAGGAATGACATCTCATGTTGTTACATGCTCAGGAGGGCATTCCCTTTGCCAAAGACCAGGAAAACTTTTGCTAGCAGTGAGATTATATATAATTTTAAGGAAAAGAATTTTAGAAAGAGACAGAAGATACCTAATCCTCCACCAAACCAACATGCAAGTAATACATCATTAGAAGAGATAGGATCTATAAATAATTCATTTTGCATTTCTTCTGTACAAATTGCTATTCCCATGAAATAAACATATTTTTCTGATTACTTCCAACTGCTCCACACCTGCATCTTACCTGCCTAGGCTAGCATTCCACTGCCTATTGTTAATGCAAATTGCTGCAAAATGTACGTTTCATAAGAAGCTACTGCTTCATTTAATTATTTGGAAGTCTGGTGCTCCCATGTTAATTTTAAAATGTCACACATGCTATACAGATATACAAGAACTGCTTAATAGGACTGCCTTTAGACAACACAGCCATTACTCCTAAATGGCATCACTTAGAAGATTTCATCTCCCAAACCCTTCCATCTCGGTTCCTGCCTCACCTTTGTTCTTCTCAATAGTAAAGATGAAAAAGAATATCATGCATGGTATTTTATCCAATTTCAAATATATAAACCAAGAATTATCATGTTTTCCAGGTGTTTCTGCTAAAATGATCAGAAGCAAAATAACTCGTTATTTTAAATACAAACCCCATTTATATAAATTTTGTACTGACAACAATTTCAGTTGGTTGACTGATTTAAAAAAAATAAAGAATAATAGTATATCCGTACAGCTCCTGAAAAGCATATGAATGCACCAGTATATCTTACTTGATAAAACTTGTGACACTCATATCAAAATCCTATTTGTAACAGTGTAAAGGCAATATTTGCATAAACATTGGGTGTTCTTGAAGGGGGCAGGAGGAGTGCAGAGAATGTTCAGTTTCATATTTCACATTTTCTGAGATGACATACAGCAATTCTCACCTCATCCAGCCATGTTTTATTCTGTCCTCAGACTCAGGAGCACAACATACATTACAATCACACATTGTCCTTTTTTAGTCCAGGTTCCCATTCTGCAGAAACCAAAGAACCCAGTGGAAAAGTGGTGGTCTTTCTTATCTCAGCAGCATATAGAGTATTTACAAGAACCACCACACAAAAATGCAGTAGATGCGGGTTTTCCTCCAACAGGAATAGCAAATTCATCCCACATGAGTATTTGATGCTGCGAACAGTAAGGCAACTGCTCCCTCAGCTTTAAGAGATGACAGGGCCCAAGGCAGAGTTTTGCCTTATTTCTTGGGAATACATCCAATAAATAAAGCCACCTTTACCTATGTTGTTTACAGATCCCCACAAAGATCAAGTCTTCCTAGCTCCTGGAGAGAGGTCTCAGAGATGTCTCAAATACTAGCAAGAAAAAATAGACCTCCAGCTCTTCTTTGTTATATATGTGCACACTTCTACCTTCTATGCTACGAATCAGACCATGGATGGAAAGCAACTGACAGGCAGAAGAAAGTATTGGGGAAATGTCATGGATAACAACCACAAAATAAATTATCAGTTTAATATCTGAAAGTCAAACTAAAAATCTAAAATAAATTTACAATCAATAATTTAATTTTTCTTGTACAAAATTAGATCATTGCAACCAAGACTGAAAAGTGGTTTTATACTTCTTAGAATTTAATATTCCTTGAATTTCTAAGAAGCCAACATAATAAAAAACACATTACAAAATTCCATGTACTACACTCCATAAGATCTTACAAGGTAATTAAGCATCATTGGACCATGATACAGCAAATCCTGGCCCTGCACGTTGCTGGATTCATTAATGCAGCTTCATTCACTTTGGAGCAATTTAGAGGTAAAAAATATAGAGCAACAAAAGATAAATCTTTCAGTTAGAATAATTTTAAGAAATGCATTTAAAATAGAAATATCCAATGTAGAAGGAGCATCAGAAAGCATTAACTATGGAGTTTTGCTAGTTTTGTTTGGCGGGCGGGGGGAGGAGGACGGGAAAAATCAGCCATAGCAAATAAGGATGGAGTGATCCAACAAGAAACCTGGTTACTGCCTCAGAAAACATGATTCTTCTCTGTTATACTTTGTTGGACCCACCTGTTACTTTCCAACTCATTTGTGCATACCTCGTAAGGGTCACCTTTGTGTATTTACACCTTCAATCCCTAGAGGTATAACCACATACTCCTAGGAATTATTCTGGTCACAACAGAAATACCGCAGTCCACAAAACTGTGGATTATCAGGTTAAGAGAGGCTGAGAAGAGAGCTGACATTATGGTGAACCTGCAGCAAATTTAGACATTTCTGGGAAATGACCCATCAGATGGGCATCCTCCCATGAGGAGGGGAGGTCACCTTTATTCCTTTCCCTAGGATCTCTCCATATCTTGTCATGTTAGAGGAAAGAGCACAGCATGAGAATCAAACAGGATCCAAGTTCAATACTCAGCACAGGAAAACGGATAGATGGCATCCATAAACATTGCTGCAGTCAATTTAACAGTCAAGGCAGTATGTGAATTTTCTTGGATCGGGTTCAAGCAGGATATAGAGGTCATCTCTATGGAAGGCCCTGCATCCTGTAAATCCCTAGCAGCAAATGGAATTATGGTGAGACACAAAGCCTACCCTGCAAAACAGAGCAGAACCGAAACAAGGAATGTGCTTCTGATGATGTAGAAACTTGGGACAAAATATCTACAGTCTTCGACATGTACATAAGGGTTAAAAAAAAAAAATAAATCAAATTAATAACTAAATATCTAAAATGACAAGCATCCAAACACCAGGACCAGATCCTTTTAGCTGCAGCTCCCCTCTGAAGGGCTACTTGCCAGGGTGGAAAATTTAATATAATGAGACCAGCTTTGCTATTTTAGTCTCAAAAGTGCAGATGGAGCATATGCCTGCACATAGTAATGATATCTGTATTACTGCAGTATCTGAAGACCCCAATCAGACACAGGCCACTGAACACTCAGAGAAAACTCTCAAAGAAAATTCCTACCAAAATAGTTTACCATGTGAACTAAGGGGAAAATGCAACCTGTGGATTTAATTAAACCAGTTGAGATAACCATGGAGAGGAAACTTGCAAAACAATCATAGGTGAACACACGGGTATGGTCAACTTTGACAGCATCCTGCACAAAACTGTTACAAGCCTGTGCTGAAGGGTTTTGTTTGTTAGTAAGTTACATTTTGCAAAACAGTTCATTTGATCTTTGAATTAGATAAGAAAAATATTAAAGAAGCTATGGATGTTAGTTGGCCACCTGCTTACTCTGAGAGAAGAACCCACAATCAGCTGTGGTAATGAGAAGATTGTCTCACATTATACAAATACTATTTAGACCACAGAATTTCACTGAAGGTTTCAACTCACTTGCGATCTTTGCTGGTATAAGGTCATGTCCAGCGTACAGCCACACAAAATCTATTTTGTTCACAACACAGTAAATACACAGCACACAAAACAGAAGGAAACCTTTCTAGATTTCATGCTTAGTCCTCACTGTATGGGCCCATCACACGTGGAATTTTTTTATTAAATTCTACCACATTAAGCCTGCACAGTTAAAATTGTACTATGATGACAACATAATTCACCTCCATCATCATCTTCAAAACATCCATTTAAAAAGAAGAGTTTGTAAATGGGGGAAGGCATAACCCCCTGCAAAGTGCAGCATGTGTGAACTAAGTTACCTGTTGTATTTGCTTTAAAAATTTCATGGTCCAGTCCTCAGGGGGGGATATCAACATTTTACAGAGTATCATTATCATTCATGTTGTATTTATTGTATGACAACAGGTACATTGAAGTATCATTTTTCAATTATGCAAAAACTAGCGTTTCTTTGAAGTAATTTATTGAATAACATCTGTCACCATTTTAAAGGGTCAGTGGCTGACATAGTGGAAGTTAGGGAGTTCGACATCTTTAGGCGTAATAGTGACGGCATAAATAGTAATCACTCTGTTAATCTAGTAATCAGCAAGGTGGCACGTAGCTACCATAGTAATAAGCATAAGATCAGCTGTTTCTTTCCAAGAAATGCCTACACTTCACTCAGCTATTCTGCCACGATTTTTGAAGACATGATGGAAAACAACCCCAACACATCCTGCATCTCAGTACTCGGCTCTTTCTCTGCATTTCCTCAACAGAAGAGAGAATTCTTCAGAAGAAGAGAGTTTTACTTGTTTTAACAGGAACATCCAACTACTGATTGGGAGACAAAGTTTCTGGAGCCAAAATTTCATGACTAGTGACAGCCCTGCCAATCTTCCCTAGGGAGAGTGCACAACAAAGTGCACCACAGAGACATGCACCCTAGGAAGAATCACCTTCCCAAGCTTTTCTACAAGGGCTACAGAGATTATTTCATGCAGTAATCATAGTAAAAGGAGGTCTGGGTATCTACAGGCTATACACTTTTTCTAATATGCTCTTAACCACTGTAAGTAACTCCAGTTAATTATCAATAGCCACTTCTATTCTTTGCACTTTACGGACATCTCTATCCAATCTCATGTATGTTAAACTCTCATGCATACAGAACTCCAACATTTCCCAAGTTGCAATATCTGGGGGGTTGAAGTTGGGGGGAGAGTGGAATTTAAAAATCTAGGAACAGAGGCACTCAGGGTTGAAGTGGCAAGGACACCCAGTTGTTCTGGCTTCCCATTCACTGTGCCAACACCTAGGTAAAATCTATACCTATAGCACAGATTTTTTTTTGATTTTTTTTTTTAAGTGTTTCCACACAGGCTACTGACTGAATAAATGAGACAGTCAGGACAAACCTAAGAGAAAGGAGGAGAGTGTAGCTAACAGGTTTGTATTTTTCAGGAAGGAATTAGCCTGGGGTCACATAAAAATATACATATTATTCTGAATTTCCTTGTTATGGTAAAAGCTTGAGGAGTACCTGTAGGCATTCCATTAAAAACTTCTACACCGTTCAGTGTCTTGATCTAGACATTTAAATTACTCCTATGGGACGTCTGTCTGAGAAAGTCCAGCCTGCCTTATGGCAAAGCTAATCTTCACATATCTGTTTCACTTTTTATCATTGCACCTGCCTGTATTAACAAGATTAAGAATTAAGCTGGCAGAAGGCCATCTGTCAAGGAATACCAATTTCTCTATTGACTTAATCATCAGAATTACAACCAAATGGAGCTCCAAGCCTGGGCAAAGGGAAGTTGTTCATTGTGTCAGAATTCAAATTCTATAAGGAAGGCCCTGAAGTAGTCATGCTTGTGGCAGGCTGTGTCACCAGACTGTGCAGGGGAAACTTTTTTTTTTTTTTTTTTGGCGGGGTGGGAGGGGGACAACACTGGAATTGTCTTGTAAAAGGATATTCTTATTTAACTGTTAGGGCCAGAGGGAAGATTTTGCATGTGATCTCTCCACACAGTCAAAAAAAAGTAAGGAAATTCTGTCTTCTGGATCACTTGCAGATCCAAGCTAAGTCATTCAGGGAGTGTTTAAAAAGGAGTGCACATACTTATCTTTGTGAAGCCAGGCTCCATTCACGGAGCTCGTATCTCCTCATCCCAAGTCACAACTTAACTCGCAATTGTGTCAGTGCTGTCTGCTTAAAGGAGTTTGTTACCATCTATCTCCAAGCAGAACCTGCTAGTTCAGGGAAGTTTCTGCACTTGAGGCAGACTTTGCCATATTTATTAATATAAGCTGCCACAACCTACATGCTCACAAAAGAAAACTGCAAAAACATCCATGTACCACAGACCCACTAGTAAGGAATGAATGAAAGGGGAAAACAGCGCAGCAAAATAAGAAGTTGTTTTTAAAATTGAATAAAAAAAAAAGTCCAAAGAATTGGATTCAAGGAGACACAGCAACGTTTATTATTTGGGGACTGTTTTGAAGCTTTGCAATTTATCCATTTTGCTGATATGCTGAAGGCAACTGCTATGAGAGGCCATCCCAAAGTTTGGGATAATCAACCCTTTGTCAGAAGATCAAAGTGAAAGTAACAAAGCATTCACAGATCAGTTTTATTTACTAAAAGGAACAGAGTGCAAATGTATTCAAAATATACACAGAAAGGAGCAAGGCAGATAACAAATGAAATCTGAAACAAAACACTTGCAAGCCAGGCACAGGAGAGCGACTCCCTGCAAGTGACAACACTGCAAGGGAACAAATGCTCGTTGTTCTCAACTGACTGCACTTCCGCCTCCTCCCCTTTCATTCAATACTTAGTGCTAGTGATGCTCTCTCCATCTCCATGACATGCTGGTTGCAAATACTTTTATCTCGGTGAGGAAAGCAGGCTGGAGAAAGCATATGATCACACGGTAAGTTTACACTTATATTTGCTGGCGTGAAGGGGAAAAACCCTTTATCAAATAGGTTGCTTAATTAGCAAATGCAATTAAATATTAAGTATAATTGTGTGGAGCATGTGGATCGTGGGTAAATGCAGCAGGGGAGTGTATGCTTAAGGAGCAACTGGGACAGCTGTGTACATCTGCAACCTTTGCTTTAAAAGCAATAAATGCTGCATGGTCAGAAAAAAGAAAATAACTTCCCCCGTTCTGTCCTTTGTACTGGAAGTCTGTTGCCCGAATGCCATTTCTCCTGAAGGAATTCAGCTCAGACAAAGTCAGCTGAGACAAACCAGAGCCCCTCACCCCCCTCCTATTATTCCGTACACAGCTCCCTTCCCGCTAGCTTGCAGTTCTGACAATGCAGGGAAAGAGGAAAAGAATGGCAGAGGGAAGCAGAGCACAGCTGTACGCTGCAGAATCTCTCCATATTCATTTGCCAAACAAAGCCAGTATTCAAAAAGACAACGAAGATGCAATAGGACCATACCAAATCCATGCCTCTGCGCAGCGAGGGGCTCCCTAACAATGCATTCAAGCAACAGATAGAGATTTACCTTCAAAATGCAGGCCATGTTCTTTCTCTATCCTTCCTACCACAGAGCAGCAGGATTCTACTTTGTGGGCAGCAGTTCCAGTGTCAAGCAAAAGGCTGGTAGAGCTGCAGAACTGCTAGAGCCTACATTCCTGTAGATCCAAATAAGGGTACCACACATCCAGGATCCGTTAGTCATATTAGTCTTTTTATGCCCCGTTTGTTCCACCCATCAGCTCCTACCACTGGCTGGGAGCCAGCCCGGTACCTCCCCTCTGTCACATGACCGAGTTTGATTCATGGCTCCAGCATGCATTTTTGTAAGCTCCAGGACATTCTCGCGCAATACTATACGTACAAACAGCAGTCTATACTTTGCAGATGTTTTGCAATGGTTGGAAATCAAGCTGCATGTTTACAATGAATCCCTGTGCAACTCTCTAAATGTGCTCAGGAGACAGTTGCTGCCAGTTGGTCAGAAAAGTCCAAGCTCTATTATTTGGGTTCTAAAAATCCTTACGTTGCTTGTTAGTGTGAAGTATCGTTTTATGTTCAAGCCCTTTTAATTGTACAGCAGGCTTTCCTTTGTCTGAAGGCTGCAACTGCTTCTGCATGAGAGATAATCATTATCAGCAGCCAACACAAATATCCTACCAGAGGTGCTTGTGTTGTGCTGCATGTCTTTTTGTGTAAAGGGCTGGCATACGTCACAGGGAATGGAAAGTGTGGGTCAGTTCGTTTGGTTTTTTTTCATTTGTGCAAGTCTGACAAAGGGTCTCTCAACTTTGGACTTTCCTACACTGCAGTGGGATTAACTACAGATTAATACATTCAGCTGTTGAAGAAATCTTTCACTTTACATCATCTCATCAAATTCAAATTCTTCTCTTACATATAACACTTTATCCATTATAAAGGTTTCACTTCATGTTTGTCACTTCTGCAGTCTCTTTCTCCCCCTTTTACACTCCCCCAGTACTTCTCATTACTACATCTTGGAACCCTTTGCATTCTGTGTACTTGGCACCTTCCCCCTATTCCTTGTGTGCTACATTGCTTCGCTCCTGCTGCTTTAATACACACCAAAACTCTCCCTCTCCCTTAATAAATTCCTTGTAGTGGATGTCTTCATCCTCTCTGCAGCAACTCAGGGTACCTGTTTACATGCAGCCAATACACTCCACTTAATATTATAAAACTGCTTAGCACGGAGCTGCTTAATATGCAGAACCCAGAAGGGGTTAGTACCATGCTGCACATTTAATAACCAATACTGTTGCCTGTCTGGCAAGCCTCTCCTATCCAGGTGCAATCCGTCGAGACAGTAAGTAGGTTGAAACTAAAGGAATTAGCTGTTCTCATTTCTGTGCAGGGGCAAATCATCCCCAAGAGCAGAACAGAAAGGGACCAGGGAGGCTTTCTCCAACTCACACTCCTTGGCTGCCTTCCTGTGCACTTCCAAAGACACCAATTTGCGTTTGGCCTTTGCACCACCCCTCCAGAGCACCGTAGTTCTACACAGGTCCTGCAAACTCCTCAGCACCTCTCACCACTGGAAATCCACCTCTTTGCTGAACTACAGCCAAAAACCAAAGCTCTTGAGCTGAAAATTGTGGTGGTGTTGGGGAGACTAATGAAAAAACTCTTGAAGTTTCTAACATAAGGAAATATCTAAACAACGAATCAGTGGAAGAAGCTTGTGAGGGAGGGACCTATGGTCTTTTTTTATTAGAAGCTACCACCAATCAGTGTTACCTCATTCTGGATTGCAGTTTATGCCTCATTTATTCATAAGGAGTCCTGTAACAAAGCTCTGTTTTTTAATGAATAAGATACACAATTATTTCCCCCCCTCCCAATTAAAAAAAAAAAAAAAATTGCCTATTTTTCTCTCCCGCAGTCAAGCATCTAGTTTTTCTGGGACTGAAACTGTTCCTTCCATCTGTGTGGTGGGCATGGGAAAAGTTTCCATCCAAAACAAATGAAAAATATTCCATCCCCTTTCCCCCTGCTGCCTTACTAATTCTGTAAAGAACAAAAGGAATGAGACTTGGAGAGAAACTGTCCTGAAAAGGCCAACCATTTCAATACGCCCAAAGCACTGAGCGATTTCCAGTGAATGATATTCCTTAAGGAAAGGCAGAGATGTGGGTAGGTGTCTTGTTTTAAGCATTTCTCTAACATGCCTTGATTCTAAACACCACATCAGACAAAATATGGTGACTTTAACATTTAGACTTTTTGTAAATGGACATTTATCTTAAAGATACTTCATTGTTAATCGACTCCAGCAGCAGCCATCATTCCCCTCCTCCCTCTGTGACTCACCACAATCTAACCACCTCATATTGTATGACACCTTTTTAAGGGCATAACAAAAGTAATTTCTTAGATTGTCCAACAGGCAGCTACAGCCCCTCTAAATTTTCTTAGTTTAGTGAAATACAGTCAAATAGATTTTCTGGAATACTAGAAGTGCTCTAAGTGCCTATGGGTTGCTCACAGTGTGCAGAGGGTCCCACAGCTCCTGTCGGCCATTCCCAGCCAACAGGCACCCCTGCAGCAGCAGCTGTTGGTTCAGAAAATGCTCAGCTGGTGCTTGTAAGCAAGCCATGTGAAACTCTGTGTTTATTCTCTGCAGATGCAAGCGAAGCTTAAATTTTTTCTTCCAGAACTTAATTTAGAGAAAACCTAAACCCATGCCTTTCAGAAAAACATACACTTTTCTTTAAGGAGGGATATGAGATTCCACTTTATTTGCTCCTGGGGACAAGAACTGAAGGTGTGACTCTGGCAGAGATCACCGTAAACAGCAACAGAAAGCCCAGCCTTAGGCTGAGCTAATTTTACCTCAGAGAAACTACATGAAGAAATGCATCCACCAAATTATAAAAGCAAAGAAACATTCTAAGTGCATCTTTTCTATGAGCCTTATGAAGTGTTTTACTTGAGCTTAAAATGCTCTTGAAATCAGCTTTAGGTCAAACATAGCTCATGCAAGTTTCAGTTGTGCCTGCAACTTTCCATCCAAAATTAACACAGTTGTTGCTTGGTAGGGATGTCAAAGGCAGTATGAAACTGCCTTTCAAGTCCAAGTCATTGTGACAGGCCACACAAAGTCACTACTTCTAGTTCTGAGGACAAACAGCTTGCATATTTGCCATCTAGTTCAAACCCTTTCAATATATTCCTATGGAGATGCAACCTTAGGGAAAATATGGTTCTTTGGGCAGCAACTCTTTTCAATTCTAGGTGTTAAAAATTAATTGTCGTAATAAATCAATCCTTTGTGGAGAAGGCTGATTACACCTTTTTTTCCAAAGATTAAAACAGCTACACAATACCAGCATTCAAGTAAGAGTTTCTCTGTACTGCCAATATGGCTAGTTATGCTGGGCTAGGCTGTGCCACGAATATCGCTCGATTGGTTTGTTAGCTGAATGGACATCATGTAGCTGATGAAGCTGTACTTTCACCTATGATAAGAACTTCAAAGCCAAAACCTCACAAATAGGTAACAGACTTAAACATTAATTTGTTAGTCCCATACTCTGTATTTCAGAAGTGCATGCTTAGAGAAAGTCTGAAAACTATCATCATCTCACTAACTGCTGAAATCAGACACTCATCTACTGCGAAAAAATGAAGAAACTGTTGTTACAGTTGCTGCCACTACAAAGTTTTTTCAGACAGGGATGACACAAGATGGCATTTGTCACCCTTCAGGTACAGCCTGAGTCAGTTCTGGAGTAACAGATCTGCTTCACTGTTATCCAGACATCTCATCTTCCCAACCTTCTGTATCAATTTTTCCTTACCTCATGTAACTCACCATTAGAGGTAAGCAATATAAGCTACTCAGCAGCCCAATGGCATGACAGAGGTAGAAGATGAGATGATAGAAAGACAGCAGGCTATGATTTGAACAGGAAATCTTACCAGCTTATCCAAATGTTACATGTAATTTTAATTTAAACCTTTTCATAAGCCTGACTTTTCAGGTAAGAAAAAAGGCTAAATCAAGCTAGTGTGCTTCATTTCAGAAGTGAACTCCTGCTACACTCTGCCTGGAGTCCAGAAGCTGAGAAGAACATATGGGGACATATGATACAGCCTGAATTCTACCTTTATTTTTCAGAAAAATCCTTACAGCTTAAAGCAAGCATACCATATACACATTAGTGAAAGAGCCCAATCAGAAGTATATATTGCGCTACCCAACTTGCTTCTCAGCACAATTAATCTCTTACCTTATTTAGCTGCAGGACAACCATGCTGCATAAAAATTAAAAAAAAAAAAAAAAAAAAAAAAAAAAAAAAAAGGGTTTAGTTGTGGGATACTTCTGCATGTTTTACTGGCCAGAGACAAGGATTGCTTGGCACCATTAATGCTATTAGAAATTCAGCTCATCACCTCGCTTTTATTCAGTGTCATGGTAACAATTTAGCATAGCCACAGAGCACTTTCAGACCATGCATGTTCTTGAGTTTCCCCCACCCCAGCCCCTTTCTAATACACACAAACACACTCAGATCCATGCCTCCCAACTTTCTTTCAACTAAATCGCCATTAAAAAAAAAAAAAATTTAAAAAAAAAATAATCAAGTGTTGGCCAGACCTAACAGTTTTAGGAAAAATTTTCCCTTTATTCTCTAACACAAGACAAATCTTTGAAAAGGTAAGTGCTGTGCTATTTTATATCTATAGGATATAAAGGATATAGTCTAGCCTGTATCTATAGTATATGGCTTTTATAAAAAGCACGCAATATTGTCAATAAATATTTATGATCTAAAAGAAAACAAAAAACCCACAATATTTTTAAATGCATGATATTCAGTGATTAAAACACAAAGGTCTGTAGAAGTTCCTGGAAGCAGAATAAAGCAACCCCCCCCCAAAACTGGTAATCTTTTCAGAATGTTGTCATTTTATTTCCAATCCAAATTCATCTGAGAACTTCAGGTTTCTGTTTTCAAAGTTGCTTATTAAACAGTAATCATTTTACACTGAACTACAGATTGTTCTATTTTATATTAATGAAGGAGTGTATGTCATATCTGTTATTTGTAAATTTGTTTTAATAGAACAAATGGAATTTAAAATGCGCAAAAAATGTGCTCAGAGAAGAACACTGTCCCTCTTCCCAGGCAGCTTTCCTCTAATTAAAAGACTAAGCAACTCTGAAGAGTGCTGTGTCCACTTATGCCACCAGCTGTTTTGCCTGTATAAAAATTGTAAGATAAACAAACACATAACTTCAGTCTCCAGGAGAAGAAAACCCACCAATAATATTCTGAACGGCATTCAAAAACTAAATGATGTTTTTGAAGATGCACTGTTATTTAAAGGTAATGTTGCTGACTAGAGAATATGGTTGGTTGATAGGCAGTTCTTGCAAGTTCTTCAGCCAAGAACATATTTGGTTTTTCCACTATTAACTTTTTACATTCTTTGCTCCTATTATCAATGCCTTACACTCCCACTATTTTTATAACATAATTCTAATATCACAAAAACATTAATGTTATTTCACACTTAGATACGTCCATGTCAATTTGTCCTCTAACAAGATTTTAGGTTGGAGAATACAGGTCTTCACATAAAAGGAGCTTAGGAAAAGGAACTAGCGATGACTTCAATCACGGTATTGAAGGCCCTAAATTGGAACAGAAAATTTAAATCCAGCATTTCAACTTAGGAGAATATCTTCTCCTGAACTGCAGAAGCAGAGACTGTCCCCTGCTGTGCCTTCTCCAAAGATCCAGTCATCTACTGGTTTTATGGGCTAAGCTCTGTTATTATCCAAACCGCCTGTCTTTAATAAAAAAAAAAAAAAAAAAAAAAGAAAAAAGAAAAAAAAAAACCCCACACCAAAAAACCTGTCCCTATCCCTTCCCAAGGCTTTATCTAATGTTTCTTTGCACTTGAAAGGAAAACCTTAAAAGCACAGCAGTAAAGATAGATTTATTTAATGCAGGAGTGAATTAATTTTGTTCGGGGGGGGGGGGGGGGGGGGTTTTTTTTTTACCACTCTCACGTAACGTATCTGGAGGGGCTCAGCCCCAGCACTGTCAGATCTGAGCCACCTTGCTCAACAACACCCTGCTACACATCATAAGATCATAAAACTCTGAATTCCAAAGCCCTGTCTTGGTCTTGAATGAAGACTTGTCCTCCAGGGAAAATAAGTAAATAAATCAATCCATCTGTATTCTGGGAATGAGATGGGAACTTGAGAATCTTATTTTTGCCAGGGAAGGGTGAAGTTGTGAAGAACAGAAACCCATCTCTACCTCACAGGCTGGAAAATAGGGAAATAGGGGAAAGACAGCCCTTGGCACTCACCCTGCCTACCCAGTGCCCCATACATTATCTTTTTAGGCATTGTGTAGACCCCATCACTGTCAGCAACCTCTGAGGGTTCTTGAAGGTCTTCCCCTGCTCTGGCTGGCAGCAACAGGGCTCTGAGTGGGGACAGCAGCAGCCACTGCTCAACAGGCTCTGCTCTGCCATGAATAGAAAGCCAGAGGAACATGCCATGCCACCAGGGATGTGCCATGCCACAAAGGACAACAGAGTCTTTGCTCCACATCTTCTTAAGAGACAGAGGGAGAAGCATGGCAGCCAGGAGAGAGTCCAGGGCCGAGGCTGCACATGGCTGGAATCCAGAAAAATAAGATCCTGAAGGCAGATTTGGCCTATGGTGTAAAGGGAACTAGGCCTTAACCTAAGACATAAGAATAGATATGAGTAAATTATTAACTTTAGAGTAAGCAATATCAGAAAGGTTAGCTATTTTAGACTAGACATAGGCTAAGTATGAATTAATAGAACAACCTGAGTCATTCTTAGAAATTCAAAGGTGATCTTTGATGTGTAAGAAGATAAGCGACTGTGGTGACCAGAGACCTTCTGCCTTTGACCACTAACTTCAGAAGAACCAAGACAAGATGATAAGAAACAGTTAAGAGAAGAAAATGTATTGGACTTTTGAAACCACTGGAGAATAGAGAACAGAGTTCATGGAAAAACACCAAGAACACCAAGAACTTCTTTTGACAAAACATCAATTGCATAATGTTTTGTAAAATCATATATATAGAAGGCGTTTTTGAGTTATCCTTGGCCACTCACTAAGGTGATGGCCCAACTCTCAGTTGTTAATAAAGCAAACCTAGAGAAACCCATGACTGAAAATTCTTCAACATATGGTCCAGAACTTTCCATTTCCAATTAAAACCAGCACAACGGCAAGACAAAAGCAGTCAAAGGATTTTTTTTTTTCATCTTGGTCTCTGGTTTTAGAGTTCTTTGTAGTTACAGGCTTTCAACAGAAAGACAAATGTAATCAGAAATGGGTCCAATTCTGCAACAATTTATCACCTGCACTAGCAGCATGCACAGGATATAAACTAGCACCAAGTATAACTTGTGGTCTTGCTTCATTGAGCATTATGAATTAGCATTATTTTAGCATGCTATAAATGGATCTGTAACATAATGACAGTAATTTTAGGAACAAAAAAGTGTTTCAAAGATTTTTTTTTTCTGTCTTGGATATATTTTATTCAGTTACAGCCCCAACATTTAGACATGCAGCAAAAAATATGATTATATACCAGAAAACTAAGCAACATTTTCTTGTTAACAGCAGTGTCATATGGAGAGATTTACTGAGATGGCGAGAAAGTCACTGGAACCCACATATATCCTGTTTTTAAGCTTCATTCTGTACTTGATTCCTGAATTAAGAAACCAATCAAACTAACACACTGAAATCCAATTCTACTCCTTCCATTAAAATTCTCTCAATGAAATTCCCTTCTTGGCATATTTAAAATCTTACCTAGTCACAGCTTGAGAAACAGAAACAGTAAAAGCTGCTTACAGATCTTGACTCCTGTGAATCCAAATAAACTGATAACCTACTCTCCTATTAAATCCACACTCTTCTTGAAGCCTTTAGAGGTACTAGCCAGCCATCATGCTGTGTCCTAATGTCAACAGACTTTGCTCCACTGGATCTAATGAGAAGAAAATATCTACCTTGTTATTAAAGCTACTTTCACTCATTAAAATTGCCAGTAGCAAAACTTTGCTGTACTTTGAAGAGTCTATCTCTAACTATAAACATATTCTCAAGAAAAAGGCCTTCCTATCTTCCGAAACATCTGATAGCTATCAGGCCAGACTTTTAATAAAATATACCCCATGCAATGTTTTTAATTGACAGACACAATGGTACAAGTTTATAAGTGACAGCAAGCTTGCCTCTGACAATTTTCTACACTGTTATGTAATACTGAACTAGAAGCTAACGAGATGCAGTTATAAGGGGATTTCAGGTGCTTAATGAGTTAGAGAACTTTTGGATATTGCCTTATTGGAACAATCAGCAACCCTGACTTTAAAAGGTTTAGGGTTCCAAACACAAAAATTTAATTACACAGAAATTATATTATTGAAAACATGCAATTAAAGTTGTTGAATTAAACACAAGAATAAAGACATACATGAATTCAGCCTGGGTATACAGATCTGAGAATTTTTAAATGACATGATCACACAGTTCTTTCCCCAATGGAAGGTGGTTTGTTTGGGGGGGTTGGGGTGGGGGTGTGTGTGTTTGTTTGTTTTTCAGGGGTTTTTTGGTTGGTTTTTGGTTTGGGGTCATGTCCCCATCCCCGCCCATTCCCCCCCCCCCCCCCCCCTTTTCTAGTTCAGAAGATGGAACTTGCATAAGATGAGAGTGAATCAGCATTAGGTGAATATATTGTTTCCTACAAGATCACTGCTTCACTTACTGGAAAAAAATTAAAAATTATATAGTGAATAAGAAATGGGTTTAAGGAAAAAGATTGCAGAAATAGTCTGATTATTTAAATCATTGAAAGCAGCTGTGAAGAGGTAGATTCTGAACTTGACTTTAACAGAAATCCTCTGCAATGCTCTCTGAATTAATAGCTAGGCACTAGTATTATTTTCTCTCATTTTCTGAGCTCCCAATTTGAAACCATAAGGGCTTATTCACCAATGCACTGGGTACATGCAGCTGCTACTGAAGGTAATAGGAGTTATATTTTGAACATATTAATTGATACATAATACTAAGTACTCTGAAAAAAGGTATCTTAAGCACCCTTATATTGGACAGCAACATTAATGGGTACTTAAACCATATTTTCTGTGACTCACTTTCTTTCCTATAAAACAGTAATAATTTTTAATGTGGATATGTCATATTACAGTGAATGGCATAAGAGTGTCCATTAGGAAATTAGGCATCCTGTCTTCAGGAAATGCTTTCACTGTCATGAAGTAACATGTGGCACAGGGCCACACTCAGGCAAGGAGGAGCAAGCAGAATCTTAATTAAATAGCTGCTCTCCACATGCATCTGGCCAACCTGTGCACCTAAACAAGTCAGGAGAATTAGAACAAAAACCATGTTATTGATAACGTTATTTCAAACTATGCATAATATTTAGGAGATAATCTAACCAAAGTACAACTGCAGAGGTGATCAGCTTGGCATTTGAAACTTTTGAATGCCTAGGTTTGTTATTTAATACTATTTTTATTTTAGTATCCCAGAAATCAGAGGCACAAATTCCATCTGCTGCCATTACAGTAGCACTCAACAGGGTTGCCAGTAAAGTTTTCTAACTTCCAGGACCATCCAAGATGCCACTCCTCAGAAATCAACAACGCACACAAAAGCAGTCACTTCTAGACCTAGAGTACAAGACACAACTCTTCCCTGATATGCGGTAGCAGCAACGAAAGGCAAGATCCTGTCCTGTGACAAACCCCAATCTAGTTAATACTGACTGCTGAATCTACCAACTCTGCCATTTAACAGGATATAATTTAAGTCGTCACTATCCATGTATCCTTTCTCAATTAGAAGCTCCAGAAAGAATGTATGTCATTGTTATGCTAACTTTGAGAAGAAAAAACCCCAAAACTAAAACTACCACATTATTTTAAGAGTCCAAATAACTTAAGAAACAAGATGTCTCGGAGTAAGTCCATTTAATGGTCCAAATAAAGTCCATACAATGGTCCCTGGACAACTAGAAAAGTGGTGTGTTTGTTAATTTTGGTGATTTATGACTTCTGGTGATCCTGATGTTTTGTTAAAAGTCATTTTAGAATTTTCAAAAAGGCATTAAGTCCTCAGTTAACAATTTCCCCAGACTGAAAGTAGAACATGCATATATCCATTATAGTGGTAAAACACAAAGATTTGGTGGTCTGACTATTTTTAAAAAGCAATTTTTTTTTGAGTAATTTAATCCTGCCATACATCACTCTAAGCCAGTGAGGGACTTTGACTCAGTGGCCTTTGGTGTAAAATACCAGGTTTTGCAAAGATAATTCAATTTGCAAAGTTTTCACTGGAAGTAAGTTGTATATCTCCACAAGAAATTTACCATGTCTTCAATCACACAATCATTTAACAAACCTACGTAACTGTCATTCCTCCCTTACTACAATTTAAAGACCTCTGTAAAAATATTCTCAGCAGTTTCAGTACATATTTATTAATATTGCCCTATAGTCATAGCCTACGTCCCAGTAGCAAAGGAATCAGAACTTGAAGCCAAAAACATTTGGGAACATCTAAGTGAAATGTGTTCGTAATGCAGATTTTTAACATTAATGTGCAAGACAAGTAAAGAGCTTTCCTGCCCCTGTATTTTCAAGATGATTATCAGTGTATCATTTTTCTGTCTGTTCATACTATTGAGAGCATAGCCATTAGTGTTTGCAAATCACATAATACCCTGATTCTTTTGCAACAAAAGTGCAAGTAACGTTGTATGTGAACACCAAGGAGGGAATAAAATAAGTATAAGGAGACATTTTAAATAGAAAACATTTTGGAATGAAAATAATGTTACTCATCCTCAGGTGGATAACACTCCTCATTTCTTCTTCCCCCAGAGATTTAATGCTAGAATTAGTTTTAATCTCAATAAATCTACAGTATTTCTGTTAATCCACCATGAAGTATCAAAGTTAAAAATAGCCTGTGATTTATCATGCATACCATAATACAGTTTTAAAACATTTTTATTATTTTCAAAGCCTTCTAGGATTTTCCTTATCGAGATGTGACAGAAGTTTTCCCATAGCTCAGTTGTCTCTTTAAAATGCTGCAGTACATGATAAAGAAAATGCTTTATAGTTGGAGATAAACTTACTGTGTCTGGCTTTCTATTTTAATAAAATTTACAACAGCATTTGGAGAAACTGCAGAACCAGATTTCATGGACTGAAAAAAATACATACTAGGAGCTAAGATTGACTTCATGCCTATTCAGACATTTTGTATAGCAGTCATGGAAGCAAGGAGTTGTCAGTACGAGGTAAATTAAGGATTTTTAAGGACTGGTTAAATTTAAATGCTGGAGTCCACATGCAAGCAGGATTTCTGCTAACACCAGAAATTGTCAGAATACATGGATAGCCTAGATTTGTGAGAGACCAAATGCAACACCTATCTGCAAACACAGAGATCCTCCATTTTATTAATCTGAAATAAAGTTATCTTTTACAGTTAAAGGCTCTTAAAGTAGGGGTGCGTAATTTTGGAGTTTGGGGTAGAGGGAGATTTACTTATATTGGACTAATCCTATCCTTTAATTCCCTTAATGCAGTATCATTCCAGAAGTGGATGCCACGGAACAAATGGCTAGATCCACTGGACTTTGCCCAGGACCATATTTATGTCCTTCTTGGTATAAATCACAATGCTTAGAGAGTTTTCCTTAGAAGATATCAACCTGACTGTTAGGTGAGCTCATGAACAGTTGAGAGGCAACTGGTTCAGAAATGCCAGGAAGGACAGCTTTTTAAGTCACAGTTCTGTCATATCCTTTGTATTCTTGGACAATTTCCTTTGCAAGTTAACATTTATCTATCTTCTGATAAGAATAAAGAGAACTCCACGTTGGTGCTGTCCTGTAAAAATCTTAGTCTAATATAATAGCAACCAGTAAAGGGTTCCCTTTTTGGAAAAATCAAGAAGGACATCAGGCTTTGCAGTCACACTTCCCTTCTGTGAACCATGCTGCTGCTGTTGTTGCTATAGTCTAAGGGCTGTAATATTAATAAGCTTTCAGTCAGGACTAAGGGTCTTGGGATAATACGGGGTGGGAGGGTGGGGAATACAGGAAAAACTGAGGTCAGACAAGAAGGTACCCATATTGCAACTTTGAGAGTATTTCCTTCCTTCCTTCCTTCCCCTAGTTACTATTTTTAAATCCCCCCAAAGTGAAGCATCAGCAATTCCTCTAAGGGGACAGCAGCTCTGTATTAGAAAGGTAAAGGCACAAGGCCACTAACTGGTATAGTTAGATAGACTGGCATCAGAGCTGGGTAAAGAGCTGACAGATTTGTGTTTAATTCTGTTTTCATTAAGAGATATGCAAACTTTTTTTAAAGTGAAATTCTCTTCCTTTAACATAGCCTCCCAAACATAAACCCTGGGCAAGTGAGAGCAAATTTGTGAATTTTCAAAGCAGTATCTTAAACCCACTTGAGATTTTAGTGACATTTATATTTCTACAGTGTACCCAGTTTATTTCTATCTGGGTATCAGAAGGTGGCCATCATTTGCATTGCTTGAAACTTTTCTTATGCACAGTCAATACAAATACTGTTACACAAAATAAGTTCACTGGAGGAGCAAGAGAATTTAGCTTTGAATACATTTCAGACAGTAGCTCTCCTTTGCTTTGAACAAAACTTTTGGAGTTTTATCATGCTATTCTGTCTCTCCTTGAGAATAGTTGCAGTGAGAGATGTGGGATTCTTCCCCCCACCACTCCTGCTCTCCTTCATCCATACTTCCCTCTCTCTAAACCAGCAGCGAGGATGGCTGACCATAGCCAAGCTAGAATAGCACTGGAGATTTCCCATGTACTATCATATGAATGTATTCAGGTAAATAAGTGCTGGAAAATAGTAATTTTAATACAGCACTGGGAGATGGCTTCTGAGAGGAAATTATTTCAGCTGGAAAGCAAGAAAAAAAAATCTTCAAAAGCCAACATTTCTGCTTTACTGTTTGCATGCTACAGCTCACAAAAATAGCAAAGAAACTTTCAAGAGGCAAAATGAAACTAGATCAGGACTCTGCAAGTCTGAGAGGAAGAACCTGAGAGGGAGAAGACCAAGAAACAAGACAAGAAACAACGTTGTTAACACCCAGATCTCACCATGACACAGATGGAAACTTAAAGCTTTAAATCTTTTCTATATTCATTTATTTTCTATTTCCAGGAGGCATTTGCTCAAGTGTTTAGCACACATTTGCAGTTTGCTTCTAAAACCATGCAAGAATTTTCAATAATGTGTGAGAATCACTGGAAAAATATTCTCAAACAAAACATGAATCTATTTACGGGAACAGTCTAAATTCACCTATTCCAAGATTAGTCAGAAAGATTCCCAATTGTGGCTGAAATGCAAGTAAACACTGCTATGATTAATTCCACTGAGAAAGAAAACACCAAGAGCTGCTCAGGAAGTTGCTAAACGTGTTACAAAGTGAAGCGACTACTCACAGAACTCAGGATCTGCTCTCAAACAGTTTAGGAACATAGGGCAGTAAATTTAGCAGCTGATTATACTGCATGTGATGAAATGACAAAAGGATCTCTTAGAGCTCAGGTTTATATAGCAACACTTGTGTGTCAGTATTGGAACATTTGATTCTGAAAGCACAGACAAATTATCTACACATTAAAAAAATCAGCCCTACCAGGTGGTCACATCACCCACCCCTTTCACAGTAAGTACATGCATTTTTAGTGAGGTAAACAACAAATGAACCTAGCAGTTAGCACTGCCAGAACAGAATTCTCTCATAAGAAAAAAGTTACTTAACCATCTTCTATGCCAAACCTGTGCTGTTGCCTGTTACTTATGACTAACTATTCAAGACAGGGCTGAAAAGCAGTACCGACTGGGGTGCAAACTAGTTACCTGCACAGCATCATGAAGCAATTCAAGCAATGGTGGCAACTACTTTCACAGACACCAGAGTATATTTTGTGTAAGGGCTAGTAGTTTTACTAAGTAGATAGTTGGCAGGGTTGGTTACTACAAAAAGCTCTTAAGTATATTATCATCAGGAGAGCCACTTGTCTTCAGCAGCAAATACCCCCATTAAAAGATCATTCTGCTTTAGCCTCAGTGTACTTCAGTTTCCATGCTACAATATTTTTGGGGATTATCCTTGATACCCAGATATAACAGGATCCTTGTTTCCTGTTTCTTGCACATAGTACTACCAATAATCAGTTATAAATAAAACCATTAATTTTAAAGAAAGATAGGGGTATTTTTAAAAACAAAAACCACCTGGGAAAACATCCTGCTGATCCAAGCCATCTCTACTTGTCATTACACCAAGGACTGCAGAGATGAACAGTGAAAGCGAAGAACCGCCCTACTCTTCCTCTACAACATCAAGCTGGTTGTAGCCTGCTCTGGGATCTAGGCATGTCCTAGGCTGGGATAACTGACACGTAGCTACCAGCTCTCCCAGAGAGTAGTAGAACTGTTGCCTCTGCTCTGGCAGACACCTTCACAATGGGAGACACTTAATACACTTCTAGTACAGGGAGGACTCCTGAACTCAGGTAATGCCATCAATAAGAGCAGCACTAGCTGCTGTCTGCTCAGCTGTTCGCATAGCATTTGTGTTGTACCATCCTGTTGGGTAACCTCAGTGGTGAAACACAGAGCTCTGCTGCTGTACAGTGCTTGGGGGGAGCAACAGCACAAGGTAAGCAGTGAAGGTGCAAACTCTCCTCTGTTTTCAAAAAGTGTCAAAAAGGAACTGTTCCTGCATACAGGCAAAATCAGAAACTGAGAATTTGCTTTTTAATTGAGAACAACATGTATGGATTAGAGTCCTGTTCCAGGCCTGTGGGCACAGGAAAATGTGCTGGAAAACCCTTGGAGGTTAATGTAAACACAGAACTGCAGGAAGGAAAGATACAAGAAAAAGCAGCTGCACCATGTACCAAGTTTGGTATATTTGAACAGGAGAACAGGAAGATCTATGTAAAAAACCCAAGAAATATCTATCAAAAAGTTGTATTTACTGCAAACAGCTCTCTTCAGTCACAGAGACAGTAGACTGGCAAACTCCATGAAACTTTCTTCCCACACATACAAGATGAACCAACTTCATTACAGGTTTTCATTTGGACAAGCAAACTGTGGCTCGGTTACAGCTTGAACTAACCTATACTCTTTCCTTTTCAGGATTAATTTTCAGCAAAACCAACTCCAGGAGCTGGCACCTGGTAGCATGAGAGCTACTGCTAGTGAAGGAAAAAGTGTATGTGTGCACACATGCACGTGTAAGGGGAAGGCAGGAACGCAGAATAAAGGCTGCAGGGACAGGACAGTGACTTTAGATTTGCTTAAAATGCCATGAATCCTTAGAATGATCAAAAAAGTTTTTAATCAAGAAATAAGCAAAGCTCAAAGCTCACATCCCAAGTGAAAAGCATAAATAGAGCAGAGAATTAATTTAGTAAATATAACAAACCATAGAGAGAACAAAAAGGAAGAGGAAAAAAATGGATAGCAAATACAATGTAGAATAGGAAGGAAACCTAAGTGCAGGGTAGCACTTGTGGGAATTATGGAGAACCGTGATAATGGAAAGTGTTCTGTGTACAGGGTCACCTGAGCTACAGGTGATAAGGGGAGCAAGAGTGCCATATAAAGGAATTGCACAATAATTCAATAGATGACATTTTACATGTAAGAGAAGAGCACACAGTGCAAGCCAGAAAAATATATTTACTGCTCAGATTAGGACCAAGACAGGACCTTAGCAGACAGATAGAAAATTGGATGCAATATAGACATGAAGGCATGAGAGAATGTGATGCAGTACCTACAAAGACTTCCCCAGCGTCATGCAAGAGAAGGAAGCAAAGTCATCCAACCAGGATAAATGCTGACACAACTGTTAAACCACTGCTATGGTGTAAATTACGAAGAAAAAAAAATTATACTGGCCTAAGTGTCAGTTATTCTCAGTTCTAGTAGACTCTTATCAGCCAACACTGCTGGGTGACGTTGGTGTCTTCTTGCCCACTTTCGAAAACAAGCAGAACACATTTTACTATTAAGTTAATAGTGGGATCACACCAATATGATCAAGATTGTGATCTGCCTCACAAGTCTCAGCATCACACAAAATAAATATTTTGCACGTGGATTTAAGAGAACAAGAAAGAAACTGTAACAAAATCAAAGTTAAAATCCCATCTGTAATCTGGAAAGAGACAGGAAAATAATTGCAAAGTAAAAATGAAGTGGCATCATAATAGGTTTTTGATCTGCTATAAAATCCTTGGGACGCAGTGCAGGGACTCCTGACCAGAGACTGAACAGACTGCTATAGCTATGTGGTGCAACACAGTACATGGCAGATACACTAAACAAAGCTCTGAAAGCTTGACATCTGCATTTACGCAACGCTGCAATCGGTGTTGTTCTGCAAACAGCAAGAGAATGATGGGAGAAAAGACACTATAAACCTTTTAATTTTTTTAAATGAAAAATATCTTGAAATTTGAAATACAGATGAGACAATCACATAACAGAAATATTACTAGGTGCATGTCATGACAAGCCAGAAGGGTTTCTTTCTTCACCTTAGATTGGCAAATTTCACATCAGATATTCCTATACGGGCATTGCAACCCCGAAGTAGAGCAGGATCCAAAAGAGTCGAGCTGATTAAATGATTGACAACATAATCAGCCACCAGTGTGGGTACATACATAAGTGTCTGTGTGTGCGCACACGTGCATCTGTGAGTTTATTTATATATAATCCTCATATTATTAGCTTCTTTTCTGTGGCTGCGAACACATTTTAATTTCTTCACGTTAGCCTTCAAAATTATTTTACAGTATTTGTCTCACAGACTTTAACGGCTTAGTTATCTAATGAAGTAAGAACTTAAATAGTGAACACCTAGATCAGTCTATGTTGGGATGAATGACACAAGAAACCTTCCTGAAAGTATAATAAACAGAATTAGTTGTCATCAGCCAGCACTTTAGCAATAACAGAGCACAAGAACAATACTAGAATCTGGCATTAATGACCTCCAAGGCAGACGGTTTGTGATGTGGTTATGCTGTGGTTTTAGACAGTGCTCTAACCCAAATTCCTATAGCTATGGCCTTCCTCTTGTGGGTTCAAAGTCAAACCACCGCTACAGAAAAATAGTAGTACGTTTTGGTCAAGATTTCAAAGGGCAATGAAACATAAAATAACATTGGAGAATGAACTTATTAGCATCAAGCCCTCCAATTCCCACTGAAGACTTTTGCTTATGAGCATGCATGCAGTAGTATTCAGAGAATGTACACTTTTAAAGTGACAAATTCAAGAGGCACCCAAGCACATACACTGACCTCCTTTCCCCTTCATGGTATTTGGTTGGGTAAAACAGCTCACTGCAGTTCTTAAACACCATTCAGAACTACAACAGTGCAATTCACAGCTTGTACTTAACAGAAACCCTCCAGGTGAGAAGATTGAATTACTTTTCTGAGCCAGAGCTTTCTAACTTGCCCTTTGTAACCTTGCTGCTCTCCTTTCCTTTCTGCTAGTCTCAAGTGCAGCATTCTGATAGCACAGAAGATGTGAACTCAGCTTGATTTATCCAAATGTTATGTATTTTTATATTTTCAAATAGTTGCTCAAATCTAGAGAATGATAATAATTAAATCATACATTGCATTTGTACTCCTATATTACCTGTGACCCAACCAATTTATTTTTATTAAAAGAAAAAAAAAGAAAATTATAGGCATTCAATGGTATGGACCAGGTTATGTTATATAGCTAGAAGATCATAAAGCAAAAACTGTCTGGGACACACTGAGGTGAACAGGATCACCTAGACATGTCTTGTCTTACTTTGAAATCCGTCTCAAGAGGAAAAGGAATAAAGGAAAAATAGGTATCAGGTGTCCTAGAGCAAATACCAGTAGCACATTGAACATAGACCAAGAACCAGTCTATTATTTCTTGTTGAAATGAGATAATGGAATATGCTTGTGTATCTGAGTTTCCGACTTCTGATAACAGTTGGAAACAGCTGATGTTGTCCACTAAAGTATTCACAGTTATTAGGAATAATAAATGAACCACAGAAAAATGGGCGTGCTTAAAATAAATAAGCCTTCAATGGTCAGAGTCATGCTTCAAATTGGATTCTTCAGTTTCTGAAGGATGACTGCATTGTTGAGGGGGCGGGGGGGTAAAAAACATGGCAATGCTATTGCCTGTGACTAGCCAAAAGTGATGCAAGATGAGCAGGAAGGAGGTACCACCCCTTGCAATGCTGTAGTCTGGCTCCTCACACTAAGGAGACATTCATATTTTCTCCATGTTTTCCATTTCATTTTTCAAAATTCTCTTGATCTAGTGTGTCATTTGGACTTCATACCTACCATCACCCACAGTCCTGGTGTGGCAGCAGTTCATAATGTACATATAGGTAACCCTTAGGAGAAGAGTGAATTACTTCACCGGAATTGTTCTTTGGAACTAATTAACTTTTTGTCATCTTCCCTGGGAAGGCTTTTTGAGAAGACTACTGCCTCTTTGTTTTCCCCCATTGCTGTCCCTCACACATCCTGAAGTGAGTGAAACTTGAAATCAGTTGAAGATTCCTGTCCTCTTAAGAAACAGATCAGAAATAGACCGTCATTGATAAGCTTTTCCAGATTTGTTATCTGTGTCTTCCCATTGCTTGCCAGACACCCTCCATGTGATTGCTCTATGAAGCTATGAGTTCACAAGTGACCCTTACAAGCTGATAAAAGCAAAACAAGCAAGCAAGCCTTTGAGCCATGCTGGATGGACTCCATTTACAGCATACTCCCTGCAGGAAAAGAATAGTCACATATGCTTATATAACTAACTGAATTACTTCTGAAATCCCTTTCCCCCAGCTTAACACTCATAACCTTATTGGGAAGTGTTTGACAGAAGTTATTTCTTTGGAAAGATGACTGTCTTCGCCTATTATGGTTCTTATGCTCCTTAGTAATCAAGTGAACCTTACCTGAAAGCAAAGCCTCAGACAGAATCCTAGCACGGTCTTCTCCTACTACTGAATTTTGTGGTAATACGTTATATCAGTTACATGTTTTCCTGCTATTTTGAGAGGTCGAGCAGCCTTGAATTGACTGATGTTGGTCTCCAGAATGAAGGCAGAAGGGGACAGTGATTATTGCAGGAATCAATGTGCTTCCATTGTACTTCCTAAATGACTCGTCCTCATCGTGTCTGCCCCGCTGTCCCTCCCTTCACCCCCAGCTAAAATAACGCCTTTGGCTTGCCAAAAAACTTCCTAAGCCACCTCTTTGAAGATCTCACAAAAGCACTTTCTGTAGTCATAGAACATCTCTCCACCACTCCAAATCCAGCATCCCACTGCCAAGAGTAGAAACTTAGAATATTTCTTGTAAAAATCTGTTTCATTAAGAACATGGGAAGGAGAGGTATTACTGCCTACTTCCTACATAATAGCCAGCTACAGAACATCTGCTAGGGAATAGAAGACCTTTGTTCTATTTCCTCCTCAGCCAGAGGTTATTCAAACCTTCAAAGAGGACATAAAAGCAACCCTTGCTTTAAGGTATTCTTCAGTGGGGGAATCCTCCATCTCACATGCTGAATATGGCCACTGTGTGGCAGGGATACCAGTGGAGACCAGTGAAGGTAGCCATCTGTTGGTGAGGTATCCCTGCTCACGTTGGCTGGGGCCACAGGTAACACACATGAAAATTATTTTGCATTTTTATTCCTGTCTCAATAACAGTGCAGGTCAAAAAAGTACTCTGGCCTAGTTCTACACTAGCCACCAGAACGCCAAAGGTCACTAGTTTTCACTACTGCAGCTACATTGTTGTCAGTTATGTGAACTGCATAGTGTGAGGCCCCAGCAGGTCTGTCAGCATGGGCTGACAGCCACTCAGTGTACCCTCAAGCATCCCATGACTCTGTACCAGCACTTTCAGCTAAACCTCTGGCTGATCATTTCTGAAGTCTCTAAAAGCTATTGCCAACTTGATTTGACTTTTACCTTAATACCTTCTTTTTAACTTAGGGCCATCCATCACTAAAGCAATTTATAGAGTACTTCATACCCAAGATTACAAACAATTGCATTGCAATCTGTATGGGTGTACACCTGTAACATTCTCCTTTAGTATAAAGTCTCTCAGTTTCAGATCAAACAGAGGCTGGCTCCTGGTTGTCACTATTCATCAGTTTCCTTTTCCCTGTACAGCTTAGGAGATTGATTATGAAATCCTTTCTCAGTCTTGCCATTAAAAAACATCTCTTCTGTTATATGCATTTAACTCTCAAGGGTCTTCACCATACCAGTCTACGCATTATTTTTTTGACATGTACCAGAACATAAATATTTGTACAAGTGAGTCTACAAACTGTGATGTGACTGCATACAGGGCTAAGTAATTACCTAAACATATTAATGTGAATACAGATAGCTAAAATGCACGTGCAGCAATTTAATGGCACAGTGTTGTCTCATGGTCATCAAGAAATACTGTGCTGGAAAGTAAATGACAATGGCTTGCATCAAAATAAGCAAATGAACAGAAGAAATCAAAATTCACACCCTCTTCATATCTACTGTGCTTCTTTTGTAAGGTGGTTAGGTCTTTCTGCAGACTTTGAATTATCAAGTGAGTTTGAAGCTTACCTGTTTTACTTTGAAAAGCTAAACTAGGATGTGTGTAAAAGTCACCCATGTGCATCAGTGAAGCTTGGACAGTGTTCTCCTCCTACAACTGCTTCCAATAGGAGCTTTTATTGTTGCCTCCAGCTGGCAAAGCAACGCATGTCGCATACAAGTCACAATGTCTGGGAAGCACTCAAATACTAAGGTAATCAATGCCAAGCAAGACGCTGGGAAAAAAACCAATTGCACTGTTGCCCATCTACCACAAGGTACTCCCCTGTCATTGCTCCAGGCCATGGAGCAGCCTCTTTCAACCAGTTTCTGAATGAGTTTCTCGGCAGTACATAAAATAGACCTCTAACACTGACCACCTTTTCCAGATACCCCTTGCCAAAGTCTCTTAAAGGGTGCACACACCTACCAGATGCAGAGCACAGCAAGTTAGATCATCTGTGTTGACTCATAACTTCAAACTGAAACCTTGCAGTGAAACTAAGGGGGAGTCTGAACCCCTGATTTGCAGGAAAAACATCCATCATATCAAAGATCAAAGATTAGCTTACCACGTACAAACTATATAAATGCTATATACAGTTCTTATTTTGATACCTGGCTTTGCTAGCCAACATAATGCTTTCTACTCACTGCTAGCCATCCCTGGATGTTTTCATACAGCAACACTCTTACCTCAGTTACAAGTTCTCCAAATCCAGCACACTCTCACATGATGCATCTGTTTCTCTAGCTAATCAGCAAAAATAGTGTTTAAATTATGCCTAGGTCTGCACTGAATTAAAAATTTAGATTTTTCACTTCATTTCATGATTTAAGGAGTCCTCCAGAATAGCAAATACATCTTTTAATTGACAACTTCTGTACTATGACATCACAGTTTTGGCAAGGTACAGGCATTCTGTGTTTCACAGTGCCGATAACTATATTCTATCAAAATATGTTTGTAAAATCTCTTGGGAAAGGAAAAGGAAACAGAAATCCTAAACAACTATTCATTGGCCTTTCATTCTCTTTAGAAGTGCTGGTCCCTTTGAGAACATATTTTTCCCTTTCTTTTCAAACATTCTTACAGCACCCTACTCAGAATGTGTTACAAGAATTACTCTATGTCAGATGAAGTATAGTAAAATACTGTTATGTGAAACAAAGCTTCTTGCTGAAACAAATAGAAAATAGATTTGCGTCCATCTTTATGTTGAAATAGTAAATCACAGAATCAAACTGATATAAGCTATCAGGTTGTTTGAAAATGTGCCAGCACATCAGAGGAGTACTGTTTTCCTGAGAATACACAACAGCAGATGATACACATTAAGACTAGGGCTATGCAAATAATTAATTTTGCAGTTTGCTTGGGGAACACAAAAACTCATTTCAGATTAGTCTGAAATATTCTTTCAATTCTTGGGGAAGAAAAATGAACAAAAGAACCCCACTCAAGTTAGGAGAAGGCATTTCATACCTAAACTTTTTAACCTGAAACGTGTCTGCATAAGAAGCTAGCACAGGAAACATTTAAAATACGTTTATTGCACATTCTGCAAAAGAGTCATCAATACTATTTTTCAGTCAGACTTTGAAATGGTCACTGTTTAAAGAGGAATAACTAGAAACACATTAATCCTTATGCACCTATACTATTAAGTTGCCATTATTATTATTTATTAATGACAGGAAATTTCCAGGATGGGTTTTATGCCTGCTACATAGAATACAACACCAAAATCTATATACTTGTATTTCCTCCTGCAGAAAATTGGAATTCAATTGTGATGTTTTTCTGGAGCCTTGACAATATACTTAGGAGAATGCCTTAACCCATTCATATCTATGCTATACAGTTCTACAGAACAGCATTTCATTCAGAGGAAAAATTATAACCTTTCCATCTAAGGCCTGCCCACCTGTATTTCCTTGTCCTCTAAGCTGTAGCACACATAGTGAAGGTTTTGTTTGTTTATTCCATTTGTTTTGCATACATGCATCAAAATTTAAAACAACATCAAACTACAAGATGTCAATTATTCCTGGCATCAGTAGTGACACAAGAAAGTCCAAGGCCAAATGATGGGCTTTGAGTGCTGTTCCCATCACAATCCCCTATGTATTCTGTATAAGTCTACTAATCCATATCAAGCCCTAAAGGTTTTTAAGTATCCATAAAAAAACCAGAGGCATATTATTGTCTACAAAGTCATTTAGAAGTTTTGTCTACTGTTCATATTTTGGAATAGTTTCCATAGCTTTCATTTTACCTTTAAATAACAAAGCCAGTGTTATCTAACATGCTGCCTCTGAAAATTCAATCAGCAGCGCTTTCTTCACAGCCCATATTTAAATCTTAGTACTTAAATAGTATTCTACACCTTCAAAGCAAGCACAGTACAAACGTTTAAACCAATCCTCATAACACTTCAAGGTCCACATTAGTTCAATAATTTAAAACAAAGAGAAAGGATTTCTACTGAGTATGAAGAAAAAAATCATTCCAAAAAAGGAAACAAATACAGCATGCATTCACTATCCTGAACACACTAGGCCTCCTTTAGAGACAGCAAAGCCCACACAAGTGAAGATATTCTGAAATGTGTTAGCATTAGAAAGCCAGCACTGCATACACAACGTTTTGAGAACAGAAACACTACTAACAACACCTCATCAATATAGCTTCATTTGTGAACCAACCTTAACGAGCACATCCTACTCTTTCCACACTTCCCTAACATCAGACAAACTCTCAGCTTGCTCTCCTTACTGCAAACCCTGAGTGAAAATCTGTCCGTTTAGAAAGCAGCTCTCTCACCTGAGTTAAAGCTACATTGGCCATAGAGGTCAACCTGCTTGTTAAGCATTTAGTAGCAAAGAAACCACCCCACCCTTTCCTGGGTAATCACAAGGCAGCTGTGACTAGCTTAGCCAGAGCTTCTGTTCTGCAGCTATTTTGCCAAACCCAATGTATTTGTCATGTCCTACTTGTTCACTTCTTTAGTAGCTATGGGAGGTTTACAAATTCTGCAACAGCTGTCCACATTTAATTTTAAGGACAAGGTTTTCAAAGTTATTTAGGCATATAACACATTTGCTACAGCCAGAGTCAGACATCTATCTCTATGGCTCTAGGCCTTAATTCTGTGCAATCTATCACCTACTAATTCCAGTTAGAGTTAATCTGAGGATTTGCCACAAACAGCTCGTTTGTGTCACTTCCTCCAATCAGGATCCCTTTACCTTCCCTGGCTTGTTCTGTATGCATTGGCTTCTTCTTTCCATCATGTTAGATTTATATAGTTCAAATCCATCCCTATGTGGATGAAAAAATACCTATTCACCCTATTGGGTGAAAAACTAGCTGGATGGCCAAGCCCAAGGGGTTGCAGTGAACGGCGTGAAATCCAGTTGGCGGTGGGCCACAAGTGGTGTTCTTCGGGGCTTGGTGCTGGGCTCGGTTCTGTTTAATATCTTTATCAATGATCTGTATGAGGGGATTGAGTGCACCCTCAACAAGTTTGCAGATAACACCAAGTTGGGAGGCAGGGTCCATCTGCTTGAGGGTAGGGAGGCTCTACAGAGGGATCTGGACAGGCTGGATCGATGGGCTGAGGCCAATTGTATGAAGTTCAACAAGGCCAAGTGCCAGGTCCTGCACTTGGGTCACAACAACCCCATGCAGTGCTACAGGCTTGGGGAAGAGTGGCTGGAAAGCTGCCCGGCAGAGAAAGACCTGGGTGTGCTAGTCGACAGCCGGCTGAATATGAGCCAGCAGTGTGCCCAGGTGGCCAAGAAGGCCAAGGGCATCCTGGCCCATATCAGAAATAGTGTGGCCAGCAGGAGCAGGGAGGTGGTTGTTCCCCTGTACTCGGCACTGGTGAGGCCGCACCTCGAGTACTGTGTTCAGTTTTGGGCCCCTCACTGCAGGAAAGACATTGAGGTGCTGGAGCGTGTCCAGAGAAGGGCAACCAAGTTGGTGAGGGGCCTGGAGCACAGGTCTTATGGGGAGCGGCTGAGGGAGCTGGGGCTGTTTAGTCTAGAGAAGAGGAGGCTGAGGGGAGACCTTATTGCTCTCTACAGCTACCTGAAGGGAGGTTGTAGTGAGGTGGGTGCTGGTCTCTTCTGTCAGGTGTCTGCAGATAGGACAAGAGGAAATGGCCTCAAGTTGAGGCAAGGGAGATTTAGGTTAGATATTAGGGAAAATTTTTTTTACTGAGAGGGTTGTCAAACATTGGAATGGGCTGCCCAGGGAAGTGGCTGAGTCACCATCCCTGGAGATATTCAAAAAGCAAGTGGACGGGGTGCTTTAGGACATGGTTTAGCGGGCATGGTTGATAGTTGGACTCGATGATCTTGAAGGTCTTTTCCAACCTAAATGATTCTATGATTCTATTTATTGCTTACTGCCGGGACTCCATTCCGTATCTCATTTCACCTTTAATTTAATTTCAAAGTAGATGCTAGAAAACCAAGATGGACAACCTGAATCTAATTTATGTAATCAAACTATGCTTATGATGCCATCAGCTGACCACTTTCTTACAGATACCGCAAGAAACTCTTATATCAAATCAAGTTCAGAAACTGCCCAAGTTTAGCAAGGACAACTTTGCTGTATGTAGCAAGGCCACCTCACTCCCTCACATGGCACTCTGAAAAGATAACAGGATGTTAGAAGAGCTTCAACCACATAGGAGAAAAATGCCCTCTGTAAATGAGTCATTTAGGACAGATTAAACAAGCCTACCAGGTTTCTGCCACAGAGAGGAAGGGTCAGGTATTAGTCAGGGCTGGCATATCTGGGGCTGCATTTGCAGTGCTGAATGCTGCTCTTAACCGCAAAGCCAAGCACAGGAAACCACTGTGGAGTCAGCCATACACCAAACTAGCCCCTAACTTACCTTATTTTGGTCCATTCAATAGCCAAAATGTAAGTGTAAAAATTAACATACTTTTTTTGCCCTCCCTGCCAGCTGTACCTGCTACATAAGAGAATCTATCCCAAATTCTTTCATACAAACTGCCTTCCAGATCTGCAGGGCTGAAAACTTGACTGCAAAAGGGAACAATGTGGGAGGCAAAAGACACAGAGATGTTTTACCTGGGGGAGCTTAATTAATTGTTTTTATAGCACATCAATGACATTAATTGCTTTAGAAGTGCCAAGGTTTTTTTTTTATTATTAGCACCACAAACAGTCATGGAGGACAAGAAATGGCCTGACCACTGCACTTGATGCATTGATTTTAGATTGTGACTTGAGTGTTCCGTAGCCTTTTCTTTCAATAGATAGTCACAGACCACATGACTACAGTAGAAAGCCCTTCTAGTGCAAATAAAGGATGTTTGGGGGGATTAAGAGGGGGCAGAAATAGAGAAAATTTTTTCTAATATGTTTCTATGGTGTAGGAACATCAACCCGCCTTTTTATGTACTCGCCTGAGTCCGTGCTGGTTTTATTCCATTCTGAAATTACTTTTGTTCAGTTAGAAGGCACCGCTCTCAGCTGAAATAGATAAAGACAAAGGATAAGATGGCAATTAAAGGTTGTTTTTTTCCCAGCTTCTACACACACAGTTTGTCCTTACTGGCAGTCACAGCTAGAGGACTACAGTGCCATCTCTCTCTCTGAGCAATGTTTGCAACATCATTTAATCCGCCTTCACCATAGGACAAAGTTGTTGTGAGGATGAATTATATTAGTGTATGTTAAGCAGGCAATCATTACAGCTATTGTGCATACCACCATCTCTTTTATATAGCTACAGACAGTTGCTCCACTGCCATTTCGCTGTGGTCTTCCAGTTTCAGTAACACCTTATTGAAAGAATGTAAAACCCCATTAGTTTACATCCTCTGTGCTATGTGATTGAAATACTGCAGTTACGTAGCATGCCAAAACAACTAACTCCTGCAGAAATAATGGTGCTGGATTACAAGGGAATATAACTGAGACAGGCAGACAAACATGCTTAGCTGGCATACCTCATGAGCAGACTTTGCTCACAAGAACCTTAGGAATGCTCATAATGCACTGCTATATTCTTGCCTTTTGTGTTCTTAATTGTCAACTTACCTGAAAGCACAGATGAGGGAGAATTTTTGCCATACTAGTTCTACCACTGGGTGTACAGGTTGCTCCAAAGGAAATAATCTGCTGGACAACTGGCTTGGTGCTGTATTAAAAAGATCTATGCAGAGACCAACAAGTTGGTCTGTCCTGGGTCAATTTCAGGAGCATCTCTCATGTGTCCCAGAAGGATGTTGTGGTACGCTGTACCATTAATATTCCTCCTCTTGTTGAATTTACAGTGTTTCAAAAATCCTCATAAAATTATAATGCCCGAGTGCCCTTCTACTCTCATCAGCATCATCTTTGGACATTTGATAGGATCTCTTAGCACTTGTCACTCCAGCTTTCTGAGATATGCTGGCCTCCAGGAACAAGAAACAGATAGCTGCAGCCAGCACTCTTGGCTACCTCCAGTTACCAGCCTGATTAGAGGCATAAGTTCAGTGTCTTAAATGACAAAGAAGAGATTTCTCAAAGCAAGTTGGTAGCTTTCCTGTGAATCTTGCATATCTGGCTCAGGAAGCTTAGACCTAGAGATAGTTTACAGCTTATTTAACCTCGCTATGTGACCACAGAACTGCAGAGATGGTCTTGACATGTCCACTGCAGAATGTCATTATCTTTGTTCATATAAGCAGTTACACATTTAAGCCAGTATGATTTAGAAAGTGTCGTGGTCAGCCTTAGGTTACAGGTCATACATAGTGGTGACCTGGCTAACTGGACATGTGTTAGGAAAATTTTGTTAGGAAAACACAGGACAAAAATTTCAACCCCAGTTAGCCCTCTGAATTCAAATTCAATAAGCCTGTACAAATACTACTGATAAGCAACTCATCACATCATGAAAACAGAGTTTAAAACAGTATACCTTCATCCTTCAGGTCACTAACTTAGAGGGTAACAGGAAGGGAAGGGTAAAACAAATAGGAACTCAAACCCAGTATATCCTTTCCCTTTGTCTCTCACAAGACAAAGCTTTTTCTGTACAATCATAAACTCCAATAGGAAATTAACTGTGATTCAGCGACCTAAGAAAGTTCAAAGCTACTAAAGCAGCAAATCAGCACAAGTGAACCAAAGCCAGTACTAACAAAGAACACATGCTACCAGTTACACACTTGGAGGCTAATTTTCAGTAGTGCTGAGCACTCACAATGCCAGCTGAAGCCAGGTGGAATGGTAGGAGATCAGCACATCAGAAGATCATGCTCTTTGATTTAAAGACTATCCTGAGGCAGAGAAAGCCTACCAGTGGGATGAAAGAATGGAAGACAATGACTGTCAGTAAGAGTCAAGCATTCTGGGAAAACAAGTTGAAGCCACAGAATAATCTCCTCCATGTCCCACTGCTCAGAAGGGCATAAAACTCAGCACTCTAAGAATCCAGGGGTGAGAAATATTTGTGGAGAGGAAAAAAAGTGATAAGTGGTGCAGTAGGATTTCAGAGCTGGGTTTTTAGGGTGACTGCTGAACAGATGCTTGATGGGAGTACCTAAGGGAAGGCTGTTATGTTCTCCAACTGGTAGAACCCATGTCTGCAAAAGAATGGCATAGGAATCCTTCTACTCCTGCAGAAGATAAAGCACAAGCAGATACCCACATACACAGCCCTGTAACTTGACTGTCCAGCTGTTCAGCAATTTCCAAATCTCCATAAATATCATAAATAATATTTTACTGTGAAATATATTCTCTCTAGTACCTATAAATATGACAGCTTATTGCAGAGTCTTGATTCAAGAGTATTTCTCTGCCCTCACTTAGTAATTGCATCACCCACTGACAGCTACAGCTCTATCAAGATGATCCTAGTGATATTCATTCCGCAGCGTATACAGTATTAAAATACTAAATGCTTACTAAATACTAAAAACATGTCACCCTCTACTCTTTCCCCTTAGCCACCAAAAAGGAAATGTGAACAAAGCTTGGTATTTTGGGTAAACATGAAGGAGGAACTGAATACATGTATATTAAACACCAGCAAAAAATTACAAGCCCTTTCATTTTGTAAATTAGCATATTCCCAGTTGTGTCAAACTGCAGGCTCAGGACTGGATCAACAATCTCCATGAACATATGAAATGAAGCCGTGTATTTCAGACTATTTTGTCAGACTGGAGAGATTCAATGCTTAGCCTCCTTTTTTAACTTTTCCTTTACCCTTCCTCATCCTTGAGAGCACATAACAGCAGGCATTGCCCTCAGTTGTATCCTGCTGCTGTTTCTCTGTTGTGATCATTTTTTTCTGCTTCTGGAAATGCAAAGATAGTCTGAGTGAACTGGACCATAACCAGTACGCAGCATAAACAAAGTGCCCCATTCTATTGGATGCAGAACATAAAACTGGGAGACACAACTAGTTTGTAGCACTTCCAGTTTTTTTAAGACAATAGTGTCTCCACCTTTCCTATCACTTAGTAAAAAAAGTTGAAATGTACACATCTGGAAAGTGGGATCCTCCCAGAACCTGTGAGAATCACTGGACATCCACACAAAACTCTTCCCTTTTTTTGCAGCATGACCCACATTGTAAACCTTTCAAGCAGTAAACTCCCAATGCCTCACTGATTGTAGCTGACTTCTGAATGCAGGCAGCGTATTGTTGAGGGAGAAAAAGCACAAGTTGATACAGCCTCAAACCCCTTTAGATAAGTAGAAGCTTTCATCTGGCTAGAGAAATAGATGGAGGCAACGTATTTAACCTGGGAAAACAACTTCAAGGTAAGCTCCCTCACGGAGACTGGACATAGAGAAAAACAAGGAGATTCCAAAAGGTAAATAGGATATTCAGAAGAGGAGGCTTAGAGGAAAGCAAGTGAAAATGACATGCCATTTTCAAGATCTTGAGGAAAGATAACCTTTAATGGCTCCCTAGTCACCAAATCCCAAATACTGTGTTAAGTAAGTTGCTAGCATGCTAAAGCTCCAATTAAAAAGTTTATCTCATTACACCAATGTCAAGTCTCATACACTGCAGTAGAACAATTTGACAGAACAACATTTTTGGTTCCTTGTAGAGAGGGGATGGATATAAATGGATGTAATTGCTTTGCTGTGTTGTGCATTAATGCTGGTTATCAGTTGTTACCAAAACTGAGTAGTTTGTGAATGTTATTTTACACTACCCCTGCTGCAGCATGTAGATGCCTTGAGTTTTGCCTATATTTATGCAATTAAGCTGCATTTAAGTTTCCACTGCCAGGGGTGATTTCTGCGGTAATGTGTTGTGAGCTTTTCTCCAGTACAAGCTTTCAATAATACAGATCCTGATAAAGTTTTAGTGTAAACACGCTGCTGAACCTTGAGGATGAAATGCACATGATCTGAGTACTGAAAACAAAGTCAGGGTGGATATCTATGTCTTTTCCTCTTTTCTGCGGCTGGCTGAGCAAGCTTTCCTGAGCAGGGAGTGATCTTTATGAATTTAACCAACATTGTATTCAGTGGGCCCTAAGTTCCACATGTCTTTCCATATTTTCAAACAGCTGTTAGTGATAACTGCAAAAGAAAACTATATTCTGATAGTCTAATTCTAGAGAGAGAGAGATTCTCACATGCTTTCACATTAATTTGAATGAAATAGACTATAGATCCTACATGTCCTGAATGTTCCTTGTGATAAATTGAATGAAAAGGAATAACTAGAAAATGTTTAAACACTGGTTATGTCTGACCAGACTGAAGATAGCACAGCTTACACTGTGCCTCCAGGCTCCCAGTTGCAGTCCGTACAAGTCCAATCTACCTTGCCCAGTAGCTAGGGCCCCAAGTGAAACTCAAGAGAAGGCCAACCAATTTCAAGAGAATGCATATGTCTTTCTAAACACTAGTCACATTCAACAACTCAAAAAAAGGGTTTTAACTGATGCATTTGAAAACTAAATGTGATAAGAAAATTATGCTCTTCTTCAGCTGGTGTGCAGGGAAAATATCTCATAAACTAAAGATGAGTAAATTTAAGATAGATCAGGTAAAAAGTTCTTCCAACTGTAGTTAAAGAAACTGGACACAAAATATTTGCAGAGCTTCCCCCCACCTCCCACCTCCCCAAGGGCAGTAACTAAACTTGTTGTAGCTGTGTCAATGTGTGTGTTCCAACGATACCGTAATCTGATCTTTCAGGGAAGAAGGTTACAGCTTGCAAAAAAAATCAACAAGGAACCTACCCCTCTTCCCTGAACAAGTATCCCTTCTCTCCAAGTGACTTAGATGGGCATATTCATAGAAGGGTAGGTAGTCCTTCATTCTCTGAACAAGCAGATTATAAAACAGTAGGCATTGCTAAGGGCAAGAAATCAAACTCGATGGTGTGATGCAATATGGCAATTGCTACAGCACTACTAGTAGTTCATTTCCATACAAAGTCCTTCAAAGAGCTAGATGAGAATTCCACTCTTCCTCAGATATCTCTGTCAGCAGAATTTGCATTGCATGCAATATTTATTACATCCTTCAGGCATTCCACGTGACTTGTCTCACACTGGCATCTGTACAGGTCCAGGCACATGTCATATTCCCTGAGAGGTTATGAAGGAACCCTTTGGCAAAGGAACCCTGAGAGGCAGTCAAGGGTCTATGTATTAAAATTATTAGTTGGGATTGCACTGAGACTGTGAGATATTATGAGTCAGCTCTATAAAAATACCTGTTCAAGGCAAAAATTAAGACACAGCAGACATTCCATATTAAGGAACAGTCTGGCACATTGGTAGCTAATTGACTGTTAATGCTTAGTATATTTGTAGAATGGGGCATAAGGAAACAATTAAGCCTCCATACTGCTTATTATCTGTGGAACCGATTTCTGAAAATCTTATTTGATAGAAAATAACAGCAACTTCCAGACTACTATCAAAGTTTACAAAGCTGAAGTAGGCAATGCAGTTTTCTTCTGACAGTATATCACTTACATAGCATTTGAGATCAAAATGTGCACTCTCCCCCTTTTACTGTCAATTATCATCTCTTTAATGAAACTGCATGTTTTAGAGACAGAAAACAATCCTACACTTTTAAAGAAGTGAATAGAACAGTAGCTGTTTACTTCGGCGTGTTCAATAACTTCAGATCAACTTCTCTTCCCTCCAAAAGAAGAGCTGGGTTTTAAAGTCCATTCCCTGAACGGCATTTTCTATCAAAGTACTTGTTAGGTAGTGGTTTTTCCCCTCAGTTGTGGGAAAACATGCAAAACAAATATTGAAAAAAAAAAATAGCTTGCTTTTCACTCTAGAAAGCATACTGATTTGGGGTTTTAGCACAACTAAATTCTCGTTGAAATATGGAGAAGTTTATTTTGGAATTCCAATCAGAGACAAGGAAATCCCAGCCAAACCCTAGAGAAAGGAAAAAAGCAGATATAAAGCAGCTATCTCCCCTGTCAGCGTGCTAAGCAAAGAATTCACCCTTGATTTCCAGCAAATATTTCAGCAAGAGCAGGATGAGGTCTTTATGAACTTAGATGTAAAGATGAAATATGTTCCATTGTCTGTACTCTGGAAGTAAAATGAAAGGGCTCCATACTTGTAAAAGTAAACTAGATCCTTCTGAAGAAAAGGGAGCATTGCAGAACCTAAACTAATTTCTTTTGCAATATCCTCTACTCCATTTAGGCTCCGTACTAATCGTTATCTTTCCCTTTTTGGTAAGTTTTATTAAGTTGTTTGTGTCTTTTTCTACTTGTTTGGGCTGAAATCTATTAATACATAACCAGCCTGCAGACATATCATCATCATCATATGTATTCTATATAACTACATGTAGTACCTATCTTTTGTCACCTCTTCAATGTCCTGGAAATACCTCCCCCCTCTTACAAACAGTCCATTGTAAGAAAACATGCTTCATGAGCACCAAAAAAAGATATACTGAAGTACACTTGAAAGTTTTCTTCTGCTCCAAAAAGTTGTCTACACTGTAATCTGGACAGCATATGCAATGTATCCAGCCCTAGCCCTGACTTTTTTGGGGAGTACCTTATCATCACCTCATTGGACTGGTACGCATCTAACAAGGGTTATAGTCATTTGGCTGCCTTCAGCACTAGCTCCACCATAACGCTTCCTAATGGCTCCTGAACAGACTGCGTGTCCATCTGGTGCCCCAAGGGTGAACTGACAAACTCATTCTGCAGCAAAGAACACAGCCAGCAGCTCCTTTTTAATTTGAGCTTATCTCCCTTCTGTGCCCTTCAAAGCACTGCAAGCTCTACTGACGTGGCTTTGCCTCAGTGCTGCTCCTAACCCTCCTTCCTAGGCGTCATTACCTCTATTGTTATACTTCTTAGCCATTCCACAGTAAGACTGAAGGTGCTAAAGGATGGTACTGGTCTTGTGACTTCCCCCACTCTTTCAGGTACTTTTTGACCATACTAAATCTCTTAACTCTCACAAAGGCCCATAGGCATATCGAATCTGGAAACATACTTGGTAACTATCTAAATCTATTTCACCTGCATGCTTTGAGCTGGACATATTACTTAGGATTCAGTTTCTCTGGTTCTAGACATGTCACATGCTCTTTTTATCTTCAGTTTTTGACATAGCTTTCACCTTAGCTTGGTATCCTGCTCCTAGCACCCTGCTTGGAGTTGTTACAACTTGGTACAGTGCTGAATTTTTTCTTCACCGAGGCCTCCTTCTACTGCAGGAAAAGCAATATCAAATGCAGTCTTCATACTTGAGGTTCCCCCTAGCCTTAGTTCCCATTGACAGTGAAATGCCTCTTGAGTCACACTAATGGCCAGAAATGTTTTTGTTTGTTTTTTTTTGTTTGGTTGGGGGTGGGGTGCCTTTTTTTTTTTTTTTAAAAGAACAGCTCCTGCAACCCATGGCAAATGTTGTCATGGGGCTGATACTTCTTTTTTACGTTAGCATCCTGATCCCAAAACTTAGCACCATAAGATGATCTATACCTTACAGAAGTATTGGATGAGCATTACACTTATGACTTTTTGCCTGATGTGCTATATTTTATGGAGGCCCTTGATGACACTCCCAGGACAAGTGTCTGATCATAATTTCTTTTGACAATATTTCTATTAAAATAGATAGGTCCTTAGAAACAATATTTTTGACCTTGTACTTCGAGATCTGAGAGTGCACAAGACTACACAGCAATCTGTCAAAAGTAATATCCTGTCTCTAACATGAATTTGAAATTGTTTGTACACTGAGTAATTTTTATCCTTTATTTTTAAAACAAAGGAAGACATATAATATTTGTCCAGAAGTTTAGCCAACAGCAATAATTATGGCTAATGAATTATCTGATGTGTTTTATTTTCAGTGTGGAGTCTATGTTAAGACAGCAACAGCTTGCTACTATCACAAGTAAAATGGTTAAGGTTATTGTAAGGTCTCTCTCATCTGGAGAGAAGACATATAAAAACCAAAACTATTTTAAAACTTCCTTCTTTATTATTAAATTCATTCTGGTAACATTCTTCTGCTTAATGCATTATGCATTGAAATTCTGGCAATTAAATACTAGCTCATTGCTCAAGATTCAAGATCTATTTTAAAAATTTATTTTGTATTGAATCAGTTTTGTATTTTTTGTATTGAATCAGTTGAAAGTACCTGGTGTTATTATGGTCAAATATTTTATTACAGGGTGTCCCACTAATCCAACACAAACATGAAGGTAGCTTTCCTGGAATGTTTTCACAGAAAACTTAATGACCAAGATGATCATTACATATGACTTGCAAGATAAATTACAAAGGTTAAAAAAGTTATTTTTTAAACCAAGTTATTCTTATATTAATCCACATAAGTGTTCTTCATATTTGATTTATTATATTCAGTAAGTCTGTCCAGCCTTCAGCTGGAGATATTAAAAAGATACATGTTGCCTTGCTTCTGTGAATTATTAGCTACTGGAATAATCTTAAGCAGCTTTACTTATATTTTTACTTTAACGTCTAGCATCATCTGCAAAATACATTATATCCTCTCTAAGCTGATATTTGATGATAGGGAATCACAGATCTTTCAATAAGCAAAGCAAGATCCAAAATCTTTGAAGATCTGAACTAACTCCCAACCTTCAACTGAAAGTCTGAGCAAATCCCCCTATAATTCTCAGGGTGTTGTTAATAATTTAAAAAAATAAATAAAAAAATTATGTACCTACAGAAAACCGATACAGCCTAGTGAGTTGGGAAGAGTAGATAGAAGGTGTGATTCATTTACGTATTCACCTACCTGTTCATAAAACCATATATGTTAAGAAATGAGAGAAAAAACCCTGAAATGTCAAACTTCATATGATAAAAAAAATAATAAGATCCTAATCAAATTTCTGTCAGAGGCATCTTTATCATAGCTCTATCTTCTTGCAAAAAGATTGTAATAAACAGTTTCATAAAAACATGTGTTACGGTTACATTTGGAACATTTCAGGTTTAACTCAGTTGCCTGCACATAGGCACGTAGCACCATTTAAGATGCTCTTGGTGCCTACCTAGCCTCTAGCTGCGACCCCAGAAGGCCTTTCGTAGGTTCTGTGTCACATCTGACAGCCCCCTGTATCAACACCATAACAGATTTTAAAAAAAACAAAACAAACAAAAAAACCCTACTACAACACAAAACAGTTCAGTATTCAATAAGTGAAGTTTACTCTTAGACACGTTATCAGCTTATTTTGCTTGTATAACCAGATTTCATAACTTATATGCTAGTCAGTAGCTTAGCTAAAAAAATACATCCAACATCCTTATACTCTGTAATAGAAACAAACATAAAATAATAATACAGGAAATAATGAGATAAAGATTTTACACATCTAGATGCAATGTCTAGTAATTCAGGTCTTTTCTCATGCTAATAGAACTGCTTAGATTTAGCAGCAAAAGACAATTGCATGTCACAAAGTGGCATAATACAAACTGAGAAACTTTTAATATCTGCGAGAAAAATTACATTATTAGCATTCATAGCATAGCCTATAATGTACTGTAATTCCATTACTTAAGAGTAGCATTTGTTTGATCTATTTGGAGCAATTCTGGATACGAAGATCTAATTCACAGACACAATCTTATTACAGCATCTGAGACCAATAGGACTATTGCTGCCTTTCCTGTGCACCACAGGACTTCTGGGTACAGACAGTAAGGACACATTCATGTTTAATTACTATGAAAATGTCACGTAAAGAATGAGAAGGGAGTTAAATCACTGTACAAAGATTTAAACTGGAAGCTGGTAAGGTTTTAATAACACTCTGCATGTGAATTATGCTTCCAATAACACATAAATGTATTATGAAGCTTTAGCTGGTATAAAGCAGTTTCTTATGGCTTAATGTATTTGAAAAGAGAATGGCTGTACTTTGTGGTAACAGAAATACCAATTATGAATCAAACTTATAGTTTAATTCACTTAATTATAGCTGCAGTTAAGGCAAAAGCCACGTTTAAATACTTTTTCTTCAGTTTGTGAAAGTGGAGAGACAATATCCATTTCCTTGTATTTATTGGAGTACAGTAGCGAAACCCCAGCCATTTGCTGCACTGCCATGTGCCCTCTTGGCATGCCTCTCATTTTAGCTGGACTCCAGCCACACTGCAGGCCACCTCCTACTTCTGCCTCTTGCCATCCACCAACATGGAAATGGTGGTTCCTCTGTCACTGGCCATTTCCCTTTTCATCTGCCACAGTGCCTCCAGCCTTACCTCTGTATCCCAGGATATCCAACCACACAAGTGTTACAAGCATCTGCAGGAGAGGGCAGAGAGGCAATTTTGAAGGAAGCTAATACACTTGATACTTGGTGTATCAGGTGCCCGTGCCCAGGCGTCGGCGAGAATCTCTGTGAGGAGAGATCAGGGCTGCCTCACGCCTGACACGGCTGGTTCCAACCGGTTCCAGCCAGTTCCACAGCAGCCCCACTGCCCCACACAGGTGAGCCCATCATCAGCACTGGTGGAGCCTCTGTGGTAACAGATTGAAGAAGGGGAAAACTGCACAGCTGCCAGGAGTGAGGAAAAAAACTGTGAGAAATGAGCCCTGCGGGCACCCAGCTCAGAGAAGGAGGAAGACCTCCCGGTGCCCGAGCAGAGACTTCCCTGCAGCCCCTGGAAAGACCATGGTGGAGCAGATTTTTTCCTGAAGGACTGCAGCTTGTGGAGAAGAACCACACTGGGGCAGGGGAGAAGCATGAGCTAAGTTGCTTAAGCTGAGAATAGCGCATGTACTTGCTCTGTGACAAGCCAAGTGACTTGCCCCTGAAAAAAATCCAACCTGTTAAGACCACCTTGCCTCAGCAGGTGAAAGCAACAACATTGCCAGACATTTTGAAGAGGGCTTGTAGTAGCCTCAGGTGAAGGTTACTTGCTCCTCAGATTCTTCTTCATTTTACTTACTAATAAAGACAGGATGAGTAGCTCTGTTTTTCCAGTACAATCACTGCAATAAAAAAATTAAGGAAAAAAAAAAAATCCTGTGTTGGTGTACTGAGATCTAGCTACAGACTAATTAATATGCCTCTGCAAAAAAAATTTAACATGTTAAGGAGTATTTGGAAGAAGGGATTTTTATTGTATTACAAGATTTTTACCTCGTATATATGGAAGCATTATTCTGTTAAAAAAAGGCCTTATCACAATCCTGACTGCAGGGGAGCCATGACAGAGCTTGACAGCTCAGATTTGTCCTAACTGCTCCTTTTAGGATTTAAGTAGCAGTCTTCAGCCTCAGCCCCCATCCCTGCATCTGCTTTAGCTGGAAGTGAGTAAGAACATCTAAGATTTACAGATGGACCCCTTTTGGCCTCAGTACAGCTGCCAACCCTTCAAAAGCCGCTACTATTCCATTCCCACTGCTCCACCTCTGAGAAAGTAAACACAATATTTCATGTACATTTAATACTAACATGCAATATTTATTACCCTTTCCAGCTTTAAGTTCTGTTTAGCATTTTATCTCAAACCTCAAATTGGCACCAAAAAAACCCCATACAACTGGAAAGATTTCAGTCCTTAAACCCATGAAAGCTGCAGTTAAATGTGTTGCTTTACAAGGTCACAATTAAAAGCTTATTTGCATTATACATAATCAAGTGTCTTACAGTCTAAATTATCTTGTCATTACAGTGGTACAGGAACTTTTTAAGAGATGTTAAAGGATTTGAACCTGCATTATCTCATTACTTTTGTGCAGTCTGTCAATAAATCAATGTATTGTGTATGACTGGAAGCGCCTGGCGTATTCTTCTTAACTGTCTACTGCAATGGTAAAACTCACTTTAACATCCCTAAGCTTTTCAGACCCCACATCTCAACCTCCGATGCAACACAAAGACCTCATACTGCAGCGTCCCATCTCTAAAAATCCACGAGAGTGCAAACTGGCCCCAGCCCACTGGCCAAGCACACAGGCTTTTAGGTTACCCATCAGGCTTCCCTGCCTGCACAGCCAGCCTTGCCCCTGACAATTAGGGCACTCGCCACCTCTGACCACCTGCACAAAAGGCATGATGGGAAGATGGACACAATGTCAGCAGATGGTCTGTAGAACAAGGTGAACAAAAGCAAAAACTCAACCTGCAACAAACATGGAGGATGCAGTTTGAAGCGCAGCTAGAACAACGCAGGAAATATGAGTAGCACAGAGGCTTAGCCAGGGCACCCACCGCAGAACGGCGGCATGAGGAGAAGACAAGAGTGCTGCAAGATGGGGATGCACAGCAGGGTAGGGCTGATGTGCAGCTGAGGGAACAAGAGGTAGCCAAGGAAAGCCTGGGGCCAGCCTGGCACACCTGCACTCCATGTATGCCGTCACAGGAGGAAAGGGCTGAACACCTGAGCACCCTCATGCTCAGAGTCACACCAGCTGGGTACTGCCACCCAGTCAGCTGCAGGGACACAGCCTGCAGGCTGGGTGGGGGCACCTGCGGCAGCTCCCCTGTGGATGCAGGGCTACATTGGAGTCAGGCCCTCACCCAGGTCTTGGTGGAGGCTCTGGGAGCCACAGGCCAAGGAATTACACCTCAATGCTCATCTGCCCCAGCAGTGATGCTTTAGAATGCCAGCACCCTCCTTCCCAGAGGTGTGGGCATGGGAAGGTAATTTCTCATTTCCTCCCCAAGGTGGGCAAACAGCTTAAGTCCAGCTCAAAGAAGTGGAAAGTGTTGTTTAAATAAAAAAAAAATAAAAAAATATCACACACACATGGAGAGTCTGAAAGACCAGAGGTAGTGCCAGGAGCAGCCTGCAGTGTGAGGGGAAGGGTCTCACCTTCCACAGACTCCAGCTCCATCTTCAGGTACTTCCATCTACTCCCCACCAGACTTTGAAGAAACAATGTGCTGATACATTAAGAACCCTTTCTTAGAGTAAACACCTCAATAATTCTCACACTTCTGTCTTCTACTATTGCTTCCTCCAAAACTCTACCCCTCAAGCCCAGAAAAAACAAACCCCCACTTAAAAAATACATTTTGAAATCCTACCAAAACCTGTTTCCTGTTATATTAACTGCTGGCTAGTCAACATCCTTCCCTGGCTTTAAGGAGAGCAGCTGCCAAGTGGCCTTGAACTTGCTCAAGCTGCAGAGGCTTTGTTACAGAGACACTCCCCTGCAAGAGACGAGTTCCAGCTGGATGTTGATATTTCACATTATTCACGCATGTTAAACATTTAAAAATATACAAGTTACTTAAGCTTTAAGCAATGTGCTAAAATACGAAGACCAAAGTTTCTCCTTTTATTAAGACTTCAAAAAGACAGTATATTAGTTCTGCTCATCTCTGCTTTTGCTGAAACAGGTGAAGTTACAGCTCACTTCACATGTCTTTGGCCATTATTCCCTATTGAACATTCAACCTCCACCTTATTAGTCAGATGTGTTGTTTCCAGCAGAAACTCCCCCCCATTTGAGCAAGCCTCATGTGTTTAAACAAGAGGGGCTCCCACCAGCACCCATCTCCTCTCACTCCCTTCTTGCCCAAACTATAGGTATAAGCTGTAGGACTTAAGTGCTGGCAGCTCCTATTTTTAAACAGTACCAGCTCATCTCAGAAGGTTAAAAAAATAAAAATCATACCTTATTGTATGCAACAGACTAATAAAAAGACTGTGTATCAGCATAACAGGCAATGTATAACTCTTACAGTTCTGCTTGTGGAGGAAGTTATGCAAAGCCTCCTGGTGTTAAGCATCTGGAAGGCAAGAACACCCCAGCGTACTATAAAGTGATAGCCCAGCTCCTGGCAGCTCCTCGCTTGCAGAAGAATCAAGCATGTATTCCAGATACTTAGCACTGCTTTCCCATGTGTCAGCAGCTCTTGTGAACAGGTCCAATCCATCCAGGCAAAGAGGATACACACATTCCATCTCTCAGCAGTGGAATACTTGAAGAAAGGTACTCAAGTTTCAGCCTACATATGTGGAGAATAAAATACAACCAGGCAGACAGGATAGAACTGCAGCGAGGTCCCTCAGGCACGTCCTTGTTCAGTCAGTTTTGTTTGCTGGAGTTGCATCTGTGACACAGAAGTACTCAAGGCTGTGGGCCCAGAAAGGAGCTACAAAAGCCTTCCAAATTTCAGAGGCATGATACATTCATTTGACTTTATGTTACCAAATATACTCAATAGCAAGATCGCTGCAACTCAGCAGTCTGTGCTGATGCCTCCCAGAGGCCAGAAGAGCATTCTCAGCTTCATTTCCAGTTCTCCTTCTCATCAGCAGCTGAATGGGTGTGTAGTGAATCCTTGGGGGGTCCAGGGGGTGAGGAAAAATAGCAAAACAAAACAAAAGAGATTTCTTCTGTGCCCACTTCCCCTTCAGTCCTTACTGCAAGAGGAGGATCAAAGAATCCCAGCCCATCCCTTCACCCACAGGGCCAGCTAGTGCTATACAATCCAACACTACAGTAGGTATTTTGCCACCAAGAGCTGTCCCACCACATTCCCTCTCTGCAGTTTCAACTTTCCTGCCACTACAAATTTTAATTTGAATTACTTTGCTTAGGAAGAAAAAGTAGAATCTCAGCACAAACATCTCTCATCTTGGTTGCACGAGGTAGGCTTTGCTAGCACGGGATTTTTCTTTACCTGGGTTAGAAGTTGATGATGCCTCAGCTGTCTATAGAACTGCAACACAGAAGGATCAGCTCTCACAACTTTCGGATCAAAATCCAGAACACGGAGACCTGCAAGGCTACGGGCTCGGGAAAGAGCTACGTAAGCCTGCCCACTTTCAAAGACACGAGACAGGGAGATTTCCACACAATCTAAAGACATGCCCTATCAAAGACACAAAGAAGTTTGTTACAGAACAAACAAACAAAAAAGAACACTGTGCTGTATCAACACTAACCTGTCCTGTGAGTCTGTCAAAGGTACCATCCTTGGTGTATGGGCTTGATAAAACTAAGTCTCTTGTTCGACTATGTAACTGATTAAAAGATGGGAATCAGTAGAAAGAAAAGGACAGTTTTCCACTGTCAGGAAATTGCTAGCAGACAGTAGGGTCCACTAACTCCACTAAGCCTCTTGTTGTGTGAAACTCCACAAATCCCATATAATCAACACAGCAGGGAAAGAAATCCTGCTGTTTTCACTCCTAGTAATTAACTGGAGCAGCCACCAGTCTCAAGCAGTCCTCAGGCACACCATCTGAGACAGAGTTTGGGTTAGACCCAGCCAGCCCTGTCTGCACTAAGAGACATCCCAGGAGGCAGCAGAATTTACAATGTGGCCTGGTTTAAGCAGTGGCATGGGAACAAACTCACAGGTCTAATATCAAGACAAGTATTTATCAAAGTGTATGAAGTCTTCTGGAAAGGTAGGAACTGCATTAGTTACACTGAAAAAACCCAACACATGCCACTAAAGGGGAAGCCCAGCCCAAAGAGCACAGCTATGACTCCCGCAGCTTCCTCAGGTACACTGCAAACCTCAACACCACTAATGCTGATGACTGTCAGGGAAACACTACCCTGATCAGTCCACAGCAGTAAATAAGGCTGCTTTATAGTCTAACACCAACTATGCAGATGGCAGCACCCTTATGAAAACTCCAGCAGATTGCTAGCCCATCCTTGACCCTATAGGCAAGCATCACAAGCAGAAGAGGTGCTGCCTTCTCTGCAGCTAGACACATATTCTAGAGGTCCCCCACAACAAGCGTCTTTCAGTTTTCCCTCCTGTTTTACCAGCAATGCAAACTCACCCAGGAAATAAGGCTTATGATGGTGTAAAAGTCTATAGACAGCTGTATAAGCACACCCACCTGACTCTTGTGAATGGAAATGGCCCATGCCAATTTTAAAGGCAACTGTTGACGACTCAGATGAACTCCTGATGGTCCTTTGAAGATCCATTTCTCCATTTTGATGACCTGCGTGGCCCCACAGAGAAACCTCACCTTAGGCAGCCCTGTAGGAATGGGAACAGAAGATAAACAGGAATGTATTCCTGACACTCAACAGCCTGGAAGCGAGCAGCCTAAAAGCCTTTTTTATTTTTCCCTCCTTCCACGTGTCAGTCTTCCACAAATTTTAGGGCTGCATTAAAAAAAAGAAAATCCCACACCAAAAAAAACCAACCACCCAACCCTAAACCCACACAAGTAAATAGGATGTTCTGAAATTATGTTTGGGATCTACTTAAACAGAAGAATTTAAGTCACATAATTTATCAGTTGAGATACAGAGAAAAATACACATTGCAGGTAGAAGAACTTTATTCTCCAAGAAAAACAAACAAAAAAACCCACCAAGACTTGCTTCAACAGAACAGACAGGAAATGCAAGTGAGCATACACATCTAGAGAATAAAGAAAAGCAAACACAAGAGGCCCTACAGATAGCTACAGCAGATGCAGCCCATGAGAGCCACAAGCCTCTCACTGCAGAGAAGACCTCCTCCCTGCTTTCCCTCAAATTATTTTCACCAAGCAGTAAACAAAATTAACAAATCATCAGCCGTCAACAATACATTGTTTTGTTTTTTTCCTCTTCCTTCAACAAAAGATCAAAAAGCTTTCTTACCCTTCTGTTCACTTTCAAATCCTACAACAACTCCTCGTGCCCCATTCACCAGCCCTTGAGACACATCCAGATTCTTAGCTAGCATCACCTACAGAGAAGAAGAAAAATCCGTTAGCACACTGGCTTTACAGCCTGTTCAGCCACCTGCAGCTAAGGTTCTAGCCTGGAAGCACAAGCACAGCAGGCTGATATGGCCACAGCCACATCATCCTATTGCAGGATAGAGCACCGTCTCCAATTTGATTGAAATTATTTCACAGCCTTTCCTTCCTAGGATTCCCAACTACATTATTCTGCAGCACTGAACATTTGATTTGAGCTGCTTCTGTTCACAGCTGTGAGCTCAGATCCAGAGAACAGATTCCCCTTCCCCAAACACCAACAAACCTAGACATATGTAGATTCTGGGAACATGTAAGGAACAACTTCTTAAGGCAAACAATGCTGCTGCTAACCGCAATCCTGCATCCTTTCCACACTGACAGCCCTAGCTCACAGCAGGGTGCCCAGTCCTGCAAATTTGGCAAGCTATGCCACACCCTTACAGGTCAGGAGGGCTGCTGTACCTGGAGCTGAGACTGCAGGCAAGGACTGCCTGTGCTCTCTATGACCCAGAAGTTTCTAAACCTGATTGGAAATATGTGTCAAAGTCATAGGAGTCACCACTGTCCATGACACATGGACCTGCACTCAAATCAAACTAATTCTCTGTATGGATAAGATTCCAAGCAGAAAGGATACAAAGATTGGGATAGAGTCTTCTGTTCACCTGGCATAGCCACTCTATACAGAATCTGCATTCTATACATTAATCTACTCTATGCATTTATCTGCTATTCCTTTATTTTTCTTATGCCATTTGATCCGCTGGTCTTTCACAAATGTATGTACACACACTCACCTGAGCTCCAAGCTTTAGCTCAACTCTACCACCCACAGGACACTGAGAATCAATTAACTTCACTAGCATTGGGTCACTGTCCAAAGCCTCAAAAGTGTGCACTTCTCCTATTAAGGAAAGAAGGATGTCACAAGTTGCAGCCATTGAATATATTCCACGCAGCATTGCAGGAGGCTCAGCATTTATTTCTAACAGCAATTCCTCTTTTAATATCCATTCTGCTCTGCTGATAAGACATCTTCACCCAAACCTTGACACCTCTAAGAGTAGAAAGCTCACTATTGCCTCTCTTCCCAGCATAACTCCCAGAGCATAAGAAGGCTCACGAATCAAAGGCCAGCAGTAAATAAGAACTGAGCAGTCACCATTTCGAGCATATGACCAGTTTCACTTGCTGTCAACACCAGATCTCCAAAGAGGACTAAGAAAGCATCCTAGGACCAGACAGGGAGGTGGAAGTGAAATAGCACTTAATTCAAATAGTGGCTGAATAGAGCATAGCCTTCCTCAGATGCTATAGAAAGAAAAAGCAGGGGTATGGAGGCAATAAATGACCCGCCCTACCTCACAACAAGCAATGAGCTCACTGTCTATTACACACCAAGAAGTAACGGTGTAGATTTTTATGCAAAAAGCTGTGAAGGTTTAACCCAGGCAGCTCAACTCCAACACACACAGCTTGGACTGGTGCTGCTGTGCATGCCAGAACACCAGTTCCTCCTGACACCTCAGTATCCCTATTGCATCCACTCAGAGCTCAGCCCCAAAGCCAGCAGCTTCCTCCAAGGAGTTCACCTGATAGCTGTTGCAAGCATCTCTCATTAGTTATTTCTACATCATCTTTATGGGTGCAGAGCCGCGTAGCCAGGATCCCGTCACGCTCAGACCTGTTAGCAGCGGTCTGCATCAGCAGTCTGGTAACCTCCTCTGTGCACCTGGTAACCAAGAAAAGGGGATTATTTTTTAAAGTGATCAGGAACAGGTCTTGAGCAGCAGTAACCTCCTCACAGCTGGATCAGGCTGTGCAAGCCCCAATGCCTCTAGAGAGAAGGACAGAGAAAGATAACTACACAAAGTTGGAGAGCAGTGCAATTGTGTGCCCCAGCCCTGCCCTGGCCATTGCCAACTCCAGATCCATTGAATTCCTTAGCAGAAATTGCAAAGAGGGACCCTAGAAAGGGTCATTCCTTACCAGCATGCGGAAACCTGCTTACATTAACTAAAGCATTTATAGCTATTATCCCCAGCCATGCATTCCTGATAGAGCACAAAGAAGTGACAAACTGCTCCTTCCTCTGCTCTGTCAGTAGGGAGCAGGGACTACAAAGACACCCAAGTTTCTCCTTACCTGCCTAAACGAACTGCACTCAGGAGCGAGACAAAGGTCTTGTCGGTCTGCCTCCGCACTTCAGTCAGCTCCATGTTTATGTGGATGCATTTCCTCCAGCTTTTTGCCTGGCAAATCATTCTCTTGTCAAGAAAGAGGCAGACTTGAAGTACAAGAATGAGTTTAGGGACAGTTTTGTACCTGGAAGCAGAACTTGGTTTCTTCATTAGCCTTGCAGACTGGGGGTAGCTGCAAGAAGTCCCCACAGATGATTAGCTGAATTCCTCCAAAAGGTTCATCACGTTTTCTGACTGCCCTGAAAGGGAAGGAATAGAAGAGAAGTTCTGAATGCCCTCCAGGCCCTGGTCATAGTCAGGTCTCAAGTTAACTTCTTAGTCTGTGAGTATATTCAAACATGTACTACCTGCAGTAAATACGATTATTCTCAGCTGTATCAGAAGAGATCAAATAATTAAGCAATGCTATTGCAAGACATAAAATTTGCTTTGGTTATGCACCCCAGATGTCATTACCAGTCTCGGTTCTTTGTTAGCTGTTATGCTGCAAGAGAGAACTGCTGGATACAGCATAAACAGACAGCTGTATTCTGGACTCAGCCCTACAGAAAACACTTGGCTCCAGAGTTGGAAACAGCAGCCAGAACAGCCACAGCTGGGGAGCGGGGACACGATCAAACCCTATCTCAAGATAAAGGTCTGCCCAGATGCTGGCTATGACTTCCTGCTTCCTTCCAGTCCTATGCCAGTGGCTGCCTGGTATCCATTCACATAACCAGAGCAAGGAAGCAGCCCGGAAATTTAAGGAAGTTAATTTCCGTTAGTTGTTTGACCTGATGATTGCTCACCTCGCTACTGCCTCCAGCTTGTCAAAGAACTTGCCATCCACCATTGAGATCTCATCGATAATTAAGTGCTGGCAGGCCAGCCAGTGCTGGCGCACCCCAGGCCGCTCTGCCAGCTGAATACACTGTTCCAGCGGTGCCTTCCCAGAGCCAATTCCTGGCAGGGGGGGAGAGGAAAGCAGAGCTTTGGGAAGCTCCCTGACTCTTTGGGACAGAAGCGAGAGCTCCCATGCCCTCGCTGTCGGGCAGACCGCTACCTGCGAAGGCATGGAGAGTGGTGCCGCCGATGTGGCAAGCTGCCACTCCTGTGCTGGCTGTAGCATAGGTGCTCTTCGGAGGGAGGGAGCCCACAATCTTCTTCAGCAGGAACGACTTCCCGGTCCCTTGGCGGGGTGGGGTGAGGAAAAGCGTGTCACGGGCGAAGGATCGGGAGAAGCAGGAGGTCAGCTTCACCCGGTGACAGCCGCCCGGCCCCCTCACCTGCACAGCCGGTGAAGAAGACGCTCTTCCCGCTCCGCACGGCGCCCAGCACCGCCTCCTGCTCCGCCGAGAGCCTCGCCGGGGGCCGCCTCTCCGCGCGGGGCACCTGCGGGACGGGCAGCGGCGCGCTGTGAGAGCGGGGCCGGCAGCCGGGGCCGCCCCCCTCGCCTCGGGACTCACCTCCGCCGGGCGCTCCCCCCGCGCATCGCCGCCGCGGAGGCGGCCGGGGCCGCGCAGCAGGTCTCGCTCCTGCAGCGGGCTGATGACGGCGAAGGCCGGCGGGGGCCGGCCCAGCAGGCGGGGGACGCGCGGCGCGCCCCGCGGCCCGGCGGCGACCTTGAGCCGCAGGAGGCGGAGGAAGCGGCGCAGCGCGTCCGGCGGGCAGTCGGAGAGCAGGACCTGGGCGCCGCCCGGCCCCACCCGCACGGCCGCCCGCCCGTCGCCCGCGAACCGCCTGAAGACCCGCACGGCCTCACCGGCCAGCGCGAAGCTCAGCGCCGCCGCCGCCCCGCCGCCGCCGCCGCCGACCACCCGCAGCACCGGCTGCCGCAGCTCGTTGCGGCCCAGCAGCACCAGCGCGCCCCGCATCACGCGGCGCCGCGGGGCCTGTCCCCCCGGCAGCGGCTGCTCCACGGCCACCGTGCAGCGCAGCTCCGCGTCCTCCATCCTGCCGCCGCAGCCGCGCGTCCGCCGGCCGTTCAAACCCGCCGCGTGCAGCCGCCGCCAATCAGCGCCAGGGGATTTAACTCGGCGGCCAATAGGAGGCGGGAAGGGAATCGGCCCGGGAGGGGGGTGGGACGGAGCACCGGCCTGGCCAGCCAGCAGCCTCGGGGGGGACCACGTGAGGCGTTGCCAGGCCACGGGACGCCGCGGGGCCCGGCGGAGGCATGGCCGCCCGCAGCGGGGAGAAGGAGCCGCCGGACCCGGTGCGGCAGAACCAGCTGCTGTGCGAGCGGGTGCGGAAGGAGCTGCAGTGCCAGAGGCTGCACACGCAGTACGACGTGAACCCGCTCCACCGCGGTGAGGCGGCGCGCGGGCGGCCCCACGGCCACAGAGCACGGGCAGGAAACCCCGAGGGCAAGAGAAGCGTTCGCACCGAGGCGCGGGGCTGAGGGGAAGGCTCGTGGGGCCTGCGGGAGGCAGGGGCTGGAGCAGGCCCCGGAGCACTCAGCTGCACGTCAGAGACGAGCAGCTGCGCCCAGGAACGCCAGCAGTGGCCAGGGAGAGGGGCAGATCTGGAAGGAGCAACGGGTGGGCTTTTCTTTTACCTAAGGAACCAGTCTGCACAAAGACAGAGCAGAGACGTGACCAATTGCCCCGATTAGACAGTGCCTTAGTAAACATGTAGACGCGAGGTGACTGACTGCTTAGGATCTGGAACCCACAGATCCTGGGAAAACACCGCAGAGCTAAGATGGGGTAGAGCGCCCCAACACTACATCACGTTTCTTCAGCCCAGGGGCTGATTTCTGCCTGCCAATTCTCAGTCGTAGAATAGCATAATCTGTGCTGGCACAGACAGGCGATGTGAATAGATTAACTCAGGTCTAGCTTTTACAATAAAATCAACACAAACCAAAGGAAAATAATTTCCTGAAACTTGGTACTCTGCAGGCCACTGCTTAGGTGGTGTGGAACTGTGCTGTGGTGAATGCAAGCAGCATCCAGCAGAAAATCCAGGCCTTTAGCATGCTTAACCCCCTTCCATTTCTAGGAAGCTGCTATTAGTCAGTACTCTGAATTCATTTTATTCTGTTCACATGCTGTTCTCCCTTTACAACTTCCGTGAAGTAGCTGGGCCCAGACCGGGGAATAACAAAAAAACCCATAGATATCCTAGACCCAGCTGTGATGCTAAATTCACATTAAGGTAATTCACCTGCGTCATTTCTTTCCAGTTCACACCATCACAAAGAAGCCCATGTCTTGGCATGATAATATAGAAGAGCCGGCAGATGGTAAGAAATCTCTGAACAGCTTGTGATAATTACATAAGAAAATGACTAATAAATAAGATTTTTAAATTCCAATTATTCTAAAAGATGACATACGTGGAAACATCCCTGTGTTAAGAAAGTTAAACTCATTCATGATTTCTGTGAAACATAAAAGGCAGGGGTTTTTCCACTTTAAGGCCCTTTCCCATTACTTTTCATTATCAGTACGAGCCTGCATTCATGCATCTATGCTTTTATTTTTGTTTTTAGTTATCATACTATAAAATTCTGCTTGAGAATCTAAACCTCTTTCAGGGGAAAACAAAAAAAAATCTAGAAACATGTTTTATACATACACGTTGCCTGTCATTACAGATTCTACTTAGCCACCCCCCATGATAGACTGCTGAAATGGCTGCTGAGTCTTGCTTTAGCGCACTAGCAACAGGATAGCAACTGCTCCCTTATTTCTAACGTGCCAATTTTGTCTAGAAAACTTAACAGTCAGTTAAGGTTGGCCCACTCTGGTCAAGGATTAGGGGGAGGAAAAAAAACCAAAACAAAACAGGGAAAGGCAGCAGGTCTCAGGCAACTGAGAAAGACAACAGCTAACGTGGGGAGAGCTGGTTGATGCTAGATGTGGTACAAGAAAAGTAAGATGCTGCAATACAGTAGACAGGGATGACAGAATTAACAGGACAACATAGGCAGGCAAATCTTGAAATTTCATCAGGATAAATTTGAGTAGAAATGTCACACTGCTTTCTCTTACACAGGTTGCCTCCAACCTTGGCTTGCTTGCTATTGCTTGGACAGCTTTAGGATGTCCCATTCTAACACAAACCCACGGGTGACTGGTTTTTAAATGTATGTACTTTCATTTGTATTTGTGTCTCTTAAACCAACAGACAAGTTTCTGAATCTTATTCACCATGCAGCACTGGAGCCAACAAAGAAATATGCAGAGCCTCAAACTGAAAGCCAAGAAATTGGCTGGAACACAACACCTTTGGTGAGTAGGGTGCTTAAGGACTCAGCTCTTTGCAAGATTCAGAGAGGTTCAGCCCATCACACTGAAAGATACTCATGCAAGAAAATAATGTGACAAACACAGAAAAGAGGAAAGACTAGGAATAAGCAGAGCTGTTCATGGACAAGCTCTTAAAATTTACACCTAAGAGGACTCTTCACACTGGCATAGGCTTGTGAAGAGAAAGAGTAGACTTCCCCTGAGAAACTTGCATGCAACATATCTACAATGACAGTCAACCCCAAGCATATTGCCAAATACCACATACGTAATCACGGCTGTTTATTAAAGCATTCAGCCACGAGAAATGGCGTAGTGAGCAATGTGAAGTGACATACATAAGTACTGTGAAAAGAAATGTGCTGCTGTACAGTATCTTTCAAACAAATTGCAAGCAGAACCGTAAAATTAATGATCAGCTAAGTATACCCGAGGCAGAATACACCAGTGAGGATTCATTTGGGGAAGCGTGAATAAACAGGAGGAAAAGAAATCTTATTAACGACCTGAGACATCAATCATATCCAACAAACGAATAGCTGTGAAGATGACTGACTTTGTAGGTTAGTGTTTCGAGATAGGCAAATGAGACCCTGATTAGTTTTGGCCTGTTACAAAGAAAACTAAGATAAATAAGAAAATAAGAGAATCTTCCGCAAGTTTTCATCTTACACTGCAGGTAAACTAGTTACTCATGACAAGGCTAGAGACAGACATCCCAGCAGGTCTTTACGCTATTAGATACTGGTGGTAGGATTAGACTGTCAGGAAAGAGGCAACTAAATTTGCTTATAGGGAAGTGAGTTAAATTTATAGAGTCAGGACACACGATGCTGTTTCATACGTTAAGTTTTCCTCTTTTCACCAGGTTCTACTGTAATGAAGCAGTGAACAATATATTCTGATATAAGGGGTACCCTACTCGTTTGTCATTTCCGCATTTCTCAGCAGCAAGAACACAGTGCATCACTCTTCTCAGGAGGGACTATTACTACTAATTCTAGTAAAAGCACATGACTATTCATCATTTTTCTTTCCCAGATTCACGTGGACCGTACTGATCGCAGACTCTACTTCCCACGACGGAGAACCGAGATCACTAAATAAATGTCTGCCATGGGGCACGGGGAGGAGCACTCTTGAGAACCTGAAGTTGTAGACTGGCCAAGCCACACAGCTTAGAAGCAGTTAATGACATCTAATGTGTTAGGCCCTGCTTGTTATTAGATGAGTCTGGTACATTTCTGGCCAGAGAAGATAGCAAGGAAAGGGAAGAGAGAAACTCGGTCTGTCCAGATTTGCAGCCTGGCAATAGTTACAGAAATAAACCTATTTATAAGATTGCTGCATTTGTCTCACTGCTGTTTCCAAACCCATCTATATAAGTAGTCTAAAAACCACTTTAACATCTCAACAGGCTTCAGACTTCTTATTTTGACGTTGGCAACGTGACCCAGAACTCAAGGTTCACCAAGTACATGTCAACAGTAGCTGTGGAAATAGCTGTCAGAATGAAGGGAACAAAGGGCAGGCTTCAGCCACCGTTCATAACACGGTTCAACATGAATTAGACATAGTTCTGTGCAAACCATTTAATGCGTTCACACACCAAAGTTTTAAGTAGAAAACAATCCTTCAACAAAACAGACAGTAAGAAGAAATTAGTGATAAGGCACCAGCTTCCACTGACTTTTTTCTTGCCACTTGAAAGCACCCAGCTTGCTCCACGGTTAGCTGCTTGATGACAGCAGAAACACATCTTGTGACACACAGAAACACAGGAATCCCACTGGGGAGCATGGTCCTCCTATCGTGCTCGGCTCTTCATTTTCTGCCTTGCTCTCTTTCCAGGTCTCTTCTGCAAAAAAAGGACAGATTCAGATCTTTATTTTCACGTCCTCAATCTTTATGCAAGCTCTATAGCTTGGGGAGGATACCAAGGAGAGGATACCTCTGGAGGAGGTTTTGGGACACAGGTAGCAACAAACAGTACTTGCCAACTCCCCCACTCATTTCCCTGCTCCGAACCACCACGCTCAACTCTGTTCTGCAACTGAATTATGCTCAGCTCCCACAGACAGACACTGTCACTTCCAGATGCTGCAGGCACCCATCAGCTCTCCCTCCCAGACCAGGGCTGGCTTCCTAGCCAATCAGGATCATTTGCATGCAACATTTTACTTACATTGAGGGCTTTTTTTCCTCCTTTTCCTGATTTTCCTGGGCCTTTGTTGTGAGCCACTTTTGACCGGAAGCTGGATACATCATTAAAACTCTCCTTCGTGTTCCACTTTGAGCCCTTCTTCTTCCCACCAAAACCAAACTTCTGATTCTTGTATCGTCTTTTGGCATTTGGTCTGAAAAACAACCAAACAGCGTCATTGCCTATATTCCTTTCCTCAAGAATCTCTCAAGAAGGCACATGTATCTGCTGACAGAGTCCCTTTCCCCTCTTACTGAAGAGACAGAAATTAGCACATTTCAGTTGCCGTTCAATTCTGGCCACAGTTTTCCTCCTCTTTAAGGTCAGAAAGCCACCTCAGGCTTACTTTAACAAACATTAATCAGAACAGCTTTCTTGTTCCACAACATGATCCCCTAAAAGACTGAAAAAATCAGAGATTCTACATTTAAGTATCCTTCTTTTCTGGTCTCACCCCTTCTTTATCCGTTGACTTGCACTGCCTTTTTTATTCCCTTGAGATGATGTCTGCTCTTCATCTAGAAAATCCAGCTTGTCGGAGAGACCTGCAAGAGCAAAGACATAACAGTTGCTCAGCTACCATCACAGAAAATACAAATTTTCAGTCTAAACAAGTGTTCTGGTTTAACCCCAGCCAGCAACTAAGCACCACACAGCCGCTCACTCACTCTCCCCCCCCACCCAGTGAGATGGGGGAGAAAATCTGGAAAAGTAGTAAAACTCATGGGTTGAAATAAGAACAGTTTAATAGAACAGAAAAGAAGAAACTAATAATGATAATTATAACACTAATAAAATGACAACAGCAATAATAAAAGCATTGGAATGTACAAATGATGCGCAGTGCAATTGCTCACCGCCCACCAATCGAGACCCAGCTAGTCCCCGAGCAGTGATCCCCTGCCCCACTTCCCCTGGTTTATACACTAGATGTGACGTCCCATGGTATGGAATACACCGTTGGCCAGTTTGGGTCAGGTGCCCTGGCTCTGTCCTCTGTCAACTTCTTGTGCCCCTCCAGCTTTTTTGCTGGCTGGGCATGAGAAGCTGAAAAATCCTTGACTTTAGTCTAAACACTACTTAGCAACAACTGAAAACATCAGTGTTATCAACATTCTTGCATACTGAACTCAAAACATAGCACCCTACCAGCTACTAGGAAGACAATTAACTCTATCCCAGCTGAAACCAGGACAACAAGTCATAGCAACAAGTCACCCTCACTGAAGAACAGCTACTTGGGAAGATTTTCACTGCCACTAGCATAGGATTTTGCACAGCAGCAGCCTTTCGAGCTTACTGCCCAGCACTACAGATTGACCAAACACATCACACTGCCTTACATTGCTCACACATCGCTATTCCCATTATACATGCGCTCTCTTAGACAAGTTAGCTTTACCTTTCTGGTATTTCTTGACTGCATTCAACATATTTTTTTTCTCCTTTTGTCTCCTCTGCAGAATCTCAGTTTGCACCTGAGATTAGAAGCAGAATGTTAGTGTTGTGCCTTGTAGTGTCCCATACCTCCCCCCTGCCCCCCCCTTTTTTTTTTTTTAGGTATCCCATCTTTTACTCTGTCTTCCTTTAAAGCAGCTAGACAGAAGACTAGACAGATTCCATATGTTTTAGCCAGCCTCCTGTGGTCTCACTTTCTAAGCTCCTCACTCAGGCTCTAGATTCTTGTCATAGATAGATGTCTATCCCTTTTGTAGCTCCTCCTCACCTTTTTGCCATATTTTCTCATTGCACGGAGCTGTTTCGCTCTCTCAGACCTCTCCATTGCTTCCTGTTTACTCTTAAGCTTCTGTCGAATCTTATTAGGGGATAGAAAAAAAATTATCAGTAACACAAAAGAAAATATAAGAATTTTATGATTGCTGTGCAGTCGTGAAGTCAATAATTATGTGAACTATCAATGAGTGTAAGAACGAAAACATCTCTCAATCAGAAGGCTGGAACAGTTATTACAAAAACTCCTGAACTGATCTGTACCCAAAATCTGGTTAAAAAGACAAAACTCACACAGAGACAAGACAAAGCCTTATAATGGGCTCTAATAGAACTGCTAAATAAGAGTATCTTGTCACATCTGGTCAGTCTACTCAGTTGTACATCGAAGACTTGAGTTTCTTTCTTGTCATTATTAAAAGTAAAGCACTGAAGAAGAGTCAACAACTCTTCCATGCCATAGAAAACATCTTTTTCATTCCCTTCTTGTTCACAAACATTTCTATAAGGATGCCACATAACAAGGGATTACAAAGATTTCAGTACAGATCATCTGCTTTCAGTCTGTGACTCCACGAGAAGATTAAAGACTGTTCTTCAAACAGAAGCCAGCAAAAGAAGGTAACGGTAATGTCCAGAATTGACTTAAGCCTCAGCACAAGCTAATTATTAATCTTCATCTTCTCTAGGAAGACTCTATCAGCCATCAAAACAGTGACCAAGTCATACATGAACCTCCAAATTAGACTCCAGCTCATGCTTGTTTAACTTACACAATGTAGTCTTTTTTCCAAAACTAAAACAAAAAGTAGGGTTCCGTTTTGAACAAAGACCACAATCAAGAAGTAAGTTTGTGAAATTCTTATTTCCTACACAAATCCGACTTACTACCCATGATAGATTAATTCAGTAACACACAGTTTAAAATCACAGAGAACCAAAACACACTAAGTATAAACAAAGGGGTGATAAACAAGGAAAAAGGATCACGTTAATGCTACAGTTGACTGCAAGTCTTAGGCCAAAGAACATAAACACAGCCAAGTTTACAACCACTGTCACACATATGGAGAAAAAGTCTCCGTTTTTAGTATTAAATACATTCAGGACAGAATATAAATCCTGCTTTTCTACTTTATGTTCCAACCTATTATGGAAATCCCCACATTGCACTGAAATACCTAAACAGGAAGAATTTCCTGCCACAAGCAACATTTCAAACACAAACATTGTCACAGGCATTTGTCAAAGAGATGAAGGTAAGTATTCACACATCACACAAAGTTAATCCCTAACACCGGCTGAAACCAACACATAACACAGGAAAGCAAGCCACTATTCACTGCACATACCTTCTGCATCTGTTGGTCTGACTTGGCCATCTCTGCAAAGTAATCATCTGGCCTTCTAGTAGGAATTTGGAGCTTACGCAACCTAGGTAGGGCTTCCAGGACCGCTGCCTGAGCCTGCCGGTAACTAGGAAGACAGCACAGCGCCAGCTCTTATACCTTGCACGTATACATTTATCTAGTTTCCAGTTACAGTTTTATATGCCGGATTATAAAAGGCAAGGCAAAACAAGAGCACTGTAATAATACCAAAAGAAATCCACAAAGAAAACCCCATATCCTGTGTTAAAGCCATCGTGCTGCAACCAAGGAACTTTTAAAATCAGCTTTTCAGCAAAGGATGGAAGTCTGCTGCAAGGAGGGAAATGATTTATTTCCAGTCACAAGACAAGTTAAATATACTACCATTAATTTGTAGTTATTCTGGAAAACGTTCAGAGCCATCAAATGTAAAATACATGGCCCAAGAGCAACCCGATACGGGTGACAGCCAGCGTGGCAGTCTGCAGCACACCTGCAAAACACACCTCCGAGCACGCAGCGGTATGCCGAGACCCTACAAGAAATCTCCCTGTTGGACACTTACAAGCTCATCTCTCTCTGGAAATCATTCTCAGGATCAACAGCATCCTTGCTAGACGCACTCTGTGAGGCAGGGTCCACGACCTGGCCCGAAGTCACATCCAGCCTTTCCACCCAGGCCAGCTGCTGCTTCAATTCGGACAGACACTGCTTCAGGCCGTCCTGCGGAAGAAGCACACCTCTGCCCGCCACCGCACAGAACCACCTCCCCAGGGCCGGCCCGGCCGAACGGCCAGATCACACCGTGGGCTGCCGCTGCCCCACGGCCGCGGGGTGACGCCCCAAATCACCGCAGCGGTGCAGGAGCCCTGGAGGCCCTGCCCTGCCCCGACCTCCGCGGCCCCAGCCCCGGCGGGGGCTTCTCTGCCCCGGGAAGGCGCCGTCCCGCCCCGCGGGCCCCGCTCACCGCGTCGTTGCGCCGCTTCGGCCGCTCCTCCAGCACCACGTTGAGCCCCGGCTTCAGCGCTCCCCTCGAGAAGGCCTCCTGGAGCTGCGGAGAGGCCACGGTCAGACCGCGCCGCCGGCGGGGGGGGCACCGGGCGGCCTTACCCCACGGCTACCGGGGGACGTCTCGCCACCGCGGCGGCGGGCTCACCTCCGAGTCGGAGAGAGACGAGTCCTCCGAGCCGGAGTCCGAGCCGGAGTCGGAGAGGGAACCGCGCCGCGCCATGCCGCTGCCGCTGTGGCCGCCGCCGTTTCCGGCCGCGTGCGCGCGCCGCCGCCGCCGCTTCCGGGGGTGCCGGGGCCGCGGTTGCCACGACGACGGCGGCGGCGGCGGCATGTCGGCGGTGACGGCGCAGCCCGTGGCCGTCTTCGGCTGCCGGCCGCGGGTGGCCGGCGGCGTCTGCTTCGTGGAGGACCAGGTGGTGCTGCACGCGGCGGGGGCGGGCTGCCTCCAGCTCCACCTCGAGCAGAAATGGCACAAGTTCATCCCAGGTGGCCCCGACCCCGGCCCCGGACCCCCGACTCCGGCCCCGGACCCCCGGACCCCCGACCCCGACCCGCCCTGCCCTGACCCCTCTCCTTCCCGCAGGCACAGAGAAGAGCCGGGGCGCGCAGGCGCTGGCCGTCAGCCCCAACCGGCGGTACCTGGCCGTCTCAGAGACGGTGGCGGAGCAGCCGGTCCTGACCGTCTACGAGCTGTCGTCGGTGCCGGCGCGGCGGCGGAGGACGCTGGCCGCCGCCGAGCTGCCGGCGCGGGAGGCGGTGGCCCTGGCCTTCTCCCCCGACTGCCGGTACCTGGCGGCCGCCACGGCCCCCCCCGAGGGGCACCTCACCTACTGGCTGTGGGAGAAGCAGCGGCTGATGGCGGCGGTCCGCCTCGAGGCCCCGGGCAGTGGCGTCTGCCAGGTAAGGGCCGCGGCCCTCACGGGCTCCCCGGGCCAGCCCCGGGCCCGGCCGGCTCCCCCCGGCCTCGCCGGGGGACGAGGGTGCGCACGCCTGCCTCCAGGACTGAGCTGGGCTTGTGTTCAACATCGCGATTCACGGTTGGCTGGTTCTTCGGGAGCCTGTCGCACTGTTTCAAGGAGGTGGAGAAAAGGATCAAACTTTAGTTCACCAGGTACCGAGTGCCAGGTAGCACGTAAATTCAGTCTGCAGGATATGCGCACAGTACCTTTTCCTGTGGTCACGTAGCTCCTCTCCAGGGCAAGAGAGGGAGGGGAGGGCTCCACACCGTAGATTTTATGTAGTTTCTGTGGCCTTTCCTGGTGCCTGCTGTTGGCCTTCCTCAGCAATAGGACACTGGGCTAAATAAATTTTTGCTTTGCCCCATAATGGACGTTCTCATGTCTGTATTGCTTATATCACATGAGATTCTGTTATATCACATGAGATCTATGGCATGGGGCCAGTGCAACTGGCCAGCGAGTGTGCAATGTGTCCCTTGTGTCCCTGCAGAAACACTCATTAAATGCGTTGGCTGCGCTCAGCAGGCGTAACATACATCTTGGAAGCTCTTGGCACGTTCGTGCACCTTTTGCTTCCTGCAGTCTGTTCTCTGTACAGATCAGAGGAGTAACCCAGGAAGAGTGGCTAGGAGCAGGCTGATGGCACTCAAACAATTCCTGCATCCTGCTTTGGGTGCCCTTTTTTAGTATCTTTCTTGCAGGGGGGGTAAGAGGCTTCCAGTACATGGGTTGGTTGGACCCTAGCTGCCATTTTTTCTGTGGTACGGCTACAGGCAGAGGTTGGGTGAACTGCTGACTTCAGGAGCTCAATTCCTAAAGAGAGGAAAGTGACTGTAAAGACAACTGCTGACTAAAGTTCCATTAAGAATGAAAAATGAGGTCTAACTACGGTGCTATCCTTCATGTTGGGTGTTGGGATGGCTATTCCACTGTTTTCACCAATTTCACCAATTCACACTAATTGTGTGAATCAATATCATAATGGGCAAGGTTTGCCTGAAAACAGAATTTATTCCTGGCCTTTAAGAATGAATGGTCCCACTTTTCAGGAAGCTTGCTGCCAGAAAACTTGCTAATCAGCAGTAAAGAGGTATTTTGGCCTTACTTTTGTCATTTAATCCTGAGCGCAGAGACAACTTTCTTTTCGGTATTCCATTGTGACTCAGATAGCATCTTAGCTTAATAGAGTTAATGTATTTGTAGAATTGTGTAAAATTGATATACACGGTTTTGAAAGGGGGAGAACTGCAATGTAGTAGTTATGGTTATTTCTTAGTCTCTTCTCTACTCCTGTATGTTTCTATGAACCTTCTTCCCTTGTTTGTTTTTCTGTATCTGGTGCTGAAAGTCTTCAGAACAAGTATAATGTTTGCTTATTTGTGAACATAGTTCTGGAATGTAATTTCTCTCCCTTTTGTTCCACAGGTGAGCTTTAGTCCTCAAGACAATGCACAGGTTTGTGTCACTGGAAATGGCTTTTTTAAACTTTTTAAGTACCGTGAAGGAACTTTGAAGCAGATGAATTTACAGAAGGGAGAGCCACAAAACTACTTGTGCCATGCCTGGCTATCCGAGAAGGAAGTTATATGTGGCACTGACACAGGCAAGCTTATCTTGTTTGAAACTGGAGAGCTGCACTGGGAGACAAGTGTAGAGTACAAAAAACCACCCAGGGAACTAGAAGAAGATGCAACCACAGAAGAATATGAGAGGTAAATCTGCTAAATACTATTACTAATAGTTTCATGCTTGTGTATGCAGATTAGTCGCATTCACTAATTTCTTTCTTGTTCAGTTTATGAATGGATTATAATATTCTGACTGCTGCTGATAAACATTTTGTGTTTTGTCCTTCTTTATTCTTAAGTCTTTATGTGTTTTCTGCTCACAGTTCTTCTGATGTCCCTTGTGGACTGGCATCTGAAGATAATGGTTCACAACAGGATTCTTTGCCTCAAATATCTGCAGTTGTAGCTTATTCCAAAGGCTTTGCATGTTCATCTAGACCAGGAGTTGTTCTTCTGTTTGAAAAGACCAAGGAAAAGGAAGTCTACAAGGAGAGTCAAGAAATCTGGGTAGGGAGAAAAAAGCTTTTCCAAGCAATTATGCAGCAGAGGCCTGTTTAGAGGGGTAGGGGTGGTTCCAATTCAGTTTTATTAATAATGATTTTTACCACCTCTCTAAATTACATTGTAAGCATTAGCTAACTGTCCTGGTGGTGTTGAAAGTAAGGGAGTTGCCAGAGGTCACACTGAAAGTCAGTGACAGATATCCGTTTGCAAGGTAGCTCTGCATGCTCCCACAGGTAAAATGTGCTTTGAGGCTGCTAAACTTCAGAAAACCTTTAAGAAACTTTTATTTATGGAGACTTTTGGAGCTAAGAAGTAGTCTATATCAGTTTTGAAGAACTAAGCTGCTTGGGTTTTTTCATGGCAAAGCTTTCACCCCTCAGATATTTATTATAGCGGTCATGAGACTTGTGCACTCTTAAGTAATCTAGTAAGATTTCTAACTGTTCTATAGCAAGCTGTGTGCATTGACTTACTGCAATCTCTGGATAAGAATATTTAACTCTGATGATCTGGTCAAGCCTTCATACTCTGGGCCTGAAATGCCAGATCTTCCCTATGCACAAGACCCTGTAATAAGACTGTTATCAACCTGAATTATACAATGCAAAGATTCTGAGATCACAATTTTCTCGATGTTTTTCTGCTACCGTTTTCATTTTTGTTTAATGCATTAGTTAAGATTACTGCTGAAATGTCCTCTGATACTTTTTTCAGCTGTAATGCTATAGATAGTTAGGTTATGTTGTCCTCTATTCCCTGCCTTGCAGTAGTTATGTACTATTAAATATTCAAGTTGTCTTACTGATGTTATGTATATGCTTATTAGAGTAGCATTAGAGCAAAAGTTTGTGTGTTTGTGCATGCCTACTACTAAAACACGGAGAACTGGAATATCCCATGGGATGCATTTCTTGTGCAGCTTCCTCAGGACCTGTTCAGAAGTGAGCCAAAAACGTCAGGCAGACAGGACATTATATGTATATGCTTCAGCCCCTCTGAGGAAACGATGGTCGTTAACACAAATAAAAATCAGCTTTACATGTTTACTATGCTGTCCACCAATCTTATGAAGGTGAGTGCAATCTTATCACATTCTACAGCCATCATGTCCAGTAAGGGGTGTATTGGAATGGCACAGGCTATTTAGTGTCGCTTTCTATGTTACCTTCTCATAAAATCCATCAAATAGCGTCTGAACCCTTAAAGCTCATGATATGAAGTGGTCTGCATGCTTCTCTGAGCACTGTATTTCAGCAGCCCCTTGCTCAAGCATCCCTCCATATGAATACCTGATGTTAGTCAGCGGAATGATAGAGGACATGGTTGAGACTGTTTAAGGGTGCATGTCTGTTGAACCACTTAAGTAAGGCTTTAACAGAGAGATTTTTAACATAACTAGTAGTTTATGCTCCACTGTAATATGCAGAAACTTCAATGCAATGATAAAGCTGGAAGAGCCATGGAAATCTCATGTTACTCTAAAATAATAGTTGTTGAAGTCCTAGTTAGGAGCGAAACCTCTTTGTGAAGAACAAACACAGTGAAAAACATTCCCTACTCTGAAGAAATTAAATAATACAAAGACAAGAGATAAATGTATTACCATGAGCTAGACTTACATGGAGTTAAAGACCTAAACTGTATGCAGGCATACAGAAAGATCTTTACAGGAAAGGGGTTTGTAGCTATGGGTCCTTTTTCTGCATGCAGCCTAAAATTTTATTGGTGCCTCACTTCCAGCATGTGCTAGCTAAACATCCTGGTGAAGTTACTTATCACTTAGCACTTGATTATTTTTAAAGATCTGTCGGACCAGAAGGTTTTAACTGAATTCTTGTAGGTCCAGTTTTATTTATCTATCTAACTTGCATTTCTTTGGACACTTATAATTATGTTCTGCTCTCACTAGTGTATGAGAACTATGGAGCCTGCATCTTCCCAGTGTCACTTTTTTTATTATTAATTATAAAGTTAAAACTGATTCTAACATTGTTATGTTTTTAACATTGTTGGGTTCAGACCAGTGCAGTGAAAGGATTAAGTGGTTTCCCCAAAAATATTTTATTACTGTACACAAAGAGCTAAAATAGATTTCTTACCTGATTTACTGCCTGCAGTGAAACATTTGTGATTTTTTTATGTTCTTTTTGCTTCTCAGGAGAAGGCAGCTTATTTTTCATATCTGAATTTTCCATTGCATTCTGCTTCAATCACTGGTCTGGACATCTGTATGTGGAAACCCATTCTTGCTACTTGTTCCCTCGATAGATCTGTCCGCATCTGGAATTACGAGACGAAGTAAAGAGTTGTTTGTGTTTGTTAATACTTCTTGCTTTTTTGTATATTGTATTTAGCAGGCATCAGCAGCAACCTCATATGAATGAGAGTGTTGTTCTGCTAAAATTCTTCTGTGGTGTGGGTCATAAGTGGTCTTACTGACATGATTTGGGCAGTGTGAATATGCAGTGCTTTTAAAACCAGTGCCAGAAGAATCCAAAACCTTTTCTGTTAAGCCATATTGATGTCAGACTTCTCGTGTGTTTTGGGAAAAAAAAAATAATCTTCAGAAATGTTTCATTCAGCTTTGTCTTAAGATACTGTTGTCCCCTATCCTGCTTCATAGCCATAGTTCTTAAGCAAAAAGACTCTGTCTTTTAAGGCTCTGTGGAGGGAGAGCTGGGGAAAAACAAATCTCAGACAAGATGTTTGTGTAGATTTGCAATCAGCAGTTCATTTACCATCTTCATTATATTACAGTAAACAAGGATTTGCTCTTGCAGCTTCCACACCTTCTCTGTGAACCAGAAAGTTCAGATTTGCCTTTGTTTCCTGTAACATCTCTGTGATTGTTACTTAATCGAATGACAACGTATTTCCTCAAGGACAAGGCAGAGTCAGATTGTAGCTGCAGGTGTCCTTGCCGGGCCAGATGATATCCTGTCAAGTGTGCATAGGGAGTTTGTACTATTCCATACTGTGCAAAGGTTTTCTCTTTCAGCACTTTGGAGCTGTATAAGGAATATCGGGAGGAAGCATACACAGTATCACTTCATCCCACTGGCCTTTTCTGTTTGGTTGGGTTTTCTGACAAACTACGATTTATAAGTCTACTGTATGAGGACATGCATGTTTTCAAGGAGTTTGCTGTGAGAAAGTGTAGAGAGGTAAGGAGTGGTGTAAAAATGAAACTGGGGAGTTATAGGGAGCAGAGTGATGAAGAACATGACAGAAGATAGAAACATCTCCAATAGATCCTAGTAGGATTTAGGACATCAAAACATTGAGAAGAGGATTCCAACTGTTGGAAAATAAGCCTGGAGGCTGATTGATAACTGTGGACCTGGGAAGCAGCAGAAGGGGTAGTTTGCTCAAATACTCAAGGACTGAATTTTACAGGGGAAAGCAATTAAGAAAGCAGTAAGAGGCTAATTATGTCATGGAGTTTTCTTTTTGTGTAACATTCTGATATTAGACGATGTCATTGGAATTCAATGCATGAATGTTTTTATCCACTGCATCTACAGTAATGGGTGGTTATGTTCTTATTGTAGTGCTCATTCAGTAACGGAGGCCATCTTTTTGCTGCAGTTAATGGAAATGTGATTCAAATTTATTCCAGCATCACCTTTGAGAATATTAATAATCTGAAAGGACATAGCGGGAAGGTTAGTAAACAAATTCGATAGGATACAACTCATTGAAGTATGAACTAGTTGGTAAGATGCATTTTGAAAAGGTGAAGTACAATTTTGGATCAGAAATGGGCCCCAAAATTAAAAATAGAAATAAAAAAGTCAGTTTTCTGTGGTCAGAAGTCAATGTATGCATGCACTAAATACATGTAAAGAGTCTGTCCTTAAATTGAGGGTGAATGATTGGCAGGTGGCTGAATCAGGAAAAACATCCCAGTAATGAATTAAAAAAATAAAATGTACTACTCACTATTGAAATGAGCTTTTTCCTGACAGTGTGCTCATAAAATAGCTCTTACTAATTATTTTTTTAAAATGCTAAAATGGGATTAGTTGAGAGACATCTAGCGGTTTTAAAGTAAGACTTAGAAGTATGATTCCAAAGTTGTTATGGATTTACCAGTAAAATAACTCCATGTTTTATGTCTATAAACTACACATTGTGCTCCTTGGTGTGTTTTGCTTTTGCCAGATACATGCAGTTAAGTGGAGCGCAGATGATGCTAAATTTGTCTCCTGTGACACACATGGTGCTGTGTATGAGTGGAACTTGTTGACAGGTAAAAGGGAGTCAGAGTGTGTGCTCAAGTCCTGCATCTACAGCAGCATTGCCCTGTCTTCTGATGCCAAAATCATCTTTGCTGTTGGATCTGACCAAACTCTTAAAGAAATTTCAGAGTCTTCGGTGAGCTAACAAGTACTCTGGGATTTTGCTAAGCTCTCTGGGGAGGGTACTAGTGCTTTGGTTTCCTTATCATCCATTTGCTAAGTAGAAATCAGTCTGGTTTTGATAGCTGTGATATTTACTGATGCTTTTCTTGTGTTCTTATGTCCTTTACCATGAAACCTGAGATTTTGTTGTAGTTTTGTATTTTTAAAACTTGGATTTACCTAGAAATCTTCTAATCTGGCTAACAAACTAATTTGGGAATATTGTATCAACTGTTTTTCTGAAATACAAGTGTATTGCATCTACCGCTGTAGGCTATGTGCATATTTTTTTTTTTTTGTCCAAAATAGTAGTAAATTGTATGTGATAACCATTACGTCTTTCAAAAGTGATCAACGTGTGGAACTTGGCTTGAAATTTTAAGAGTGCATATCTATAAACCTTAATACTAATTACTCTTCCTGGCTTTAATCCTATAGGCACGTAGATTCTTTTAACTGCATTATTTGCTGCAGGCAGAGGTATGACAATTGCTCATGCAATAAGTAATCAAATAGTATTGGGGAACTTAATGTAATGTGAGGGGGTTTTGTGTTTTGTTGTTTTTTGGTTTTGGTTTTTTTTTAGATCCAGCATGAAGTGCCTGCTTTTGATGTTGTTTATACTGCAGTAGCTGTTTCATATTCCGGGCACATGGTATTTGTTGGTACATCTCTGGGGACAATTCGAGCTATGAAGTACCCGTTACCTTTGACAAGGGATTTCAACGAGTATTGGGCCCATGCAGGTGCTGTTACAAAGGTAACACAGACTACTTTCTTTTCCCTGCGATACCAGCTGCACATGTCTCCTTTAGCATTGATTCTCCTTCCCATTTCATAGCATAATACGTTAAAACTAAGGTTAAGCCTGCATGTGAAGAATGAATATTGCAACATTCATAGAAGTCCTGTCTCTCAAAATAGATGTCACTGGATAAGCTGTTGTTGGCTAAAAAGTGGCTTGCACCAGGATAAGTAACATGGCGTATCCCTGATGGAGAATTATGATATAGCTCTTTCTGGAAAGAGGAAGATAAAGTTATGCAGACTTTAAAACCTCTTGTGAGAATAGAAGTAGGAATGAGATAAATGTATTAAGTAACTTGCTGCCAGGGTAAAGAGCAGAAAAGATTGCAGTGCTGGTCTGCTAACCAGAGTGTATATCGAAAAGGCTAACGAACAGCATCTCAGAGGTGGGGGATATGGAATAGACTCTGCAACCATGGAACATTTCAGTGTGCTTTGTCTAGGAAGCCACATGTTCTGTCTTGTTACAACTGTTTGTAATTTTGGCATTTTAAGTATCACTGTCAAATACAGCACCTTGACTTAAAGTTGCACAGTCCAACATTAGTCTATGAACTTCAGTTATTGGAACTCTACTTTCACCTCATTCATAAGCTCTGTCAGCTCCCAGATACTCTATGCCAGGCCATGCAGTCACAGGAGGCCTGGAGGAGGTGACAGCAGGTATTACTAGATAGTTCTTGGTGGGCTTATTTGCAGATTCAAAAGAAAATGTTTAGCTATCTGTTGCTCAAACAACTTCACAAAGGAAAAATCTAGAGACCTTTGTAGTTGTCATATAAAATGCCTGTCTGTGCTATAACTGTCTAGAAGGTCTTGTCTGTTCCAGGTTTTTAAAAATCTACAGCTTTGAGAGCAGAAGCACATCCAGTGTCTTCACATGTTCTTCTAATCTTTGCCTTCCCCTTCCCAGTTGTTTGGACTGGGGCGGAGCAGGAGTAGAGGACATAATCAAGATGTTGGTAGTGGGCCTATGTTAATATTGCCACTGTTGACTTTATGTGGTAGAAATGACAGGGAGTATGTTGGTGGGGAGAAAAATTTGGTATAAAATCAAACTGTCTCTCCATTCTTCCTTGTCTCTACTATTATTTCGTTGTCTCTTACTTCTAAGATGTCCATAACAAACAATGACCTATTTCTGCTGACTGCCTCAGAGGATGGCTCTATATTTATCTGGAAAGTGTATGATAAAGGAGGTGGGATACTGAAATGGGTAAAGGAAGTTGAGTATGCTGAAGAAGTACTGATCATGAGATCAGATATTGAAGAGAAGGTAAGAGGAGCAACTTGTGAACATGAACCATAGGATTCCTAGTGTACAGCTTGTGAATTACATTTGTGTGGTGTTTGTGACTAGCTATTCCTATATGGCCTTCTGTTTAAGAGGGCTTGCATGGCTTTCATTATAAAAAGAGGTTACAGTAAGTAGCTGCAGCTGCTTGTTAATATGCAAACTGCATTATATGAACAGTGAATATGGGGAACAGTTTAGACTTCTCTCTTAATACTTTCCCCAATCTCTTGAAAGTAGTTTTAATGGAGTAGAGAACTCAGAAGCTGCATTTCTGTAAACAATCTTGTAAGATAACAAAGGAACCTTATTTCTGGAACTCTTGGCCTGTCTGTCTGAAAATTCTCTGCAAAAGCTGTCTTTCATAAATATGTGCATATAAATAAAACATCCTTAACAAGCTGTTGCTAATGACAAATAATCTCTCTGTTAAAACTGTCTTCTCATCCATGTCCTAACAGAGTCAGGCAATGCTAGACCTGCAGATTCATGTGAAAGAGCTACAGACAGAAAATGATTACCAGCTACGTCTCAAGGACATGTATTGTAATGAAAAAATAAAGGAATTAGAAGAGAATTTCACGCAGGAAATAAGCTCACTGAAAACCAAACACCAGGTATGATTCATATTGCAGAACCAAATACCAAGAAATCTTTCACTGAAGAGCTGAATTCAAGCTTGCATTATATATGTATGAATGCCATAAAGCATCTGAAAAATGAAGCATTCCTTTCCAATAAAGATGTTCTTGATATTTGTAAAGCATGAAGCTACTTTTGAGTCAAGTATCTTGTAAGTACAAGGGAATGCAAGAGTTCTTCTATGTAGCCTATAAGTATCTTCACATAAAACCAGTTCCAGCAATAAACGCTGCCTAAGACCAAGGATCAGTAAAGCTATATCACCCTGAAGTAGAAATGGGACTATGCCTTAAAAGCTCTGTCATATAAAAGGTTGCAGCTGCTGCAGAATCCAACAATTATTCTTCTTGATGCCACCTTCTTTATGCCCTGGCCACTTAGCTTTTTTAAGAACATCTTGTATGCTTTTTGAAAATAGAAGTAAAATATATTCCCTGGATTTCTTCTGTTCATGTGTTTATTGATTTCTCTGTGGTCATGAAGCAGGACTTCCCTGAAAGGCAAAAGCCAAGATAATTTCTCCCACTGTCTTACTTATCTGTGTCGGTTAATTCTATTCTGTCCATCTGTCTGGTGCACACATCAGATTTCTGACCTGTAATTTGCTATATTTCTGGACCCTTTTTAGGGTTAGAAGGCAAGTGATCCAATAGCAATTTCTATGGCAGTAAGATGGCTTGAAGTGAGAGATTACACATCACATGATTCAATTCTGTCAACTTCATGTTCTTTTCAAGCTTTTGGATGAATATTAACCTGTCCTGGTGATTTGTTACTGCTTATTTTGTTGAGTTGTACATAGTCCCTTCAAGCAGTATTTCAGTTTGACTCCACATAAAGAAGGATTCCAGTATGAAAGCTTGCCAAGTTACTTAATAGTTTTACTATTTTATGGTCTTGTCATTTTCAGGTGGTCCTTTTATACCTTTCTTGTCTTTTGGCCCTACAAATGTTCTGGCAGGTTTCTGATTTTGATTTTTTGGGGGAAGATTAATTATTAATTTTAATGTTTTCTTCAAGTAGTTCCTCAGGCTCTTTGGCTTTTCTCATTGTGGTTTTTGCATTTAAGTAACCTGAGTTTTAACCTTTCTATTCTTCCTCATTTTTGTACAGCTTGACCTTTTACAAGAAAGCTATTTCAATTCTTATAGATTCCTCTACCTGTGTTTTATCTGTGCTGGTTTTCTTCTGCAGTTCTTCAGGTCTTTTCATAGGTAGCACTTGGCTATAGAGTTATAATAATCTCAGCCACACTGAAACTTCTTTAGGCTTGTTGATTATAAGCTTGCAAGCAAATACCTTTGAAGGTGAATAAAAGTTTTCTAAGCAGGCAAGTTGTACTTCCTGTCTGACTATCAGTACGTATTAAGGTTAAACTGAATGACAGATTTGGACAGGCTTGGGGCTAACCTTTCTAGTTGTTGTGTCCAGCAGTCAAATGGAGCATTTCTGCTTATGTAAGACCCATACAGTTGTTATGAGAAGAAACTGAAAAAATTGTACCTAAGGTACCATTCCCAACTTTTCTGGGAAATTTCTCAATCATTTTCTTGTTCCAGTTCTTTGTGCTTTTTTAGAAGATTAAGTAATTTATAGTGGTAGTTGGACATTCCAAGCAAATGGCATTCCAAACTCACTCTTGCTTAAGTTTATGTCATTCTGTGCAATTGTCAGTGTTTTAGGACCTCAAGGTTGCTTCTAGTGAGACAGGAAGCAGCTTGAACTTTAATATGCGTACAACAATTTGTGGAACTGCAAATTCTTCTCAAGCAGGCGCGCACAAAGAAGTGGGGGCTTTTGTAGCTCACAAACTTTTCTTGTTAGATTAGTGTTATACAGTACCCTGTATTATATGAACTCCATTTGCTACTTTCCCTTAGCTTTCCATAGTTTTGTAACTTGTCATAACAAACTAATCTCTGGGAAAATTTGGCTTAGTGACACATGGCATCTGAATTTTTTGGTGAGAGACTTCAAACATAAATTCTGTTGTGTATGTGTTCCACACCATGGTCAAGAGCACAAATGATTTGGACACTGCTTTGCCTAGTTTCAAATTAAAATGTATTTTTCTTATTTTTTTCCCCAGATTTTACAGGCAGAGAAAGAAAAACAGGAGCTACAACACCAGTTTCAACTGTCTGAGCTGATGAATAAACAGGCCAGGGAGGTGCAACAGTTAGGTTAGACTGTAACAAATGTCTGTAACTGGAGGAAGTGCATTAGATTCATAGCAAGTAATGTGGCAGGGAGGGATTGCTAGAGTACAAGTACAAGGAAAAATGCATGTATGTCATATAGATATTGCAGACCAAATGTTTGTCTAAACTGCACCACAAACATGCACATGGGCACTGTATCTTAGATGTATCAGTTTTGAGATTAGTAATTTCTTCATTTAACTTATAGCTCACTGGGCAAGAATAGTGAAGTCATACAGTTCAGCAACGAGGCTAATGTACAGTGCACCCAACATGTAAATACCTGGACCCCAGAGTCATAATCAAGATAAAATAGAAGTACTGCAAATTAGTATCAAAAAGCAAGTTCACCCATAAATGAGTCCATTGCCTACTCATACTCTGTACCAGTTGTGCTCATGCAGCTCTGACATGGTTGTCATCTCAAGAGAATGCCTAAATTAGCTGTTATTAATTTGTTGTAATGGCAGAGTAGGAGATTTTGGTGTAGGTTTTAGACTTGTTGAGGCTGGAACAGAATATTCTCTCCTGATGCAGCAAGCAGGGATATAGCAGAATATTCAGATACAGCTGAGAAAGGTGAATGACAGCTTTGGAATAGGTATTATTAGTGAAGTGGTAAGTAAAAGGAAGAGCAGGAAACTCAAGAGATGGTTTTCTGATGTAAAATTTTGTATGGCCACAGAGTCTAAAACCCCTGTATATCTGATTAAGAAAGTGATGAAGTGTTTCTACTGTAACTTATTGCAATCAGCTGCCAAAAAGACAGTAGAGAATAAGACAATGATGACTGTAGAAGGATAGGAACACCTCTCTTTTCTTTTAGCTTTATCTGTTCCATATGTTGCCTGTTGCCAGAATCTGACAATAATCAGAAACTCTTAATGGAGAATGAGAAATACCAGGAGCTGCAAGTGAAATCCCAGAGGATGCAGGAGGAATATGAGAAACAATTGCACAATTTGGAGGAAAGCAAAAACAAGGCTGTGAAGGAGTTAACAGAATATTATGAGGAGAAACTTAATGAGAAATCTGTTCTGCTGGAAGAGGTAGGAAACTTGATTTGCAGTTTGAATTATCAACTAAGTTTATCTCCAACTGTGATAAAATGTCCCCTAGGACAGGAGAGGTTGGCTCCCTTCATGCAGATCCTAATCTGCCTGTAACCTTGGGGAAATATGTTGACAAATAGAATAGTAGTGAGGAAAACCCAGCTGAGTTACCAACTTTTCTGGGCTTCAAACCTAGACTAAGTAATCTGCTAAGGTTAATATCCTTGGGCATTATCAGCTTCACCTCTCTTTCTCCTAGATCCAAGAATTCCTGTTTATTAATGTGGGTTAGATGATACATTTACTGTAACTGAAGAAAAAAAGATTCAATCAGCTTGTTCTAGTGAAAAGATAACATTTCTAAAATGGTGAATTCCATTCCTGAGTCCCTGAGATTCCTGCCTGCATAATTTGGGGAACAAAGAGAAATACCCTGAGTACTTAAACTCCTGCACATTGAGGTCAAAGACTTGGCTTGACAAAGGACAGCCAGATAACTGATACTTGTATATCTAAAGTCAATAAATTCTATCAACTTTACTGTTTGCAGCCCTATGTTGCAATACCAATTTGGAAAGAACATGAGGAGTGAATGTGAGAAGAGAGGCATACAGAGACTGATACAAACCTGAGTGGCCATTGGTCCTAATGCATCAGAAACAGCAATTTTAAAAGATCGTATCAGATGTTACTCATGTTTGCATTTTCTGCAGCCAGAACAAATTTGCTGATGTTAGTATTTGGGCCACGTTCCTAACTTGAAGCATCCAAGCCTTAAGAAGAATTTTTTTTAAGCAGAATTTTTAATGTTTGTCTTAACAGTTTTTAAAGTTACTTTAATCCCCTAAGAAGTTAAGTTACCTTAAATGATATTGCTGCAATTGAAGAGTCCACTAAATACAGATCCTCCTAGGAGAAACACAGTTACAAATAAAGAATTCTCTTCTTTACTGGTCTCTTACTGTTGTCCTCTCTAATGTTTGCTTTCCTTAAATGCAGGCAGAGGAGGATATGAAGCAGCAGCTTCAAGCACATGAAGAAATTAAGAAACAAATAGAAGAAGATGACGATCAAGAAATCCTGGAAATCAAAATCAAGTATGAGAGACAGCTCTTGGAAGAAAGGGAATCAAACCTGCAACTGAAAGGAGAAATAGGAGTCATGAATAAAAGGGTATGTCTTATTCTGTGATAGGATCAGACCTGCACGTGAAGACCTATAGCCAAGGATTGAATATGGTTAATGGCATGTCAATTTAGTCTGTTAATTTAGTCTGTAAATATGTGGCATTTCATATGAGAACAGTAGCTCCTTCTTATATCAGTTGGAATGTTTTAGAATATTTGGGCAGAAGAAGAAGCTGTGTGCTGATTGTATTGCTGATATGATTAGAGATGATGGCAGAGGAGGTGTGTTTTTATTAATACACTTTCTTTTATCTTACATTATTATAAATAATAATATTGTTCATCCTACAATGGGAAAGAAATGAACCTTTTCCTTTGTCCAAGATCTAATGCGTTGCTTTGTTAGAAAAATACTTCTACTGCTTCATTTGATGCAATAAACACTTTGTGTTTTGTATGCATCATCATTTTTTATTGGTTTTACTAGGACTTTTAAGGAGGCATAAAACCTTTTAGCTCTTTTACTGGCTGGCTATTACATTTGCCTAAGGATGTTAGAGGGACATTTATTCTTTTCAGTTTCTTCTGTATCCGTCTGGAGACAGGTTCTCTTCCTTCATACCCTCTATTATCATGGTACTGTCTTCAGTTCCGTTGTCTTTTAGACACCATAAATTTCTTCATGGGTCCTCACCATCTGACCGGCACCATTCCTTGGCTCCAACTTTCTTGGCTTCACAGATCTTAGTACTGAGGCGGGGATTTTGGGGGTACCCAAAAGCTATGAACTAGGCACCCTCCCAGTCTACTTTGACATCCTTAGAGATGTATAACAAGTGATCACCTTAAAATAATTTTCCATGGCTTTAGTGTTATTTGAAGCTGATGCTTGAGTATAATATCCATACACTCCTTGCTTCTGGATGCAAATTCCTTGATTCCTTGTAGTGCAGTGAGTATTCTGTCAGAATATAGAGAAAATGCAAAAATGGATATTCAACCCTCTTTTGAATTACATGTATTTAAGTGATGTGATGCTCCTTCATCATATCTTAGTTTGATATCCTTTGTCCTACACTGTTTACAATGTATCTTACAGAGTAGGATGGCTAAGTTGTGCACAGCTTTTGCAGACTTTTAAGTTCTTACTTGTTTGCCTCCCTAGTTGAACAGCCTACAGAAGGAGCTCAAGGAACGAAACAGGGACACTGAGGAAATGAGACTAGAACAGCAGAAGCTGCAAGGCATCATTAGGTCACTGGAAAAGGACATCTTGGCACTGAAGACAGAGGTTCAAGAGAGAGCTGACACTATCCAAGACAAGGTGAGAAATGGGACAATTGGCTGAGATCAAAGCCACCCTCCCATAATTTAATACAGTTATTTATTTTAATAGCATCGTGTTGTGATAATATCACATGACTGGAAACTCAGTTTTAACTTAAAGAATTTGCGATATTTAGTTTGGGATTTAGTTTTTAGTTGACATTCTAAGCTTTTCTTCAGGAGCTCAACTTCAGGATGTTGAGTTTCTCATCCTCTGTTCTGGGATCTGTAGATGGCTCTCTGCATTATTTGCCCCCTCCCTTCTCATGCAATCTGTGTAGATGTGCAACTGAAGTTCAGTCTTCCACTAGATCTGTGACTGCTGGCTTTGCCTCTGCCATATTTATGCCTTGTCCTAAGGATCTGTTTGAGAGTGTTGTGTCTGATTCGGATCTCTGTACATATTTCTCCCAGGAGAAGCATATATATGACCTAAAAAAGAAAAATCAGGAACTGGAGAAGTTCAAGTTTGTACTGGATTACAGAATACAGGAGTTCAAGAAGCAAATAGAGTCACGTGAAAATGATATTAAAACAATGAAGGAGCAGATCCATGAGGTGAGTAAAACTCTCATTTGGCCTCTGCTACTAAGCCCTTTGAATACAAAGATGACCTGGTAAGTCCCATGGAAGACTCCACCCTGTTTGTTCCTTGACTTCTTTCAAGGATACTAAGCACTGATTCAATATCTTTACAGCTATTAAAAATGTTTGTGCACAATAGCTGCTATTTAATTTTCTATCATATGCTACCAGTGAATTTGTGCACAATAGCTGCTATTTAATTTTCTATCATATGCTACCAGTGATCGACGCAGTTATTTAAGCTCCTGTTTCAGTATTTAATTCTAGACTCTGAGTAATATCAGTTTTGCTTAAAAACAGATCTTATCCTTATGTGGTTGCCCTCCATGTACCCTGTAGAATTTGCAAGACACTGCCTTTACTGCTCGGGAGGAAGAGAGAGTGAACTTCTCTCAGAAAAGTTGCAGGTTTATGCAAACATAACTCTTTTTAGGGATTAGGTATGTGGATAAATTACTGTTCATCAGCTGATCCATGGAATATTTCCATGTATTCATACTTAGCTTGCAGCAGACTCATTGAGGCAACTTATTTATGATAGAAACTTACTGTGATCTCTCCATAGATGTACCTTTAGCTCAGCCAAATTAGGGCTGTGGTGACATAGCTTATCAATGACCTATTAGTTTTCATAAGTCTGTTTATTCAGAACAAAAGCCTTTTGAATAAAATGCAAACTACTGAACAATTTGTATGTACATTAGACCAGCATGATGAAAGCCCTGTTCTCTCTTCTGGTCACCATCTTATGCCAGTAAATGCTGTAGTACCCCTATTGCTTTTTTCCCTTGTGTTCTACATGTGTACCCACAGCTTTTCAATGGGTTTGTTTTTTTTCAGTATCAGGTTCTTCTTATTGTTGCACTTACTCTTTCCAGTATTGACTGTTAATTTCCATCTCACCCATTTTTATTCAGATGGAACAGTAAAGCTTCAGTTCAGCTCAAGGAAATTAAGGGGCATCACATCACTTAAATACCTGTAACTCAAAAGGGAATTGAATATCCATTTTTGTGTTTTCTGTATATTCTGACAGAGGGCAGTGTTGTTCCAAAATTGACTTTTTTCATGTTGTAATTCAACCTGAAGGGGGATCTACTCCCTCAAGTCTGTATTTTCACTCTCTTGTTTTCCTGTTACGTGTTGTTTTTTCATGTGTCCTTTTAGTCCTGATTTCCTTCTCCTGCTTCCTTTCAGATGGAGGGGGAGCTGGCACGGTTCCACAATGAGAACACACAGTTGAAGCTGAATATCACACAACTGCAGCAGAAACTAAAGGCAACTGATCGCGAGATGCACAGAGAGAGGCAGAAGGTATGGGGTACAACTACTGTGCAGGTCCCACATCATGAAGTTTGTGGGGACAGAACACTGCAGAAGCATTAATCTGAGCAAAAGGTACTTCAAGGATACTGTGTCCAAGGATGAGGAGAGTCTCTGGTCAGTGGGGACAAACACAGAAAACTTCCAAGCTTGCAACCAGGTTAGAGAGTTGATACTAAAAAAAATCCAGTTATTTATGTGTCAGTTTGTTCAATCAACACATATTCTTCTGGGTTTACAGAGCAGCGAGGCAAATGTTTAACTGACTACCCTTTCCTGCCCAAGCTTGAATTCTGGGGACACTTGGCCTAAACAGGAGCAGCACGTAGGCTATCACCTACAATGATACATAGGCATCAGTAGGGTGATATGAAGGGTGGGCTTATTAATGGAGGAGACAAGGACCCCTTGTGTTTGACAGCAAGCACATCAGACTAGGGAGGAAAAGTGACTGCAAGTGAAGGTGAAGGAGCTTAGCACGCAGTGCAGGACTGAGGAAGCAGGTAGAGGGGCCTGGTAGAAACCAAAGTGAGAATGGGAAAGCACTCTTGATATGAAATCACAAAGTTGTGCATGTGTCTGATATGTGTTTTGTCCCTTGCCTTCTCTCATTAACTGTTCGTGTGTTGCTTCTAAATAAGAAAGTAGATTGTTTGGGAAATAACAGTGGGGGGTAGCAGTCATGATAATAAGCCACTGGTTTTTGGATGAGATCTCTGGGTACTGGCACTTACATTACCTAATGCAAGTATCTTGGATTATTATTACTGCTAAAACTTGTCACTGCTTTTGAACATTTAGTGCTCAGATCCCCAGCAGGTTTTTTAATGAAAGACTTTTTTTAAATTAAGTGGAAGTGAAGTATATGAGAGCTTTCACCAGTTCTGCTAGACTTTCTAGAAAATTGCATATGATAGAGTGCTCTGATGAGCCAAATAAGAATGTACCTACATCATTCTTGCAGAAGCAAAATATGGAAACTCTCATCAAACGATTTAAAACAGATCTTCATAATTGTGTGGGCTTCATTCAGGATTCCAGAAAGATGAAGGATGGGATCCGTGAGCTCTACACCAAGTATGTGCAGCAATCAGACTTGGTGAGTCAGGCCCTTTGCTTTCTCCTTCCAGATGAATTTCTCTGGTAGTGTAATTACTGAGGCAAAATGCTATGCCCCCTCAGGTGGAGACTGAAGCAGCAGACACAGATTTTCAGCAGGAGTACATGAGACAGCGAGAGTATCTTGAGAGAAATTTGGCAGCTTTCAAAAAGAAGGTGGTGAAAGATCAGGAAATGCACCAAGCTGCTTACATGCGCATCGTGCAGGTAATAAGCCTTCTCCTTGTGGTATGGAGGGGGAAGAAGGAAGCAGCTGTACAAAAGAGACTTTAGTAGCCTTACCACAGTGGTTTCTTAGGACTTTGAAACAGTTTTGGTTTGCTTACTTGCCAGAAATTCCTAAGTTTTTCAAGTGCTTCCATTCAAGGATAATATTCATTGAGCTACTAAAATTCTATAATTTTCTGGACAAAAAGAGCAAGATCTCTGAAGTCAGAAATTGCTGCTGTTTTGTGGATACTTTTGTTTATCTCCCACTCCCTAATGTAAAAGGAGATAGGGAATCTCTGCTGCCTGGGTGTTTTTAAAGCAATTAATGTAGTTATTTTTTATTTGAAACAGTATTTATAATTGCCATCATAGTCAAATTGCACCTGTCTGAGTGCCAAGCTGTACTTGCTGTGTAGTAGTGTTTAGGAAGTAATTTGGAGGAAGAAAAGAAAAAAAAAATTACTTTCTTTGGCCACATAGTCCCATGCCTACTGGTCTGAATTCAGAAGAACTTTCTGCTTTTCACATCCAGGTTTTTCAAGGAAGTTCAGAAACACATGATGAATATGCCTATTTGTACCAAGATCTCTTGCTCAGAATCCTTGTTTCCTACAAGGCAAGGTAAACTTGTGACAGTTGGGGCCAAAGATCCAATTTGTTTTCATCTGGAGTGAGAGGATCTAAAGCCCCACACCAAACATCCTAGGAGGACAGCTCTTTTACAGTCTCTTCTTACCTTGATCTCCTGCTCAGTCAGCATTTCCTTTTCCCCTCACTAGCCCTTTCTTCACTGTTATTTTATTATGCTTCCTCAGGATCATTAGACCTCAGTCACCTCCTAAGTCATCTGTTCTTTGCTATTTATTCATAGTGCTTCTTCAGGCCTAGGCGGCAGCAATCATCTTCCCTGGCCCTGTTTTAATTTTTTGACTCCCTCTGTGAGTTAGATGTTTCCTTTGGCACAAAAGGAGATGGCTTCAGAAAATAACCTGAAGAATTTCCTTGCTGGAACAGGGTGACAGATGGTGCTCATAATGATAATACTTGATGTTTTGGATCAGTAAGCCTAAGATGAAATGATGATTAAAACTGAATTAATAAAACATCTGGAAGACGAAGATATCAAAGGTTCTAAGCAGCCTGGTTTCTTCAAAGAAAAAGCAGTTCTCCGAAGTCTAGTGGATTAATGAGACTTTACAGCCAGGAGGAATTATCGTGGTCTTCCAGTTCTTCACAGGGGGCTTTTAAGACTAGTTTAAACAAACTTCTGTCAGGACTTGCTTTGAAAAAGTAAATGACATCTTGATGGCCTTCCAGCTCTGTATTTCTATTATTGTGCTTACATTTTCAGAGCTGTGCATTCCTCTCTGAGTGACTGTTCATAGGTACATTCTACTAGTGACTGCTGCAACAGATGATTAGAACTGTCAAGGTAATTTGAGTTATTCTTACAATTGACAAGTTGCTTGTTGTTAGACTATTCATCTTCCCTCCAGCCTTCTGTATTTGTAATGGCTTGTTTGGTCACTTGGATACATAAGAAGATAATCTTGAAGTAACACTGCTGGAACTGAAGCATGTAGAGGATGATCTTTTCTATAATATGTCCTACCTGTCTCTGACAGTCAGCACTGTAGGGACTTCCTAGGCTGTAGATTGCATTCAGACATATATGCAGTTTTACCTGATGCCCTCATCCTCCGTACATTTGATCAATCCCTTTTCTGAAACAATGGGTACTTTGCCACAACCATCTCATGACAATGAGTTTTACCATGAACATTTATTTTAATCCATTGCATTGCAGTGCAAGCTTTCTGACAGAATGCAAAAACTGAATTAAAGGCTAATCTCTCTGGATAGCATGCCTCCTCAGAAAAATACTATCAGTGTCAACCAGCAGCCTTTTAGCACCCAGCAAACCGAAGGAGACATTTCAACATAGCCAAGATTGCCTCATACAAGATACTATGTATTATACTGTCTAATAGACCAAAAGCAAGATCTTCATTTGATAGCAGCATTCAACCACTTGGAGCAAACTTATGAAGATGTTCATGACTAAAGTACATCTAAACAGAAATGCTGTGACCTAACCCTGAAAGCTGGTCAAAAGAAAATTACCATGACTGATTCTTGGAAGTTATCACCTTCATGTGTTCCTTTCAGTATCAAGCTTTGGGATAAAAGCATAGCAGTCAAATTTCATCTGTGTTTAAAGACTTGAATTAAACGTAGGAGTCAACAAAATATTACGATTTCAGAGCAGGCTGCCTGAGTGCACCAGCTCCCACTTCATTTAGAATCCAACACAACAACTGTTCTTGCCCAAGTTCAGAGCTTAACGCATCCCACAATCTTCCTCTAGTCAGTGACTTTCAGCTGAGGGGCAACTAAAGCACAGTTGGTGTACTTAGTGCGAAGTATTGAGAATCTTGCCATGCACATGCACCTTGAGTTATTGCTGCCAACTTGAACTCCATGAGTGCATCTATGTACAGATAATTGTGGTAAGGATTATACTTTGTTACTAACCAGTTTTCAGTTGTGTGGTGCTAATACTTTATAAGTATACTGTAAGGAACTGAATCATATGCCTTGCATAAATCTCTTGTGGCAACATAATTATCTTTATCAAACAAAATTATCATTAAAAAAACACCAAGATTTGAAGACATCTTTTTCATAGGAAAATGTCATTAATCCTTGTTCTTATCTCCTGTTTTTTAGTGGGTTCTCTATTGCTTGAGACTGGTATTACGTAAGGTACCCAAAGCATGCCTTTTGGCCACTTACATTTTTAAAATGTTACCATTTATGATGAAGTTCCAGGGGTTGGAATGGTGCTGTGTTCCAAAACTTCTAAGAAACCACCACAAGTAGCTGAAATCCTTGCTATTCTTGGTTTAAGTATGATGGCAGCTGTTTAACATTTGCACTAGCTGTTGATGTGATAAGGTATTTCGCCTTCTTTGTAAGAGGCAAATATACCATTTCACTTCTCCTGAATTAAGAAAAGAAATGTTTAGTTAATGGTGCTCCTGTTTCTCAATTGTGAGCAACAGTTTTATTATCCTTCACTGGTATTAGCCCATACTGGTTTTGCTGAAGTCTTTGAATCTGTCACAACAATGGGTAGAGTTCATTCTCTCATACTTTCACAAGTCCTTCAGCAAGATGCTTTGTGGTAGGCTATTAAAAAAATTAGAAGACTGAACTTTTTTGAGTTGAAAACTGACTAAAAAAAGAACAAAAGATTAATACAGAGCTAACTTTTCCCTGTAACAGCATGTTAGCAGTAGGTATCTCAAGTCTCCATATGCTTTATATATTTTTTAATAATTTGGAAGAGGTGTTGGAAAGCGATGTCTGTCAGAACTAATGAAAAGGGCTTTGAAGAAGTGCAAGGAGATACAGATAATTTAAATGAACAGACACATAGTGGCAAATGAAAAGCAAAATAGTACACAGTGGAGGGAGAAATAGGAATGCCTCACATTAATTCTGAATTAATTGGATCAGTCCAGGAAGGGACCTGAGCTTCCCTGTGGAACTGTCAAGGAAGATGATACCTTGGAGTGCAGCTGCAGTCAGAAAAGCAAAACAAATATTAGGTTATTGAGCTAACATGGTTTGATACTGTCATGTTTTGCATCAGATCTACTATGGCCTTATCTGAAATGTTGTGTACTGTACTGATTGCCCTGTATCTTCTGCTTCTGATAATGATTATATGCTGTCCAGTGTCCTTCCCAATGATAAGAAGATACATATTGCTGAGCCAGATAGTACCTGTGCTTTTCCTCATAGGGCATACTGTTTTTGCAGGAAAATGTGAGTCTGATTAAGGAAATCAATGACTTGCGGCAAGAACTGGCGGTGGCCCACACGCAGGTACATGACCTCCAGTCAACACTAAGATTAACCAAGAAAAAACAAGCCATTCAAGACACAGGTGAATAGTGCTTCTTGTATGTTTTCCATATTGTCAGTACTCATTCCAGAAGCCTTTTTTGTCGTTGGTGAACAATTATATTACTGTCTCCACATTGTTTCAGCGTGTCTCCCTGGTGGTACCTGTTATATTGTAATGTTAGTTGTAGAAGCTGCTAAATACTGCAGAATCTTACTATTTAGCTCTACTCCTTCAACCCTGAAAGACTCCTTTCCTTGTTCATGCCAAGGAACTCTGTGAGCTGGACCTTTGTTACTCTGCTCTATCCTCTCTGATTTTATCTTCTAGCTTCCTCCACTGAACTGCTGTCCAGCCCAGCTGTCCTGAGGTTGAATGCAGAGAAGGAAAGTGAGAAAATCATAGAAATGCAGCAGCTAGAAATTCAATACCTGCGAGACCAAATCCAGGAGAAGGGGCAAGTCCTTGCAGTTCAGCCTCTCTTAGTTGGAAATCTTCCTAAGCTGAATCTGGAAAGAAGTCACAAGACACAGCAACAGTGACCTGGTTCAAGGATGCCTTACATTACTACATTCTCCTGGCAAGATCAGAAATGCAACAGCATGGATTAGACTTCCATGATCCTATACTCTTCCGCTAGAAGCACTTGTGCAGCACTCACTGCTCTGAACACAAGGCAGCAACCTTCACTCCCTTGTACTTTCCTGGAATCTGCCCTTTCCATGAGGCCTAGGAGCCAAGACAAAAAAAATAAATTTGTGTTAGTGCAAGACTGATCTTTGTGCCTTCATGCTAGGGCAGGTATGCACCTTTCTCTTGAAAAATAATGTGTCCTAGTTCAGAAGTGCTAGTCAAACTCTGTAAGCCTTTTCTGCTAGAATTCTAATTTGGTGTCATTGTGCTGCAAAAATCAACATTAGCCTTTTATTTTGCCAGTATTGAATTGCCTATGTCCATACAAAGGACTGCCCGCACTTAAGACACATGTCAGTGTTATTCCAAGCAGGTATCCAGCCACAGACTAAAAATCAATTACCTTGTGAGGGCAACCTTTGACTAGTGGTCAAGCACACCTGAGCTAGAGCCCTTGCTCAAGCCTCTGCCTTCTGTCTAGAGATGTATTGTCTCATCTGTTACAATCATTTCAGCAGCACAAAAAGGCAGCCCAGTTTCAGACTCCAAAATCTGGAATAAAGTCCAAACCTTATGTCATAACTCTACTGTAACTTTGATAAGTTAATATTTGCTTGTCTTTTTTTCCAACATCTGCAATCCCTTTAGTTCAGTTTTTCAGTGAAATTCCCCTAAAAAGTCACTCTGCAAAGTACTCATGTATAGAAAAAGGCAGGGAGTAATTTCTTTAATAATGAGGGGGGGGAAAGTAATTTTTTCATCCTTTTTTGTCTGCATGACACACTGTCTCACTGAGGAATACTTCACATACATCAGAAATTTAAACTACTGATCGAGCATGGAACTATATGGTATTGTAACAGCCAGAACATTACTGTTTCCATTTCCTATGCTGAATTGTAGAGAAATGACGAGTGCTTTCTACATACTACTAATAATATCGTACATAAGATAGTGGTGCCAAGGCTAGATAATGTGTAAGCTATATTACCATTAGGGATACTAGACTCATTTCCATGCTAACACCATGCCAAAATGGATGGTTCCATGAGCTCCTATGACCTGGGAGATTTCAGTTGAGTACTTTGTCCATGACTGTGGAATTAAGTTTCCTTAGTCTTTTTTAATTTTTCAGCTTTAACGTGCATGAAGCACAGGTTTCACAGGAACAAAAGGAAGAAGTTATGATGGAATTGGTCTGTTAATGTGCTAGCTTAACACCCTTTCTTCCTCCTCCCCTCCCCATATAATCTTGATACTTCCTGTACAGAAAGAGGATGTAATTAATGTAATTAACAAATATTTCAGAAAGTAGTTCCTGCTTAAATTTTCAGAACACACCCATTTGAATTTGCTAGACTCCCATGTGGTATAATTTTTCCTTCTCTCTGTCAGAATACATTGAGTGGTAGAAGCCACTGCTTTAAGAGATGTGGTTTAGAGAAATGGAATCAATCTTTCTGAAAAATAAGGACCTTATCCTAATAAGAGGAAGAAGCATATACAGGTGAAGAATGATTTCTAAGTGATGATTAATATGCTTAAAAGTATGCCTGTGTGTCACCCTCATGAGAAAGATTTAATGGTAATACAAGGCTTGTCAGATGAAGCCTAGGTAGACAGCTGGCAAACTCAGTTCAAGAGGATTTCAAACTTGATCTTAGTAGCTAAGAGGCGGTTAAACATTGTTTGTAAGGGAGAACATTAAAAGTCAGCCACAGCAGTGTTACAACTGAGGTTTATCAGAGACCTGCTGGAAGAAAAATAGATGTACAAGCCCTTTCTATACCGGGAAAACTAGACCAAGGTCAGTCTCCCACGCGTGTGCTGTACAAATGTTTTCAGAATTAAGTTGTAACTGGGTTATGGGTTTGTATGCTAATGGTCTTCTGAGTTCTGTCAGAGTGCAAAGACACGTTCCACTTTCATCCTCTCTTGGTCTCCATTGTCTGTTTCTCTTCTCGGTACCTTTCTAAAGGATCTGGTAAGCATCTCATGCTCTTATAAAGTTACAGCCCACTTTTTAAAGTGAATATAACTTGGATGATGTATTCATCCCCTTGGATGATGTATTTGTTAACTGGCCTACCTAAAGGACGAGGTTTTTCTGGGTAGGGACAAGCTCATTGTTCAAGGGTGTTTGTATAGTGAAATCCACCACAGCCCATTTGTTGTTTTAGGTTTAGGACAACAACCACTGGACGGACAGATGATATTTCGCAAGTTTCAAAAGATGTGTCAGATTTTACTCAGACAAATTCCTGAGGCTGTCACACTAATTGGTGTCTATTGTATTAGCATATCCTAAGTTTTCCTTCTCATAGCCTGCTAAAAAACTAGCATGCGACTTAATAACCGAGCCTCTCTTTCCATTAGTCAGGCAAGAGCTGCTGTCGGCCCCGTTCTCTTCTTTCTACATCTCCCAGGAGATTTTCCAGCTGCTCAGACTCGGAGTAGTGATCCCTTCTGCTGTCATTAAGCCCAGCCACAAGGGAGGGGGCACGCACTCAGTCTGGGAGTCCCATTCCCCTGCTGACTTCTGCGTTCCTGCTACTCCCTTTTTTTCTCTTCCTTTCTCAAATAAGTCCTTCTCTGTTTCCGTAACTCCTCTCAAAATGGTCACCCTTTTCTTTCAACTAGATTACCAGGAAGTCAGCTCTTCTGCAGCACGGCAGGCTGTGCTGATGCCGCTCTTTCCCAGGGAGGGGGGTACTGCAGCTGCCCGGTGACGGAGGTGGCACCACCATGACATCTTGCCTGACCTAAGCGCCTGCCTGGTCCAAATGCCATACAAAGATCCAGTCCTGATGCGACCAGATGGCCCTAGCCTATGCAGTAGTGCAGGGGCTATTTTATTTAACAGCACGTCATACCAAATACTTGCCGAATGTGTCAAACCTTCCCTCGCGCTGCCAGCCTGGCTGCAGGCTTCCTCTCACCTGCTGCCTGGGAGCTGCTCCCTGGCTCGGGCACCCCTGCACCTCCAGCTGGGAGGAAATGAGCCACCTTCCAGGATCGGTGTGTGGCCAGATCCCGCCGGGGGAGGGAGGGAGGGGTAGCACCTGCACACCTGCGCGGCTCTGGAGCCTCTCCAAGGCCAGCAGCAGGTTTGCTGAGACACCACCCTGCTGGGGAATGCACCTGCCCGGGCGAGAGGTGAGGGCTTGCAGCCTCTCGTGGGTGCTGCCCGTCCCGCACCAGGAAGGGGAGCCGGCAGGAGCACCTGTTTCTTGGCAGGCGGTTGCCGGAGGAAGGGAAGAGATTTTTCCCCGTGAGCTCCCTCGTTAGCTCGATCCAGTGGAAGGAAAGTCAGGAAAAACCATTGCTGCCAGCCAGGAGCAGGGAACAGCACTGGGCTATCGCGTGTGGGCAGCGTCTGCCGCAGGTGAGTAAGCCCTCCTCCCCGGGACCCGTGCGTGCGCGGGAAGGGCCGTGCTTCATCAGTAACTGCTGGCAGGTTCGGGCGTACTTCGGACGTACTTCTTAAGAGATCCTGCCTCTTGCCTCCACATCGTTTCTTCCTTGCGCGATCGTGTTTCCTCTCGGCACATAAGGCTCCGGAGTTTCTTGTTCCTTCAGGGCTCCCAGGCCTCCCTCGGCAGAGGTGCATCAGGACAGGCTCTGTGGGGTCAGGATGATGGATGCCTGTTATGCATACAGAGAGGAAGGCGAACACGAACCTTTATAATGCAGCACGCCGAAGCTATCTGGATTTCTGTAAAAAGTAGCTGCGCTGACCCTGTTACAACAAGCCCTCCACCATCCTTGCCTCCAGAGTCCCTAGGCTTGGTGAAAGGAAGGGACAGTCCGCCACCACCCAGGGCTTCCCCGAGGCTTCCCGAATGATGTCTGGTGGCAGAAGCGCTGGTGGGACAGATGCTCACTTCTGGGAAAGCATTATCCCTCTGGCAGGGTAGAGAGGGTGGGCTCTCCCCAGAGATACAGGTTAGACAGCATAGGTTTGCCTGGATTTTGAGCAGCCCTAGAAAGGAGGAGCACTGGAAATTGGTGGTTGATGTAGCAGCCAAAGGAGTGTGGATCTTTTGCTAGGATTTTGGGTGAGACAGACAGATGCCACATAAAAGCCCCATTACTCCCATTCCCCACTGGTTCCTCTATCCCCACTCCTGAGTTCTCAGGAGAAGAGAGGAGACCTTCCCACACCACCCAGGGCAGCAGCATCCCTGCTCCCAGGGCCACAGATGGGCCTTGAGCACTACGACATTCACAGCTTCTGATTTGTGTATTGGCAGTAATTCAGGCATAAAAGAAGATACTTGAGCTTGATTTTCTTTGAGCTTACTAGGGAGTTAGAATAGAATAGAATAGAATATGCTTAGGAAGAATTTCTTTACCAAGAGGGTGGCCAAACACTGGAACAGGCTTCCTGGAGAGCTGGTCGATGCCTCAAGCCTGCCAGTGTTCAAGAGACCTTTGGACAATGTCCTTAATAACATGCTTTAACTTGGTCAGCCCTGAATTGGTCAGGCAGTTGGACTAGATGATTGTTGTAGGTCCCTTCCAAATGAAATAGAATAGACAGAATAGAATGGAAGTTGGAAAAATTACACGAAGGGATGAGAAAATACTTAGGGCAATTCTGGACTAGAGGTTTCTGTGAGGCACAGAGTGGTGGCAAGTCCATCCCAAACAGGCTATGGCCAGACCTGGCCAAGAAGCAAATAAGCTGTGATGGACAGGAGAAGCAGGGGAAGGAGATGGCTTGTATCTTTTTGAGATTGTGAGGCTCTGTTGGCTCTCATCTAGATTGCTCATGCAAATCATTTTATGTATTGTTGTTTTACAGCAAATCTTGCCGAACACTCTCACTCTCCATGATGCTCACAAAGTCCACATAGCTGCATAAAACCCTTCCAAGGCTGGAAGTGCTGCGGGAGCCTGTCCCACCCCCAGACTTCCCCTCTTGAATGCTGTGGGTAAGCAATGTCTCATGGTGTACCCTGGGTTTGGGGAGAGGGAAGTGAGGAGTATTTCAACAGCTGAGTTTTATGTGGCTCTGAAATTAAAGTGTTAATTAACATACAGTCTATGGCCCACCTGTCAGATATCAGACAGTCAGACAGAAAAAGTCTGTAAGTAAGTAAATAAATGCATAAACCATTCCCAGGCGGTCAGCAGGCGTGTGTCTCTCACACCTGCAGCCAGGAGTGGCCAGAAACCAGTTGATGATGACCCTCAATTCCCAGTTAAATGTTGTCAGAGTAGGAAAAAAAACCCCACAGCAAAAAAGGAAAAACAGGAACATTTTTGTTTTCCTGCATTCCCAGCGCTTTCCTGTTCTTCCTTTCCAGCTGCCAGCCAGCAGTGGGGAAGGACAGCTTGTCAATTTTTTCCTGAAATGCGACCTTCAGTCAGAAAGCATTGTGTGGCTGGGCTGGTCCTCTCCTCCTTTTTCTCCTAATACAAATATGGGAGCACTGAAAGCACTGGGTTCAGTAGTAAGTAAATGGTAGAGATTAATGACCTGTGATACATGTTATCAAACTGGCTAATCTGATGGGCTATCTGGCTTAAGCTCCCAAAGGGTTATGATCTGTCCCAGACCAGTGAGACCAAGTAGCCCAAAGAAGAGCTGCAGAAGGGGCAACTGCTGTCCTTCTCCCTCATGGCAGAGCAGGGATCCACATCCCTTCCTTTCTCTCAGTCTGATCCAGGCAAACTGATATGCTGCATAATGCAAAGAAACCAGATCGGCAAAGTTGCTGTGAGATCTAGTTTCATCCCTTCTCCAAGGAGTGGTGACACCCAGGATAGGGCTGCTTTAGTTTAATACATAAAGACAGTCAGATTTTTCTTAAGAGGATGGGAGGCAATGCAGCCGTGCTGAGGAATGGGAAACTGCAGTTAGATTTAAGGAAAAATTTATTCCTGGTGAGGATGGTTAAACACTGGAATGATCCCAAAGGGGCTGTGGATCCTCCATCCTTGGCAGTATCCAGCACCCAAGTGGATGGGGCCCTGAGCTGCTCAGTCTGACTTTGAGGTTAACTCTGCTTCAAGCAGAGGGATGGACCAGGTGGCTTCACAAGGTCCCATCCCACCTGAATTATTCTGTGATTCTAAGAGTAAAAATACTGTTATTAGTGGCACAAACCCTCACAGTCTAGAGAAGCCCAAGACAAGTGTGGAGGCTTATAGAGCAAAAGTTTATATTCCCACAACATTTTCAAACACACACAAGGAAACATGGAGACACACTTCAGTGGAAGCCTTTGCCTCTGTTTGTTTAATAGAGGTGAATATAACACTGGGAAATACCTGCTCATAGAGGTCATACCTTATTTTGTTCTGCAGCCAGATGCTCTAATAGTTTTATCTTGCTCCCTGACCTTCTTCTGAGCAAATAAAAATTAAAATGGCTAAATTTTAAAAAGTAACATGAGAATGCAGTCCCATAGCTTGATTTTTTGGTCGCATTTTCCCTCACTGTGGTTAGTGCTGTTGTGTTTCTTATGCTTACTGTTTGACTCACAACTTGTGTGCGCAACTTTGGTCAAGCAGCAGAAGGCCGCAGACTTTGCACTTCTCCAAGCTTCATGTTTTCTTAGTCCAAAATCTCAATCTAATCTACAAACCTGCTATCTACTAGACTCACCCGTTCGCTGGTAAGGAGGAGATAAGGCACCGCTGTGCTTGGAGAAGGAAAGGCAGGAGGAAGTAGTGCTTAGCACTGAGCTGGTTTGCATAGGCTGAGGAAACGTCTCCGGGCTCAACCTCTTCTCGCCCCTCTCCTTTGAAAGTGCCCGGTGATATCCTCACCTTCTCAGGAACCTGTGTCCTGGGCACGTGCGGACAGCACAAGGTATCTTCTGTCTCATGCAAAATCAAAGTGGGTCCCAGCAGGCACAAATCAGCATACTCAACCACCGCTTTTTTTTCTCCCTAACTGATGCTTTCTGATTGTTCTGGCTCTAGCCGGGAGCTGCAGATCTCCCACGGGCCTCCAGGCAAGTGTACCCTCTGGAGCCTGGGCTTCTGCGTCCCAGCCCACTCCCTGCCCAGGCAATTCAAGCACCGGCAGCCGTGCGAGGGAATAGCACAGTGCGCAGCTCACATGGCGTGATGGGTCCCGGGCCTGCAAACCCGTGGTGGTTAGAGACTTCCTGGACACGTGCTGCCAGCTGGCAGCGTGCCCTGAGCCACGTCCAAAGTGACCTCATGCTCCATCACAGCCGGGGAGTGACTCAGGAGGAGCTTGGCCTGACACTGTCAGGCGGTGTCTGGTTCGGGCACCCCCCCACGCTATTGTCCTCCCTCTCCCCCCACCCCACGTTGGCTTGTCCCTGATGGAGGGGGATTTTGAGGCGTTTGCTGGTAGCAAAGGCATTGCCGTAAGGGGATGCGTCTGTGGAGACTGTCTGAGGACAGGGAGAGCTGTGGGAGCAAAGATCCCTGGTGTGTGCAGAGCTGCCATGCGTGGAGGTCACAAATTGTCCCCGCCCGTCCGTAATGAGCCCAGAGTCCCAGCGCCGTGCAGAGCAGGGCACAAAGACAAAAGGAGTGTTTGGCATGGGCTGACAGGCTCCCGGAGAGCCATTTCTAGCAGGCAGGGTGCTGCGTGGCCATCCCCCCACCTGGGAGAAGTAAAACGCAGCTCTGACGCAGGGGATCTGCATCGGTTCCTGTCCCCACCACGGGCTCCTGTGGGACTCTGACCGCTTTTTGTGTGTGTGCCCGCGATGGCCGAGCGTGCGTCGTCCTGTGTGGGAGGTGACCAGGGAGGCAGTTCGTGGGTCTCCAGGGTCTGCCCCATGTGTCAAGCGCTCAGCCATACCGGAGACGCTCCTGCACTGTCCTCCCCAGCACCTCTCCTTGCTTCGGGTACTAGTTGTGCTGGAGGGTCCTTCTGGTGCTGTGGAACCAGCCAGAGCACTCACATGCTGGTGCGGGACATTATGTGAGAGAAATGCAAGTGGTTTCCACTCTTGGTGTAAAACTGTACCCATGAAGAATTGAGGGGGGCCCAGATCTGGGGGAGGTGATGAGCCTGGGAAGCGAGGCTGCGGGTTGAGACAAGGCGCTGTGCCGAGGGGAGCCCAGCTGGGTGCAGCACCAGGGAGCCTGCCTTCACCCTGCAGCCACCGCGGCCCTTCCCCTGCTCCCCTCCAGTGGGGAATGCTTCAGGGACCAGCAAAGAAGAGAGCAAAATTGCAGGGTGCCAGGTCCCAGCTTTCTGGGGGCTCTTTCCAGGGCAGCGCTGAGACCACTGGAGATGTAACCATCGTATTTCTGTAGGGAACTTGGGTGGGGGAACCGCTGGCAGTGCAGGGGTAGGGACAAGGCTGAGAACATGCAGCAAGGGCAGCTCTCGCTCTTCCAGCGACTGCACTGAAAGGGTTAAGCCCCGGTCCTGACCCCCACCTCCCGATGTCATTCTGGGCAGCAGAGCCAGTTGGTGACAAGAGGCTGATGCTGATGAGGGAGCATGTGAAGCCCGAGCTGTGAATGGGGCTTTATCCCAGGAGGGACTTGCCTCTGCTCCGTCCCTGCCCTGCTGCCAGCACCAGCTGCAGGCAGAGTCCTGCGGGCAGCGATGTGCCAGTAGCCTCTGAGCGGGGCACACGGGGCTGGGGAGGCAGGAGACTCGCCCTTGGGGCAGGCTGAGGTCCCCCGGCAGCGCGTGGAAGTCTCCCTGAAGACGTGCGTGCGTGACTGATCTGTGCTCCAGTTGCATGGGGCTATTGTGAGGGAGGCAGGGAAAGGTCTTCAGGCCAGTCTGGAGCAACCAAGGCCCAGGGTTTGGCAGGGGATTGTTTGGTTCAGGGGAGCAGGGTCTCTGTTTAATGATATCTTCTCTTCTTGACTTTTTCAGATGAAAGACACAGGAAAGGAAGGACGCAGCCCTGGTTGTTCCCTCACGGTGCTGCTCTAGGGATGCTCCACCATGTCCTGCAGCCCTGCCTGGGGGGTGGGCTCAAGCCCCAGCGCATGGACCGTAGCTCTCCAGATGGCACTGCTGCAGAAGGGAGCTTCACCAGGCTCTAAAGAATGAAACAGAGGCATCTCCACTTGAGAAATGCAGCTGCCTTCGCAACCGCTGCTGCCTTGACCCTCCACTTCACTGTAAGGGTGTAGATTCACCTATGCAACCACCCCACCGTGCCCTCCCCACCCAGCCTCCCACCATGCCAGAGCTGGCAGAGCTGAGCAGCCCCCGCACCCCTGCGGACGCGGACCACATCCAGAGGAACATCTTGGAAGAGCATGTGGAGCTCTGGTGGTTCCAGGACCCCAAGAAGTCCATCCTGTGCTACGGGATGGCTGTGGTGCTGATCCTGGCGTGCGGGATCGGGGGCATCATCCTGCTGTACAGTACTAGCAGCCGGTCTGGCGAGTGGCGGCTGGCCGTGGGCACCACGCTCTGCCTCCTGGCCCTGCTCGTGCTGCTGAAGCAGCTGCTGAGCTCTGCCATCCAGGACATGAACTGCATCCGCAGCCGGGACCAGATCGAGCTCCTGAAGAGCGGGGGCTTCTCGGACTGCCTGGTGCTGCTGCTCAGCGCCCTGGTGCTGGTGGTCTGCGGGGTCGTGCTCACCATCCTCTCCACCACGACCATGCAGCTCAGCCCTGCACGGCCGCTGGCCAGCATGTTCACCAGCGGGGTTGTCCTCCTGACTGCCGGCAGTGCCATCCTCCTCTGCCTGCTGCTCTACCTGCTCTGCACCTCCTGCTGCCAGGCGGCTCCTCGGAGCCTGGAGACGGGCGACATCCGCGTCTTCACCATCTCCGGCCGCCTCGCTGCAAACAGGCGGCTTCCTCCCACCTCCAGCATGGCCAACCTGATCTGACCCAGGACACCCCTGCGTGAGCCTCACTGGATATGACCCGTCAGCAGGGCTTGTGCCGGCCTTTCCTGAAGGAAGGGCGAGCGTCGCGGTGTCCCTTGTGCTTCTTTTGGAGATGACTGGCATTTGCTTTGCCCCAGGCTGATGGCACAGCAGGGACTTGGGGTGCCTGGACAGGCTCTTTGACCCGGCACGTTAGGAGCGCAGCGCTGGCCTGGTTGGCGTTTTATCTCCGCAAGCTTCCCGTGACAGCTGCTGCCTGCCCGGCTGTGAGCCCAGACACAGAGTTAAGGTGAGCCTGTCCTGTACCCCCGGGGACCCCAGTACTTGTTTGGTTCCTGCAGTTCCCGGAGCTGTCTCGTGCACTTTCCTGGCAGGAGAAGCTGTGATTGTGGGTGGTATAAAACCACCCTGTGCTCTGTGCAGAGCCGCCAGCTCCTGAGCAAAGTAGAGCCTCTAGCAGCTGATGAATGGCAGGAAATATTCTGTGTGTCAGCAGGCGTGCAGTGCAGTGCAAGTGAAGGGAGCTCGGTAGGAGGTACGGCTGCAGGGGCTGCTCCCGAGAAAGCACCTGCGTGTCTGTGGGAGTGAGCGTAGGATTTGCATGGGATTCTGTGTGCCAGAGGCCCAGCATGGCTACATGAAATGCTGTTTGTGTTTGCAATGCCAGGATCTGTTCCAATATTACATTTCAGTGGCCCACCACCTTCCGTGGTTTGTCAAACCACGGCTCTGTTTTCACACCAGCGTGCTCCAGCCATGCGAGACACAAACAGCAAGGTGCGGTCTCTGGGGAATGGCCACGGGATGCCCGAATCCCGGGGCTGGGGCCGCTGCTCCGCAAGGGCGGTGAGAGGGGGGAGTGCTGTTGCCCTCAGACAGGAGTTTCCCGAGCAGAGGCACCTCTGCTGCCGTGGGAGCGCTGCAGCTCATCCCAGTCCCTGCGTGTTCCTGTGCTCTCTCTGTCTGTCAAGTGCTGCAGCTGCTGTGGGGCAGAAAGTTCTTCTGCTACCACTTGGGCCTTACCTGGAGCTTTTTTGGTGTTTTATCTCTACAAGGTGTCTATCACCGAGGTGTCTTTCCCAGAGGCATGCTAACAACTCACCCCCAGGAGCTTTTCCTGTGACTTGACACTAATTTACCTGTCAAAATTCTCATTTCCTCCACAGACCCATGAACCATTTCACTGCCCTTTCCATAGACACAGATCATAACCTCCTAGCAAAGCTGCTCATGTGCAACATTCTCTTCATCTTCCTGTCTGCTCCCATATGCCCCTTACCTGAGCTGCTCTACCCCAGCTGTTATTTTTGCTTATTATTTGCTAAGTTCCCTCTGTAATGGAGTAAGACTGAGCTATTATTTTTTGGTGCCCGGTAGCAAATTTATTTGGAAGAGGATAATAGCTCATTCCCTTAGTAACAGCATGAATCACTGTCCGTGTTACACGTGGAGGCAGTGTCACAGTTCAGCATCAGTGAACCCCACCAGGTACACACTGGACAATGAGGACTTCATCCCCTTTGCAGCTCCAGACCACACCATTCCTGATGCACGCAGATCATGTGAGGGCACTTCTGTCTTCATCTGCTCTTGCCGTGCTCCTGCTGGCTTTCCTTCCCCTAAAGCCTTGGATTGTTTTCCCCAAAGTAGAGGAACATCATTTTGGCTTTTCTTTCTGGATCTCTGTTATTTCTACATTTTCCTTTGCCACTTTCACATCATCTATAGATTTTATTAAACTGCTGTTTCCTCTTTTCTCTGCATCATTTCCCTTAATCTGCCCAAGAGTTCAGAGGGTGTTACTAAGCTCAGGTCCTTCTGTGCTAAATCCTCTGCAAAGCAAAAAGCCGTCCTTCCCCTCCGGGCTGTTTGACCCCAGGTCCAGCAGGGATCCCTGTGCGTACACAGGGAGGGACAGGCCAGAGCTGGACAGTTTTGCACCATCACCGTTGCTGCTGCTCTGCACATCTGTGTCGGTGCATGTGCAGTTATGCCAAGCTGCACTGTCTCTGCCTGCATCAGTGCTTTAGCAGTTACTCCCAGCTCCCCCAACCTGCACATGTGGACAGGCCACAGCTGCCTGCACACCAGCTGTTTTGCACATCTGGGCATTTCTGTGAAGACACCTGACTGTGCTGAGCTCGCAGCTCTGCACTGCCTGCATGCCAATGTGAATCCTCCCCTCCATAGTCCCTTCAAAATGTGCCCCAAATGCCCACGAATTGTGCCAGAAAAGGATGTTTGTGGGCCGTGTCAGCAACCCAAGGAAATAATGGCCGAGAACAGGCTGTCCCCAAAGATAGTGGTTTGGGTGTCTGACTGCCCAGATGGACAGCCTGCGCTGCTCCAGTCACTGACTCACCTCTGCAGCAGTGGTACTTGTTTGCTCCTTTCTTGGTTCCTGTGTTGTGCATGGAAATCCATAATAAAGTGTTACAGAAGTCGACCGTGTTGAAGGCTGATGCTTGAGCGTTGGCCTCTCTGCAAAGTGGGAGGTGGCAGAGCCGTGCAGAGCTGGCCTCTCTGCTCAGGCTGAGCCCCGGGTAGAAATCATGACAGCCCAGGGTCCCTCAGCGGGCGGCTGTGATTTCGGCTCATCAGCTAGCATGGCAACGCCACCACAGTCCCCCAAATGCATGTACTTATTTCCTGATACACGACTCCCACCTTCAGATGCACGTGCACCTCCCTCTGCTTGAGGACCTAGACATAGCTGGTCCCCCTTACCACCACTATGTGAACCTAAGACCTTGCCGTGCCCCTCAAAGATGCTCACATGGAGCACACGAAGCCTTCTGAATATATCGGTGCCGGCTGGTTTGTTTACAGAGAAGCTGTTTTGCCCTGCAGTAGGGCCGAGCCTCGAGCCTCGAGGCGGCAGCTGCTGCCTGCAATGAGCCTCGAACCAGTCTGCCTGCATACCTGCTACTGCTCCCGCCCGCCAGCCTCCACCGCGGTTCTTCCAGCAGCTTCCCGGGGGGATGCCCTTGAGAAGGCTCCTCCTTTTCTGGTCTGATCCCCTTGTATTCCCAGCTCTGCATGCCAGATGCATTTCCCCCCATGTGAGCTGCCAGCCTCCTGCCCGCTGGCTCTGGAGCTGCCTGGAGCGGGGGCAGAGGGGCTGTCACGGGACTGGGCCCCCCCGCACGCCAGAAAAACAGCCACGTCTGCTCAGTTAAAGAATAAATGGGTGGGCCTCCCAGCAGGGTCAAAGTAGACAAGCAACCCCCCAGTAGGTACTGAGGGATGGGAGTGAGCAAGATCCTGGATAAATAAGCCTGGGCAGCTGTATTTTTAATCTTTTAAGACATCGCTGAGACCAAGAGTAAAATACTGCATCTAGCACAAGTTCATGGGATTAAAAAGCATGTTGAAAAGCCCCGAGAATACCCTCCAGAAGATAACTGAAATGCATTTTCCCAGCCCTCAGATTTAAGTCTATCTTACCTGAAAGATATTAGAAATTCCCCCAAAATTACAGCATATATTGTATTTTCACAGGTAGCTGTTAAGATGAGCCCAGAAGTCAAAGCATGAGGCAGTGACTGTAGAAGTAAAGCTTAGTTTAGAAATATGGCATTTAAGAGCAAAAACTGGCTGACCGCTGAAACAAGCCAGCAGGTTTTCATCCTCCTCGTGGCTTTGAATGGCACGTTCCCTCTCTGGAAGGTGCTTTAAGTCACTGGCCTGTATCACCCATCCAACGCCTGACCCAGTCGTCCCCTTTGGTTTACATTCTCTGACGTGTATTATTTACTTTTGTACACACTGTGCTCTATAAATATCCTAATGAGTAGAGAAATACAAAGGCAGTTTACAGTGAGATGGAGGTTTGAAGGAGATAGGGGAATTAGCCGTGTGGCAGGGCTGCAAGAAATGGCATCCCTGTGATGATGCTTTATGCTCTGGAGCATGACAGAGAGATTCCCAGGCCATCAGGGATGGTAATGACTGGGCTGTGCCCTGGGAATTCTTCCCATCCGGATGGTATGAGCCTTGTGAACCACTTACTAAGGAGGGTGAATGCCACTGCTGCTCCCTGCTTTAAACTCTAGTGTGACCCACACAGGCATGACTGGCTACAGCAGAAACAACTTGCAGTTACCTATGTCTCATGTGCTGTTTATCGTACCATAAAGATGACAGGAATGCAAAAATTATAATGTTGTTATAACTCCACAGTTAGAGATACAGACGGGACTCTAATGGGTGCCTGGGGACAAGGCTGTCTCGCCCCAGTGCACGTGCCTGCTTGACGCCAAAACTGGTGCCACCAACAAGTTCGCTCAGCTCTGCAGAGCTGACAGGGGAAAGGTAAGTGCCTTTCTAGCACGTCTTGATGGAGAGGGAAGAGAGAAAAAAGAGAAGGGACGCGGCAGGAAGCAACGCTGGAAAGACATGCACAGAAACCCTGGGACGACGCAGCAGGGCTGCCTGCGCCACAGCAGGTGACAGATTTGTTTGCACAAGAGCACTGGTGCCACAGACCTGTTCTCTCACCACCGCAGTTAACAAGGAATGTATTTATGGTCCTTGAAAGCACATGCAAAAAAAGCCACACCCCAGCTGTGGGCCTGGGTGTCTTCTCCCGGCACCGCCGCTGGGAGAGCCCCAACAAACCACCGCAGGCAGAAGCAGGGTTAAATCATGCTTTAATCACACCCCAGAGTGACAACGCATTGAGGGACACAGCAGGGCTGGGTCTGGCGCCATGGGGCAGTGGGGCCGGTGCCTGACACCCCGCAGGGAGCACAAGGGCAGGCACCTCTTCCCGCCTCACCAGGCTGCCTGGGCACAATAGGCACCATCTCCTTCATCCTCAGCATCCGAGCAGGGCTGGGAGAGCAGCAGTGGGTCTGGTGTCCCCACGTAGTCCCGCTGCTGTCATGCTGGGGCACCATGGGGCTGGCTGCCTTCAGCCTCCATCACCATTTCCAGCCCACCCCTCCTCTCCACTCCTTTCCTCCTGCCCCCAGCCACATGGGGCCAAAAGCCGAGGGCGGGTGGGAAAGGGCAGGAAGGGGATGGAGGTGGGGGGGATGGCAAAAGGCCGCAGTGGTGGTAGCTGGGCAGCAGGCTCAGATGGAGAGGTGTGATTCCCGCTCCTCTTCCTCTGGCAGCTGCTCGCTTGGCTGGATGTAGTTGTCCTCGATGAAGCCGTCATCATCCTCAGCTTGCAGGTCGGCAGCACCAGGCATAGGGTGGCTCTCAAAGGCCCCCCGGCCTGAGGAGCCCCTGTCCCAGCCGCTGCCATCCTCCATGGGGCTGCCTCTGATTGAGCTGGTTTCAGGCAGTGGCCTGTGGCGGTAGCTGGCAAAGTTCTTGTGGAAGAGCTTGCACTTGGCAGCCACCGCGATCAGGATGGAGATGCCAATTGCTGCCACCAGGAAGCCCACCAGGTACGGCCAGCTCCTTCCCCCCTTCCCGGCGGGCGGTGTGGTGGCTGCGGCACAGGAAAGGTACCTCAGGGCACGGTGGGTCAGCCAGTGGCACACCCGGCGCTCCTCAGCAGCCAGCCCTGTGCATGTCTGTGGTGTGCAGCCAGCACTGGGTTGCTTTCATCAGGAGCAATATAAATGCTCTTCACCCAGAGCTAGCTACCAAGGATATGTGAACACTGTGGGGAAAACGGCCAGATGGCTGTCTGATACTGGTGCCCATCACCATGGAGCCTGTGCTCCATGCGGCTTTGTGGCATCTGCTAACTTTTCTGTTGCAAAGCCAGCAAACACCTCCAGGTGGTCACCACCCTCCCCACCAAGCCACTGCACAAGTGGTGGCTGGGCAGCCCCAGCCCCTGGGACTGCAGGGCAGAGCAGGGGGTCTCTGGCTGCAGTCCCCTCTGGGGTGATGGAGGGCAGGAGGGAGCGAGACCTTACAGACGCCTCCGTAGCTGCACAACTTACTATTGCTGTGGGTGACTGTGATCTGCTGCGCCGTGCTGACTCCCCGAGGAAACCGCTGCTTCATCCAGCAGCCCAGGTCCTGGGAATCCAGAGCTGTGACCTCCCAGCCCCGCAGCCCCGGGGGCGATGCACAAGTCACCTGCACAGCTGGGAGACACATGGGCTAAGGTGGGACAGGAGGTCTTTGCCCATCCCCTCCCCAGTTTAGAGAAGACGATCCCTGCTTGCTCCTGGGTTGATGGGATGCATCGCAAGGTGCTCCTGGCTCTGCCCTTCAGCCTCGACAGTCCTCAGCATGTTGTAAGGCACAACCAAAGAAAAAAATTCCCTGACCAAGGAACCGTGCGAGTGTGTGACTATGATTAGCAGGCTCCTTTTAGCTGGATAATGCCAAATTCATGCATACTGATAGAAACCCCACTGTCACAGGGCTGCTGTTGCCTGGGAGCCAACTTCAGAGTGTTGGAGCCTGATCCGGCTCCACAGGAGGAGCTGCTGAGTGCTCTGCAGCTCTTGAAAAGGTGGTCACTCCACGTAGATACATATAGGTGGATTTAGGGGCTGAAGTGTATGTATAGCCCCTTTCCCAGAAGAGTGGCTAAATTATCCTGGTGTCATTCCTAGAAATCTTTGGTATTGTGTGTAACTGCAAGCAAGGAACAGGCACATCACCTTTCGGTTTGCTGTCCCTCAATGGGGTGGGAGAGGTCCCTGGAGAGCTGTCTCAGAGCCTGCCCAGGGGTTGGAGCAAAAGGATCAAGCGGGACCCCTGCACCCAGGGTTCCTCCTGCCCGACATGTCTCTTGCCACCCGCCCCCGTCCGCTCACCTTGCCTGCGCTGTAGCCACTGCTGCAGAGGGTGCACGGTGCAGTCGCAGACCCAGGGGTTCCCTTCCAGCCGTACCTGCGGGACTGCATCCATCAGCTGCAGGCTCAAGGTGTCCAAAGAGACCAGTGCGTTGTGCCGCAGGTCCAGGTGGAAAAGAGCCTTCAGCATCAGGAAGGAAGAGACCTCAAGCTCTTGCAGACTGTTGTTTCTTAGGAGCAGTGTGTGCAAGTTTTCCAAGCCCTTGAAAGCATCTGTGTAGAGGTAGGCGATGCTGCAGCTGCTCAGGTCCAGCAGACGCAGTGTCCCAAGGTTGGAGAAGACTGCTGGGCTCAGTGCCAGCAGGGCATTGCTAGAGAGGTTGAGGGAGCGCAGAGAAGGGAAATGCATCAAGAGAGTCCCATGACGGGGCACAACCAAGTGGTTGAAGGAGAGATCCAAACCAGTGATGGTTCTTGGAAGGGAAGTTGGAGCATGCAGGAGGCTCTTCCCTTTGCAGTCGGCCCATCCCTGGGAAAAGAGCTGCTGTCTGAGATGGGCTCCCTGTGCTGGGGAGGATGTCTAGACCAAGACTCCCCAGGAGTTCAAATGTCTTAATTAATTACCCTTGCAGAGTTTAAAAAAGCAAAGACAGGTTTACAAGTTTAAAAAACACATGAGCTGCCAGTTTGGTGTGGGCCAGGATAATGCACAAAGATGAGGACAACAGCCCAGGACTGAGAGCAGCTGACTGAAGGAGTAAAGGAGGTGCGTGGAGGGCTGAGGGGGACCCCAAAGAGACGAGGTGGGTGGAAAGGGACTAGGTTGTCACACTCCTGTCCTCCCTTACAGGGCAGTCATCATACGGGGTCAGCTTGCAGAGGGACCTCCTCTTCCTCCCCCAGATTCCCACCTCCAGCCCCCAGGGAGCTCTTGCATGACACAAGGGCATCCTCCAGCTGGGGCAGGGAGGTGGGCGAGATCCCAGCCTGCTGCGAGGGCGGGCGGGCGGGCAGCCTGCTGGGCTGCAGAGCAGTGGGCACCTGCACCAGACACCCATGTCAAGAGCTGCTCCCCGGGGCCTGTGCAGGATATTGCACCCATGCCTCCAGCCTTCCCACATTTCTGAGGATACGCCGCGAGTGGCAGCGGCTTAGTGCAGGCTGGCTGTGGCCATACTAGTAAACAAAACAGACGAGGAACCATTCGCTGACCCAAAAGGCCAGCAGTGCATGCTAGATGGATCGATCAACCCACATGGACGGATTTTTTTCCCCAAAAAACAGGGTAGCCAAATACAAGCTCTTTTTGGGGAGCAGTCCCCAGCATGTGTTACTCCTGCCTGTGCTTTATGTGGGAGAGGGCCAGCTGCCCAGACTGAAGCTGCCAGAGAGTGGGTCAGCAATTCAAGTTTGCTTGGGCAGGCATGGGATCCCGTTTGATGCCATGTTTGGGCCCCCCAGGCAGAGGTGCCTTGCTGAAGTTTGCTGTGGCCTGTAGTCCCAGGTTTCTAGGTCTACCTGCTTTCCAGATAGCTGGCCTTTCCATTTCTTTGCCTCCTGTGTGATCACCTCTCCTTTCATAGAATCATAGGCTCATAAAATCATTTAGGTTGGGAAAGACCTTCAAGATCATCGAGTCCAACCATCAACCATGCCCACTAAACCATGTCTTGAAGTGCCTTGTCTGTGTGCTTTTTGAATACCTCCAGGGATGGTGACTGAACCACTTCCCTGGGCAGCCTGTTCCAATGCCTGACAACCCTTTCAGTAAAGAAATTTTTCCTAATATCCAAACTAAACCTCCCTTGCTGCAACTTGAGGCCATTTCCTCTTGTCCTATCTGCAGACACCTGACAGAAGAGACCAGCACCCACCTCACTACAACCCCCCTTCAGGTAGCTGTAGAGAGCAATAAGGTCTCCCCTCAGCCTCCTCTTCTCTAGACTAAACAGCCCCAGCTCCCTCAGCCGCTCCCCATAAGACTTGTGCTCCAGGCCCCTCACCAACTTGGTTGCCCTTCTCTGGACACGCTCCAGCACCTCAACGTCATTCCTGCAGTGAGGGGCCCAAAACTGAACACAGGACTCGAGGTGCGGCCTCACCAGTGCCCAGTACAGGGGAACAACCACCTCCCTGCTCCTGCTGGCCACACTATTTATATACTATATACAGGCCAGGATGCCCTTGGCCTTCTTGCCCACCTGGGCACACTGCTGGCTCATATTCAGCCGGCTGTCAACCAGCGCACCCAGGTCCTTTTCTGCCGGGCAGCTTTCCAGCCACTCTTCCCCAAGCCCGTAGCACTGCACGGGGTTGCTGTGACCCAAGTGCAGGACCCGGCACTTGGCCTTGTTGAACCTCATACAATTGGCCTCAGCCCATCGATCCAGCCTGTCCAGATCCCTCTGTAGAGCCTCCCTGCCCCCTAGCAGATCGACCCTGCCTCCCAACTTGGTGTCATCTGCAAACTTGCTGAGGGTGCACTCGATCCCATCAGCCAGATCATTAATAAAGGTATTAAACAGAACCGGCCCCAATACTGAGCCCTGGGGAACACCACTTGTGACCCGCTGCCAACTGGATTTAATTCCATTCACCACAACCCTCTGGTCCCATCCATCCAGCCAGTTTTTTTACCCAGCGAAGAGTACACTGCATCCTCCTGTTCACCTAAATCTCCTATCAGGCCCTGCCATCCCTGCTCACTAGAGGGACAGATGTGCACTTATAAACCTGGGCTGCTGAGGACTGGGTTATAATGGGCCTGAGCCATGGGGATACCGCACAGGTCCTGTCTCAAGCTCAAACAGGGCTAGGCTCAGGGAGGCTGGGGAAGACAGTGCAAACCTTTTGAGGGAGTATCTGAAAGCTCCGTGGGCAGTGCTGCCCTGTGCCATCCACTCAAGACAGCTGCTTTTCCTGCCTCCTCCCTGCTCCCGCCTGGTGCAGCCAAGCTGCTGGCTGTGGTGCTTGTCCTGCCGGCATGGGTTAGTTGTATTTCCTGCTCCTTGCCAGGTGCCTGGGGATCCTGACCCCATGGTTGCCCGGACCCTGGCTTCAGTCACTGCATCACCATGCACTGGAGAAGGGAGCGTGGGGCTGGGAGCCCCTTGGGGATGTGCCTCACCCCAGGCATCCCTTATGGGTGGCTGTGTTACGGCTCCAGCCGAGACCCCCAGAGTCAGAAACGCAACAGCTCAGACAAGGCTTTTGCCAGCCCTGCTGTGCTCCGGTGCATGGGCTGGACAACGTGACGAGTTCAGCCCGAGGCTGGGAGCAGGGATGTTGTGGGGCTGGGAGCAGGGGTGCTGCAGGGCTGGGAGCAGGACAGCTAGGCTCCAGGGGTGGGTGAACCACCCCTGTGCTTGGTGGCCACTGGCACAGCACATCTCCCCGTTAACTCCGCTTGCTCCCGTGGGTTTTCATTGCTCGTCGTCTCTCGAGCCGTGCAGAGTGGGAGCTGCCGACCAGGGCCTGCTGCCCCGCAGGCGCACGGTGCCACCGCCCCAGCTGCGCTGGCAGGACGGGGAGCGAGGTGCCCCTGCCTGCCCCCAGCTGCTGCCCGCGCCGGAGCCCCCTCGGCCCCCCTACCTGGTGGTTGAGGCTGCAGGGGTGTCCCGTCACCACTGACCAGGCGCAGAGAAGGCTGCAGACCCCGAGCAGGCAGGAGGGAGCCATTTGGCTCCAGGAAACGTCTGCGCAGAAAAACAAGTCTGAGGGAAAGCTGGGAAGCCGGCAGAGCCGGCCGTGCCGGGTGAGGTGTGGCTGCAGCCGCGCGGCTCGGGGGGCCCCGCCGAGCCCCCCGCACCCCGACCGCAGGGCCCTGCGGACCACCAGCACCTGGGAGCCAGCCCGGCTGCCGCCGTGGCCCTGCGCCCTCCCGACGGCTGCGCACGGGTGAAAGGTGGCAGGGCTGGTTACACATTAACCACCACGCCCGGCCACCTCCCACCTGCTGCCTCCAGTGACGGGTGACCAGGAGACCGCCAGCAGCTGCCTGGTGGACCGTAAGCTGCCGTGGGGGCTGCCTCAGGGGGAGCAGAGCACTGGGAGGTGCTGGGGGGCGAGAGGAGGAGGAGGGCACCTCTACGGCATCCGCCCTGAGACGGCCGCGTTCGAGGAGCGCAGCCTGAGCCCAGCCCGCCTACGATGACAGCTGCTCCACGCACCCAGGGCAGGGGCACACAGCAAGCCTCGGCCAGAGAAGCTGGGACTGAGGCAGCTCAGAAGCATCCTACAGGAAAATAAAAGTCTTATCGGGATTCAGGCAGAAAGGTGTTTTAAAAGTGCGGCAAACGGGCAGGTCCCTGGGCCCGGCAGTGGATCAGCAGTCTTAGCTTTCCGGCATCGCGGAGTTGCTAATAAAAATGTGGCTTTTCTGAGCAGCACCCAGGGCTCCTTTGAAGGTCTCAGAGGAGGGGGTTGCCCCACCGCCTCTGGTACCCCGCATGCAGACCCGCCACTCATCAGTAGTGCTCCCAGTCAACCCTGCCACAGAGTCAGTGAAAATCTGGGAAATGTCCAAGAAGCATCTTGTGGATGTTTGCTGGCACGCAGTTGGGTAAGATGTGCTGCCATGCCCGCGGGTGCTGGGGTGGGTAAGCGGACGAGGCCTGGCAGAGCCACAGCCTGGGCAGGGGAGGTGCTGGCAGCACCCGCTCCCAGCTTTGCCTCTGCAGCAGGAGGGAGCCCCAAGCTCCCCACTCCCCATTCCCTGCTCCCCGTTCCCACTCCTGCTCAGCGGCAGGCGGCCGCCTGCCAACGAGAGCGCTGTGGATCTGCAGTTTCCACCCCGGCGGCGGCTGGGACGGGGCGGCCCCGCTTCCCCCAGCTGCCAAGGGGCTCCTCCACAGCCGCGTGTCCCACCCTTTCCTTAGGGAAAGGGCTTCCCAGCAGCCTGTCCATCCTGCGAGCGTGTGACGGATGCCAACGCATCCAGGCAGCTGCCTGCTCCCCAGCTGCCCTGCCGATGTGACCAGGCAGGCTGGGGATGCTCGGCCACCCCGCTCCCGGGCTGCTCCTATGCCTGGCGGCAGCAGCCCTTAACCCAGCCTTGTAGGGCCTCCCCAGGACCTGCTCTGCACGTAAACCAAAACAAATGGCCAGAGAAGCAGGGCTAGAAAATGTTGCTGAGGCAGCCCAGCCCATCGGTAGATTCGCAGGGCGTTTGCATTTCCTATCAGGAAACGTATCGGTGCGTTATGGTTTCTGGCATGTGGTGCCGTGCATTAGAAAGTGCAAATGATAACAAAAAGGGGTATTTTTGTCTCTCTTTTTTTTTTTTAGTCTGTTGTGATTCAGCAAAAAAGTTGAGGTCTGTGAATTCAGCAGAAATTCAGGTGCTTTCAGTGTGCTGTGGGTTGGGCAGCTAGAGCTTTCCGTATTACAGGAGGGGAAGTAAGGCGAGCTGCTCTGGCTGAGCTTGGCTGTACCCAGCTCCCTGGTTCCTCCTCTGGAGATACATAAAGTTAAACTGGAGCTGTAGGGTCCTGGTTGGGTCTCACCACAGAACCTCACAGAGAGGTTTCCTACCTCAACTCCAAACCGAGGGATCTGCACAAATAGACACCTCTTATCCAGGTGTTCCTAGAAAAAATGCAAGGGGGCAAATCAGCTTGGGTCAGATCCCTCGATGGATCCCTGAGATCTCCTGGGCATCACCAGGTGTGGAGAGCTGACCCCAAATGGCTCCCATTCCCCCAAAGAGCAAAGCAATGCCCTGGTTCCCGTTGGGCAGTAAGAAAAGTCACGCTGTGTTCCCTGGAGGAGCATACTGCAGGGTCTGTGATTGCAAAGCCTTCCCATAAAGCGTGTTTGTTCTGTGTAAATAATCCTGTCCTCAAATGGATCCTGATGTTGGAGGACATTTCACAGAATGCATCATAACTCATGGCTCCGTGTGCTGCCAGGGGAGCACAAAACAAGTTGCTTCCCCAGGCGCAGCACATGTCAGCACACGGTGGCATGATGGCAATTGCAGTTCTGAGCATGACTAGCCATTGTAGCCAGTGAACTAGAGGAAGAAGCCATTTATTTACCTATTTATGTATCTATCCCCTTCCTGCAGCTGTACTGGGTGTGCGGATGAGTCTCTGACCCAACGTGCTTGCAAATGAGCTTGGGGTTGGCCAGGCAAATGGGGATTTGGGGTTCCCAGGAGGGCACCGACAGCAGGAGGGACCAGCCTCAGCTGCCCAGCCCCTGCACGTCCTACTGCAGGGGGGCCTCGTGCTCCGCATTTACATTATGGTTGTTCCCCAGGGGTCTCCCAAAAACAGAGCCCCTCACCTATGCACAGCCCACGGCAAAGCACCATGCTTAGTTTTCTAGGCAAATGGAGGCAGCTGCATCTGGTGTCCATCTTTTTTGGATCCTCTGCATCCCTCCTGTTGCGGGGTGGGTGGGTGGCTGTGCTGGGGGAGCCCCTGCCCGCTGCCATCCCTCTCTCGGCACGCTGTGGGCACCGTGTAGCCCTGGAGTGCGCTGTAAATAGTCGGAAGCTATGAATGGATTTCCCTTTCCTCTCCATGTGTGCTTTAGATTTTTGGCCGGATACGGCATGGGCTCGGGACGCACCAAAACATGAGGCTCGCTCTCCAGCAGCCCTGGCTTTCACGTGGGAACAGTTCAATTTGTGAAGTAGCGTAAGGTTTGGTGGGTGAAGCTTACCGTGATTTCCTGGGGAATACCTTTTGTTTGCCAGATAAAGAGCCCAGAGCACACCGAAGGCCGGGGCAGCCTCGCAGGAAGGCTGGGTGGGACGCCCTGGGGCTGGGGGGGCAGCAGGGCCATGCCGTGCCATGCCTGTGCCGGCACTGTATATGGGAAAGCACTTGGGGGAAGCCAGGCTGTCTGCTGCTTTCCACTTCCTCCCCGACATGTTTACTGCAACATGGCGGGTTTTTCTCCCCCGGCAGTGGCCGCCCTCCTATGCAGGCGGGCTAGCTTTTTGGCACCCTGCCTGCTCTCCCGCTGAGCCCCTTTCAACCCTGACAGTGGCCCTGCAGGTGCGAGTCGGGCCCCGGCACAACGTGGAGCCCAGGTGAGGCCGTGTCTCAGCACCCCGGCTCGCGGCGGCAGGAGGCCAAGGTGTCACGAGGTGTGTACAGCCTCAGCTTTGCCGCACACTGCTTGCCGGGGGAAAGCCTGCGCAGGGCAGCTCCCGCCGGCTCCTGGAGTCAGGGCCGTCTCCGAACAATGGGTGGAGAGCAGGAAACGCCGCATGGGAAACAGGATTCAGCTCCGCCGCCGCCGCCAGCCACGGCCCCTTGGCCCCTTTCCTTTCCCTGCTCCAGAGAGCCCTTCCCACAGCCGTCAGCCACAGGGCTGCACCGAGGGGACAGGAATGCTGCCACCCGGGCGGGCTGGGGCATGAGACCCTCTGCACGGTGGGCGAGGAGGGGGGGTTGGGACACCTCCCGGCTGGCCTGGGGGCTCAGCGTGGCTCGGGGACCCCTGAGCACGCAGCCCTAGTCCTGGAAGGGTGGGCGCCTGTTCCCCGGGAGAGCTGCCACCGGGCAGGGGACCTCAGTGGCCTCTTCGCCATCAAGTCCCACGCCTGAGCAGTCGGGTGGCCACTGAGCAAGCGGGGACGGGGACATCTTCCTCACCGTGCCCAGGCTATGCACCAGAGGAGGTGGTCCTGGCTGCCGTGGATGCTGAGCAGCAGGGTGGAGGCAAGATGGGGGGCAAGGGCGGGGGGCAAGGGCATGGAGCAGGGGTCCTGAGCTGCTGCTCATGTGGAGCCTCTAGGTAGCCGCGGCCTCCGGGTCTGACCCCCTTGACTGGGACATGCTGGGGATTTTCTGACCTCTGCCAGATTCAGGACACGCTCCAAGGACATGGGACTCCAGGTTTATCTTCTGCTTCTCCTCCCACTGCTGGCAGGTAAATCACCCCTTTCCCTCTGCTCCAGGGAGCAGCCCCTGCCCCAGGGAGACTTGGTGGGAGTAGGCAGCTGTGGGAGCTCAGTGGCGCCATCAGAGCTGGGTTTGGAGGGAGAAAACATCCCTTCGTGATCAGCCATTTGGAGACCTCAGAGGGCAGCAGTGTCCTCCCCTGCCTGCCTCTCCGCAGCAAGGGGCTGGGGCGCAGGCAGCTTGCGGGAGGACAGGGGCCCCGACACCCTCGTCCTGCTGCACGCTTGGCTTGTGACGGGGGGCTGACCTCCTGGGGATCTCCAAAAGGAGAGTGGAAATGCCCACCGTGTCATCCCGATGGGTTTGTACCCAACCTGGCTGTGCCCTGGCTGCGCCTTCTGGGCTGGGGGTGGCAAAAACGTCCTGGAAAGGAGGTGACATCTGAGTGACAGAGTGTGGCCCCGAGGCAGGGCTGGAATGGCTGTGCCCCTGCCCAGCCGTGACATGCCCTCGTGCTCCCCCACCCCAGGGGCCATCCTGGACATCACCCTGATTGCCAACGTGCAGAGCCTGTCCCACTCCAACTTCTTCCTCTCCTGTGTCATGGGGGAGCGCGATGTGAGCTATCTGCAGATCGAGCGGGAGAACAAGATCGTGATGACACACCCCAAGACGGGCTTCCAAAACTACCGCAACCGCAGCAACTATGTCCAGGCCAGGGGCTTCTCCATGGCTGACCTGGTGGGGATCCTCTACTGCCTGGGCCGCACCCCAACCGAGCAGGCCCAGGTGGTCTACGTGCACAACAGCCACAACGGTGAGCGGCTGGGGGGGTGGCGGGCAGCCCCCCCGCCTGCCAGCTGGGTCCACATGGGAGCTACCTGCCCTGTGCTTTGGAATCCCGGCACCACCCGGCATGGCGGGGGGACGGCGTTGACCCACGGGCTAGGTTTGGGGTCCGCCAGCACCGGTTGGGTGGAGAGGGGAGGGATGTTCAGCTGGAGGAGCGTGGCTGAGACCCATGGAGGTGTGCAGGGATGGGCAGCAGTGTGGGCAGCCGGCTGGGCTGGGAACCGTGCCTGGGAGCAGGGCAAGGTCCAAGAGGAAGTCGGGTGCCCTTGGAGGAGGCGGTGGGGTCTGGAAATCATTAACCAGGACAGGGGGCAGCCCGTAGGAGCCATGCCAGCCTCATGCCCCTGCCACAGGCTCCTGGGGAGGAGGTAGCGCCAGGACTCATCTCCAGCAGCCTCCCTGGGCACTTGGCAAGCACCATGCCGCAGCAGCACGTCGCCGCTCTGGCAGTGGGGTCTTGCCAAGAGGCACTGCTAGGGCATGCCACAGCCAAGAGCAGCGCTGGGGTCTTGTCTCCTACTCCCATTTGGGGCCACATAAGCCAAAAGGGCCTCCCCGAGCTGGCCAGTGGCAGGGATACCACCCAGGGCAGCACTCTCCCACACTGCCCCCCCGACCTCCGCTCCCCCTGTGCTTGAGACTCTGCAAAACTATTAGGACTGAAATTTTCTGTGATAAGTGTTTGCCTCACAATGCTTTCTAGATCTTTTTTAGAAAGTTTTGGCTAAAACCGTTGACCTTTTGCTGCGAATGGGGGGGGGGGGGGGGGCGGGTAAAAGTTTCCCTGCCTGTGTTAAAACACAGCTTTAGCAAGCAGCTCTACTATCTCCAAGGTGGGGAACAGAGGCTGCTGGTGAGGTTCAAGCATCCCCCAAGGAGCAGGGACGAGCCGGTGTCTTTGGTCAGAGGCTCAACCCAAAAATGGCAGTGGTCCAATTGGAAATGGAGCCGGCCAGTCTGGGCAAGCAGAGCGGCACAGAGGTGCCGAGGGAGAGAGGCAGAGGCACTGGGAGTCAGTCTGGGGGGCACAGCCAGCGGCAGGGGGTGAGGAGCACAGAGGGGGCTCTGCACCCCCAGATGTCCCTGTATATAAGCCATGAAAGGAGGTGACAGCTCTGGGGCTCCATCGGCGTGAAAGGGTGTCCCATGGTAGGGGGGCTGCCAGCCAGCCCCCCGCTTCTGGGTTGACATAGCCAGGCCAAAATAGTGCTGTGGAGGAGCTTGTTGGTGTCTGGGTCCAAGCCCATGTAGGAGTTACAAGTGCCAAAAAAGTGGCTCTTTTCCAAGCGTCAAACAAACTGCCATTGCTCTGTTTAATTTAGAGAAGAAGTACAAAAATAAAGGAAGAAGTAAGAAAAAAAATTACATCTTTGCATGGGGAGGGAGGGCTGTGTACAGAACCCACCAGGGAGGCTTGATGCATATTGTCTCTCCTGTTAAGCCCAAGAGTGCACCAAAGCAGGCCAGGGTGAAAAAGCAGTGGGTGGAGAATGCTGTTAGAGGAAAGTTGGCATCTCCCAAAAGGTCATCCATGAAGGCAACCATAGGAAGGATGACAAACTTTGGAAGTTTTGCTGTAAAAACAAAGTAAAGCAGACCAAAGACATCCTGAGTAGCAATTTCAGAAGGGTTTAAAATCTGGCAATAAACTATTTTTTACAATATCCAGAGCAGAAAGACACCCAGAAAAACGATTGCAGAAAACCAAAATTCTTTTATTTTTGCATCCATGTGCATGACAGAGAAGTTGGGGAAACTCGCTGGGGGATCTGTCTAAAATGCTGGCACTAATAGCAAGACACAGGCGATAAATAGCCAAGCAGAGCAGTGCGGCGATGCCAGGCCAGGCTTGCCATGAGCAGGGCTCTGCTACTGCCTGTGGGGCATGAGCGGAGAGCGGGCAGCAAGGCTGCTCATGGGACACCAGCCTTTCCTAAAAGCTTTCTGGATAGGAAGTTACAGGCCTGTAAACCCAAATCAGAACCAGGCAAATTAGTAGAAACTGTAATGAAGAAGAGAATTGGTGGTTATGTTCTCCCTGAGGAGGAGGCAGCATGAGTTTGCAGTGGGAGGGTCTCTGAGGACTCAGTTGACACTGTCTGTTTGGGTTCCTGGAAAAAAATGGGAAAATTCCCTTTCAAAGGCTCTTTGGGAGCAATTCTGCACCCAGAGGGTGGCAGGGGAGGTCTTTGCCTGGGTAAATAACTGACTAAAAGAAAGGGAGCAAGAATAGAAGTTAATTTATGGTTCTTGTCACGTGGGGAAGTCCCCACTGGCATGGCACAGGGTCTCTGTGGGGACCTGTGCCACCGGTTGTGCTTGCAGACAGCTGAACAAGCGGCCGTGCCAGCTGCTATCCCTGAGCGGCCCGGAGAGATGCGGGGATGGATGAGCTTGGGGGGGGCTGCAGAAACTGCTGGGTGGTGATGGAGTGACAGATAAAATTCAGTGTAGGTAAACACAAAGCACTGTGTTTGGGGCTCCCCGGGGGACATGTTGGGCCCTCACTCCAGTGAGTGAGATGGAGTGAGGCAGGACAGGGGCCACATCTGTGTGCCCTTTACGAGGGACTGCAAAGTCAGTGGTAAAAAGATCCCAGCTAGAGGGGTAAGTGGGGAGGGGATTCTGGGGAATTACCGGGACACGCGACCTGCGGTGCTCTTCCACGGGCGTCTGCGGCATGTGCCGCTTCCTCCCAGCCTCGCTGGGGCAGGGCTCGGCGCTGGATGTGCCTTAGTTCCAACCCAGCGTGGCTGCTTTTAGTGTGTGAAGCTGGCATGGCTGGCAGGCTCCGAGAGTCAGCACCTGCCTGTGCCCTGTTTTGTGTCTGTCCTGGCACGCCCAGGGCTTGGTTTCCCAGGTCTTAACATATTTATAGTCCTGTTTGTGCTCAAAGCTGGGCTCTGGCTGACTCATATTAATACTCTGAGAGTTCATTGCTGCTGCATGTCCCAACAACTGGGAAATCAGGAAAACAGACATGACAGGGCCAATGGTCCCGTGGGCTGGCGTGCACCCTCCGCACGCCTGCTTCCCCTCGCTGCCCCTCGCCTGCCCACGCTGTCACTGCCTGCAGCCACTCTGCGCCTCCTGAGCCAGCAGCAAGCAGGGCGCACCGTGCGGATTTGTCCCAGCTGTCACCTCCCCAGGCTGCTGCCACCAGCATCCCGCGCCGGGCTGGGGCTGGCGGGCTGGCCAGAGGACGGGGTGCCCCATCCCGCTCCTTGGTGTCTGCCGGCGGGGGCTGAAGGAGCTGGGATGGGAGTGCCTGTCCCTGCAGAGGCTTGAGGGGGTCCCAGCTCCCACGCGGGGTGGATGGGGAGGCGTGTCACGATGTCCCAGCAGCAACATGTGGTGGGTGCTGGGCTGTGCCAGGGCCATGTTTTGGGGTGACTGGTCTGGGGGTGCCAGCGCTGCCCTTGGGTGTGAGTGCCCTGGGGGGCGACCGCTGCTCAGCCTGCTCCTCCTCCTCCTCCACAGCCCACCTCTTCCCGGTGAAGGCCACACAGTCTGTGAACATCGCCGAGCCAGCCACCTTCTCTGCCAGGGTCCTCAAGAAGAAGGAGACGGACGTTATGTGGAAAAGAAATGGCAAGTGGCCCCAAAAGCAGGCATGGGGCTGGGGCTGCTCCCAGCTGGTGCCTGGCACCAGCCCCGGGGGCATGGGGGGACCCCAGGTCACCTTCTGCTCCCTTGCAGGCACCTACTATCAGACCACGGACCGGAGCGAGGTGCGGGGCGACCTCGTCACCTTGACGCTCCCCAATGTCAGCGTGAGCGAAAATGGCGTCTACAGTGCCACATTCATGGGGGACAGCCCTCTGTGGAGTGCCTTCTACCGCCTGATTGTGAGAGGTGAGCGGGGCCCTGGCTCCCTGGGACATGGGGACAGGTGGCCGTACCCTGCCCTCCAGCCTGGTGCCACCCTGCGCCCCCTCCGCTCTCTCCGCAGCCTGCCCTGCGAAGAAATGGGGACCGGCCTGCGAGAAGGACTGTCCTGACTGTCTGAATGGCGGCGTCTGCCACGACCATGTTGGCGAATGTGTCTGCCCTCCCGGGTTCATGGGCACCCGCTGCGAGCGAGGTAGGTGCCAGGCTGCCCAGCCCCGGGAGCTGTGCCCAGGACATGCATGGGGGCCTCACTGCACTCCCAGCCCCGGGCACTGTGGCCAGAAACTCCGCGTGCATCCCCAGTGCCTCCCCACCCGCAGTGCCCCCTGTTTCTGGAGCAGGGCTGGACCGTCCACCCTCTCAGCAGGACAGGGCTGCTGTGCCTGCTCTGGGTGGTGATACAGGGCTTAGGGCACCTGAGCTGGCACCGTGCCATGCACAAACAGTGCATGGGTGAACAGCAAGTGAGGGCAGACCACGCTTTTTTTTCCCAGCCTGCCGGGAAGGCCAGTTTGGCCGCAACTGCCAGGAGACGTGCCAGAGAGCCCAGGGCTGCAAGGGGCTGAGCTTCTGCCTGCCGGACCCCTACGGCTGCACCTGCGCCTCAGGCTGGACTGGCTCCCGCTGCAGCCAAGGTATGGCGACTTCGGCGTCCATCAGCTTCCCCAACCAGCCTGGGCTCCCTCCAGGGCCCAGCTCTGCTCTTCAGCAGCAGCAGCACCTATGCAAGCTTCTCCCAGCCTGAGAGTCAGCATGGGTTGAGCAGTGCCACTGACTGCACCAGCTGCCCGTGCTCTCCTGCACCACAGCCGGGGATAGCAGCGATCTCTCCTCTCCCTGCAGCCTGTCCCCCAGGATACTATGGCCCCGACTGTGCCCTGGGGTGCGCCTGCCGAAATGGAGGCAGCTGTAACCGTTTCAGCGGCTGTGTCTGCCCAGCGGGCTGGCATGGGCAGCACTGTGAAAAGTCAGGTGAGGCTGGTGTGGGGCTGCGGTGGGTTTCTGTCCCCCATCCTTAGGTGGGCTCTGGCTTCCTCCTCACCAGTGACTGGGGGGTCATCTACTGGCCTTCCCAGCTGGCCCAGCAGCCCCCCTTGCCTGCAGAAATAGCCCCCAACACTATGGAAACCGGGGTGCTGCAAGGGGACCATCTAGTCTGGCACCCCAGGATTAGCCATGCTGAGAGCGTTGCTGAGCCTGGCACGTGGGGTGGGGATCAGGGCTGGACTGCAGCATCTGGCACTGGCCCCCTGGCACCAGGGTCTGGCTGCACCCGGGACCAGGGAAAGGCGCCAGCCCCTCTTGAGCCTGGGGACGAGTGGGGCCAGCCCTAATGCCAATTTCTGTGGGCCAGACCGGTTCCCCCAGATCATCCAACTGGCCTCGGAGCTGGAGTTCAACCTGGGCTCAGAGCCCATCGTCAGCTGCGTGGCTACTGGCAACCCACTGCCCGCCAGCGACAGTGTGGAGCTGCGCAAGGCTGACGGCACTGTGCTCAAGGTACTGCCCCTGTGCCCTTGCCCCACTACCACCCCTGTGTTGCTGGCTCCCTCAAAAGCACTTGTCTCTCCGCTGGGCTGCTGGGCAGCTTCAGGCCGGTGTGGGGAGATAGGCAGCTGAGCCAGGGGGCTGATGGCACCCTCTGTGCCTACAGCTTATCAAAGCCATCATCGAGCCAGGGCAGATCACCTGCGAGTTTCAGGTGCAGCACCTGACGAAGGCGGACACAGGGCTCTGGGAGTGCCGGGTCTCTACGACCGGGGGCCAGGACAGCCGGAAAGTCAAGGTCAATATCCGAGGTGAGGAAAGGGTTGTGGCAGGACAAGCTGGGGTTGCTGGGGGAGGCTGACAGCATGGTGTGGCAATGCCAAACACCCTGCACTGGACTGGGTGCCACCCATCGTGTGCTGCAGTGCCAGCAGACAGGTTTGGCTGGTGATAAAAGGCTTCCCTGACAAAGCTGGAAGAAGCCAAGAGGTGGTGGATGTACCCACACTCTGCTCCTCGTTGCTCCCAGTCCCACTGGTGTCATTCCTTCTTCCCCCCTCTAAGTGCCACCAGCACCCCTGAGCCCCCCCCGGCTGCTAGCCAAGCAAAGCCGCCAGCTCGTGGTGTCTCCTGTGGACTGCTTCTCTGGTGATGGACCCATCATCTCCATCAAGCTGCTCTACAAGCCCAAGGATGACAACTCAGCCTGGTCATCCATTGTGGGTATGTGTCTACCAGGGGGCAGAGGGCACAGGTAGGACCTGGGCGGGAGGAGATGGCTGCCCCAGCCAGTGGGTGTCTGGGTTGGGCAGAGGTCTCCGTCCCGGGGCCCCAGTGGTAATGCCAAGGAGGATGCCAGTGGCCAGGCACATTGTGGGTCATGGACATGGCTTTGACATGTCCTCTTGGCCAACAGTCGACAACAGCGAGAACATCACCCTCATGAACCTCCGGCCGGTGACCGCCTACATCGTCAAGGTGCAGCTGAGCCGTCCAGGGGATGGTGGGGAGGGCAGCAAGGGGCCTGAGGCTGTCATGGTGACCGAGTGCCTTGGTGAGCCTCCATCTCCCTCACCCTGACCCTAACGCTGACCCTACCCCTAATGCTGCACGGTGCCAGGTCTGCAAAACCCCAGGGCTGATGCGCTGTGAGGTTTTGTTGCCTTTTTGTTCACAGAACCCACAGTCAAGCCTGTGATCGAAGGTTGGTCCATAGAGGAGAAAAACATCCTTCACGTCAACTGGAAATTGCCAAGTAACCACGAGCCGGCACACGGCTTCATTGTCCACCTCTTTGACTCTGCAAGGCGGCTGCTCTGTGAGAAAAACATCACATCCATCTCTGTGCTCTCTGCCCGCATTGGGGACCTGGAGTACAACAAGGAGTATGGGCTGGAGGTGCTGGTGTACCACTGCACCAGCCTGGGGCCCCCCTCCGACCTCTACAAGGTCATGATCAACAGCAAAGGTGGGTCCAGCAGAACACAGGGAAATATTACAGGGAATTACAATGATAAATCAGTTATAACTGTAACGGCAAACATCCCCAGGTCTTGTATCCCACCTGATAGAGCATGAACAGCTGCTTGGGGGAAAATGGGTCCTCCTTTCCCTGCTAGACCCTGCAGCCTCCAGCACCAAGCAGCTGAGAAACATTCTAAGCTGAACGTGACATTCAGGCCATCACAAGTGATGCTCGCAAACAGATCTGTTCTCTGCATCCTTGCCCAAGCCCTGATGGACCTGTCTAGAGTTGCAGCTTGTAGCAACAAGTTCCTCGGTATAATTATACTTTGTGTGAAAAAAATACTTCCCTTTGGTTCACTTTAACCCCGCCGCCTGGTAATTTTGCTGGATGGTCACTAGGGCTTGGGGAGACCTGAAGTCCCTCCTATGGGCACATGCACACATGCACGCAGATCTCCACTGGGTGGGAGACCATGGAGAGGTGGAGCATCAGCCGGACCAACCTTTCTGGCAGCCAAGGGGGAAGGAGTGCATGAGGCCTTCGGTGAGGCTCAGCACTGGCTGGCACATGTAGGGAGGGCTAGTGGGCATCAGGCTTGGAGGATGTGAGGTTTTCTCCTCTTCATGCTTGTAAGAGCTTTGTGTGATTTGGTGATTTGGGGTTAGGGATGTCGGCAGGCTAGAGAAGACTCAGAGGAGGCGGTGGGAACACTGTGTGTGAGGGAGGGTTGATGAAATAAAATATCCCAAGGGCTAGTCTATACACAGACATCTACCTTGATGGTCCCTGAGGCTGGGAGCATTTGGGGGTACAGTCCTGCCCTACTGTTGTACCTGGAGAGCAGCTCCACCTCCTCCTGCACCTCCTCCAAGCAGGGGCCAGGGGTCCCTGGAGGTCCCTCAAATCTGGCACAGCTTTGCTTGCCATTGCCATCCATGGGGTCCGGTCCTCACAGCAGCGTTCAGGCCCTGCAGTGCCAGAAGCCCCATCCTGGGACTGACACTCTCCTTTCCTTGTCCCAGGGCCCTCCTCCCCACGGTTGCTCTCAGCAGAGTCCGTGTCCGACACCGCCGTCAGGCTCTCCTGGCAAGTCCCCGAGTACCCCAACGGGGGCATCACCAAGTACATCGTGGAGCTGCAGCAGATGGGGGGCACCAGCGAGCCCCAGTGGATTGACACCGACAGTGGCGCCGAGACCACCAAGATCGTCGGGGGCCTCAACGCCAGCACCAGCTACCAGTTTCGCGTCCGTGCCAACTCCCATGTCCCAGGGGAATGGAGCCAGCCCGTGAAAGCCAAAACCCTGGGGGATGGTGAGAAGGCTGTCCCAGCAGACAGGGGGCTCAGGTCTGGAGGAGCTTGGGCTCAGCATCTGGGTCAGCAAAGAGTGACGGGGTGCTCATGTGACTTCAGAGAGTGGCTCTGAAGCAGCAGCCCAAGCCCAAAACACTTGTGGGTGTCTTCAGAAATCCTGCTCCTCCTAGTCCTGATGGGGCAGGGGTGGCATGGTGACAGCACGGCACCCACAGGGTGGCTCTGCCTTGGCCAAAGGGTGACACGGTGTGCGAGGGGCTAGAGGACCAGGGCAGAGCCGGCACGGGAGGAGCTGGTGGCTGGACCCAGAGGTGGTTGGATGTCTAGAAACCAGCAGGTTCAGTGGCAGGGCCCGGTCAGTGACACCATCACCCCTGTGTCACCATGGCACCAGGAGCTTGGGATGTGGTTGTGGTATCTTCATGGGGTCGCAGGGTGCTGGGAGAGGGCTGCTGTCTTGGTGCTTGGCCACCCATGCAGCCTGGACAGGGCTCGGCTGTGGACCACGACCCTCCATCCCTCCTTTTGGCAGGAGCGCTGAGCGTGCCGCCCAGCCTGGGCAGCCAGAGCACCGAGCAGGGGGGAATAGACCAGCAGCTGCTCTTGGCCATCGTTGGCTCCGTGTCCGTCACCTGCCTCACCATCCTCTTTGCCCTTCTGGCACTTTTCCTCATCAAGAAGAATTTTTTCCACCGGCGCCGCACCTTTACATACCAGTCTGGCTCGGTGAGTGCCGCCTGCCCCGCCAGGACTGTATCCCCAGCTCCCCACGTCCCAGCCCGATCCAGGTCACGCTCCGTAGCCTCCAGTCCAGACGCAGCCAGACCTCACTTCCACGCGGAGAGGGTGCGGAGCCCGCCCTTGCCCATGATGCCTGCCCTGCCAGGACTGCCGTGCAGGCAGAGGGGTGCCCGGTGCCTCTAACCTCACCCGTTCCCATCTGCCAGGGGGAAGAGACCATCCTGCAGTTCAACTCGGGGACCCTGACCCTGACACGCCGGCCTAAGCCGCAGCCTGAACCCCTCAGCTACCCCATCCTAGAGTGGGAAGACATCAAGTTTGAGGACATGATCGGGGAGGGCAACTTTGGGCAGGTCATCAGGGCCATGATCAAAAAGGACGGCCTGAAAATGAATGCAGCCATCAAGATGTTGAAAGGTGAGTGTGGGGGGAGGTGGGAAGGGTGGCCTGGGGGATCCAGCTGCATCCTGGGCCATGCTCGGTTCTGAGGAGGGGCAGGAGCCATCGGTGGAGGAGCAGAGGAAGGGCCCTTGTTGTAGGACTGAGGTGTCCGTCCCTTCTTTTCTTCCAGAGTTTGCTTCGGAGAACGACCATCGCGACTTTGCCGGGGAGCTGGAGGTGCTGTGCAAATTGGGCCATCACCCCAACATCATCAACTTGCTGGGTGCCTGCGAGAACAAGGGTGAGGGCTGTCCCCCTCTCCTCTCTCCCCAGCCCCACAGCCCCTGTCTGGCTGTGTATTCCTCTTTGCTGGGGAGAGCCCCAGGAGCCCAACCTCCTCCTGCCCCTCAGGCTACCTGTACATCGCCATTGAGTATGCTCCCTATGGAAACCTCCTTGACTTCCTCCGCAAAAGCCGAGTCTTGGAGACAGACCCAGCCTTTGCCAAGGAGCATGGCACCGCCTCCACCCTCACCTCCCAGCAGCTCCTCCAGTTTGCTTCAGATGTGGCCAAGGGGATGCAGTACCTGAGTGAGAAGCAGGTACATCCCCAGCAAGCCTCTCAGAGCATCCTTTCCCTGGGGCCTGGGGACTCCCCATCAGGGCACAAGACCCCTGGGGCCAGCAGGAGGGAGCGTGTGGCTTCTGCTGACTGCTGGCCCCTTTCAGTTCATCCACAGGGACCTGGCAGCCAGGAATATCCTGGTGGGAGAAAACCTGGCCTCCAAGATTGCCGACTTTGGCCTTTCCAGAGGGGAGGAGGTCTATGTGAAGAAGACGATGGTGAGGCAGGAGCAAAGCGTCTCCATGGGGCCTGCACCAATGCAGGACCCCTGCCATCAGTGGGAACAACCCACCATGCTGGCACCGGCTGTGTCACAGCTGCCCTCCGTCTGCGGGGCATCCCCCCTGCCCTGACAGTCATTCTCTGCTTCCCCAGGGCCGCTTGCCAGTTCGGTGGATGGCCATCGAGTCCCTGAACTACAGCGTGTACACCACCAAGAGCGATGTGTAAGTCCTGCAGGCAGGGGCACTAGGGCTAGAGCATGGCTGGGGCCACCTCCATCCCTCTCCGGGGTGGTCAGTGTGGTGATGCTTTTGCCCTGAGTGCTGCAAGGGCAGGAGGTGATGCTGATGCATCATCCTGGGGAGCTGCCAGCTCAGCCCAAGACCTGGCTGCCTGCTGCACCCTGGGCTTTGCTCCATGCCCATCAGCAGGGCATGGCTGGGGTCTCCATCACAGCCTCGGTTCCTGCCCTTTCAGGTGGTCATTCGGTGTGCTGCTCTGGGAGATCGTCAGCTTGGGTAAGGCTCTTCTGTGTCCCCTGCCTCCATGCGGGTCCCTGCAGGTCCTCCTGCAGCCCCAGAGGGGGTGACCCAGGGACCGTCCCCGCTGCAGCCAGCTGTGTGTCTCTGGCTGCAGGGGGGACGCCGTACTGCGGGATGACATGTGCCGAGCTCTATGAGAAGCTGCCCCAGGGCTACCGCATGGAGAAGCCACGCAACTGTGACGATGAGGTGTAAGTGGGCAGAGCTCCTGCCCGGTTCCCCTCTGCACTGTGGCTGGGGGATAAGCTGGGGTCTCACACCCCAAACACCCTTCCTTGGCTTTCATTTCCCACCCGCTTCCCCCCATCTCCCACAAACAGCTTTTATGCCCCATCTCTCCCTGTGCACGCTGAGCCGCCGGCTCTCTGCCCCCAGGTACGAGCTGATGCGGCAGTGCTGGCGCGACCGCCCCTACGAGCGCCCACCCTTCGCCCAGATCTCCATGCAGCTCATCCGCATGCTGGAGGCCAGGAAGGTGAGTGATGATGGCTCAGCAGGAGGGATGCCCACCTTGTGCGGGATTTGTCCAAATGCTGGAGCATCCCTTGGGCTCAGTTGTGGGGGGACATCCAGCAGCAGCAGAACCTGTGTGACCCCATCATGTGGCGGGGGTAACCCCAGCATCAATTTTTGGGTGTGGGGAGCCCCATTGCCTCCCTCCAGGGCACAGCACCTGAGAGTGTGCCAGCAGGGATGAGAAGTAGATAGGGACACTGCCACCACCGGCTCCTGACTGGGGTTCCCCCACAGGCCTATGTGAACATGGCCCTGTTCGAGAACTTCACCTACGCGGGGATCGATGCCACTGCCGAGGAGGCATGAGGCTGCGCTGGCACCGTGCAGAGGGGCAACGCTGGCCCCAGCCTGCTGGGACAGTGTTGTGGGGACGAGGGGCTGCCCGTCCCCCTCCAGGTCCGAGTGGCCAGACGCCGGTGCCCCTTCCGAAGAGTGCCTTCCCCACAGCAGGACTGTGCCATCCGCTCCCTGGCTGCCCACGCAGCGTGTACTGGCCATGCTGGCACATCGTTGACTATCAACATGGCCCCACGCTGCTGGGGGACATGCTGGGATGGCCCCCAAGGACAAGCAGCAGCAGAGTGCAGCAGAGCGGGCAGGAGAGGAGCTCTTTCAGGAGCTGGGGTGCTGCCACCTGAGCCCACGGACACAAATACCCAAGCTTTGGGGCGAGAGGGGAAGCAGCGAGCTGGCAGCTGCCTGCCCTGCAGCTCTCAGCGTGCTCTGGACCTGAAGCGATGCCAGCGGGGCCGTGAGCATCACTGCCAGCGCGGGACAGGGCCACCCCCGACGTGCAAATGGACAAGGGACAGTGTTGGTTGTGCACAGCCTCCAGCTCTGCAGTAACCTTTTGGAGGTGCTAGCCCTGCCTTACAGACAATAAACGTAGTGCAACAGGCAGCTGGGTCCAGAGGAGAGGAGGTGGGGACCCAGCTCTGCCTCCCTGATGGCACGGGGAACAGAATGGGGGCCTCAATGGTCTGCTGCTGTGGTGGGCACACCTCGGGATCCTGTCCCCATTGGGGTCCTTTGATGATCCCCAGGGATACCCCAGTGCCCCCAGACAAGCCCCAAGTCTTATCATGCCATGGGGATGGGTTTTCTTAATATCCAACTGGAATCTGTCCCCTGCAATTTAAGACTTTGTCCTGTCCCTAAGGGATACAGAGAACAGGCTACGTCCTTCCTCCACACAGCCACGTCTCGCATGCTTGAAAACTGTTCCTGCAGCTTCCCCTCAGTTGGCCGCTCCTCTGGGGATGGCCCCGCTACTCTGGCCGGTCCCTGTGGGGCTGTGCAGCTCCGCACCCTTCCCACCCTGGCCAGCCGGCGCCCGCTCAGCACTGTGCTGAGCTGTCGGGTAACTTCCCATGTCTTACACAAGGACCATCATGTTTGACCAGCCTGCTTGAACACGTGCCGTTGAGGTGATTTTCTTTCGCATGCCGGTCCCTCAGAGATTGTCTGGGCTTTGCGCTGACCCTCCCATAGGAGCTCCTGCTCCAGGCTGTGGTCCCTCATCCCGCACTGCTGCTGTTTGTTATGCTGACAGTGGGTGGGCTTCATCTCTGTTGGCCTCAGCTTGCTAAGCCCTAGGTGTACCATCCAGCTGCCCATCTAGCCATCTTCCACAGTCCGCGGGAAGCAAGGGCTGCTGCTCTGGAGCCCAGTATCCCAGCTGAAGGCAGGGGCATTTGCATTTGCCCTTCTGGGCAAGAGTCAATTTTCCCCAGAAGGCGTTTCAACCCTGTCAATACCATTTTGATTTCCCATTCTGGCCTCCAGTGCTCTTTGGTGTCAACTGCAGCCGTTAGTAAGCAGCCTCTCTGCCCCATCACTCAGGTGTACAGTGAAACAGTGACGGGGACTGGCCCTTGCAGGCAGCCTGACGTGTGCCACCACCTCTGCACCTCCTCCGCTGCTGGCTGGGAATGGTGTCTGAGGCAGCATCATCAGACCTGCTCAAACTGAGGGTTTTCTGCTTTTTGCCTCCCTGATGGCAAAGCCCAGTAGCCAGATGGAGAAGGAAGTGGGACTGATTTGACAAAAATTGACTGTGACAAATTGGTGCTGGCTGTTCCCGTCTCCCCTCAGTGCCCCCGCTGCTGTCCCTGGTGGCAGGGCAAGGAGAAGCCCACCCGCCCTTGGCACGGTGGGGACGTGTGTGTGAGTGGCTCCTCATGCCCTGGCTGGTTCTCCCCGGGCTGTGCCGTGGTGCTGCGCCCCGGCGGGGTGGGACACCCCTCCTGGCTGCCTGTGCCAAGCGGCGGTGGTAGATTGGCACGAGGCTGAGCATGCCTGCAGGACCCCACCATGGTGGCCCTGCTCCTGCCCCAGCACACTAGCATCTGTGTGGGCCCTGCCAATGCCCCCTGTGCCTGCAGCTCTCCTCCCGGCACAGCCACAGGGATGGCACCGCTGGACCGTGCAGAGCAGACCCAGTGCGCACCCGTGCCAGGCAGCACAGGGCGGGATGAGGCCGGAGCAGCTGCCCCATGTCCCATGCTCCCATGTGCCTGCAGCCCCCAACAGCCTGCCCTGCCCGGCATAGGGGCCTCCCTGGTTCCTCAGGGGTTTGTTTTTCTTCCTACCCCAGCCTCCTGGCATGCTGGTAGCCGCAAGGGCAGGACGTGCCGCCTATCTGATAGGAGCAGTCTCTCTTGGCGCTGCGGCTGGCGGCGGAGGGGCTGTGGCACGGTGGTTTCAGGCACGGGGAAGTGCCGGCAATGGGGCGGGGGGAGCCTCCAGCCAGGCTTCCTGAGCTGCACAGCCACCACTTCCCAGATAAAGGTATTGCCTGGAGGAGCCGCAGCAGCTCCCAGGGCGCTGGGAAGGGCCCAGCACAGCACCCACGGCCCCAGCACATGGGTTGCAGGATGGCAGCCTGCCTGCATCAGGGCTGGCTGCTCTCGCTGCTCCCTGTTGTCCTGCTCAGCCTCCGTAGCCCTCCAGCAGCCCCTGAGCCGGTGACATCCCAAGGTAGGTCCTTGGGGCCATTTTCTCCCCCAAAGGATGGGCCAGAGAGGAGCTGGCATGCCAGGTGCAGGCAGCGAGCACCCCACGGCAGCCAAAATCTGCAGGGTTGGGGAGGGGGCGTCCCAGGAGGGTGTGCAGGGAGTGTTCGGGGTGGGCGATGGAGCGCCCTTCTCACCCATGGGACACCCTGGGGTGCCCAGAGCAAAGGGACGTCCCTGCTCTCTGCAGGCAGGACCTGGCAGACCCCAGGCACCCCTTTGGGATGGCAGCCTGGGGCTCCCAGTCCTGCACAGGTAACAGAGGGACTCCCTGCTCATCCAAAATTCTTGGAGTTACGGCGATGAGGGTCTGAGCAAAATTCAAGCTAATGCCTGACAGCATGGCTCTGCACCACAGGTAACGCTGTGGCACTGCCAGGCTATTCCTAATGCTCCCGCACCAGCCTTGCTGTGATCTTACTGCCCTGCTGAGCATCCTCAGCTCAGCCAGTAGCTGGCCCCAGCCTAGCTTGCTGTGCCTGGCAGAGCCACTTCCCGGCTTTCTCCTCTTTCAGGCTTCTGTACGCTTTCTTTGAGCCCCTCCTTAGTCCTTTTAACACGTTCTATAACACCATAAAAAGCATTAACTGAACAAAATCCTGTTGATCTCCTGCTCGCCTCTCCAGCCCCACCCCAGGTCTCTGGCCTCAGCAGGCTCCAGAGCACATTTTGAGTCACCCCCATAGGGGCAGTGGGAGGAAGGTCGGGGTTGGGCTCATCCTCCCTCTGCCTGCAGCTTCTGTGACGTTGCTGTGCTCTGAAGCCCACTGCTGGCTTGAGCAAGCGCGCTGCCCAAGCGTCGCTGATGTGGGCTGCAGAGCTGTGTGGCTGCTCTTCCTAGGAAATGGCCTGCACCCAGCAAAGATGCTCTGATAGCCCACAGGACCAGTGTGGCCTCCCACAGATGACATGGGTCCCTGTGCTACCAAGCTGCTGGGACATGGCCACCCCATCCCCTGTCGCTGGGAATTGGGGATGTCACAGAACCGGCATGAGGCCTGAGGTGGGGGAATGAGGTGCAAAAAGGGAAGAGCAGGTTGGCTGGGTTGTGGTCTCTTGGGAGGGAACATGGGCTGGGGGAGGAAGGCAACACAGGGCTGGGGGCTCAGGGCAAGGGAAGGGACAGGGAGAGCAGAGGGACACTGAAAAGGTAGCAAGTACATTTGGGGACTGTCACTTTTATTCTCTGCCCAGGGTGGGCTCAGCTGGCAGTGCAGGGGGTGCGTAGCAGAGAACGGATGCACTCAGTACATGGAGCAGGGCCAGGCACTGGCAGAGGGCTTGTTGTGGGGTCCTGCAGCTGGGGGGAGCCCCTGGGGAAGGAGGCACATCCCAGGAGGAGAAGGAGGAGGAGGAGGAGGAGGAGGAGGAGGAGGAGGGCTGGAGGCAGGGCAGAGGCAGTGGGGGAGAAGGGAGTGCTGGAGCAATGCTGGGGGCAGCAAGGCACCCCCTGTGCTTCACACATCTGCATCTTGGGACTGTCCACTTTTCCCCGACAACAGCAACGGACACGCATGTGCCAGCAAAGCTACTGGTGCTTGGGATGGAGATCCTGCAGGTCGTGATGCTCCAGTTCATCCCTGCATCACAGGGAGAGCGGCTTGCTAAGTGGGGCAGAGAAATCCACAGCCCCTCCACCACTCCCCAGGCTGGGGTTTCAGCATCCCCCCATGCTCAGGACCACATGCCCCTACACCAGCCCCGAGGCTCTTTCCCTCTCCCCGGGGCGCTGCTCCTCCTTATCTTGCTTCCACGCACCTTCCGGTGTGAGCAGGGCAGGGGTGCTTCCCGCCGATCGCCGGGCCCCGAGCCCCCCTCCGACCGCAGGGCTATTTTGGGATGTTTGTTTGTCCCAAAGGACCCCACGTGCTGAGGAGGGTGGGGAGCAGTGGGGCTGGCCAGCAGGGAGCTCTGCTGCCAGCCAGGACCCCCGTGCGAGCCAGCAGCCAGCATGCGTGCCGTGTCCCTTCCCACCGTGCCAAGCTGGTGGAGGGCACCTGTGGCACGTCCATGTCCGCAGCCATGCCCACGCTGCCCCAGGTGCCTACACAGACTGGCCTCAGGGGCAAGCTGGACAGTGGGCATGTGGTGGGGGTACACAGGTGGGATGGGGACAGGTTTGTGCCCAGGGGCTCCTTCATGCCCACACTCCTCCCAGACGCTGCGCTGTTGGCGGGGGTGCCCGAGGACATCCTCTGCTTCTCCCGCTCCTTTGAGGACCTCACCTGCTTCTGGGATGAAGAGGAGGAGGAGGAGGAGGCGGTGAGCGGGATGTGCCACTTCTACTACTGGTACAGCAGGTAGGAGGTGGTGGGGACAGCCCAGCATCCCCCTTGCCCGCACAGAGAGCAGCAGAGGCGGGGTGCTGCAGCTCTCCGTACCATTGCTGTGGCTCCCAGCTGCAAGGAGATAGTGGACAGCCCATGGGAGCTACACAGCAGCCACCACACACCCTGCGGCAGGGCTGGGAGCATGGCTGTCCCTCAGTCCCACAGGGATGGTGCCCTGCAGCAGATGGGGGCACAAGGAAGGAGCTGGTGACACCAAAGTCTCAGTGCCATGCCTCAGGTCCCCTCTCCTCCAGTCTGGCCCTGGGCAGGAGGCATGGGGTGCTGCAGGACCCCACTCTCCATTCCTCAGGGATGCGCCCACAGCGTGCGCAGTGTCCACATGGCGCCGTGGGGCTGGTGGGACGCGGCATGTCTGCGTCTTCCCCAGCCAGGACGTGCGGCTCTTCACCCAGCTCCACCTCTGCGTCCTGGACGCCATCACCAACCAGACCAAGTACTGGCGGGAGCTCAGCGTGGATGCAGTGGGTGAGTCCCTCCCACTGGGCAACACCCCTGTGACACCAGGACAGTCCCCAGACCTGGGTCCCCTGTCCTTCTGCTTGCTGCAGGGGCTGGCAGCACCCTGCACACCAGGCATGGATGCAGTCCTGGGGGACCGCCGGGTGTCCCGCAGCAGGACCAGGGAGTGCCCAGATGGGGGCTGCTGCAGGAGGGCAAACGCCCCGGCACGTTCCCCGCAGGTCTCATCGCCCCCCCAGCAAACATCACGGCCCGCTGGGCTGGGGCTGCAGGGCAGCTCTGCGTGTCATGGCAGCCACCACTTGCCGACTACCTGAACTTCTTCCTCTACGAGGTGCAGTGCTGCCCTGCCAGCTCCCCAGAGATGCCCTGCAGCACCATGTTGGACCCCGGTGGGCAGCACCCCAGGGACCCCTCCAGCCAGCCAGCCATGAGCACCCACGCACCCACGGCTGGCGCAGCCACAGCCTCCCCGGGAGCGGGGCAGGTACATAGAGGGGCCAGGGAGGGGCAGGGGGATTTGGGGGCTGCAGCTGCTCCCCAGCCTGGCCCCTCTCCTGCAGAGACTGGTCCAGGCCAACACCTGGGTGGTCCTTCGGGACCTGCGGCCAGGGGTGAGGTACCACATCCAGGTACGCAGCAAGCCTGACGGCACCTCCATGGACGGCGTCTGGGGGCCCTGGTCACGGGCGGTGGCTGCAGAGACACCCCGCTCCTCTGGTGAGCGGCCATCCCCACCACCGGGGTGCTGGCAGGCACCCACACCTGGGGCTACGAGGGGTGGGGGTCCTGGGGTAGATGAGGTGCAGCACCCAGGTTTTGGGGGCCAAGGCGAAGCAGCTCCCTCTCTGTCCTGGCTCTTGCCTGCCCAGGAGACATCGGGCTGAGCTGCAGCACCCCTGACCTGCAGCATGTGCGCTGTGAGTGGAGCTGGGACCCTGCAGAGCCCCGCAGCTCCCACCAGCTCTTCTACCGTCCGCCTCCAAGCAGGGCCAGCACAAGGTAAGGGGCATGGCAGGGATGCGGTGCTCGGGCAGAGAGGCAGCACATCCCAGGGACCATGGGCTCTGCTCAGTGTCCCACATCCCAACCTGTGCCCTGCCCTGCCCTATCACCATCGACCTCGCACCTCCCCACCACCACTCCAGGCCACACTGCACCTCCAACTACAGGCAGTGTTGGCTTTCCTGGGCAAGTGCAGGAGGAGTGAGGCAGCGCTGGCTGCGGGGACAGGGTGGCCCCAGGGTAGGGCTGGCAGCAGGCAAGGAGAGCAGGGCGGCCACAGTGGGGCTGACTGGTTCCCCGCTCCTCGCGCAGGGAAGACGCGTGGCAGCGGTGCGAGGAGGTGAGCGTGGGGGTGCAAGGCACCCACGCCTGCACCTTCCAGCCCAGGGCTGGCAGCGCTATCTCCATCCTGGTGAATGTCACCCGGCCCCACGCGCTGCCCACGCTCAGCTACTTTAAGGAGCCCTTCTGGCTGCACCAGGCCGGTGAGTCCCAGTACCACCGTGGCCCCTGCCCTTGCCCATGCCTGCCTGGCAGGGGATGCAGCGTCCTATGTCCCATTCCATGCAACACGTCCCCATTGCCAACAGTGCTCACAGATGCCCCGCAGCTTGTGCAGGCAACGGTGTCACAGGGCCAGCTGAGCCTGCAGTGGCTGCCACCCCTGGAGGTGCTGGCAGAGCAGCTGGACTACCAGGTCCGCTATGCCGTGGAGAAGAGCCATGACTGGAAGGTAAGCCACAGCCAGGGCTCCTCCAAGCAGCCCTGCCCACCTCCGCTGCCGACACACGGCCCACATGGGGTCAGGCAGGACGGACCCGCACCCCACTGCTTGGCCACCACGCAGCAGCCGTCGTCTCCAGCTCAGCTCAGCTCGGCTCTGCCCCGCAGGTCCTACAGGTCCCGCGGGCAGCCAGGAAAGAAGTCCTGGACCTACGGCCAGGAGCCCGCTACCATGCCCAGGTGCGGGCCCAGCCCAGCGGGCCGTGGTACCAGGGCAGCTGGAGCGCCTGGTCCAAACCTGTCGTGGTCGACGCCATGGCCGCTGCGGGTAAGGGACAGGGCAGGAGTGGAGGCTGCAGCCACATGGCCGAGGGCAGGAGACCGGGAGTGCTGGAAATGGGATGGGGAGCACCGAGCGGCAGGGCCGCGGAGGGCTCGGTGGTGGGGGCTCAGCACAGGGCTACAGTCCCAGCGTTCCTCCTCCCACGCAGGCTGGATCATCCCGAGTGTTACGGTGGTGCCGCTGCTCTTCACAGGAGTGCTCCTGGGGCTGCGGTGCACCTTCCCTTCCCTCTACAGGTAAGGGCTGTGCCTGGGGCAGGCGGGGGGGGTCCAGCACCAGGCCTGGGCACCCTGCCCCGGGGGCGTCAGGGCACCCCGGGACCGGGGTTTGCCTTCGACACCCCCTTCCCCGCACCCAGCAACGTGAAGCAGAAGCTCTGGCCCCCCGTCCCCGACCTGCACCGCACGCTGGGCAGCTTCCTCCACGAAAGCAGCAAGCACGGCCAGGTGAGGGGGCCGGGGCAGGGCCCGCCGCGGCTGAGCCCACCCGGGGGCAGCTCGAAGGGCGGCCCTCACCGCGCCCCCTCTGTGTGTCCCCAAGGCCAACACCTTCTACAAGCAGCCGCCGGAGGAGGCCGTCCTGCCCTGCCTGCTGGAGGTGCTGCCCGGCCCGCGGGGGGAGCCGGGCGCGCCGCCGCCTCCGCCGGAGCACGCCGCCGGCCGCCTGCCCGGCACCGACATCGCCAACCAGTCCTACCTGCTCATGAGCGGCTGGGAGCCGCGCGGGCCGCCCTGAGCCGCGCTCCCCGCCCCGGCATAAATGAGACGAGCAAACACCCGGTCTCCTCTCTGCTTCGCGGCGCCCCGAACCCGAACCCGGCCCCGGCCCCGAACCCGGATCCCTGGGCCCGCGGGGAAGCGGGGCGGCGCGGTCCCCGCGTGCCGGTCCCCGTCACCCACCCACCTGCCCGCAGGCGGGGAGGGGAGAGCCCCGCCCCGCCCCGCGGCCCGGCCAATCGTGGCGCGGCGGACGTTGGTCGCCGTGGCAGCGCGCGGCAGTTACGTTTGAAGCAGCCAATGGGAGGAGCGGCCGCGCGGGGTTTAAATGCTGCGGCGGCGTAGAGCGATGTGGGCTTCAACCGTGGAGTGGTGGTGAGGGGCGGCTGGGCTGTGGCGGGCGGGGAGGGCCGGCACCCTGCGGGGGGGAGCCCGGGGAGGTGGGGGCCGCGCCACCTGAGGCGAAGCGGGCCATGAGAGAGACCCTGTTGGCGAGGGGGGCCTTGGGGTGGGGGGCATGAGGCTGTGGTGGAGCGGCCTGGGGGGGCTTCTCCTGTGGCGGAGAGGGCCCTGAGGTGCAGCCGGAGGGGGTGTCCTGTGGCGGAGAGGGCCCTGAGGTGCAGCCGGAGGGGGCGTCCTGTGGCGGAGGGGGCCCTGAGGTGCAGCCGGAGGGGGTGTCCTGTGGCGGAGGGGGCCCTGAGGTGCAGCCGGAGGGGGTGTCCTGTGGCGGAGGGGGCCCTGAGGTGCAGCCGGAGGGGGTGTCCTGTGGCGGAGGGGGCCCTGAGGTGCAGCCGGAGGGGGTGTCCTGTGGCGGAGGGGGCCCTGAGGTGCAGCCGGAGGGGGTGTCCTGTGGCGGAGGGGGCCCTGAGGTGCAGCCGGAGGGGGTGTCCTGTGGCGGAGGGGGCCCTGAGGTGCAGCCGGAGGGGGTGTCCTGTGGCGGAGGGGGCCCTGAGGTGCAGCCGGAGGGGGTGTCCTGTGGCGGAGGGGGCCCTGAGGTGCAGCCGGAGGGGGTGTCCTGTGGCGGAGGGGGCCCTGAGGTGCAGCCGGAGGGGGTGTCCTGTGGCGGAGGGGGCCCTGAGGTGCAGCCGGAGGGGGTGTCCTGTGGCGGAGGGGGCCCTGAGGTGCAGCCGGAGGGGGACCCTGCGGAGCAGGGCTGCCGCTCGGCCGGCGTCCCCGCGCGGGTCCCCGCTGACACCGCCCGCTCGCCCGCCCGCAGGGCCATGGCGCAGTTCGTGTTCGAGGCGGACCTGCACGGGCTGCTGAAGCTGGACACGCCGATCCCGAACGCGCCGCCCGCGCGGTGGCAGCGCAAGGCCAAGGACAGCGGTATGCCCGGGCCCAGCCCCGCCGCCGGCTTGTCGCCCATGAAGCCGGCCAATCGCTCCCACAGCTCCAGCAAGACGCCATCCAGGACACCCGGTGAGCGGCGGCGACCTGCGGCGTAGGCTGGGTGGGGGAGCGTCGCACGGGCTGCTTGCCTGTAGCCGTGGGGCTCTGGCCTCCATGCCAGGCTGCCCTAGCCGGCTTGCTGGTCGGGCAGGAGGAGGTGGGCTACACTGCCTGGCTCCTGGGAGTCACCCACCTTCTCCTCCCCAGCATGAGGTGGGCAGAGCTCTGTGCACTGGGGCTGGGTGAACTGCTGATCCCACAGCTGAGCCTTGCTGGCACAGCTGTATGTTGGGACAAGCGTGGGTAGGACTATCTGCTGATAGCTTTATGTGCTCTGACAGTATTTTTGCATCCTCTCCTTATCTGTGAACTCTGGCGTTGTTGCACTAGACCCAAGGAGTTGTCTCCTGGCAGTCCCTAACCAGAGCTTAGTACAATTAAACAGGGGGGTATAAAAATACGAGTTAGTTGTGACTGGATGGCGTGAGCTCTCCAAGTCGTGCTTGTCTGGAACTTGTCTGGTAGGTGTGATCTAGGAGTGCTGGATTTGCTGTCTATTAAAAGCTCTAATATAAGCTGTTTGATATCTGTAAGGCAATATTTATGCATGTGAATGCAGGTAAACCTGGATCCAAAATTCAGAGCACCCCAACAAAGGCTGGGGGGGATCGCTACATTCCCAACCGCAGCACTATGCAGATGGAGATGGCCAATTTCCTCCTAACCAAAGAGAATGACCCTGCTGAGGAGTCACCTACCAAAAAGGTGAGCATGTTGCTAAGTTACAATTACTACAATGATCACTACCAAACACCTAATCCTTCTTGGCCTTTTTACAGAGAAGCAAACTGTTGGTTTTATCAAGAGGGCACATGGGGCTGACAGCCCCAGCCATCACTGCTTCCAGCTCTGGGCTTCAGGAGCCCAGGATGTTGTGGAAGCTGTAACGCCTGCTGTTGGAACAGGTACACAGCTGCTCCACAGGAACCTGAGCATAGCTGCTCTGTGGGGTTGTTTCCCTAGGTACAGGGAAGAACAGAGCCTTACACTTCTGCTTCTACTCACTCTAGCCTGTTCTGCTTCTGGTAGCAAAATTCAACTTTGGGCTAGTGAGGCTTTAAAATATAGCAGGCTACAGAGATACAAAGCTGTGAGCCTGTGCACAGTGAAACTGCTGGTGGTAGCTATTCTAGGACAATGTCTACATGGGGAGCTATTCTGGAATGTGTACACTGTGTTCTGAAATCTGTTTATGAAGCATTTGGTCCCTTGTAGCTGTGGCTTTCCCCACTGGCAATGAGACACTGAACTTGCCACTCTTCTGCATGAAAATGTGAGCAGGACAGTGTGCCAATGTCTGAAGAAAAACTACTTTGACCTGCCTGTCTGTAGCTGACTCCCACACACAGCTGTATACCTCCTGATTCTAGGAGAAGGGGGCTTAGGTACATGCTCTGCCAGCCGCAGTTTTAAGTGCGGCATGGGCTTTGTGTTTCAAATGCATCTCACTGAGGGTCGTTTCTCTCTGTAGGAGCAACAGAAAGCCTGGGCAGTGAATCTGAATGGCTTTGATATAGAAGAGGCAAAGATCCTCCGCCTCAGTGGAAAGCCACAGAATGCTCCGGAAGGTATGATACAGGGTCTGTGTAAATTGACTCAGCTGGAGAGATCTGGGCAGGGGAACAGCAACACAGAGGCCCTGTGTGCAGACACAGGAGAGGTCAACTGGCTTCTCAGAGCTCCTATGCACACTGGAGTCTCCCTCCTTAGGGTTCCTGAGGTTGAGGGGCTGTGTAACAGCTACAGTGAATTTATTTACAGAAGTTGAAATGACTGCCAGTTGCTCACTTGTACTGGAGGTGGCTAACCTTCTTGAGGTCTGCAAAAGCTTCAAACTCTCTCCTGTGCACTTCTAGCTTAACAGTCACTAAACATAACGGCATACAGAAAATCAAGTGCTTGTCAGTTAAACTTGTTCCTGTGAATTAGGGAATCGGAGCTCAGCCTGGTTCAGCAGTTCATACTGCCAGTGATGTTAGCACACTGCACTCTTCTGAGTGTATCTCTTCTCTGAGGACTTCACTTTCCCTGGAAGGGATTTCTGTTTGGGTGAGCAGTGCTCAGCTGGGACGAAACAGTAACTCAGGTTAACAAATCTGTTCCTCTGCACGCAGGCTATCAGAATAACCTGAAAGTGCTCTACAGTCAGAAAACAACACCTGGATCCAGCAGGAAGAATGGCAGATACATTCCCTCAATGCCAGACCGGATCCTGGATGCACCGGAGATCCGCAATGACTATTGTAAGTAGGCTGCAATGTTGAGTGCTGGGCATTGAGATCATTCTGCACTGAAGTGCAGCTCCTAGGACAGTGTAACTGGGCTCTTTCAGTATCTTAAGCACCCAGGCTGGCATGGCCCACTTCAGGAGTGTCCCACTTCTGGAGTGTCCCTGTGTGGCCTTAGAGGAACAGTGCTATGTATGTGACTGGGATTAAGGCTACCTGACCCCACCAGCTGGGCATGGTGACACCCAGAAGGCTGCCCCTTATCTGTGTGTGTATGTGTGTGTGCACATACCTGGTGCGAGTGGAAGATCTGCCATCAGCACTGGGGAAGGGCAGGGCTCCCCAGGTAAGCACAGTGTGACCAGCATTGCTGTTCCAAATTGTAGATCTGAATCTCATTGACTGGAGCTCTCAGAACTTCCTGGCAGTGGCTCTGGACAACTCTGTCTATCTGTGGAATCACACCTCTGGGGAGATTATCCAGCTGCTGCAGATGGAGCATCCAGATGATTATGTTTCCTCTGTGTCATGGATCAAAGAAGGAAACTACCTTGCTGTTGGCACAAGTAATGCTGAGGTCCAGGTGAGTGCAGGAGTAAAACTAGAGGTGTTGTCTAGGGATTGCTGGAGGGTCTTGGGACAAAGACTTGGCTAAGCCCAAGAAGGATACACTGTACCCTGACTTGTCTTGATTGGTGTGGTGTGGAAATGTCCATGCAAGGTGGAGTTTGGCATTGGAGTTTTCTGATGCCTGGAGTTACCTTCTGTTCTGTAGGCATGAGATACAAGTTGATCTCTTCTCCCTTACTGACAAGGTTGAATGGCAAAGCCTGTGCAGTGAGGTTCCTAGGGCAAAGCAACTGGGCTGGGTTTCCTCATCCTCTGGAGAATTTACTGCTCTGCCTTTCTAGCTATGGGACATACAGCACCAGAAACGTCTCCGAAATATGATCAGCCATTCTTCCCGTGTGGGGTCCCTCAGCTGGAACAGCTACATCCTCTCCAGGTAAAGCAGGGGGTGGGGGTAGGTGAAGGGCAGTGTACAGCTGTTGCAGATTCCTACCCTAGATGTGTGAGCAGTGCAGGTTAGGAATGGCAGAGAGGAGTTTCTGTCCTGGCTTGGGATTCTTACTCAGCTAGTTCTGCTGAGACTGTGGGGAGAAGGCCTCTCTTCTCTCTTGCCCTTTGCTGAAATTGTGAAGAGCTTCTGTGGCTACTTTGCTCACACCAACAGGCCAGAGATGCTGGTAACATGGGCTGAAACCCAGTGGCAGGTACAGCAGTCTTGCAACAGCACAAAAATGGATTTTGGTGAAAATATGTGCCATCCTGACTCTGCAAGCCTTCTCTCTGCAGTGGGGCACGGGCTGGCCACATCCACCACCATGACGTCAGAGTGGCTGAGCATCATGTGGCCACACTTGCTGGCCACACACAGGAGGTTTGTGGACTCAAGTGGTCTCTAGATGGCCGCTACCTGGCCAGCGGTGGCAATGACAACCTGGTGAACATCTGGCCATGCACCCAGGGGGACAGTGGAGACTTTGCTCCTGTACAGACCTTCAGTCAGCACCAGGGTGCTGTCAAGGTGAGTGCAGGGCTGCTGTGGGCACATGTCTGTGTGCAAGGCAGACATGCAGCACTGGCTGTGCACAGGTTGCTTCTTGCATGTCTTAGAATTAACCCCTTTCTCTCAGGCTGTGGCATGGTGTCCGTGGCAGTCAAATGTTCTAGCCACTGGAGGTGGGACTAGTGACAGACATATCCGCATCTGGAATGTGTGTTCTGGCACCTGCCTCAGTGCTGTTGATGCCCATTCCCAGGTAAGACATGAACATAGTTTGAAAATAAACACCTTCTGGCTGGACACCTATACAGAGCTGCTGGCTCCTGAGGCCCAGAAGCATGGGAAAGCAGGGGACCATGCTCATCTCTGTGTGGTGAGCATCAGCACAAGCAACTTGTCTTACCTGCATTACTGCATCTTCCCAGGTCTGTTCTATCCTGTGGTCAACAAACTACAAGGAGTTCATTTCAGGCCATGGCTTTGCACAGAATCAACTGGTTATATGGAAGTACCCAACGATGGCCAAGGTCACTGAGCTGCGAGGTAGGCTGGGCCCTTTGCCTGGGGAAGGGAGGGCTGCTAGAGGCTGAAGGCAGATGTAATCCTTGGTTTGAGCAGGCTGGTAGTCTAGCCTGGAGCATCACTGATGCAGAGTGGTGTCCAGGGGGCATGCTGCTAGAGGGAGGCACTCCTGTGGGCTGCTGAAGAAACATTATTGCTCCAAATGCATGCCTAGGGTATGAATTCATGCTGCTGCAGTGGGGTGTGGGGACAGCTGTGCAAGCTGGTGGGGCTCATGGGGTGTACAGGAGTAAATGTGACCATTATGGTAGACCCAGAGGGACCAGGGCACGTGACCAGCCCTGACTGCACACCTCTTCCTCAGGTCACACTGCCAGAGTCTTGAACCTTACTATGAGCCCTGATGGTGCAACAGTGGCCTCTGCAGCTGCTGATGAAACGCTGCGGCTCTGGCGCTGTTTTGAAATGGACCCCATAAAGAAAAAGGAGAAAGAGAAGGCAAACAGTGCCAAAAGCAGCATCATTCACCAGGGCATCCGATGAGTGCACAGGGTTGTTGTGGGGAGTGGGAAATTTTGGCTTACACACTGTACAGTATTTTAAATGTTAATAAACTGCTTTAACTTTACTTTTTTTCTTTATGGAGTCTGATGGAAGGCCATGGCTCACAGACCCAAGCCCCTCCTCCCTAAGGGTTGAGATCTGGGCAACCAGATCCAGGTCCAGTTGGCAGGCAGCCTGAGCCTAGCACAGCTCTGAAGTCCTGGGAGAAGGAGGATGCTGTACAATGGCTGTACTTGTATATCTGTCCCAGTGAAGGCAATGCAGGTGTGTCATCTGCCTCACCACTGGTGGAAGCTGTAGCCTTGGTGACTTCCTAGCCTGCCATCCCTGACTGGAGTGTGTCAAAACTGACACTTACTGGGCCTCCAGCCCTGTGACAGGCCTAGAAGGAAGAACCCCTGACTTGCTTCAGCTTCCACAGAGTAGTGAACCAGCTCTGAACTGGCCCCTGCCTAAGGCAGGGCCCTCTGCCCAGCTGCTGCCTGCTTTGGTGCCAGCTGTGGGGGGGAGGAACAAGGCTCAACTGAAAGCACAGTATGTCTATGGCCCCAGTTTATGCTGTGTCCTTACTGTGCCTCTGCAGGCACCTACCTGTAGTGATAAGGCCACAGACTGCTCTGGCACAGGTTGTTCTTGGCAGTCTGAGCTGTAGTGGTGCCTGCACACATCAGTTAAGTCTTGTTCTGCTACATGCAGCCTCTGCTACAGCCAACACTGCCTGGTCTTACAGTGCTGGAGTAGAATAGCTACTTTTGCACTGAGTTTAGTACTGAATTTAAGAGCCAAATGCTATTGGAAAAAAAGTGGGGGCACGGGCTGGAAACATACAGCAACAGCTGTAATCACCCTAAAGGCCAGAAAGAGGGTGGCAATGGCATGAAGCCTGATGCAGAACAAAAGGTTAGTTTACATTGCCACAGCTAGGTTAGATATCATGCAAGACACTCTCAAAGCACCATAAACCCAGCGCACAGCTCTTAGTCATATATTCTTCCAGCAGCCCTAATCTCCCTCCTGGTCCTAAGCTTGAGCCAGGCAGCAAGGCTCAGCTGACATTTGGTAGAGCTTGACTCCCCAGCACTTGGAAAAATGCATTTTTTTCCAGGCTCAGTTATGCTGGTGCAAGTTGCAGGGAGCATATTTGAGCCTTTACCTAAGCAAGAGCCAGCACAGCCACAGCAGCCATGCTGCTCTGCATATTTGAGCAATGCAGTCTGAGGTTGTGGGGCTGCACCAGACCCACCGAGCCTGTCCTTCAGCTGCACCAGCAGAGCCCAGGGGCTGCACAGCTGATTAGCACCTTGGCCTGTGCAAAGCAGCTTGACAAAGCCTGTGCCTCCCATCAGCCTGTGATTAGCTGAGGGTGGATTATTATTAACTGTTTTCACCTTTCCCTCAACACAGTACCATGCTGTACCTGGCACCAGGCTTCTCCTCTGCCTAAGCTTTAAGCCAGCTGCAGCCTTCAAACGTGGGCAGTGTTGGCACCAACTCATGCTGCACTGAGGCCAGGCAGTGTGCCCCCTACACCCACCAGAGCAGCCCCACACCTGTTGCTGACCAGGGGCACAGACTCAAAAAACAGCTTGCAGCAGCTGAGCCCAGCACCTTCCCAGCAGGGCTGTTGGTGCATCCCCATCTGGCCACCTGGGGAAGAGCAGGGGAGGTCTGAGGGAGGAAGAGGCAGCTCTCCCTTCCTCTTCAGAAGCAAACCCTGCGGCAGCAGCTGGATCAAATGGGGACAGGGGCAGGAACCCATATGCAAGGTTGGGCTTTTTCCCAGAGCTGTGCTGCTGTGGTAGAAGCCCTGCCCCTCACCACTGTAGGTTGATGCTGGGAGTTAGCACAGGCTTGCCTTAAGCAGATTAAAGCTTCCACTGGTTCCTAACCATGGAAGGAAGGCTTTATATGCCTGAAAGCTGGTGTATTTTCTTCACTCCTATGTAGTAGTAGAGCCCATCTTGCCTCTCTCCTTTGCACATACCCACCCCCAGAAGCTGTGCATTACCCACTCCTTGAAAGTCCTCCAACTATTACTAGAAGGTGATAGTATTGCAGTATCTTCCTTTGGCCCCATACTGATCCTAATGCCCCAGAGCAAGGAAGGAGCTGGGCACTGATCCAGCACACCCAGGAAACACTGCCATATAAGGTGTGATTTCAGCTCAGAGCAGCAGCCCAGGCTGACCATGACAGCATATAAATTACCCAGCACCATGACCAGCCCATGGAAAGATCACAGCTAACAGGAACAATTGGAGGAAGGGAAAGCAGAGCACACAAAGGGAACAGTCTGTTTTAAAGTGAGAAGCATAAGGAGTTTAAACTATTGTTACTATTTTGGGCAAAAGCAAAGACAGTCCTGTCTTTACCAAGAGCCAGGTGGGGGGTGGGGAGGAGGCAGCTAGACAGGAAAAGCTCCATCTCAGCTGTACTGTCACCTACAGCTCCTGAAAGCAGTGACTTCTGAGCATTGAACTAATGTCCTGGTTGCTGCTGAAATGGTGAGCAACAAGTTCTCCTGCCAGTTCTTGCCCCCAGAGAAGCAGCAACAACTGGGGGAACACTACATAATGCAGCAACAAGATCCCATTTTAAGGCTTCGTCCATACAAGGGCACTGAGCCCTGTAAAATGGGGTGATGCCCACACACAATTAGGCATATTGGTCACACAAGTTCAGGTCACTTGAAAAGGTTTTCCTACATTTCAGAGGTGCGCAGCAGCTCGGACGGGGTCGGCAGAGCTTTCCTGCTCTAGGGCTTTGGCTGGACATCCACTAAAGCCCTCCCACACCCCAACCAAAGCTGCAGTAAAACTCAGCTTCTAGAGGCCTGCTGGTCTAATGCATTCCTCCCAGCCACAAGCAGCCCAGCCAGCTACCCACCCCTCTTCCCAGGCTTGAGTCATCGATCACCTCAGCTGGCCTCTCTGCACAGGTCACAAGGTGATGGGGGAGGCAGCACTGCACTACAACAGTACTGAAGGGAAGCCAGACTGTCTCAGGTGGTAGAGGCAACAGAGCACAAGCTGGCAAAACACACTTCTGTAGCAAGAACAAGGCAGCAGCAACATAAACCTCCCTCTGACCAGCCCAAGCTATGTTCTGCACAGATCCACACTGCAGGGGCATTCACAGAAGGCAGCAGCTCTGGCTTCAGCAGATGCAGAAAGCAACAGACTGCTGTTTCCCCATCACCTGGGCTTCCAGGGGCTCTATTCCCTCTGCCACACCTCAGCTCCCCAGGATTTCTGAGAAGCAGCAGCTCCTTCTGGGCAGCTGGCCCTGGTCCCAGCCCACACCCACACTCCACCCCAGCCATTCTTTCACAGGGTGGAGCTACTTTCACAACAGGAGCCTTGACACATTTCCTGCCCTGAGCACCCCCCCCCCCCCCAACCAAAACACTTGGAAACAATCTGCCTTCTGCTTCATCAGCACACTATCTCCCTCTCCCCCCAACACACAAACCTGCTACTCCAGCTGCTTCTCCCAGCCCTGCCTCCAACCACACTGGGCAGGACCAAGCATCTGGAACAGTTTCTGAGCACAGCAAGCCAGGAAAACAAGAGGGCAGAGCCATGACTCCTTCTGTCTGTTTATTTGTGATAGAAGAGCAGCCCAATCTGACAGGGCCTGGCTCCTTCACCTCATCCTCAAGGCCATCAGCATGGTTTTGGTTACAGCCAGAGCAGGTGATGGGCACCAGGCCCAGGAGAGCTGCTGCATTGCCCTGCAGTAGGGCAGAATACACCTTCACCCAGGCCCAGTCAGATCCACAGAGGCAAGAGGTGCTCACTGTTACACCACAGCAGGGCACACTACAACCATCCTCTGCTGTGCTCATGCTGGGCCAGAGCAGGGCTGGTCCCAAGCAGGAGAGCCCAGGGGCTGATTCTAGGGGCAATTATTGCTCAAGTTTGCCCGAATGGAAGTGGTCCAAACCAAGGCTGAGCTTGGCCTCCCCCACTCTAGAGCAACCCACCAGCTGCCATACAGGATCAGCCAAGTGTGGCTAAAGCACACACCAAGCACCCAGCCCAGGCACAGAAAGGCAAGGCAACCTGGGCTTATCATGTAGGGGAGGCATTTCAGGCTGTCACAACCCCTGCTACATACTAGGCACCGGGCATGTGTACTGTACTGGGCGAGTCTGGGCCCTCAAGTCCCATATGCACTGCCCCTACATTCTCCACAGCCATGCCTGAGCAGATACGCCAGGGCAGAACCCCCAACCTGGGTGCACAGGGACCAGAAGGGACATGCAGCACTGTGGCATGGAACAAAGCAGCACAAGGCATGGTAGAGCAGAAGCACTCACACTTCAGCTGGCAGCATCAAGCAGCCAGGGACAAGTCTGCTCATCCACACAGGCTCTGATGAGACAGGGAAGAGGAGAGGGCACCAGGACAGGGACCAGTCTCTTCTTTTGGTCCTACTCAGAAGGAAGTGGCCCCTAGGCAGAAGGGCCAGGTGTAGGCACTTGGGGAAGTTCCTTTGGAAACACTGGAATGGGACTGCAGCCCCACAGCTGTAATGCAGGCAGCTGCCTCTCTGCTCAGCAACACCAAGGAACAGCACAGGCCCTCCCAGGAGCAGGAGAAGTTGCCCATGGCTGCTCAGAGCAGAGGGGCTAGGCATGCAGACAGAGGACAGCAGGGCTGGGCACAGGGGTACAACAGTCTGTAGGCACTTGACTTGGCTAGTGGCACCCAGGAGCAGGGGAACAGGTCCCAGCTGCCTCTGCCCCGGGGCTCTCATTGGCTCTGGGAGGGCCTTGCCCTCTAGTTGGCTTTGACCTTGCCATTGGTGACAGTGCCATTCTCATGGATGCTGCTACCGTTGTGCTGGGCTGCTTGCTGAGCCACCCGGGGCAACCGTTTGCCCTTGGTGTAGGACTGGTACCAGAAGTTGGAGAAGAGGATGAAGAAGATGGTCCCATAAATCCAGATGAGGTGGATGAAGATGGGGAACTGGTACTGGCAGCTGGGCATGAAGTAATACTGGGAGATGTGGATGGAGACAATCACAAACTGTGCCTGGGAGCAAGGCAGAGCAGGGATAAGTTATTCATGAAAGCAGGGTCAGGGATCCCACTAAATACCTTCTTTCTAAATGAAACCATTAGGGTCCTCTCCCACTCTGAAGCAGAGGTCCTTATGGTGAGGCACCATCAGCAGCAGCTGGAAAAGGCAGCCACAAGCCTCAAGGCAGCATGCACCTCTCACCCTCCCAACATGGTTGTAGCCCAGGAGCAGCAGGCTGAGCAGCACCCACACCCTAACCAGGCTGTTGGGGCTATGAGAGGCCCACAGTGGACCAGAGCTGCTAAAAACCCAGAGTGAAAGGCTACAGAAGAGGTAACTAGAGCTGCTGACTGCACTTTCATAGCTACAAAAGCTGGCCTGCCCCTCACATCAGAGGCTGAGGGCACATGCTCTGCTCCACAGCACAGACTCACCAGCTGGATGGCTGTAATGTGTTTCTTCCACCACAGGTACTTCTGAAAGGCAGGTCCTGCTGCTGAGAGTCCATAGTAGAAGTACATGACAACATGCACCATGGAATTGATCATGGCATGGAATGAGCCCATTCCCCCTGTTAAGACAGATTTTCATTAGCATAAGTCAATCCTCTGCAACAATCGGCACTACAAGGAGCTCCTAGGAGCCCAGCAGGGCCAAAAACCCGCTTCTTCTCCGCATGCTGTGGCTAACCACACCCTCTCCCCAAGCTGTGCGCCCAGGCAGTTTCCACCTTACCTGGACCAAACTTTGCTCCCCACCACCAGCTCCAAGGCAGAACAGAGTGGTGGAAGAGGTGCAGGAATGTGACCTGTTCATTCTTCTTCCGCAGGACAAAGATCACCTGCAATAAGATCCCAAAAGCATTAAGGACCTGTAGATGTGGGAGCACCTAGAGCAGGCTGGGCCACTAATCCACAGTGTCTGACCTCAGTGATGCTTCCCCCATCTCCAAGCTCACTGATGCCACACATCAGGTCACCCCACAGCTTCCAGAGCTATAATATGCCAGGAATGGCCTCTGCAATAGCCTAGCGTAGGCTCCTTGGCAGTGATGCCAGCCAGAAGCACTACCAGGTCATATTGGAAGGGCTGAAGCACCTACCCCAAGTACACTGGGCCCCAACTCCCTGCCCAGCAAGCAGTGACAAGGCCTCCTCAGTAACTCACTCACCGTGTCTGTCAGTTCAATGAACTTGGAGAAGACAAAGAGCCAAGCAACACTGACCATCTGTAACAGAACAGGTTACCATTAGGGACACACCTCAGCCTGAACATGCCCAGTGACCAAGAGTCTCTATACAGTAATCCTGAGGTGAAACCAAGAGTCAGGGACTGCAAGTCCTCTGCCTCAGGAGAGGCAGGCAGCTGTGACCTTGCTGTCCAAACAGAAGCACTAAATGCCATCCCCACTTATCAGGAGAGGGGCAAGAACTCACTCTGAGGGCCTTGGGGTCCTGCGAGAAGTCCACAGGGTCACATCGCCAGGTGTAACCAGTAAGCCACCCTGCCATCAGGAACTGCAACAAGAGCATCATCAGGGTGAGGCCAAACACATCACCTACTGCACAGCAGGGCTGGGAACAGCCTACAAAAGGGCTCCCCATCACCCATGTAGCCTGTGTGCACTGCTACAAAGCCTACTGCTGACAACTCACCTCATAGACTATGTAAAGCGAGAGTCCCACCAGAAAGAAGTTGTATAGCACCATGAACTTCTTCAGGTTTAAAGGCTTTCTGTTGGCCATTAGCCGGGGACCCAAGGACAGTACAAAGTAGACATATGCCAGAAGGATGCCCATCACAAGGAACGGGGACTGCATCAGTGGATAATCAGCAATGCGGGGGTCTGCAGAGAGAGCCACAGTGCGAAGCAGTTAGCATCCTCACCCCAATCTGCTGCCAGCAATGCTATTGCCAGAGATGAGGCAAGGACATGGCAATCCTGTTCTGCCAGGACAGGTGTGCAGGGGCGGGGTGGGGGGGGCAGTCTGGGAGCAGAGGCTGATGAAGCCAGCCAAGCTCAGTAAGGTACAGCCTGAAGCTATGCTGCAGGGCAGCCTGGAAATCTTTTGTCCAGGAGGGTGCAAGTGCCCCAAAAGGGCCTGCACAGGCAATGAGGCAAGACAGCCTCATAACAGGCAGCCCCAAAAAAACCCAGAGCTGCATCTATGTCAGGGCAGAGGCAGGATGCAGCCAGACCCAGACTGCTTCAGGGATGACAGACCACACCCCTGTGCCTGTGGCAGTAAGGCATACAGGGCCACCTGCCCTGCAGCAGGGCAAAGCCAAACACTCACCTGCTTTCTTCATGAAGTCCTGATACATGGTCACAATCCCCTCCATGGTGGCAGTATCTCTGTGGAGAGAGGGCAGATCAGGCAGCTGTTTTCCCAGGAGGGCAGCCTGCAGAGCACAGCCCTGCAGATCAGCAAATTTCAAGCACAGCTTCAGAGGTACAGTCATGTGTTTCTGGCCAGCATTGCTCTCAGCTGATCACACACCAGCATCCCCTTTCCAGTTGAGCCACATGCTCCCCAATTCTTATTGAGCCTGGCCCTGTCTCCCCAGCTTTGCTGGGAACCCCATCCACCACCACCAGCAGTCCTTCCAAGGCAGCATCTTAACATTTCAAGCCAGCTAGGAAAGCTTCCAAGCACTGTATCTCTATCCCCTTAGTCTTGCTCCTGCTGTACAGGCTCAAGTATTATCACCCACAACCATGATGTTGCCACCAGCCCTGCCACCCATACCCACCCAGCGCACTGATCTGCCTGACCCTGGTGCAAGGTCTCCAAGGGAGATGCAGAGCTGGCCCACACTCTCCACAGGGCAGTGCTTTTATCCTCAGCTTTGAGCTCCTGCCTACTGATCCCCACCAGAGAAGCACCACAGCATCACTGGCAGACCCACTGTATGAGGAAGGAAAGCCATCAGTTCAGAAACAAAACAACAGTTTCTGGTGTCAGAGTTCCTCGTTTCACATCCTTGCACAAAACCCTCCTGACAAGAACTACCACCCCATAACTCAGCACCTCAGAGGCTCAGTGCATCCTACTCGACAATGACATTTCCACTCCCCTTCCAGACAGAGGACAGTATCCCCAGGTAGTGGAGAAAGCCACAGGAGAAGGATACGAGGCTGCAGGGAGAAGGACTGGCACTCCCCACACTTGCTCAACCTCACTATACACACATACCAGACAGTGATCCAGGCAGATGCTCTCCAGAAAAGCAGGAAGGGCCCAGGCTCTTGCTGCTGCAGGCAAGTTTGAAACACCCTCACCCAGCCCCCTGTGCTCTTCAACCTCTCCCCAGCCCACAGGGCACCAGAGCAGCAAGAAGGAAGGCAGAGCACAGGTCCAGCCTCACCTGACTCACCCACCTGCGAGGGAGGCATTCCCCACAGCTGCTACCAGACACTCCACCTACCCCTTCATCCAGGAAGGTGCACAGGAATCACTGCCCACACACAGACCTGGGGAAACAGGTCCCCAGCCTCCCCAGGAAGTTTATTGCTGCCACCACCAGGAAGCATGCAGCCTCTCCCAGACCAGTGTCAGGAGGCTGAAGCCAGAGTAACCTTCTCCCCAGTAAGGCCCCACTGCTACCTTAAGCCCTCACCAGCCAGCACCAGCATCACTCCTTCAGCTTTGCTTCAAGAGGAAGAGCTCAGCAAAGTTCTTTGCTCTAGCTGGGACCCAGGCAGGACAGCAGCAGACACTACCAGTGCAGTGCTACCAAGCACCTACGTGACAGGCTTCACTGGCAGCAATCTTCATAGGGCCTGGCACACACCATTCTGGCTCATCATTCTCTGCAAATCACTTTAGTGCAGCAACAGTGCTGGCTCTGTGCCTGCCCAGTCATACCCTCTCCACTTCTCCAAAGTGTGGAGTATCACCCAACCTCTCTGCAACAGCAGGGGGGTAGAACAGCTCTCCCCCTTCACCCCCCACCCCTCAAAGTACCCACTCCCCCAAGCAAGGCTCCAGAGCAGCCTACACAGCCACACACCCCAAGGACAGAGCACAAGAAGTATTACTGTGCTTCAGAAAGCACAGAAGGTGGTTCCTCACACCACCTTGGAAGCAGCTGCAGCAACAGGGCAAAGCCTGCTCAGGACTGATCCCCCACACCTCAGGTGCATCAGCAGAACAGATGCTCACCTTCCCAACCCAGAGTTTCAAGGCATTTAATAGCAAGTAATACTCACTTGTGGTATCACTGTGATATAATATTTAAGGTCCTGGGCACTGCCAAGATTATCCGCTCTCCACATGCAGCAGAGGTGAGAAAAGTGTAGTAGGAACTATAGCATCCTTGAGAGCCACTCAAGGCTCCAGCTGTGGGAAATGCAGTAAGTACAAGTCCTGAAAGCTGCCGAGCTTTAAGTTGCCTTAATGGCTAAGAGCAAGCTCCAAACTTGTCTGTCTAGTTTCAGCTTTCAACCACTACATCCAGCTACACCTTTATTTGCTAGATTGAGGAGCCCTCAAGAGTTAGTTCCCAGCAGAGGTACATGACTATTCAAGCTCTGTGTTTATCTTATCAAGCTGAATGAGTCAGCCTTACTATAGGTCTAGGGCAGAGACAAAACTCCTGCAGAGTACTTGCCTATTTTGGGCAGGCTAGGATGAGAAGATAGTTCAGTCACTGACAAGCTCAGAGCTACATCTCACACTGCAGGGAAACACTTGAGCTCAGGCACTACAGATTACTTTGCTGACCCTGATGCCAGCAAGGCTCCAGCATCACTGGCCAACTAGGACTCCAGCTCAAAACAATTCAGGGTACCAGGACAGTGGAGACTTGGGTGAGAAGACTCACACTGCAGTTTTGCCCTGACAGACCTGCTGAAGGCTGCAAAGAGCACACAGCAGACAAGGGTCATCCTGGCAGCAGCCTTGAACCCAGACAACTATCCCCCCAAGCAGTGGGAGAAGCCCACTTCAACCCAGCACTAGCACAGAAGTCCCCACCAGTGTGAACAGCAACAAGTCCCTCTTACTGCTGTGTCTTGTGAAGCACCTCCACCACACCTACAGCCATACATGTCACAGGGAGACAGGAAACATTGGACTTGTCCTGAGCATGGGCTCTGGCAAGCACTAGGACTTCTATCAGGGCAAAACCAGCAGTATTATGCTACAGGCCCTTATGAAAAGGACCTGTGCATTTTCCACAGCTTCCCTAGGCAGAACATCCTGCTGCAGCTAGAACCACCACATCTCCAGGGAACCCCCAAGGTCTTCAGGTCTTTGCAAGCCCTAGTATCCACACTAGCATGCTACACAGTCCTGCATTAGACAGAAGCTGCAGTGTGCCTTGCTCAGTGAACAGAAGCAGGTATGTCTCACCCTTCTGTCTCCCAGGGGCAGCCACTGGCCTTGGGGTGTTGGCAGTTGAGCTCCAAAGGGGGAGTTGTAGAGCAGGTCCAAACATTACCTTCACTAAGCAGGAGAATGCCAAGTACACTGGCCTGCCTGAGCCATGATGGCACCATGCCAGCCCTTCTGCTGCAGGCAGGGGTTTTCCAGCACAGAGCAGCATCTGGGAACCTGAACTCACCTCTGCCATTTCCTCTGTGTACAACACCAGTACTTGATGTCCCTCTGCACTTTGAGAGAGGTTCACCATCCATCCAGGCATCCGCTCTTACTGCCCTCCATGCTACACTGCGCATCACACACTGTAGGCATTTACAGCTCAGTGGTTGGTATCTGTCCTCTCTGCACAGGGTAGACACTCTCCTTTGACTCCTCCTGGATCCTGATCCTCTTGGGCAAGGAGCTGGGAGGAGATAGGGAACCCAAAGCTGAGCCTTGAACAGCTGAAGAGAAGAAAACAGGTCCAAGCATCCCAAAGCACCAGGAACCCTGGAGGGCCAAACACACCCTGCACAATACCTAGTGACCTTGCAACAAATCTCCTTCCACCTCTCACCAACAGGGTGTCACTCCCCCATCTCAGAGAGAAAGTTCCCACTATTTGCAAACCAGAGTATCAGGCCACATTCTGCCCCTGTAACCAACATCAAGGATTAGATACTTGCTTACACCAAGCAATGTGTACACTGCATATTTCCAACAAGCTACACAACTAATTAGTGCAACTTCAGCAAGAACAGCAAGGCCCTTTATAACCAGCCCCAGCAACCCAAGAGCAGTCAGACCACAGCATCATGAACCATGACACTGACAGAGACCAGAGCTCATCCCAGTTAGTTTTGTTAACAGCCTTGCAGGGTACATCTCTCCCCAAACAGCAACCATCTGCAAGCAACACTCGGCCCCAGCCATCCAACACCCAACACTCCTACCCCATCAGCATTTGAGTCAGAAATCAGCCTGTAATAAGTGTGAAAGCAAGCCACCTTAATCTCCCCACTATTTTAATTACAGGCAGCACTAAAACAGTCTGATAGGCGGCCACAGAGCTGCCACCCCAGGGAGAGCTGGCGCAGGGCCCTTGCTGAACTGGCTAAAGCAGGCCTGGCCCCTATGGGGATCCTAAGGGAGTAGCAATCCTCAAAGGTCAGGAGATAACCAGTTGGCCAGATATCAAACCAACCCACATCCCTGACCTACAAGCTGGCAGCAAGGCTTGCTGCCTGATGCAGCTCTGAGCTCCACAGCCTCTCAGGAAGACAGATCTTCCTCCCCCATCTCCCTACCACAGCACCTGCCCAGCTTCCTGGAGCTCCAGAAAGTCACTGTGGGGTCCAGCAAGGTGTGCACACAGCTCTGTGCACCCAGGGAGTATGTTTCCCAGCAGAGCTATGGGTACCTGTGGTTCACAAGCATCTGCCAGTAGCAGCTGCTGCTGTGGAAAGTGGAACTGACCAACCCAGGGTCTGGTGGCCCCAGACCAGGCACAGACAGGGCTGTGCACAGCAGACACTGAGGTTGGCACCTCAAACCATCACCAAGAGCTGTCAGTCACAGCTCCAGGAGATGCTTTCCTGAGCTTATACACAAGCTAATCCAGCAAGATGAGGAACCATGTCTGCCCTAAACACACAAGCAGCAAGGCAGTCGGAGCAAGACAAGAGGGAGAAAGAGCCTGGCCAGCCCTAAGCAGCAAAATCCTGTTCTTTATCAACTCTGCAGTGGGATGACTCTAAGACTAAAGTTTACCAAGAAGCACCGAAAACTGGATTTGGATCTCCTGCTGCCACTCTGTGCCCAGGTGAAAGGAAGAGGGGCCTGTAACCAGACAGTGCACACTTGCTTCACACAGAGCATCTCAGGACACCAGCTCAAGCACATGCAGCCAAAAGCACTCAACAGGAGAGCTATATTCAAGTACACCTGCATTACTGCTAATGGTTTCAGCGATCTGACTGAAGACTCAGTTAAGGCACTATTGTCCACATGCTACTAAAGTAATTTTTCTCCCTCTCAAGAGAAATCACAGCCTAAAGAGATGCCTGTGCACCAGCTCATAGGGCACAGAAGACCAGTCTGGCAGGAGACCATGAGCTGCTACGTTTCAAGTGTGGAAAGCCATACCAGCAGATTAGGGCAGAACAGGAATGTAGCTCTCCTAGCCTGGCACCTTGGCTCTAAGAATTTGGGGCAGAATCTGATCAGAGTTTGAAGACAACCAGTCCCAGAATTCTCAGCTCACAACATAACTACAAAGTCTACAAAGAAACTTCATGCTACCACCACCAGATCTTTTCCAACTTGAATCACATCCATTTGTCACTTCCTCTGGCTCAGCTACTTCATGCTGAATGTCAAAGGACATGGCTAACAGCCTGATGCCATATGCTCTGCATCAGTATACTGTTAAGTTAGTATAGGAGGACAAAGTCAGTATAGGAAAGAAGGGATGCAAACTCTCAAACCCTTGAAATGTAACAGCTCTTGCAAGAGCTGCCATTGCAGCTGCTGCAGGAGTTACACTGGCTCCAAGTGGCAGGAAATGACCCATCTGAAGTTGGAGTTTCCCCATCTTTACCAAGTGTGTGTTAATACCCCACCACTATCTCACACAGTGGCTGTTAAACCCTGAGGCCTTTGGATAGCATCCTACAAACAGAGTTTAAGCTCTCCCCTTCCCATGCTCACTGGAAGCAAGGAGAGCAAGATGAGACTCCCAAATCAGCACGCAAGCTCTGCAGAGCCTGGGCAGTCAGTGTGGTACCTCACAAGCTTTTAAGGGAAGGAGCAAGCCCATTGCAATAGGGTACTGGTAACCTTGTACAAAACCCAAGGCAGGTTATCAGACTTCAAGGTCCCACAAGAGCATACATTGCAGTAAAAAGGCCTACAGGCATAGCACAGTGTTTTTTCAGGGACAGCACCTCCCCAAGCTGATCAGGCAAGCTGTTAGAGTAGGCTTACTCCTTATCACATTCAATACTGGTGGCTGCATATTCAGGGCACTGATATCAGTACAGATGAGAGCAGTTGGGGAAAAAGCAGGGAAAAGGCAATATTAGGCAGAAAGTCTGACATAGCAAGGAACAAATTAGTAAAGTAGTGAAGGACTAAAAGAAACAGAGGGTGAGATACCTACAGAAATAGAAAATAAGGTTCCCAAGCTAACCACACTGAGCTGTGTCAACTCCCTCATGCAGCACCAGGTGAGGGGGGAAGGAGGTGGAGGTGGCTGAGCCCCCTCTCCGAAGTAATGGCACCTGGCAACCCCCCAGGGTGCACAGGAACGCAGACTCAGGAAGGACAGAACTAGGCAGGCAACAGAGGAGGGCAGGCAGGGCTAGACCAACCAAGGCCAACTCCCAAAACCTACTTCTAGAAATAGGTCAAGTCGTCTAAAGCCCTCTGGCAAAGAAACACAGAGCACCCCTATCTGGAGGTGGGACACACTGTACCAGAGCATTCATCTCTGATTTTAATCATTATGCAACTGCCTCACTACAAGGCTCCACACAGCAGTTCTGTAACCATTACACAGTAGTGATGACTGTGCTCTGTCCCATCTGGGCCTGCACATTAATTGGACAGGCACACCAAGACAAGATGGACATTAGAAGTCTACAAAGCAAGATGCAGAAAGGAAAGACTCCTAAAATCCCTCCAACAGCTCTATCTGGACCATTCAAGAGGTCCAAGTGTGAACCCAGAGCCACTTCTCATTGAGACAAGGGGTCACTGCCTGGAACTCACCATGACATCAGCTTCAGGCCCCCCTACCCTCCACACCAAGAAGGCAGTACAGTCATACAAACACCTTATAACAGGAGAAAGGGATGTTCTCTGACAATACTACAGACATCAGACTCCAGCAGCACAGTATACACACCACAGATCCCAATAGGCATAACACTTAATAGGCGCCACCTTTAACAGGGTTCACAGCCCTCCAGACACAAAAAAAAAGAAGCATTAGGCCCAATTATCTCCACACATTCAAAGCCAGGGCTGGTGCTCCTACTGCTGGTCCTGTACAGACAGGGAAAGCCTCTTAGGGTTAAGTAGAAGCAGCACAAGATATAAAACCATAAGTATACAGAGAAACTCTATTAAACCATGAGAGCAAGCTAGCTGATCTGATGCACAGGGTAAGAGCACTCCTTGCAGAAAGACTGGGGACATGCTGCCACAGCAACAGCTTACCACCCTGATCCATCCCACACAGAAGAATCAACCAGAAGTTAAATACCCTGTGAGACACTAAGGGAAATCAAGAACCATCAGACCCAGTTAGCACCTCCACCATCCCCAAGCCACTAAAGTCTCAGTTAGCATCCAGACACAGGCCCGCTGGTGAGGAGCTGGCTGTGGCAGCTGCAACTTGTCATCTGAGAAACAGCAGCCCCACAACTCCTGCAGGGAAGAGCTCTGGCTCCTGGGGACCAGTTCCTCCCTGCAGGAGCCCAGGCTGCCTCACCTGTTTGACTAGCAAGAACCAGACTTTCCACCCCAAGTGCTCCCACCATCTGACAGCCAGTAGGGCACATGCTAGCACAAATCCAATACAAAAGCATAGAAACACAGAAGATCTCTTGGGCCATCACAGGCACCACTCCCAACATCTCCTGCAAGCTTCTTCCTAAAGGAAAGATCTCACCCTGAGTGACTGTGCTGTAACCCCAGCAGAAAAGGGGAAAGCATTCACCCACAACCTTCAAGGACAGTGCCAAGCCAAGCATGCAGCAAGGCACCTGCTTCTGATGCCAGCTTTTCTCCACCAGGAGAGAAAGGAAACACTACACACCTTGAATAAGCTCAGTTATTTTCACCTCCAAAACATGGTGCAAGACACCTCTAGGTCAGAGTGAGTTTTTACTCTCCTAGCCTCAGTTTTAACAGTACTTTCTCTCATATTTCACTTCTGCCCAAAGGACCATATAATCCCCCCCATCTAGCAGACTTTCAGGAAACAGAGGCGAGAATATGACACAGGGCAGAACTGCAGAGGCCCAGGCTGTGTGGGTGGCATGGCTTAATCCCTACAGCAAGATGCAGCAAGTAGATGCTGTAACAGCTGGCATCATGCTACTTCTCATAGGAACAGGCTGTCAGCAGCAGCTCAAACCCATGAGCTAGAGGGGCTTCCTAGGAAAGAGATAAGACACAGCAGCCTCAGTCAAGCCCCAAGGCCTCAGCCAGCTTTTTGACTCTTCAAACCATCCTCAAGAAGCTGCCCAGCAGGTCTAGTGGGAAGGTCAGCTCCATCCAGCTAGGAATCTGCCCTGGCTGCATTCTGGCAGAAGAGAAGGTGGTCATTTTGGGGCAGCACAGCAGGATGGATGCACTGCTGCACAGGCAATCCTGGTCTCCGAGAGGGGAAGAGATGCTCTGAGGGAATGTACTAGCAGGGAAAGTGCCCTGTGTTATCCGATGCTGCCCACTGAGCACAGGAAGGGGGATTCACCCCACTTCCTGCCCTTAGGACTCCAAAACCAAGGTGGTCAGTCACAGGGAAAGCACCTGACAGTCCCCCCACAGGAAGCAGCCTGGGCACCGAGGCATACAGACTGCCACCCCCAATGTCTCCCCTCCTGTCACAGTGCCTATGTATTTACGCCGTCTCATTTAGCTTGATACAGAAATCAAAAAGCAGCTTCCCCAATTGCCCCTTCATTACAGCAGAGGAACAGGCCCACATAAGAGACCTACAGACCAAGCCCAGTACTGCCTGTGGAAGGTCAGATGAGCATTTGGCCAAGGTTATTAAACCTGCAGTTGCCCAGCAAGTGCAGACCCCTGTGCATGACCACAAACCAGTCCAAGGTAAGCTTGCAGCCAGGCTACTGCTGCCACCAGGAGGGTGACAGTGACCTCCTCCTCCTCCCACCGACGTTCCAGAGCAAGGGCCAGATGGAGGCCAAGCACCTACACGAGCCAGCACTCAAAGCTAACATTGTGTCACAGCAGCGGGGGAGGCCTGGTACCGCCACCCTGCCCAGAGGAGGAGGGAAAAGCCATCTCAATGGTACATTGATGCTGAGGGCTGTGTAGGAGAAAGCTCTCCGGCCACTGAGCAGCCAGCCCTGCCGCCGGAGGCTGCTCTCACCCTGCTGCAGCGAAGCCCCGGCACACCACAGCCCTCCAAGCCGTTCAACGTCCCCACAGCTTTCAGCCAGGGCCGAGCCCAGCGACCGCACCAGGGCGGAGGGTGCCGGGGAGCCGAGCGCACTCGGGGTCCCTGGGCACCGCCCCGCACGGGCCTTACCCCCCACCCCCAGCGAGGCGGCTCCGGCACAGGCCCCCAGCCCCGCATCCCTATGCTGGCCGGAGGGAGCTCCGAGTCCCGCAGGGCCCCCCCTCGCCCGGGAAGCGCGGGCGGCTCCCGGCAGGGCCTCGGGGTGAGGCACCGCCGGGGCCTACCGCCGCGCCGGGCCCCGGAAGCGCGGTGCCGCGGCCCGCTCGAGCGCCGGCACCGCCGCCGACGGGGCCTGTACGGCCGGGCCCGGGGCTGCCGCCCGGCTGGGGCTGCGTACCACCGCCGAGGTGACTGGGGGAGGTTAAGCCACCTTCCAGCGAGCCCTGGCCGCGACCAGCCCCAGCAGCTGCCCCCAGCCCCACCAGAAGTGCCAACATGGCAATGCCGATCCCCCTCCCTGAAGCTGTGCAGCCGCCAGATCTCGATGGAGAGGAAACAAACCCCTGCTCGGGGCTCATCCCTGCCAGCAGCAGGGAGGCAGTCCTGGCACAGCCAGGACCCCGTCCCCGGCACAGCCACCAGGCAAAGACCTGCCAGGCCATAGGCCAGGTTGTTTGTGCCCTGGCACACAACCAGCGAGGAGAGACAGTCCTTCCTTCTGGCAGGCTAGGAAAGCATCCCAAGCACCAAACCGAGACAGTACAGAAGGGACAGCTCTGGCATATGACTGCCCCAAAGGAGGGCAGCCCAGCTGTTGGAAAGGAATTACGCCCTTCCCTGGGCACCCCGGACCGTGCTCTGGGACAGTGGCACTGGGCTGTGAGCCGGGGGCTCTGGGGAGTACTGCAGCTCCTCACACCATCAGGACCCAGCTGCTCTTAAAAGCCACTTGAAGAGCCCAGCTTGGACTCCACTTATCATCCTCCTTCCAACACAGGCAGGTGCACACACTGCTGGCCTGTCACAGGCATCTACACTGCTACTATAGTTATACCCCCTCCAGGGGGGTGACAGCCTCCACTAGCACCTTCCTGCCTGGTGGCAGCCCCACCCAGCCTCGCCACCTGCCAAGAGCATGTCACAACACCCATCCCGCCCATCAGGCCAGTCTCTCCAGACTCATCCCTCCACCGCTTTGGTGAGGGGCACACCACCCACCTCTTCCCATGCCCCAGAACATCCCAGGTGGAGGGACACAAACACACCCACACAAGCCTCCTCCAGCCTCTACCACTCCTGCAGGCTGTTTAGCAGGTGCCAAGCCAGCACATGGCCCCACCAGGGCAGGGCCCACCACCCCAGCAGGCAAAGCTGCAATCCCAAAGCAGATAAACCTCTCTAAGGCCTCAGCCCTCCCCTGCTCTGCGACAACCTCAGCAAACAGCACCAAAAGCCCTTCCAGCACACACCAACAGCAAACCCCAAGCCACCACCAAGCTCAGACACCTCCCTCCTCCCAATCCCCCCCCCCTCCCCCCCAAGAATCTAAAAGGACCCCTGGGAAAGACCAGGCACCCCCAGCCCAGCCCCACCATACAGGGCTGGACGCCGGGCCCAGCACCCACCGTCCCGGCTGAGTGGGTGGGTGGGTGGGTCGGTCAGTCAGTCAGTCTGTCTGTCTGTCTGTCTTCCCCGCCCCCAACGTGTACACAGCCTGCCCGCACACACTCACCATCAACCGCACCCCGCTCTACCCGCCACCACCGCTGTCCCTGCCCTTAAATGGGGCTGCCCTACCCCCCTCGACGCTGCCGATTGGCCTCCGGGGTTCGAGTTCCGCCCTCCAGGGCGGAGCTCGCCTCCCGAAGCCAATCGGCGCTAGCGTCGCTGCCCGCCCATTGCGTAGCCGCGCCCACGGGAGCAGCGCCTGGCGGGCCGGGGCTGCGCAGAGCCCTGACATTTTGAGGGGGGGCGGTGCTGGCTTTTGGGGCGGGTTTGGCTGATTTTTAGGGGCGAGGCAGCTGTCTGGGGAGACCGAGGAGGTGGATGGGCAGCAACAGGAGGGAAAAAATGGCAAATGGCTGGGAAAAGGCTGCGGGTTTGGGCAGGGTCTGGGTGGGGTCTGGAGGGTTGGCTGGCGGGTGGTGGTGAGGGCATGAGGGAAATGGCGGAAAGAGGGCCCTGGCGTTGCTCTCACACCGACCTCCACTTTCTCTGCTGCTCGTGAGGTGGAGCCAGTCCTCTCGCAGTCCAATGCCATCTCGACATCTGTTTCAAATGGGAGTCACACTCCTCCTCTGGGTTCGCACGAGATGGCTGTTGTCCACCCCAGCAGAAGCGGCAGCACGGTGGGCAGAGGGGCCCGGCAAAGCCTGGGTCATCAACTGCAGCCAAGGCACAGCATCCTGGTCACTCACAGGTGGTGACCTGACCCCCACATGCATCTTCACAAGAGTTCAGTGTCAACAGGAGGTCCTCAACGTGGATGGTTTAGATGCACTCTTCCAGTCTTACACTTTCAGGAGACAACCAACTACAGACCAATAAACAAGTGGCACATACGCTCATTTTTTTCCCAGTGACACCACAACAGGTATTGCGAGCATTTGGAAACACAGGACAGGACACCCCAGAGATGCTAAGTCTCGCTGCATGCTGTTTCCAGCACCACTTCGTCTTGTGTTGTCTTCACAGACTTATCGAGGTTAATCTTAAAAAGTGGCTGGGCTTTGACTCACGCTTTTCTGATCTGATCTGAAGGCAGTTTCAGAATTCACTATTCTAATCGTGAGGAATCATCTCATTTCCAGCTTAATTTGATGCACAGCCAGTTAATATCCATTTGTTCCTGTGCCAGCGTTGTCTTTTATCTCACATAGGTCCTTGCTTTGGTATTTATGCTCCAATGTATTTGTAGACAGCAATCATCTCCCTCTCAGCCATTACATGAAAGACTAAACAAGTTTTTCCAGCGTTTTCTTACTAGCCAGCCTGTCCCTGTACCTAATGCCATGGTAACTCTTCTGACCATGCTGCTGTTCAAGTTCCCTCTCCTGAAGGCGGGTGACCAGGAGTGGTCACAGACCTTGTGCTCACCTGGTGAGAATTCCCCATCTGGATACAGCCAGGGCTGCATTCGCCCTTCTCAGTCCCGCTTTGCAGTGACAACTCAAGAGTAATTCTATGGCCAGTTACTCCTGTAACTCCTCTTCTTCAGGTGCTTGCAGCTCAGAAAGTCCCCCAAGTGAAGTAAAGAACTGCACTCCTGGTGATTTTCATGCCTTTTTTTGGTGGTACAGCATTCTTTTACTTTCCCCTACAGTGCCAATGCACCACAACATTCTGATTTCATCAGATTACACCTAATATTTGTGCCAGTCCTTAAGGAAATCAATTTATAATAACATCTACACAGTACCTCAGTAGTGACCTTCTGCGTGTCCTGATATGCTCCCTTTCACCAGGCTCTGCTTTCATCTTGACCTTAACCACTCCTTCCCACATGAAATTCCTGTGCTTGTTTCTGCTCCAACATCTACCAAGGTTCCCAACTGGTCTCAAGGTTCCCAGCTGCTTCCCTGGAGTCTGCACAGGGCCTATAGCTTTATAGAAAGGGGTTTTTTAACTATCAGGTTAGTCAGACATAATAGACTATATTTCATCTCACTTGCCATTTCCTGTCCATGTGCTGCATTACTCTTTAATTGAATACTGTTAAAATCAGACTGGCAGGCCTGCAGCTGTCTGGAACACTCTTTCTCCCTTGTTAAGTATAGGCATCAGTCTTGTTTGCTATTCCCCACTTCTTTTCCTTTTTCGTCTTCCTTTTATGTTGCACCATTACTCTATTTTTAGTTGCTTTGCGGTCCAATTCAGTGGAAATCTTGCTAGAGTTTTTTGTCATGAAATAAGAGATCACCAGTGGATGCCTTCACACTCCCTACTAGATACGTTTCCACTTTGTATCCCACATCTCATCGCTTTCTCCAAGCATTCCTTGTCTCCTCAGGATCCGCCCTTGCTGGCAGGCTTGTCAGGCTCTAACAATGAACCCCAAATTGCACAACCCAGCCTCTTCCTGCTATTGGAATAAATTTCCAGGTCACTCTCTTTTCTTCTGCTGTGGATGCAGTTTCTTTCTCCTCTCTCTTGAGTCCTGGACTCTGCTTCCCTGTTGTGTCTGCTGTCTACACCATTATTCCTGTGCTGTATTTGCTCATGAGTTTTCCCTTGCTACCGCATCTTCTGTTTCTCTCCTTAATTCTCTAACACATCGAATATATTTTTCCATTTTATTTCTCCTTTATTAGTTGTTTTTTCTTTTCACACTTACTTGCTTTGATGGGTTACCTTTGTCTGCATGTCTGCCTTTTTTTTACTTCTCATGCTCAGCAGGTGTCTGCAGTTCCTCGGTGTTCCCCCTTCCAGTCACATCCCTGACCTGCAGCGGCCTGGGCAGGAGCTCCAGCTGGCGCGAGGACCCTGGTCTGCCAGAGCACCCTGTCTGCAGGCAAGTGGATCCAGCGCAGTGCTGTCCCAGTTACAGCTGGCCGGGAGAGTGACGCAGAGTGCCCCCCTAAACCTCGGAGATGGGCCTCCAGCGAGGACTCGACTAATCTGCTGCATGTTGTGGATCTGGGTTTCTGCCTTTCGGCTTCTTTGGAAGCAGGGTAGCACTGGCACACGTAGCAAAGAAAATCCCTCAAAAATAAGGGAGGTGAGGGTGAGGGAGACAAGGCCAGGGTGATGTGACCCATCATGTACAGCCTGATGTTCCCGAAGTGTCTGGAGAGAGACTTCTATAAATGGATAATCTGCTGCTTCCATCTTGAGTCCTGCCTGTGCGACCTGAAATCTGGGAGAACAGCTGTATGCAGCCAGCCAAGCGTGTTGCTCTGACTGCAGCGTGGACTGCCAAACCAGAGATGATGTCACACACCTGCACAAGGGTATCCTTCCTGCACCAACCACTCCTGCCGCGGGCAAAGCCCTACGGGTCATTAACTCTTCACCTGCAATTCGGGAAGCAACCTGGCTGTCGTGCTCTTGGTCGCAGCAGCCTGGACTGCACCAGGCTCCAGTTTGGGAGAACTTAAGCTCATTCCTCCATTGCTTATCCTGGAGAACAACACACTGTTTCCACTGTAGCTTTAGTGAGGGTCTTGCTGATCCTTCTCAACACGGAGATCCAATCAGGTGGAGGTGGGTGTGGGTCTCTGCACTGCTCCTTTCCGTTGTTCCCTCCACCAGTCCCTGTCTTCTGCTTTCTCCTTGCTTCTTGCAGCGCCAGGTGCGCCTCTCTTTCTCCTTGTTGCTCTGTCTTGGTGCAAAAAGCAGGCGTGCACTAACGTAATCTGCTGAAGGCGCAAAGATGGAAGCCATCATCATGCAGAGCATTATCAGACTATCAGATGGGAAAGTCTGGAGGACCTAAGCAATGAAAAAGGAATGAAGTTCAATTAAAGGTTATGACCTTAGAGATTAGTAATGATAATTTCTTCTGCATGTGATGACAGATGCTTGTGCAGTTTCTCAGTGTTGCACCTTTTCTGGTGCCAGTCTTGAAGAGTGGCTTAGGATCACTATGCAGCTGGGTGGGGAAAAGAGAGGGGTTTCAGCCCATCCAGGTGCTAACTTTCTCAGTTTTTCTGACAGAGATGGAAATGCCCCAAATTGCGGCTTTCTGGGGAACTAAAATATCTTTTTGATCATGCCTGATTTATATAGTAAGCTTATATTCTCTTAGTCACTGAATTTATAACTATGAATTTATTTTTTTAAAAATACTGAAAAATTGAATCGTGAGCTTCTTATGTGGCAAAAACATTGACACTATTCAACTTGAAAAATCTAAAAGATAATAAAAAGACCAAATTAATTTAGTGAAATTAAACACATGTGCACTTGGCCCTGTAATTTTTCAGTAATGTGTTTGACATAGATACCTAGCAAATTCACCTACCTTATTACACTTGGGGAGTGAAAAGACAATTTCCAGATCCTCCCATCCTTTTCTTTATAATCCTGAAAAGCCAGCAATTTTGCATGTGATCAGATAAAACCACTGAATGTAAATTGGTTTTCTAATGTTGTTTAACCCTTCTCCATTTCTGCCAAGGCTGGACCCTAAAGCACTATCAATGACACATCATTGCTGCACACCTTCTCTGTGACTCCGTGACAAAAAAATGACAAGTTGATTACGCTAGCAACTGCAAAACATCCAAGAAATGCTCCTACGCCACCTCTGTCTATACTGAGAGAATAAAACAAGTCTTTCATGGCCACTAAATGTGGAGACAGATGACACTACTTGGAGACTGAAGGACCATTAAATGCCATGATGTCAGTTTGCGATTTCAACAAATGGAGGTGGGCAGATAGGCCATGCTCGACTGTGCATCCTTTGCTAAGCTCAGGATGATGTGCTGCCTTCTTCCATGGCTGATACCAGCATTAAGTGACTCATCTTGTGCAAACTTTTGTCTGTTTATTTATGCTGATCACATCATCCTGGCAGTAAAGGCCCATTACCCCACCGCTGTCAGTGTTGCCCTCTTCTCCTTCAGCCAGAAGAAATACCTTCAGTCCTGGAATCCAAAGTCCCTAGAAGCCCCTCAAATTACTAGGAAACAACTCTGGAGCCAGCAGGCATGAAATCACCCTGCTGAAATCCCTGCTGTAACATGATGCTGTAGTTTTACTTTAAAACATTACCTGGAAAAAGGCATACTGAGAGATAAAAAGGAAGGTAGAAGCATCACCTGGAAGCTTGCAGGCACCTTGATGGTGCGCTGGAGCACAGATGTTTTGATGGCAGACTTTGACCCTGGTGTTTTTAATTGTTGGACTTTGCCTGCCAGCTGGGGTGGGCAGCACACATGACTGCAGTTTCTTGCCAGGATGAGAATTCTTGATAGCTGCATAAAAGCCAGCAAGCTCTCCAGTGTGAGCCCTGACACCCACCCTCTGCAGGTTGGCAACATCACCCCAGCAATGCGCGACACACTGGGGGCCTCCACAGACACGCCAGAAGTCTTAGCCCACTCTGGACCTGCTAAAGCATCCCCATTTGTTTCTCTGACCTGTAGGATGACATTATGGAATAATGGTGCTTGTTCCAAATCCACCCAAATCCTGGGTGGGGAACAGGCAGCAGAGCCATGGCCAGATCAAGGCACCAGAGGAGACAAAAAGCCTGGAGAAGCCCGCTCTTCAGTGCCTCTGCATGGCAGCAGGCACAGCTGGGCCAGCTCAAGGCCCAGAATGGAGTGGTGGGAGGCTGGAAAGGGTCAGGAGGTTTGGGGACTTCAACACATGCAGCACAACAGGAGTCTTCAGTCACTAGTGCAAGCATTTGTGACTGTCCACATGCAGCGTGCCATGGCAGAAGACCACTGCAGCTCTGTGAGCTCTCTCTGTGGTAGGGACCTGAAAACTGCCCCTTCTCAGGGAGCTTTCAAGGCTGTCTCACGGGCACATGGTCCTGAAGAGAGAAAATGTAGGTGATGGAAAAGCCCTGGTCCTGCTCATCCCCAGAATCTCCCTTTCCATCTGAAGCCATTTCATTTCATCTCCGTGATTTAGAGCCCACAGGAGTTGATCGGCTCTGGCAACTTGTCCCAGACTGCCTGGAGCCTGAGAGAGCAGCTTGGCAAAGCCAGGTGACTTCTCCATCCCCAGCAGGCAGTTGAGATTACAGTCAGATTTGGTGACTTGACAACAACATGCCACGCTCCACAACGGCATCCCAGGATGGCCCTCCTAATGTGTGGTGCAGCAGCGCCATACAGCTCCATGGAGCGAACAAAGCCAGAAGAAAAACCCCTCCCAAATGCTCAAGGCTTTGCTGGCAACTTTCCTGGGGAGGCTTCGCCTTGACCTGAAGTGTCCACAGAGTCGTGAGCAGAGGCTGCCCAGGCCAGGCGTCCCAGGTGCTGCACCCCAGCCGTGGGGCAGCGAGGCAGTGGGCAGGCACTGGTGCAAGCTGCCAGGCGTCAGGCAGAGCACGCTGCTGGTCGCTCTGCAGGGACTAAGCCACAGAAAGGACATTGTCAGAGCAGAGGATTGTTCTGGGAGAACAGGCCACACAAAGAGGGATTGTTTTGCTGTGAAACGAGGCCGTGTTTTAGCTCCAGCCAGGGCTGGGCTTTGCCTGCCTGTCCAGGCTGCAGGCTGGCAGAGGATGCTGCCTGCTCCCCGGTGGCTGCCATTCTCCCTGGCCTGCCTGGTATCTTCTCTGCTTCTGAGCTTCTCCACTGGTGCAGTCAGCAGCACAGTGCATGCCCTGAGACCCACAGTGGGTGGGGAAGAAAAGGAAATTGAGGGATAAAAGAACTCGTGGCAGGTTCTGCCGTGGGCTCCCACACCTGCCTGGCAGATCCGAGGGGCATGGGGGCAGGGGAAAGCAGCAGTGGGGCAGCTCCCATGGCGAGGGGCTGCAGCGTTTCTCCCAGATAGCCAGGAGCAACCATCCCCCCTTGAAGGGAAAGATATAACCAGGAGGGAAACAGAGATATGCAGTAAACTGCTCTGAGATAGTGGGAAGAGAATGTAGTGGCCTCCTTTCTGCAAATACTCACCTCTCCAAAAGGTGTTGTGGATGGTGAACATCACAAGCCTCCTTGGATGCCCCCATGCCTGCACTGTGTATGTGGACAAGCATCTTGCACTCGAGCTCCAGCAAGACTCAAAAAGCATAGGAGAGGGAGCTGCGTGCTCAAAAAGTGGTTGGAGCATTCCTATTAATTCCTATTTTTTTTATTCCCTACGTGAGTGAATACAAACAGTCAAGAGCGACGATGGGCGCACCCACAGAGGCTTTTTGTGAGTCATTCCTGGCTTGGCAGCTGCTGTGGGGCTTCAGCAGCCCAGGGCTGCCGGTCCTGCTGCCCAGCTCCTCCTGCCCGCAGACCCATGCTGCCCAGCTCCCTGCCCAGCCCTGAGCTCTGCAGCATGGGGCTGCACATGATGTGCGCTCCCCCAGAGCCCCACGCAATTGAGTCACGACCTGGTGCGTTGTTCAGCTGACTGGAGCAAAACAGGCTGCGCTACGATGATGATGATGACTGTGGCTGTTTCTATCACTGCGGTGCCCATGGGAACCTGAATATACAAAAACGAGACAGCCAAAATTATGGCTTTTTGGCCCCACTTACGCAGAATGCATTTCTCAAGGGGCGTACAAACCAGTCCTGTATTAGCTACTGCCATTAGCTCTTTAGGCAGTGCATTGAAGTCCCGCCACGCTGCTGCAGTAGAGCAGGAGACAAGAGCCATCTCTTCCATCCTACACAGCAGGACCCTGACTTCAGTACTGCATCAGTACCAAAAATAAACTTCACGTAAACATCCACTGCACGCTTCAAAGCCCAGTTCCCGCAGGAGCAGCACGCATCCATGCTGCGTGCCAGCACAGGCAGAGCCCAGGACTGGCACATGACAGTGGGAGACAGACACATCCCACCAAGGCCACCTGGCAATAGGCATAGAAGGGGGAGGTCTGGGTTCAGAAGAGGACATCCTGGGAAATGCTGGAGCTTTAAAATAACACCCACAGACAGCAATGATGCCCCTTTGGCCCAAAGCATGGCCAGCAAACACTCAATGAAAAAAATAATGCAGAAGTACCCTAGGGCACAGTCTTTACTCAGAGGAAAGGAGCTGCCATGCCAAGTGGGACCTTAGCACCACTGCTAATTCAGTGCAGAAACTGCTTGGACACGATGGTAGCCAAGGGAGAAGCCTTGTGGCAAGCAGGTAAATCAGTGACAGAATCTGAGCAGCAGTGACAAGATAGTCGCTGCAGGAACCACAGTTCTTGATCCCCTGACTTTGGAAAATATGCGTCTCAGTCAGAAAAATACATGCAGTAATTTCCTTTCTTTAAAAAAACCACACACACACACACACACACCAAAAAAAAAGACAACAAAAGCTCCTTCAGAGAAGCCAGCCAGCACACTTTGCATTACTCTTATGTGCTTCCTCATGTACAGGGTTACCCCTGAGCAAATTGCAGAAGGTTTTCATTAATTTCTAAGTGCAGGTTTCCACCCAGGCAATGTTCATGGATCCAGCCAGAGAGCTACAGTATCATAAGGACAATAAATAAACCGTGGAGTCACATCAGCCTGGACTATTTTTATGGCATATATTACAAATACATCCAAACATCCCATCTCTCGAGTGTGTACTTTTACTACCACAGCATCTACATGAGGTACAAAGTGGTAACATTTCACTTCTAAGATAGATGAAGATTTATTGCACTCAGTTGGAACGAGGAGCTCCATGGGATTTTTCCAAAGCGCCTGTATATTCATTTGTAGGCACCAGTTGTCACATAGACATGCTCTAGCTCTCCTAGGGCCACCAAGCTCTTTGGGGGACCCCAGGGGAAAACAGAGAGCCAACTTGGGGTTTCTGCTTCCACCACTTGGCCATTTTCCCTCCATTTGTGCCTTTGACTTTCAAGCAGTTTCTGAGCTTTTCAATGACTGGTTCAGAGGCATGTTTTGCTGCTGTTTCCATGTGTTTGTCTCTCCTCTGTGAGCTGCAGGTGATGTTGCTTTGGGAGCTATGCAGATGCAAAACTTGGCCTGCTGCCTTTTGGCAGCACACACCCCATTATGTTGCTTCTTCGCATAAAAAAGTGCTCAGGGTCCCTCAACCCAACCATCAGAAGACTTCTCCTTTGGTCAAAGACGTTTCTGTCAGAAAGGTCATAGCAGGAGAATGGAAACCAGGCCCCGAGTCCACACCGAGACCCTGCCTTCCTGCCTCAGTTGCGGAGGGCTGCCTTCCACTCTTAGTACAGAGAGTGGAGAACTGCAGAAGTTCCCCTCCCTCAGCTGTCCCCCTGATCTTTTCAGTCACGTCTCCCCTCACACCTTATGTACTACACCTCCGCTGTAAAGGCTTAATGACACCCACTTAAAAGATCTGTAGGTTAAACAAACAAACAAAACTGGGTTTTGGTTGTTGTTTTTTTTAAACAAAAGAAGACACCTGTGTGCACATCTCTGCTTGGGAATGGGGCAAGAGAACAAACATGCGGGCAGATGTTAGTCGTGCTGATCAGTCAATGCAGAGAGATACAGGGAAGTGGTGGCACCACACTGAGCTTCATGGCTTCCAGAGGCAAAATGGCCCAGGGCAGCAGTAGGACAGGCTGTGGGCACCATCCAGCACAGCTGTATGCATGATACAGGCTGGGAACGGTGGGACTGCAGATAGCTGGGCAGGAAGGAAAGACAATAAATATCTTGCTCCTGCATTTGGGAGGAAGCCAGATGAAGCATTCCTGTCACGAGGGTGAAACGCTTTCCACTCTAACAGTAGCTCAGGAAGATGTTAAACAACAGTTGCATATGGCAGTGTTAAGAACTCAGCAGTCTGGGTATCCTGCATCTCAAAATTAAAAAAAAACCAAACCACCTGTACTTAAAAATTTGTTTTTAAAAATCCAAACAATTAACACTGGCATTCAGTAAGACGAGGAAGCCTGGAGAAGCTCCAGAGAACAAGCAAGCTGATGTTATGCCAAAAAGTAAACAGGATGGCCTTGTAAACAGGTGTGTCTGCTCGACAGTCATCCCATGCAAAATAATGACTGAAAAATATGCGATTGTATCAATAAAGACTGAAAGCAGAGAAATATAAATACCAATCATCAGGGATTACAGACAAAAAAACATGTCAAACTAACATGATAATTTTTGTGGCACTGTATACTCTTAAATATCGGAGAGCGACCTGGCCAAGTGTGAGGCAGCAGAGGAGATGCTCCCCAGGGAACTGCCACCAAGGATGTGTTTCTAGCAGGGACCGCTAGATAGTGTAAACCTGATGACCTGGATGGAAACGAAGTCATGATGAGTAAAGCATGCTGTCCTGGGAGCTGGGGGCACATCAGTGATCTGGAGACCTTGGGATCCCGGGGGCAGCAGGGCCACGCAGCAAAAGGTGTCCATCCTCTGCACTAGATGCAGATGTCTTAGGGGGGATGCGGGGACTTGGGGGGCCAGAGCAAACCAGTGCCCATGCTCTCCATCACACTCCCACACCTGAGCTGGGGACCAGACATCCAGGCAGCGCCTGCTGTGCTAAGGCTGGGCCTCCTCCCTGCCAAAATTATCCTGGGATTGGACAAGGCAGGGAAAAAACCCCTTGAGGGCTCAGCATGGCAGCACATTCCATGCTCGAAGGGAGTGTGCGCTTCCCTGATCACCTGCTTGGCCCCTGCTGTGGCGGGGCACAGACAGAGCCTTTGCCCTGACCCAGCGGGGCTGTGCTTTTATTCTGACACAGTGCACCAGGAATGGTCAACCTGTTGGACTTGCAGGCCATGGTGACAAGCAGTGGACCATGAATTTCCACAGTGACTTTATGGGTAAAAGGCCTGTTCCTGTTCCCTGTTTAAACATTCAAGCACTGGCAGCGACGGGATAAGAAGTTAAAGTTGCTCTGCATTTGAAATTCCCATTCCCACAATTAGAATAGTGTGTCCTAGTCCAGTGTCCCAAAGGACACAAATGCATAAGATTTGGACAAGAGCCAAGAAGTGGAAAATGGAAAATATGCCTTAAAGGAAAAGGGACTTTCATCAGTTCAGTTTATCGTAAAAAAGGATCAGGAAAGCTTGGTCATAATATCCGACTCCTCTCTCTGAGACTAACAACTCAGGGGCTCACTCCCTGGCTGAGAAGATCCAGCAACTTGAAGGGAATTAAAGAAATGCAGCCTCAATATCAGGTGCAGTCGGAAAATTAACCTTTAGAACAAGCTACCAGCCACTGTAGTAGAGACATAGCAGTTCAAGATCAACTGTTTTCCTAACTACAGTGCTCTAATTTACACAAGAACTAATTCAGGGCAGCCTGTGTCATGCAGGAAGTTACGCTGGCGAGCCTAGCTGGCCACCCCAGCTCTATAATCTATGGAAAAAAGCCCTGCCTGTATTTCCCTTTCTCCTGTCCAAGTGTGTGAAAGGTCTGGCCTGCCCCACTGGATGTGTTTTCGGGAGAGCCAGGTTAGCTGGGTAGCAGGCAGCCACGCTCTGCCTGCGTCCCAGGCTGCCTGAATCACCCCTGCCAGCCGCTGGCCCCAGTGCTCCTGCACCGAGACATTTTAGCTTTATAAGGAAGGCAGTCTGGGGGGATGAAATTGAAACAGCATCTTGGAGCTGAGGCTCCATGGATGACGAGTGCCAGGGATCTAACACGTGTTCCTCTGCCTTCCTTCCCGACCAAAGCAGGGACATGAGACAGAGCAGGGAACAGCTGTCCCCACGGTGCAGCCCATCACAGGGCATAGCCCTGCAGGCTCTTGACTCTCCTCCATCAGGCTCCAGGCATTGCACAAAACCCTCACAGTGGAGCCAGCAGCATGCTCCTGCCTTCACACCAGCTCCCTGCTCCCGAGAGAGCCAGGAGCTCTGCGTTCATTAAGAGCAAAAAGCAATCCCATCAGTCTGGCTGGGCTGGTGCCATTGCAGACACGTCACTGGGCTCATTCATAGTGGAGCAGCTTTGCTTATCGTATAAGCTGCTTGTGCATCCAGATCAACTTTCTACTTCCCAGCTCAGTGCTTTTCAAGGTCCTGCACATCAAAATTGGTCAATAACAGCCCTAGTCACAGCTTTATGGAAGGTTTTGTTTTGGGAGAACGGCCCAAGGCCTCCACAAATAAGCTGGATCTGATTAGTTCAGAGGCAAGCAGTGCAGGAGCAGCTGCAGGCTGTATCTGCTGAGTGGAGATTTCCTCACCCATAAGATTGCTGACAGATGCTGTTGAGTAAAACACAGTGCTGGCTTTCACCGCAAGTCAAAAGGGAAGTCCAGGCAAGAGCAGCAAGAAGCACAACAGTTGTCTTTAGGATAGTGCTGTATGTACTGACATGCTCAGTGGCATGCGTCCCCACCCTTTATTCTCAGAGGAATCTTTCATTAGGCAGATTGTTATTGTTACAGCTCAAGGGCAGAATGTAGAACAGGGATTGCTTCATAATTCCCAGCTCCAAAAAGAAATGGGCCAGACCTCAAAGCCTAGCCAGTTCAGAAGTGCCACGGTCCTGAGCAGACTGAAATACCTCTCTGAAGTGACAAATTAATCCTGAAGTAGCTAAGAAACTTGTTAGGAAACACAGAAGCAGACAACCATGGAAGTGAAATCAGATCCAGCTGGGATTTGCAGCAGCATCAGAATGCAAAAGCTCTGGGCTTCTGGTCCTGAAATGCTGCCTTCTTGCTGTGGGCCTTGTAATAGTCTTTCCCAGTATTTTGCTTTCTGGGGAATAGTCATAATGGGTTTACAATGAACAAGATGTTTACTGCTTATGTTTGTACCCTGCTGACTCACTTTATAACAGCTCTTTAAGCATAAGCCTGCAGCTCCAGCACTCAGCCTCCCAACATTTTCTGTGTATTTTAGATTGGAGTGCTCTGTAGCCTTACCCAAAGGGAAATGAGAGTCCTTATGATCCAAGAGATGGACACCAGTGTCTCAGTGTGCATAGCAAGGTCTTTATTCAACAAGAGGGAGTAAAGAAAGAACATCCCAAGTGAACAAGCAGAAGCAAGGAGCAGAGTGCTCCATGCAGCTCTTCAGGTTCTGTATCAGGAAAAGGTAGTTGTCCTCCAGGCCAGACCTGAAGAAGATGGGATCAATAACAGAAGCACAGTCCTCTGCTCTGACTGAACAGAGAAGTACTTATGTCCAGGAGACATGGCCACTAGCAGCTCCACACAGCCACCCAGCACTAAATAAAACACAGGGAAGAGCCTCATTACCCCTATCTCCCTGGATATGGTGTGCGGATATGTGAAGGGACTCGGAAATCCTAGAAGGAATCCAGGTATGGTGGCTGCAGCAGGAACAATGCTGGTAACTGCTGTTCCCTGGGTCTCGTTCATCTCAGCTCATCTCTGATATGGATGCATTGAGGCAGATTTGATGTTTGTTTTTATGCCACTTGGCATTTTTCCTGAAGAGAGAAAAAAGAAAAAGCAGTGCAAAATTGGCTATATGAGAGGTCATTTGCTCAGGAGCATGCAAGACTCACAACAGTCCTGTCTGGGCTTTTTCTGTTCCACTCCAGGTACCACACTAGGCTTACCTGCTACAGCATCTTCCAGCTTCTGACCCCACACAATCAATTTCTTCTACAAATTGGCATCTCTCTCTGTTGAGAAATCTCCTTGACAGTTCCTGTGTCCCCCTGCTATCCCCTCAAATTCTATCCTTGTTCTATCTTAAACAAGCCCTACTCTTTGTCAGGAGGCTCCTACGGGAGTATGGGACTTGTTCAGTCTCACAGAAGTTGCTGGCAGCAGCACTCACAGAAGTACCCAGACTGGTTTCCACTTCCATTTCAGAGAGGCAAACACAAGAGCCTGTATCCCCTTCCATGTGGCATTATTTATAGTCAAAGCATATATTCCAATTACTAAGCCTCTCTCAAATCCCTTAATTTCTCTTAACTACATCCACCTCTTGGGCATTATTACTCTTTGCTGATAGCAATCACACATGGGACTGAGTTCAAAGATACTGTACTAGCAGCTTATAATAAATGTACAGTGCTACACAAAACTAAGATGATCAGAAAAAAACAAAAAGAGTGATTAAAGGGCAGCACAGAGGGATATTCAAAGAACACTCCTTCAGAAAGTGGAATGTGTGTTCAAATTAGAACAGAAAAAAAGGACAGCTTCTGAAAATTAAAACTGTAGTGCAGCAGGACAAGAAAACATTTTATGAGCAAATGGCTAAAAGAATAACGATTATTAAACTTTCTCAAACATATGCAAAATGGGTCATTGCCTGCAATGAATTGACAGGCAATCTGATATCACTTCAGTGCTAACAATCAGTAGACAAATACAGTTAGACATTACTCCAAAAGGCAGAGTGAATAGGACTGTATGGTTCACCCACATTTGGAATACTGTGAGTGGTTCTGGTGTTCCCAGTCTTGAAAACAAACAGAAAAGGTGCAGGTAAGAGTGACAAGGATGGTCCAAGATATATTATAATTTTCACACAAAGACATATTAAACAGAATAGGACTCATTAGCTAGTGAAAAAAAAAAATGGACAAAGGGAGGAGGACATGACAGACTTCCAGAAAATGAAAACTAGTATGGGGAAAGTAACTGAGGAATGACCATTTGCCGTTTCTCACAACATGGCTAAAAAGGAAACATGCAATAAAATTATCAGGCAAAAGATTTAAACATAAAAAGGAAATTTTTTTAAGCAAAACATGCAATAAAACTGTGGGACATACTGCCATAGGTGTTGTAGAAATCAAAATTGTAATTCAGAAAGGAACTGCAGAAATTGATGGCTGCTATACCCACTGGTCTCAAACCAAACTCTGGCTTAAAATCCCTAAACAACAACTGCTGTCAGGATATACTTTGTTCCTATATTCTTTTAGCCTCACCAATGGGCACCATCAAAAGCAGGATAGTGGGACTGACCTTTGGTGAAACCCAGTAGAGCTGCTCTTATCAAAAGGGAACTTCCCAGTAACACAGGCTGGACAAGTGCTCTTGCTACCAGCGCATGCTCCTTGATGTACAGAAGTGACTGTCCTCCCATGCTGGAGACAGTGTTTGTGGGCATGCAGCCAGAAATCACAGGGGCCTTCTTTGTTTCCAAATCACAGTGGAAATTACTTTCTCTTACATAAATACATAATTAATTTAGGATTAATATTGTTGCTCAAGTTCATTTCTGAACAACAGTCATTATACAGGCAAGAAAACACCAATTAGGATATCCGATACCCAAAATCTCAATTAACGTGAACATAGGAATGACAGTACAGGGTTAGGCCTGTAGGTCCCTGAGGCCAAACCCATTCCTGAGAGCAGAGGACACTTAAGGAGGAATACCAGAACAGGGCAAGCCTGCAGCATGCCCCCTCTGCTTCTAACACATTGAGGCTTAGGGACTTGGGAGTCAGAGCTGGTATCTTCAGGATTAGCTGTTGACTGATTTTTCATCCAGAAATTTACCTACTTACTTACTTTTCCATCTCATATAAACTTTATCTACCTATCACACACTTGGCAATGCACTCTACAGTGTAATTATTTAGTATCCAGAACAGTATCTCCCTTTTGTTCTGAATCTACAAGCTGGTATTTTCACTGGTGCACTTTCATCGATCCTTCTGTATCACGGGAAACAATGAACAATCATTCCCCTCTCACCTGCTGTATACAATTTGGGATTTTATAGGCTTCCATACTTTCTTCGCCCTACCCTAAAGCTACCCCCAGTAGCAGAGAAGAGATCAGAACTGCACATAATGTTGCAGCTGTGGATTTATACAATGGCCTAATGACATCCTCTGTTTCTCTGTTCCTTTTCTAGTATTTTTGCCTCAACTGAACATCCAATTAATGTCTTTACAGAACTACTGTACCATGTATCTATTTCCCTAATAGAGGTAACTGGGTTAGAGTCCAGGTGCTTTGTAAAGTCAAATTGCTATGCCTATGTGTTTCACTTTATGTTTAATACAAATGTAATCTACTATTATTAAGTGAAGTCACTTGGTATATGAAATCCTTCTGTGACTCTTTACAGACAACTTTGGGTTTTTTCATACTTTAAATAACTCATTATCATAAAACTTTTCCACTTTTTTACCCACCTACAACTTAAATTTGACAACAAAACCCGGAGCATAGATCCCTCCAAAACTACACTGTGATCTTCCTCTATATTGATTCCTGTGTTCACTAAGTCTATTATTAAAATGGTATTGCAGTGTGAGTTAAGAAGCTGAAGCTGGATGGCTGGGATCCATTTCTAACTTTGAGCCCATTTTAAGCAGGTACTACTCCACTGTTACAACCTGACTCATGTTATTAAGGCCAGAAAGGAACCTCTTACTCAGTTATATCTAAAGGGTGGCTGGGGAAGAATCTCTACATCGGCATTTGTCTTTCTTGCTCCCTGCATTTCAATTGCTCTCCAATATGCAACTTATTTACCTGGCTGTCCTGCTTGTGCCATCTGCACTCCTGCCAGCATTGGCTGCTGCTGAGCTGGTGCACCTGACATTGGGACCTGCTGCATGCCTGAAGCACCTGCAATGATGGCACCAGCTCCAGGTTGGCCTGACTGGACAGATCCTCCGGAGCCAGGAGGTCTCCGGTTTGACAGTCCTTTCCCAAAGGCCACAGCTGCTACCAGCGCATTGGTATCTGCAGGGTTGAAAGTCTGCTTGTTCTGTCGTAAACCTGTAGAAAAAGAAGTGATTTTGGAGCATTTTAGCAATCAAATCTAAAAAGTAGCATAGCTGGTCCTGAATTTACTTTTCTGCTATTTTGGTGCAGGTAATAGAGATCAGTTTCTAACAAGCTGTCCTACAAGAGTCTCAGCAGGGTCAAAGAAGCTGCAAAATCCAGGGATGGTGGTGATCCAAGAGCTTCTCCACTGAGAGCAGGGCATATACTGCTCAGGGGAAGATAGAGGGAGCCAACTGCTCCATGCCAAAGAGAATGTTCCCACTAAAGGCTCTTCCAAGCTGAATCCTATGGCAGGCAACAAGCACTGTGTTTTAGATAAACAATGGCAACATCCCCTTTTGGAGGCTTATGAGCAGCATGGTGTCTGCAAGTTCTTCTACCACCTGCCCAGTTATACTGTTAATCCTGGAAACCAGACAGAACCTGTGCTTGGGTCCTTGCTTACACTATCTGTGTCAAAGATGACAAGAAAACCCCCAAAACCCCACAACCTTTGAGAGTTGTGCATAGCACTCCCAGGAATAGTGAACAGCTGATGGCAGAGACCAATGAAATAAGGATGTCCAGCATCAGAGTCAGAATCTGAAAAGGTTGACCATGAGTCTGAAACAGCCATCATCTAGAGGACATCACGCAAAAGCCTGCCAACAAACATGTTGTGGACTCATTCAGAACATAGCTAAGGGGTTTCCCATTCACTGCCACTGCATTTTCACTGCTATTTTTATTAATCCAAGTTGACTGGGATGTTTTCTTGGTAAATACTTACCAGCTCCTTGAAGGGGAATATGGCAAAGGGTTGGAATGATATTCCTGCCATGCATAGGTCACACAAGCAGAACATATCACACCCACAGGACCCTTTTTCAAATTAGGGGCTCCAGGACAGCCAATCTTGCATCTTCTGGAATGCTTTTGTCTGTGCTGCTCATCTGCATTTCCCATGCTTCAGGCTCTCTGTTTTACCTGTTTTGCCACTACTCTCTCAAGCCTGCTGTTTGGACTTTGTACCCCACTTCTACCTCAGTGACATACCTCCACTTTCAGATTCACGCTCCTCCTTACTGATTTTCTCCAGCAGATTTGAGCACATTTTGTTCAGACTTTGGATCTGCTTCTGCAAAATGAAAACCATCAGAAACCAACAGGATATCTCCAACTCAGTACAAGTCAGCAACATAAATGAACAAGCTTTCTCTTGCCAGGGTCTGTGTAACCAAACATAAGCATTTTGGTAGCAGAGCCTAGAGAGCTTAGTGCTAATGCATGCAGGAGAGTACTATGGGGCTGGGATAGCCTTTGCCTTTCTCTGCCTGATCTGATGTCACCTCCTGTGAACAGCCAGCAGGCTGTATACCCTTGGTTTGTGAAACTGCGGAGGAAACCAAACCTCAGCTAGGGGCAGCTGGAGAAATCTCAGACAGAAAAGGACACAGCGAAAAAGAAAACTGTCAGATGGAAGGGTGAAGGAAGCAGAGTTAAAGGGCATCTTGTACCCTAGGACTAAGAGGCAGAAGTATCAAACTCTTCTTCACCTACCTGTGCCACATCAGGGCTAATTCGAGCTGCATCTGTGATCAGCTGCTTCTCCTGCTCCTCTACCTCAGGGTCAGGCTTAGTTCGAAGATGGTCAGGCACTACCTCATGGCTGAACACTGGCACACGTCCCTCTGTCTGCCGCTGCAATAGTGGGACAAGCCATACTCAGAGCCCCCTCCTCCAGCCCAGCACTCAGACAGCTCCAGACCAGAGCACAGGCCATGGTGCTGGAACAAGGCTAGTAGCATGCTGTGAGGAAACCTTGATCTGGGGAGCATTAGGAAGTTTCAACAATTTGTCTAAGAATTTGCACTGTGCCTGTTTAGCCAGAGAAACCCATGGGGGTCTACAGTGCAATCCTACCAGCATGGCCATGATCAGTCAAAATATTTTCTCACTCAAGCAGAGAATAAATGTTTCTAGTGCATGCTGGAGGCTCTGTAACACAAACTATGTTGGTCAGATGACAAACAGTGCACATCTAGATGCAGATGTCTGACAGAAACAGCACAGCTACAGCAGAGAATACCAGGAGCTTGCAAGGAGACCTCCCAGTTACACAAGACACTGTATCTTTCAGCCCCAACATCATGAAAATAACATATTTATGAACAGGAACACCTCCTGTAAAGTGTATCCAGCGCAAGTGTTTGTAGGTGAAAGCCCCCCAGCAAAGCAGCTCCCAGGCAGAGCTACTCATCACCTTTTCTTTCTCTACATCCAGAGCTGAGGAATGCCAAACACAAGGAATGGCAAGCTGGAGCAGATACACAAGCACTTTCCGATACTCCAGGGCCAACACTCATCGGGGAGGGAAGTTTCTTACCATGATCTCCTCATCACGGTCTGGAGACAGCACTAGGGGTATGATAACCTGGTTTCGCAACAGTGGGGTCTTCTCATGTTTTAGCACTTTATTCAAGGTGTTCAGCTGCCCTGAGAGCAATGCAAAGCTGTCCAGAACTGAAGGCCTGGGAAAGCAAATCATAGAATCATTCAGGTTGGAAAAGACCTTCAAGATCATCAAGTCCAACCATCATCCATGTCCACTAAACCATGTCCTGAACTGCCTTGTCTATGTGCTTTTTGAATACCTCCAGGGATGGTGACTCAACCACTTCCCTGGGCAGCCTATTCCAATGTCTGACAACCCTCTCAGTAAAGAAATTTTTCCTAATATCTAACCTAAATCTCCCTTGCCACAACTTGAGGCCATAATAAAGAGGACAGAACATGGAAAGGGATGACACAGATGGCTTTTACCTGTTCTTCACTCAGATGGCTGAGAAGTGAGGAAATAACACTATTACCCCTCAAATCAGTCTAGTCCAGACAGTAAGCAGTAAAACCTAGGGCTGAATGTGCAGGTGTGGACAAATCCCAGTCCCTACTGCAAATAGCTCAAATGCTACAAATAGCTCAAGGACATTACAAGCAGTACCACTGGAAGTGGCAGTTGTTTGGGACTTCAGTAACATACACAGATGCAGTGCTTTCCTTATCACTAACTCTCCCAGTGCAATTCTAGAGCAAGGTCTGAGAAACAGTTTAACTCCTAAGCAGTACAGCCAGGAGAGACAATATTTACAGCTTGGCTATCAAGACTAAGCAATAACAAAGAAAAATAACTGATAATCTTGTCAAGGAGGTCCCTTTCAGCTTCCTCTCTCTGGGAGATTCATCACCTCTCCTGTCTTCTGCAACATTAACTATAAACGCTAACTGCCTGTGAAGCTTTGCTGCAGTGGCAGACACTGTCTAAGATATTGTACAGTTTATTAAGCTGTATAACATCTTTATGCTCCATCAGGAAGAGAATGCCACCTTGCAAGTCTCTCAAACTGTCTGGTAAAACATGCAGAACCAGCAAAACACGAGCCCAGTTTATACCAGAGCCAGAAAAAGCCAGAAAGGTCAAGAAATGCAGAAAGAACCATTGCTCATTTTACGGTGTATGTGGGTCTCTAAGACAGCTTGTCCAAGAAGCTTCCAGTCACTGCAGATGAAAGTCTAGTGGATTTCACCTGTTTTTCTGGTGGAAGATGCGTAGTAGCTCCTCCAGCAGAAATGTGAAAAGCAAATTTAAACCTACTGACAATAGGCTAATGTTTTTTATTTATATTTTGTGGTCATTTGAGCCGAGTCTGGAAGAGCTTCAGCAGTGATTGACAGTGCCCCCAGCTCTGTGAGACACCTTACCATGTGAGTCGGTCATACTCATTCTCCAGCTTGTAGATGAAACTGACCAAGGAGTTCTTCAGGTCAGCCACCTGACTGATAAGCGCCTCCAGGGTCAGCTCCAACTGCTTCTCCTCTCTCTAAAAAAAGGCAAGACAGACAAGGGATGAGGACAAAGCTTACATCCATGGCCTAACGACTCCAGTTTCTGCCATTCACCTCGTTTTTTACTTTCTTCCTGCCCAAGTGCCACTTCCAGCTGCTAAAGAAACTGGCAGCTCCTATTCTACTTGTGCCTTACCAGCCGTGGGAGACCCTGCGTGACAGAGACCACACATACCAACACATGCACACATTACTTCCTGCCTTTTGCTCTGGATTACATTGTTTAAATTACCTTTTCCACTGACATCCCTGGGTAAGGGAGGATGGTGACAGACAAAGTGTCAGGACAGGGACTCTGTTGCCAAAGACATGAAGGCATACCCTTGACTCTTGCAAAAACCCTCTAGAATCTTATCTCTTCTAACTTATTCATTCTAGAGTATTGCGCAAAATATAATTAAAGTCCCAACCCTAATGAACTGCTCATGTAAGTCAAGAACTGGACAATAATAATCCATGAGGAGGGTGGGACAAAGCAATCAAATAACAGAAAGGGAATGCTGATTGGGAAAGCAGATAAAGTGATTCAGGCTCATGGCACGCTTGCTATTGGGTTGTTTGTTCTGTTTAAATACACTGGACCAGTGTGAGTTTCACCGGAGAGGTTATCAGGTATATTCCATGTTCACAAGAACACAAGATTATTCTATTTTATTTATAGTCTGACAATGCTATAAAGGCTTTTTTTAGTAATCACTGATCAGACTTCACTTAACCACTTTAGAAGAAACAGATGAGTCAACTTTGTTAAAATTTCATCCCCAGTCCATGGAGGGCATTCACAGAGCAGATTGCTGGGTGTTCCACCTCGAGATAAAAGCACTCTCCTCCATGTTGTGATGGGACTAGTCAGTTCCTGTGCAATTACGAAATGAGTCTACAACTGTTTGTGTGCACCGTGTTTGTGCAAGAAGATTAACTAAAGACTCTATTACAAGTTGGGCTGGTAGCCAGTGTTTTACTGCAGGGTTGGCAGGCATATGCACCCAATGACAATTCACCTGGCCCGTTGCCTGTGCTTATCCAAGAAGTCCTCAAGAGGATGAATTAAATCCTATTGCACACGCATTGCTCTTGCGGCAGCAGCGTACTCCAAGCCTCCTTCTTCGTAGGCTCTCTGCAAAGCCATTAAATGCTGGAAGCATATGTAAGCACTGCAAAGCATACATGCAATAAGACCGACCGGTGTTTCCAAGGAATGCTGTGCCTCTCACAGACATATGCTATATTCAAGCAGTGTTTTAAGGAGTTAGCAATACTAAATTGCCCCGAGGTAGTAGAGATAGGGCTTATGGGAGGGGTTGCTGAAGAACCTCCTGATATGGAGCAACTGTGAGGTAAAGGTGAAATTCAGAGTGGGTAAATGTAAAGCAACGCACATGGCAAAACAACGGGGGAAAAAAAAAACCCCAAAAAACCAAACAACCCTGACTTTCTGTACACAATGACATTCTCTGAGCTGATAACGTTATCACTCACAAACAAGATCTCGGGATTATCTGAGGGTAACCCATGAAAACATCTGCCCAAGGCTGAAGAAGCAGTAAAGGAAGTAAAAGTGGTAATAGGATTTATTAGGAAAGCAACAGAAAACTAAGCATCATTATGTCATCGTATAAGTGCACACCTCATTTGCATCTCAAATATTATTTGTCACTCTTGTCCCTTCAACTGAAAATGGCTATAGTAGGAATATGTCCAAATAAAGGCAACAAGGATGATCAAGAATATTCATCAGTTCCATAGACGCAGCAGTTAAAAACAGAATAGAGACCAGTATGTGTGCGTGGTTGAAACAAGGAAAGACAATATAACAAACCCTACAGATGAGGAATTGCAGCACAATCCATTTTCACTTTCTTTTCCAGTAGGACAACCGTGAGACTTGCATGAAGCCAGCGGGTAGTGGTTTCAAACAAACCAAAGGAGGTGGATCTTTACAGCCCTTTACAGGCCATTGACCTGTCATTAACCTCTGCAACTCTTTTCCATTGGACATCACAGATGCTAAAAATTCACAGCGCTTCAAAAAGTAGCTAGATCCTTCTTCCATCAATGAAAATTCAAGACTACTAAACACAAGGGATGTGCTAGCAATAGTTCATACAGAACGACATCAGTAGCTTATTTTGCTCTCACAACCTCTTTTGGGCATGGGCTTCTCGGCTAGTAGCAAAGCCAGGCTGCCGGGTAGGCAGACCTTTGGTTTGACGACTCTTACCAAGGGCTGCAGCAAGGGCTGAGAGGGAGAGGCGCACTCAGATACCCCTACACACGCTCACCCTACAGCCCTGCAGCAAGGGGAGGTTGTTGCAGAGGAAAGCATTGCACCAGCTGCTCGAGGCCGAGCTGGGTCTCCCACCTAGGCTGCTTCAGCCCGGGGTGGGTTTGCCCCCTGGGGAGCAGACAGGAATCACCGCCGCAGCCGGCGGGGGGATGGCCGCTTGGAGGCCGCAGCCCCCGCCAGGGCCGGGCCAAAGGCGGCAGCAGCGCTGGCCACCGCCTCAGGCGGTGCGAGCCCAGTGGAGCTCAGGACGTCCGTGGCAGGAGGCACCGAAGCGCAGGGCCCGGCCCGGCCCGGCCCGGCCCGGCCCCGCAGCGGCCCCGCAGGCCGCGCTGGCCTCCCGCCCGCGGCAAGGCCCCGGCGGCGGCCCAGGCACGCCTGCAGCGCCTCCCCGGCCCGGCCCGCGCCCCGCTGCCTCCCGGAGGGGCCGGGGCCCCGGCCCCCGGCCCCCGGCCCCGGCCCCGGCGCCCCTCACCTGCATGGCGGCACCGCCCCGTTGCCACGGGAGAGCGGCGCTTCCGGGTCAGCCGCCCGCCGCGAGGGGCGGGGCCGGGCGGGCGCGAGGGCGGGGGTCAGAGGGCACGGGGCGGGGCCGCGCCGGACATGGCGGCCGCCGAGAGACCCGACTCGGAGGTGGGAGCGGGCCGGGGGTCCGGCCGAGCTGGGGAGGGGGGAGCCGGGGGCAGGAGCGAGGTGAGGGGCAGCCGCGGTGGGGCTGGCCTGGCCTGGCCTATGAGGGACGGCGAGGGGTGCGGGGCCGAAGCAGGCTGGGGGTGGGCGGCCGGCCGGGGTGCCCGCCGAGCCCTGGGGTGACCTGGGCCGCTGTGCTCCCGCCGCAGGTGGAGGAGGCCGGGCACGTCTTCCTCCTGATGAAGAAAGATTATCGCATCTCCCGCAACGTGCGCCTCGCCTGGGTCCTCAGCAGACTCCATCAGGTCATCTGGGCTGTGCCCGAGCCGGAGCTGGTGAGTCGGTGCCAGGGCTGGATGGTGTCACCACGGCCTGGTGTGGCAAGCTGGTGCTGCGCCACTCAGGAGCAGCTGGACCCTGCAGAAGACTGTACCCCCGTTACTTTCTCTGATTCTTCCTTTGGCTTGGCTTGACGTTCGCTCACGTACCGTTTACTTGTTCCTGTAGGTAAAGTCGGAAAATGAACTTGATGTTCTCAGCATCCTGCCTAATGGGTGGCAGCCGGACGAGCCCGTCCAGCCCAGGCCCTATCTCCTTGTGCCCTCTACACGGGTTACCTTCCTGGCCCGCCAGTACCGATTTGTGATTGAACTTGATCTGAGCCCTTCCACGGGGATTGTGGTAAGTGTGGAAACTGTCTCTTTGGAGTGTTGCGCGTTAAAAGGCTGGACCCGTTTCTGTTTGCTGAGAAGGCTTATTCCTCTCTGTGTTAGGCTTAACTTTTGCAGAAGTCTTGCTTTTCCCAGGAGGAGGGAGGCATGCAGTGCTCCTAGCTAGGCAGCTCAATGGCAGATCCTCTTTCTGTGCTGAATGCTCAATGTGTGACTTTTGCTCATGAGGAACTGTCATTTTAATCCACCTGCCATTGTAGGAGGATCTTTGCTGTTGGCTCTGCATGGTGAGGGAACCAGCAATGAGACTGAAACTCCTAGAAGATGAAAAAGCTGTTCCTTTTCTCTTTTTCTATAGGATGACTCAACAGGGGAGATAATTTTTGATGAAGTGTTTCATGCCCTTTCCCGATGCTTGGTGGGATTGTTAAGACCCTTTCGTATCCCTGGTTCAGACATCATCTACCAGCCAGAGATCTTTGTCACCATCCAGGCGTATTCCTCCATCATTGGCCTGCAGTCCCATCAGGTAAAGTTCAATCTCTCCCCTGGCATGGCTCAGCATGTGAGCAGCTCACTGTGCGGGCTTCCCCTGAACACAGAGGAAAGCAGGGGCATGCGGTAGCTGGGCTCTGTTATCTGTGGTGCTGCAGGCTTGTCTCATTAACATGTGCAGCCTGGTGCAGTGGGGAAGTGGATGTGAGCAGCTTCTTTCTGGGCAGGAAGCAGAGGTTTCCCCTGAGGGAGCAGGGCCTAGCAGACAACACTGCCCGCAGGCATGGTCTCAGAGTTGGGCAACAGGGAATATTTCCCTCATGTCGAATGTGTGCTTGTTGTTGTTTTGTTGGTATTTTTTTTAAATTTCTATTGACTAATTCTTTTGGGCCTGTTATAATTAGCTTGAAGCATTCAGGAAGGGCTGGCGTGCCCAAAAGCTTGTCTGCCTGCTCCAACTGTGTAGCAGTAGTTTATTCAAAGATAATTGCCTCTTTCTACAAACCTTGCTCTCTTTTTGCACTGGTATGAATATGTTTCTCCTTGCTGGAGAGATTGGCTGGCCCCAGTTGAGATTATCAGTAAGATTTTACTTGAGCCAGGACAGGTCTGTTTATTAAACTGAAATCTGGTTTATGGTGCCAGTGTGGTTTTTGAAATTTACCCTTGATCCCTTCCATGTCTCACAGTGTTTTCACATTATTTGCACATTTGTAATGGTGTATTTCATCCCTTTGCTAATACCAGGGAAAGTGGGGGGTAACAGGAGGAGCCTGTTAGTCTATGCTTGTTCCCTCCCTCTCTCTCCCCAGCCCGCCTGTGCCCAAGCCTACAGCTGCAAGGCTGCAGCCTTTAATGGTCTGTATAGTGCTTGAAGAGCGTGGCACTCTCTTTGGTCCATTCTTAGGTTGTACCAAAGTAAATGTAGCAGGAATTTCTGCGTTTGCCGGTGATGTTTTGTGTGTCATCTTGTCCAGCTATCCTGCAGACACCATCATGCTTTGCCTCAGTATCTTCACTATTTAAAGTGCTAAACTGAGCACTCTGAAGTTGCTATGTTTTTCTTCTTTTGATCTCTCTAAAGACCCATTTATTGTATGAGTCCAGGAACTGTAATCTCTGGGTATAACTGGATAAGCTTTGTGTTCCTTTTATGGAGAAAAAGGCATGTATGTATATCACTCATCCAGGCAAGCCTGTCTATATTGTAATAATTTACTTTTTCTATGTCACTATTAGGTCTTGCCCATCTGAGGTTTAGGGAATGTGGATAACATATAGCACCTGACCCATCTGTTGAGTTCTTTGTCCACACATTGCATCTTCTTTCCATCGTGGTTGTGGACAGGGATTGTCTGTACAATGGTGGCCTCTGTAAAGTGTTATGCCTGTCAGCTTGGGGAGTTTCTGTGGTGGCAGGCTTACTCTGTCACATCGCTCAGCCTCTTTTCTAATGCCCAGTCTAATTTTTTCTTTTCTTTATTTCAATTTGCTGTTCCTTTATCCAGCCACTTACTGGAAGATAATTGGATCAGTCTATAGGTGGGTTAGATTAGAATAAACAGGCCTTCCTTAGAAACATCAGACTGGAGTTAATGGCTTCTAACAAGGATCCCACATCGCTTTCTCCAGACAACTGCTTATTGTGGAAGAAGGCAAATGAAGTAGAAATTTCTTGCCCAAGAAGGAGATCTCCCAAAGAGTGATGTGAGCATCTGCTGCAGAGTGCACTGCAGATGGCACAAGACACCATTGCTCACAGGCAGTTGGCCCTGAGCAGGAATAGTGAGAAGAGGCCTGTGGTGTACCTGTACTTTGTCAGGGATGTGTCTGAACTTCACTGTGCAGAACTGTGTTTCTGTGTGGGATTGTTAAGATCCTCTTTTGGGGGCTGGTACTATAAAATGTTAACTTGATGACTTCTGTGTGTCCTTGGGCCAGGTACTATTCCAGGGTTGTCAGCTGGATGAGACGAAGCGAGAGGCCTTTCTGCACCAAGTTTACACACAGCTATGTGCCTTTGAGAACAAAGTGGCAGAGATGCTCCAGCAACAATATGAACCCAAACCGCAGGTAAGGAGGGCAGAGGTGGTTGCCATCTCTTGGCTCCCTGAAGGTTTGTACTCTGAGGCTGCTCTGGGGTGGGGTGGCAAGAGGTACAGTGGTAAAGGTCTGGAGAAGGACCAGCTAAGTAGTTTGTAAGATAACTTTGTGGGATCCAATAATGAGACGTGAACACTGAGGAAGGACTGATGACAATGGTTACCTTCCCCAAGATTATTGTGCAATAAAGCAGCTGACTTCTTGTACATCACGGGACAAACTGTAGGATGTGCTTTCTCTCTGAAGAAGATGGTGGGAGAGGTGATTATGCCTGTATCATTAATCTGTAAACAGCTCTGAATATCCCCTTGGCCCTTGTTATGTTTCTTGAATGAAAATATTTCTTGGTTACCATGAAACTGAATAAATAGCTGGTGTGGTTTCTAATACCCCTTGAAATCTGTGGCAGATACTGGTTAGTAGCCATGGATATAGGTATCAGCAAGTTATTGATAGCACTATAAAATACAGCTGAAATTAGGATGAAATTAAAAGTGAGACCCTGTAGGGATTCAGAATGTCTATGGATTTCTCATCAAGATCATCTCTCCTGATCTTGGAAATGAAGAATGGGAAGGTTACATTGTGTTACTGCCAAGGTCACAGGGCAGTCACAATTCTATCTATGGGCACGCTTCCTGCAAAGGCGTTATTGGCCTGGCTGAGGTTATTTAGTCCTTATTTAGCATTAGTTATTAAAGTTTGGGCAAAAAGAAAAAAAAAAAAGTCTCAAAATCAGATGAGCAAGAGGCTACTGGTGATCTATTGCAGTTGCATATCTGAAGTGCTACAAATCTCATATTCTAGCTGAAATTTATATCTTTGAATGCTATGACTGTCAGTCCTGGAATAGAAAGAAGATTGCAGGAAGTAAATACCTTTACCAGTGTGTCCAGCTGGTGTTTTTGTAGTGCCTTGTATTCATTCCTGCTTGCTGCATTGTTTCTCTCGTGCTAAACTACCCTATAACTTCTTCCATGCAAATGGGGGAAAGAGACGCACTAGGAGGCCAGAGGGACTGGCGAGTCCTGCCACAGGCTGTGGGGTGGAGGTGGGAGGCCCCAGGGGAAGGGCAGGGACTGAAACTTTTTTTACTTTTGAAGTTGTATTAGCTGTATCATTGTCAACAAGTGTCTGAATTTAGGCATCTGGCAAATTAAAGTGATGGATAGTCAGGTTTTTTGCTCATAGCCACAGACTGCTCCCATCTGTGCAGAATAAAAGTTTAGTTAGTTCTAATTTTCTTTTCCCAGCTCCAGTCATCCTTAGGTTTGCAGGGAAGGGTCTCGCCCATTCTCTGTATTAGCAGTGAAAATGAAGCAATAGTTTATTACAGGGTTGAACTGCCTGAGCCTTCTGGAGATGAGGTGATTATGAATGCAGTAGGTGCCTCACCAGTGTAATTATACAAATTTTAGTCTTTGCCTGCGGGATATTTTTCATAGAAGATGCAGGAGAAGCCTACCTGCATTTGCTTATATCAGTGTTGCATAACGAGTGCTGTTTGAACAGAGTTAAATGTATAGGCGCAAGACTTTGTCCTTTCGAGGCTTCTTACCCCCTCTGCTGCAGTGCTGCATAAGTGAGACACAGCTATCTGCCTCCACAGCGTTTCTGGGCTTTACTTGAGTAGCTGCTGAATAGCTGCAGCTTCTACTAAATGGCAAGGAGAAGAAGAGTTATTCACCATCTCTTTAAGTGGGAACTGCTTTGCTCTGCAGAGGAGCTTAAGTGACCCCAAAGTGTCTCATCTTTCCCCTTCTGTGAGAAATCAGTTTATAATAAAGCTCTGGGCATGTTGTCCTCTTCCTTCACCCCCGAGCACCCTTGCCCAGCTGTTCTAAGGGGCCTAAGTGACCAGGACTCTGAGAACATCTGGAAATTAAAGCTAGAAGTGGAGTCTGCTGAAGTGCTCCAGGGCTGTGGTACCATGGGGCTGCTAGACTGAAGGCTGTTTGGGAGAGTGAGAACTAGAGCTAGGCTGAAGTCTGCCCCATGGGGCCTCGTGGGGTTTTTTTACTTTTCCAGGTGGATTTGTCACCCCTGAGCCAAGAGAGCCCTAGTGACGTGCAGGAGCCATCTGGGAGGAAGCCCAGTGTGTCTGTTGTCACTGCTGATGTTGGCCTTGTCAGCATGGTCCGGCAGGGGATCCTAGCACTGCAGCTGCTGCCCTCCAACTCCAGCGCAGGTTGGCTTCATCCTCTGGGTTAAGGTTTGCCTAGTTGTTTGCGAAGGGTTGTATTCCTCCTGCTTTAGGCTGAGATTAATTTTATAGGGGATGAAATTTCAACAGCAGCTTTTGCTCTGCACTCTGGGCAAACTGTGGTGGTGGGAATGGGGAGAACAACACTGCGCCACATGCCATGTGTCAGTATTAGGGAGTTTGTGAGGAAGCACAGCTGTGACACTTGCTCAGGACCACCCAGGGTGTGCAGAGCTGTGCCCTGCCTCAGTGTTTTGCTGTACCTAGTTAGGAAGTTTGCCAGCACCAGAGTGCCTCAGAAGCTCTAAACCAACGCCAGGATTTTCCTTTCTACTTTTGCCCTGCCTAAATTTTCTCTCTGGTGGATATACTGGGAAGGTGGTAGCTGGTTGAGATGGAAGGTGCACTAAGATACTGCCTTGTTTACAGGTATAATAATAATTACGGATGGTGTGACTAGTGTCCCTGATGTGGCTGTGTGCGAGACTTTACTCAACCAGCTCCGCAGTGGCACAGTGGCCTGCTCCTTTGTACAGGTATGTCTGCCATTAGCAGGGAGTGTGGGGGCTGCTGCCTGCCAGAGGGAGGAAGGTGGGTTGCTGTCAGTGGCATTGACCTCCAGAGGAGAAGGGGGGACTTCGCTGCCTGTTTGAGGCCTGTACCAGTCCTCTGCCTTGTCCTCAGCACTGCTGTACTCTTTCAAGTACCTTCTTCATCCATCCCGTAGGTGGGCGGTGTCTACTCATACGATTGCAGCTTTGGCCACGTTCCCAATGTGGAACTGATGAAATTCATTGCCATGGCCACTTTTGGTGCTTACCTCTCCACGTGCCCTGAGCTGGATCCCCTGAGCCTGGATCTGAATGTGTATCACAAGGCATTTCTGCTATACTCCTTTCTGCGTACTGGGGAGTCCCTGAATCCAGAATACTACTGCGGTGAGGAACGTGCATGTCTTCCAGCAGATGGATGTATTACAGCACCTGTCTTTGGGGTGAATCCCCCAGGCTTTATTATGTTGATGCTCTCCCTTGTCCCCTCTGGGCCATGCCTCTTGTAGGCTCTGGGCACTATTGGGCCATGCAGCCTCATCTGTGACTCCCCTCCTGGTTCCAGGAATTGGGTGGATCAGGAAAAACTAATGTCCCATTTTGTACCGTTCCCTTTTCCGTGGACTTCACTCAGCAAACTGCAGTTAGGCCCGCTGTGTTGGAATTTGGAGCAGGTGAGAGGCTCTCGTCCAACCTTTCCTGCACGCTGGCTAGCTTGCAGATGGGGATGTTCTGGAGAGCTTGTCCTAATCAGGCTTGCAGATGGCAGTTTGGATTGAAAAACTAGACCCCTGACAACTGTCTCAAAAGTCTCTCTTGGTTGTTCTTATTTTGTGAATGTTAGTGACTGAGAGTATGCCAGGAGAGATTAGTTACCAGTAAAACATGGCAACACCCTTTCATGCCCTGGCGATAAGCTGGTACCATCTGCGCTTTCTGTAACTTGGCAGCAGAAGCCACATACAGTGGCAAGTTTGAAGAGAGCTGGCCTGGGACTTGGAGATGTTGAATCTTAAAAAGATCAGGTGTTAGTGGTTTAAACTCAAGGCTTCCACATCCTGATACCTTTTAGAAAGCACCTGGGAATTCAAGGTTTTCCAGGGAAAGGGGTAAATCCCAAAAGCTTGCTGTGCGACTGTTGCAACAGCTGTGCAGTTTCTGCCTGTCTAGGCTAAATGTGTAACTCCAGTGCGTGCCTTGTCACAAAGGCTGTCCCAGAGGGAGCAAGGCTTGGCACCCCACCCTGCCCCTTTCCCAGGCCTCTTGACGCTAGTGAACCTGTTTGCTGCGTTGCAGAATCAGGAGTGGGTGTAAGTGGTGCTTGAAGGATGTACTGTTCTTCAGGCCAGCGAGTGTTCCTGGCAGCTTTTGTAAAGCACTTTGGGAGGGCTGTTGCTGTAGGATGAGGAGCAGGGGAGTTGATCCCTTACAAACCCCATCTCTGCCGTTTGCAGTGTCCCAGCACAGACTGTTCAATGAGCATCTGGTGTCTGCAAGCAGCAACCCTGCTCTGGCGATGAGGAGGAAGAAGCACACAGAGAAGGAGGTGCATGCTGACCTCGTGAGCATTGTCTCAGTCCGGCTGCGCGAGGGCTACAGCATCCGTGAGGTCAACATCACGAAAGGTGACTGTGCTGCGTTGGGGGCTGGAGGCTCAGATAGGACTCTGCTCTCAACTGTTTAGAGAAAAGTGCAGGGTCTGCCATCTCAGCAGAGTGGCTGGTGTTGTGGAAGAAGGAGCCATTTTCTCCAAATAAGTTTTTTTTTTTTTCGTGAATAATTTCCTGATGCAGGACTGTCCAATATTGTTGTGCAGTAGTGCACTTGCCAGGCACAGGGAAGGGACAGACAGACTGTGACCCTCTGTATCTTGGAAATGAGTTCCCACAATTGCAGGCAACCTAGTGACAGAACTTGGGGTTTTATACCTTTCTGGGTTTTCCTCTATATTTCTCCTTTTTTCATCCCTTTCTAGTCCTTTGTCAGATACATTCCAAAATACTAAGCCAAAGTTGAGCCCTTTGGTACAACAGATTTAATGCCTCCAAACTGCAGTCTTCCCAAGGAAGAAACTGGGGGAAATGAGGAGGTGAAAATGCCAGATCAGCCAGGACCAGGACCAATACTAGAAGAACATAAAACCATCTAGTGGTCCTGTTCTCTCATCTGACTTGCTAGAGATCATGGCACCTGGAGTGTGGGAACTAGCTGCTGACTAGGGACCTTGAGGGGTTTGATATCCCAAGAAATGCCAGTAAACCCTACCTAATTTTCCATCTCCAGCTGTGACTAGTGGTAGTGCTTTAACTGAAGGGGAGGTTGAAAAAAAATCCAAATGCAAGTTATGAATTGCAAGCAAGAGAAGAACTTATTCTTGACCGTCACAATGATCAGCGGAAAGCCTGGAGGATGGGATTTTTAAAACACAGCATAAACATGTACAACACATGGTGATCCAGTGTCTTCACTATTCTTTTGTGGATATTAGCACACAGAATATGTTTTATATCAGAAAATCAAAGTCTGTGATATAACTCCAAAATCATTCCAAACTTGCCATATGATGTTTTCTATGAATTTACTGTGGTCTGCCTTAAAGCCATTTAAGTATCTTATGCCACTGCCCTGCTTGGAAGATTGTCCCAGAGCTTCATTGCTCTTTCTCCAGCTTCCTTTCTAAACTCACTCAGATCAAATCAGACCTGTGTGACTTTATTATCGTTAATTAAGTTTATCCTTCTCTGGCATTGCACAAATGTATTCAAGAACAATGCCTTTCTCCCCGTAACCTCCCTTTTGGCAGGTTAAGCAAGCCAATGTTTCAGTCTCCTTTTGTAAGGGCAGGCTTTCTCTTCTGTTTATTCTTCTTAATGGCACTTTTTCTTTTTCCCTTCGACTGTTTGCTTTTCACAGTTCGGTCTCATATTTCTTGAAACAGTTGATAAGTGTTGCAAATGTGGTTTTATCAGTGCCTGGTTCAGTAATGCTAATACTTCCCTGCTTCTGAAGTAAAATACCATATCTGATAGACCAGGAATCACATGAGCTTTCTTCATGCTTGCCTTGCATTGTTAGTCCAGAAATCCCTGCATCTTTCACACACCTTTGCTTCCAACTGATGAGTCCTTAGGGGTGTTTTACTGGTTTTTGTTTGTTTGTTTAGTAGTCTCTAAATGTGCTCTTCTTCACATAATGTTACTCTTAAGTTCATCTCAGTCTAGCTCACTATTCCTGTGCGATGACTGGGAGTTGCAGTTCTTTTGGCTTGACACTTATTACAAACTGAATGGCTCTAAACCAGCTTTTTTGGGAAGGTTGCCAACAGTCATGTTAGATGGGATAATTTCTAAAGTTGGTCTTGCAGGAATATCCCTAATTTCTTGTTTCAGGAGTTTCCTATTAAAAGTAAGAATCTGCTAAGGTTCCCATTGAGACAGCTCTTCTAGTAATGTCTGCAGGTTGCTTTCCCTAATCTCTTGTAGGTGTGGCATGAGATACTTCCCTTATATCCAGGCAGATTAGGTCTATTGCACTCTCTTTGTCTAGGAATGTCTATGAAACAGTCTGACAAGTCAGTTCCTGTCCAAGCTGGGCTCAGTATTGTGTCTTTTATCCTTCTGTGCACCAGTTCATTTACGGCTTGGACAGTGCTGGAGAAAGAGCCTTTCTTTAATCTGGCAGCAATGGTGAAATGCTCTTGGTGACTCTGAAGCCCTATATAGAAATGCTGGAAGAGGTAGCAGGTGTGAATCATTCAAAAAGCAATCAGACAAGTTCATGTTGTACCTTTTTGCACAAAAGTGTAGCTACAACCTCTGGCTCAGGATATCATAAAGCAGCAAATTCCTGGACTGTGGAGGAGTGTATCAGAAATATCACCACAAGTTCACCATGCCCTCTAGGTATCTTTCTGCTGCCTTTTAGCCCTTGGAATGCTAAATGGATTGGTATTCCGTTTTTACAAGAGCAGAGAGCAGAAGAGCAGCTGCACTGGATCAGAATTACCTTCTGTGGTGAGTAGTTATAGGCAGGTGCACAGGGAGGAGTAAGAATAGGGTAAATATACACAATACCTCCTTTCTCCTTTCCTTTTTTCTTCCCTTTGAGCTTTCTCTAGCTCTTTGCAGCTCAGCGGCTCCCTGAGCCAGAAATCCTTTCTGTGTATTTTGATGGAGTTTTTTTAGAAGGAATTTAAAAATTAAATGTCTGAGCTATCAAAAATACAGTGTGTATTTTCTATGCAAGCCTTTGGAATAGTAGCAGATAATGTTACTTATACTTTGGAAAGGCTAAATGCTCTGGGGAGTTGCTGGCTGTGATCAGAAAAATGGTTGAACTAACATCTTAAAGTAGAATTTACAAAAGATCAAGACATTTGGACATTCAGCACTGCCTCTGCTAAGGAAAAGCATGTTTGGCTAATCAGGGCTCTCTGGGTCATTCTGTAGAGAAGTTTATAACAAAGAACAGTTAATTAACCTGGATTGCCAAAAGCTTTTGCCAAAACTTGCAGACTAAAGCTGCTGAGGAGCCAGCTGGCTGTGAAGCAAGAGGAAAGAGTGCAGTTGTGGACTTTGACACTGTCGCTTTTCTGCTTCACTTTGCCAAAGGCAAAATAGAGTAAATAGCTAGCTTTGTGCTTAGAGTTGCCTGGAGAGGTTGTTTGTGATATTTAAAAGTGCCCCGGTTACCCTCAATATTTGATTTTAGATATTTAGGCATTTAGAAGGCTACTATGGTTAGTTAGGAATGCAGAAGTGCTTGCAAAAGGGGGAGGATTAGAAGGTATGGAAGGGAGAGAAGCTGTGTCTGAGCAGCTGTAGGGCCATGGTGTGTAATGGAGCTCAGCTTCTCTCCTGTTTCTTTCTGGGATGATGTCAGAGGATTGCCCTCTGTAACAACAACAACAAAAAATTCTCACTGACCATTTTGTGTTGCTGTGTGTTGAGGAGAGCCTGAAGGACATTTTTCAAAACCTCATCTTCCCCTGTGAATCAATACAGCACCAAAAATAGCTGGGCACAAGCTGGCTAGTGAAAACGGCTGTTCTCAGTGTCAGAAACTGGGAAGATGAGGTGTTTTCTAAAAACCAGAGCTGGACTGTATGAAAGAAATCAAAGCAGCAAAAACTTTTGTTAGCTATAAAGTCAAGAACCAGAAATAGATTGCTTTGCAGTAAGAACAAGCTAAAGATTCATCTAGATATGACTTCAAACTAAGCCTGGTTTTAGTTTTGCTTGTGTTGGATCGTAGGAGTGAAGCCAGGATGACTAATGGAAACACAGGTGGAAGTAGGAAATATTTTCATTCATGATCTAGGCAAAAAATGTAGGAATTTACTGATGTTTGCTGTTGAAGAAGTAGAAATGCTTTGTTATGAGAACCAAAATATTGTGCAGGAAGTAGTGGACGAGCACTAAAGCAATAAGAGTGACATGACAGTATGAAATGGAAAGAGACAAATTTATAAATTCTTGGTCTCTGATAAACTAGACAATCTTCTTATGGAAACAACAGTTGGTACAACCCTGGCAAATGTATTTATAGTAATGCAAAGCACCCATTGTGGAAAATATTAGTGACCTTAAGTAAAATCCTAGTAATCCCTCAGATCAAATACAGGTGAAATATTGTATATATCTTTGATTATCTTTGTTCAGGAAAGATGAATTCTTGAGGTGCAGGAAGGTCTGGGACGGTTAAGGTGAATCGATATTCTGTCATAGGCTGATGACCATGGCCTGGTTTAACCTGCACAATAACAGCTGAAACTAGGAAAGGATTTCTTCCCCTACTGCACACTCCTTGTCAATTTTATGGAAATGAAGCTTCTCAGAAGAAAAATAATTTAATCAAAAGAACAACCAAGCATGAATTTGGCACGTACTCTGGGAGGTTTCTTGCAAATGTTGATGGGGGAAGAGTACTCTGAGGGAGCCTCCCAGCAGGGACCATGGGAGCAAAAAGCAAGATGGCTTTAAAATGGAGTGCAATCAGCCTGTGAAGGGGGTGGCACGATGTGCCTATGACAGCAGCAAATGCAACTCTGCAGGAAACATAGGATCCAGGCTGATGACCTGTTCGGATGGTTTCCAGCACATCCAATCACTTATCTCACAAATGCTGCAAGTCTGGTGAACTATAGAGCAGGCTGGACATCAGAATAGATGATTGAGCAGTTGAAACAGCAGCATGGCACTGTTACAGAAAGTCACGTGTTTCTCTGGGTTGTTTCGGTACAAATACACATGCACAGTCAGCAGGAGTGTGATGGTTTTCTGCTCTTGCGGCTCAGTGAGGCTTGCTGTCAGGTGTTTGTGTTAATCTTGCTAGAGATGCAATGGCTCGCTTAAAGAAAAAGGTAAAAAAGTACAGTTTGAAGAATGGGTGAACATTCTTCTTAACTTTGGGAAGAGAAGAGAGTAAGCACGGTGAGAAGCTTTTGATGCTTGAAGTTCTAGATTGCATGAAATACTGTCTGTGCAGGAAGAACATGAAGTTTAATTCAAGAATTGGGCCTCACCTTCCAGTTTGTTTATGATCTGGGCCCATCATGTCCAAATGTCCATGTTTCTGCAATGGGATAGATTAACTCTGCAGAGTGCAGATGAGAAAACTTTATGGCTTAAAGGCCCTGCTCATCTGTGCAAAGCAACAGTTTTCTTGGAAACAAAGGTGAGGCTGTGAAGAAGAGAGCCCACTGCAAATGTCAGCACCTCCTCCAAGTTCATTTGCCTTCTCTAGTGTAGATAGTACATATACATTTAAAAAACTGTTCACCGAATACTACTGTGTAAGCAAAGCCTCCCTCTTTTGGGCAGGAGAGAGAATGGCTTCAGCTAGAGCAAACAGTTGTTGGGTTACTTTGTCCTCCTCATAGCGATCAAACAATCTCACAGTACCCGGAAGTCCCTGGTGAGAGAGAAAGCTCAGATGTGTATCAAACAAGCACTTGAACTTATTCCTCTGCTCTCATGCAGGTGGGTCTCAGCTGGAGGTGAAACTAGTGCTGCTTTGGAAGCATAACATGAGGATAGAGTACTTAGCTGTGACACCCTGGCCCCTGGACCCATCAAAGCGCAGCACATGGGTGGAGGTGACGATGGAGGGAAGCTATGACATCTTGCATGACATCAGTTGCACCATGAGGAAGCCTATCACCAGTCTGTACCGCACTACAGTCATCCGGCGCTTCTGGAACACCTTGCAGAGGTGAGCCAGACTACCCCCAGCAGTTTCCAGTGTCCGATGTAACCAAGAAATTCCTTCCTTGGCATGCCGAGGCATGGGTTATGCAGGTGGCCATCCCAACCCAGGGTCCCAAAGGAATGTGGTTGGAGGAAGAGGCATGACTGGCAGCAAGCTTGCTGTCTAGCCAAGAAGAAGACTCAAACTGGCCTATGACCTAGTCTGTAAGATTGCTTCATGGTGAAGGTATTGCTGCCCCGCCCCTCAGTCCTGATCCTGTGATGCATATCTTAACTCTGACTGCCATCCCATGGAGGTGGTGTGTTCTTACAGCACAGCCTTGCAGCTGTGCTGCATGATCACACTGGGAGCAACACCTCATGTCCCTAGGCCTGAAGGGCCGGCCTGTGGGTTATCACCATTTCCTGGCCAGGGTAACTGTTACTCCCCGCTATTCGGCAGATTCCTTTTCTAGCACTTCATTCCCAACTCTGATCATCCTCCTTATATATTAGGCTGTTAAACTAGAATTCTCTTAACATGCTATCTGCAATCAGGCATTGAATCCCAGCATTGCCCTAGAAAGCTATGTTGGTGTAGATGGGCTCCCAGTACATCAGGAGTGCTGTGTGTGCAGGCACTGGGCTGACTGGGGCAGCAAAGGGGAGAGTGTGGGCTTTTGTGGCTAACTGCCTCTTCTCTTTCAGCATCAACCAGACAGATCAGATGTTGGTTCACCTGCAGTCTTTTGACACAGTCCCAGAACACTTCACCATTCCTGAGAGCACCAAGAATGGGGTGCCCCTCTTCTACATCCCCCCAGGCTCCACCACTCCGGTATGTTCCCTCTCCTATTTAATGTGGGGATAGGGTGTCCCTCCTGCCTATTCTGTCTTGCACCAGGGGATGCTGAATACCAACAGGCAACCAAGATCTTCTGTAACTCTCAGGCTTCATCTCTTGCTCTTTGTCCTGCTCAGTAACAGAGTTCAGGTGCAATGCAGTGCCTGCGAACATCCCATCCTATACTTTTTCCCCTCTGAGACATCACCCTATGTCTTTATTCCTGCAGCTACACCTCTAAGCCCCATGCCAAATCTCCTAAGGGTGCTGTGAAGCCTTGTCCTGTAGTGATGTGATGTGTGAGACTGATGGGGAGGCTGACACGCTTATTTTTGCCGTGCTTGTTCAGTGAATACCTCATATAGGTGGAGTTGCTGCTGGCAGTCTTGTGTCCTGGTGATGTAGCTCAGCACTGCCAGGTGAAGATATAGGATGTGCTGAATAGTTGTTGTTTAACAGGCTCATTGCTCTGAGCACTCATGTGGAAGGTGCAAGAGAGTTACTTGTCATCTGCACAGCAGAAACTAAACGAAGTATGAGCTAATAGTTTCCACTGCAAAATTCAAACTCATTGAAGCTCACTGAGCAGAAGTGCTAGCATATTATCTGTTCCCTGCTAGCAGTGTCCTTGTCATTGGTAGAAGATGACTAGCAGATATCAAAGCTAGGGGAGCTTTAAGAGAACTATCCCTTTAATTTTATTGCTTAAGCCCTTCACTTCTTTAGGTTTGCCTAGTAGATTTTCACTGAGTAGGGTTGTGTATCCCACAGTATATCTGGAGCATCCCATCTTATGGCTAACCACCACTTTACTTCTGTGTCAGCAGAGTTGCTGTAGTTGGTGGAAGCACAGTGTTACCATACAAACATGTTAGAGTTGCCCAATGCCACCCATTGCTGGTACCCTACTTGCATGAGCACTCTCAGACAAGTTATCTCAGTGTTTAATTGCTCTGCTCACACAAGCCATATATCCCCCTCTCAATCAGAAAGCACACCATTACATATGCCATCTTTTCCGTGGTTGATTTACTTGATGCTAAGTAGTTAAATTCCTAATTAACTTGACATTTCAGGAACCTAATTTATTTTTGCTTAGTTGTACTGCCTGTTTCAATGTGAACGCACTTGCTTCTATATTGCTTAGAGGCAGTTACTGAAAGCCAGGGATGTGGCTAGCCTTCTAGGCCTACACAGCTCAGCCACTAGAGAAATTCCTGCTCTTTCTGGGTGGAACCAGACAGTTTCTTGGCTGAATATTGCCCTGTCATTTTCTCAGGTGCTGTCCCTGCAGCACAGTGGGTCTGACTCGAGCCATTCCCAGTTTGCCTCCTACTGGAAGCCTATCCTTTCCATGGATGCCAACTTCTGGCAGAGGTGGCTGCACATGCATCGTATAGTCCTCCTTCTGGAGCATGACACGTACGTAACTGGCAGGGCGGAGCTCACGTGCACAGTGTGAGCCAGCCTGAGATAGCAGGGCATTCAGTTCAGTCCAGTTGCAGAGCTGCAGCTGTCTTGCAGGTGCTTATGGCCAAGGGAAGGGCCTCACTATTGGGACCTGGTGAACGGTGAAGGCTCATTTATCTGAGAGGGACTGTGGGTTGGGAAGCCATCTTTGTCAAGAGGGGGACTGTTCTCGGCAGCGTAAGTTGTTTCTCAAGTCCCGCTTGGGTTTAGATTTCCTGATTGCAGGGGGTGTGGACCATCCAGTTGGAGCTATCCTACACATTTTGGTTTGCTGCTGGAAAACGTCTTCCCCAAAAACATTGCTTTCCTGAGGCTGATCCTAGCTGCAGACTTCTGTGAATAATAGCCACATATTGCATGGAGGGAGATAGAAACAATGCAAGGTGGAGAGCAGGATCCCTGTGCGCTCAGGGAGTGCGGCTCTTGCTGACAGGAACAGGCAGGCGAGGTGCTTGAATATTGGCTGCTGTGGAGGACGAAGGCTGATGTACCAGTCAGAGAAGGAGTTGGAATGGATGTAGCAAAGTCTGGGAAGAAGAGAAACTGGTTTTTAAATTACTTTCTGCCACACTCTGCAGGCCTGTGCCCAAGCACCTGCACACGCCGGGCAACAATGGCCGCTACAGCACCATCCAGTGCCGCATCTCTCACTCGGCGCTCACCTCCTTGCTGCGGGACTGGAGCAGCTTTGTGCTGGTGGAGGGCTACTCCTACGTCAAACTGATACACGGGTGAGTGGCTCTGAAGCAGTCCTGTGTGGGCAATTGGGCATACAGCCAGACCAAAGACCCAGTTATACCCATAGACTGTGATGGGCCAGAAGCAGATGTCTAGAGGAGAGGATAAGAGCAAGACAAGCGGGTGTGAAACCCTGCGTGTTCTGAACTGTTGCCACTGCAGCCTAGAGGGAGAGGGAAGCCAGCTGGGGGCGTTCTGCACACTAGAACTGACGTGTGTTGCTGCCAAGTTGTGTGGGCTCTTGAGCTTGGTGAAGCAGGCCTCCACTTGGTCTGACATGACAGAGCAGCAAGATCCGTGCTATTTCAGCCCTGTTTTAATCCCTTCTCCCTAGCTCTGAAGATCCCACACCTTCCTCATTTTATGTGGTGCGGATCATCTCCAAAGCTCCCTGCATGGTTCTCCGGTTGGGGTTCCCCATTGGCACACCTGCACAGGCCAGGAACAAGGTGAGAGCTGGCTGGGTGCTTCCTGGGGTAGGAGCAGAACAAGGATTTCTGGATGTGGAAGTGGTGGGTAGATCACAGGCAACACTGTGGGCAGGTATTCTCTAATAACTAACTACAATGTTAAAGTTTAGATGGGTGTGAATTTACTGTAACAGAAAGGGACAGTTTGGACAAAGCTTTCTGTGCTAAGTCTGTGAAAGAACTAAACCCAAAGACTGGAAGATCAATAGCATAGCTGGTCACATGAATGTTTTTCCCACTGCTTAATTCGGCTGTGGGGCTTGAAATGACTCAAAGGTTATCTAGTCTATCCTTTTGACCGAAGCACAATCAATAATGTCTGTCAGGAACAGCAGATACTTGTTTGACTCATCTGTAAAGACCTCTGTGATTGATGTAGTACATGTTCTCTAGGCTATCTGCTTCAGTTGGTGGTGAATTACGTATGTATATTGTATCATTTGGGCAAGGAGGAGTTAGTTAAAGTGCAAACAGTGCCCTGCATGAGCAGTACAGGGAGAGAAAAAAATGTAATACCTAGAAAATGTTTTAAAGAGATAGAAGTCTGCTAGATACTTTTAATAACCTCTTTGTACCAAAAGAAATGGGCTGCCCTAGTCAGATGCAGAAGGTGGGGTTACTGTCTGAACTGTTTCTCCAGCTAAAATGGCTGAGACAAGTGTAAGTGTTCCTAGGTAAAACAGTAAGTATGAGAAAGATGTCCTGCTATTAAGCTATGTGAACCTTTTATTATAAACGAGGTTTATCATTAAACCTTTATCTTTTGTCTTCATGAAAGAAATCTTTGGTTTGTCTCACTTAGCTTTAGTGTTAGATTAGTCTGAGGAGAAGCTGACAAATATGGGAAGGACCATCTCTGTCTGAGATAACGAACACACATAACACTAGATGCTCTGGCACTCTGGAGGATCTGCTCTTTCATGTCTTCAGGGGATTCAGCTGGGCCAACATGTGGGCTGGTAATGCCAAGTGACAGGTTTTATGAAGGAGTTCCCTCTGACAGGTGTAAATTAATACCTGTCTCATGAAGAAGGTGTGAGACAGGCACCATACCCTGCAGCTCTGGGCAAGCTCCAGATCATTGCACCAGGAGCTGTATGTAGATCATAAATTGTATCATGCACAATTTTTATTTTTATTTTTTTTTGCCTGCCATAGGGCTGATTAGTTACCCAGTGTGGAAGATGGCAGTAGACTTAGCCTGCCTTGTTTAAGGGGAAGGGGTTTTTGTGTTGAGTGATTCAAATTTCCAGTGTTTAAGGGAAGGAAAGCACCTGATACAGTCTGACTTTCAGAAGGCTTTTGGTGAGACTCCATATAGGGCACAACTGTAAAACTCGAGTAGGATTGGAGTGTCATAAAACAGAAACTGTCTTAGGGAACAAGGCAAGGAAATGGAAAAAGTACTCTGTTCTCATCAAAGCAGAAGCTGTTTGTGGTTTTCCGCATCTTTTTACTAGTCAAAGGGTAGGGAACTCATCTGCAGATAGGTAGCAGGTAGTGAGCTAGGAAAATCTGCAGGCGGCACAAAGCTATTTGGTTTTCTCTGCCCTTTCAACCTATGTGCTTTGTGGACACTTAAGCAGCACGATGGTGGCTGGAAGACAGTATTGATAACTGCAAAATAGTGCACCTTGGATTTGGGAGCTTGAACACCATCAGTGATTCTGTGTTATCAGTATGAAACCATGAAGTGGACCCAAGTGGCATCATAGTGCAGAAAAGAGCTCTGCTTAATGTTTGGGTTTGGGGACACTCCTTTCCTGGAAAAAGACATAGTGATGGGGAAAATTGCTGAAATAATTAGTGTTGAGGAGCAATGGAGAGCTGCTGTTCTCCTGTTTGCCTACAATGGTAATGGAAATTAAAACAAGTTGAACAAAGATCATGAAAAGAAACCCAGCCATGGAAATTTCAAAGAAAACACTGGGGCACTGTGGGGATCAGATGCTGCTGTGGGTAGAACCATATTCAGAGCTGCTAAAAAACTAAAAAGAGTAATCAGGAAGTCATTTTGAAAGTATCTTGGAAAAAATTAGCCTAAAAAATAATCTAAGCTCTTGCAACCTTTTACCATAAAGGTCTGAGACATGAACGTGATAGTAGGGGAACACATCAGTTGTGGGAACAGTCTGGCTCTGTCTTATATGTACTAGTTTACATTTACTGTAGGCTGTTGAGGAGAGGAGGGGAGGAATGATGGTTGGTACTCAGACTGCTTCTGTGGAGGAGCTGGCATGCAATTAATTTGTTTTTCATCAAAGTTATGGAAAGTGATTTCTTCAGCCTTGAAACCATCTTTGGGTTTTTCAGACCTTTCTTTTGCTTTTAAAGGTATTTGTGGTTGTTAAAATGTGGACCTAAGAGACATCTTATCTTGGTCTTGCTAGTGCCTCAGAGGTAAAATGACCTTTAACTCCTGCTCATCTGTATATTCAAGGAGTGTTCTGTTCCTTTTAGTCAGGCTCTTGTTCTGGAAACTTACTTTGAATAGCTTATGTCTCCAGACAAAGGTGGTCACGTTTACCTTTTGCTTTTGCCATGACAGATAGTGGAGGAGTTACGGGACCGAATCTTGCAGCTGCGCTTTCCCCACAGAGTCCAGAGCAAGGAGGCAACTCCAAAAGCAAAGAGGAAAATGTTTGGAAGTAGTTCTCCCTCCAAGTCTCCACCTGTGGCTGGGGCCCAGTCAGCCCTCTCAGACAGACCCTGCCTCGTTGTGCTGCACAAACCGTTGGAGAAGCTACTCATCAGGTAGTGATGGAGATCCAGGCCATCAGCACAGCCTCCCTGCCCTGGGAAGTGGGAGAGAGGAGGGTCTGTGGATGGTGCTGCCAGCTGCAGGATGCCAGTGCTGTGAAGCTGGTGCTTGTTGGGGTGGGTTTGGGTTGTGTGGCTGGGAACGGCAGCTGTAGTCTGGCAGGGCTGTGACTTGCAGTAGGGGGTCTTGCTGGACAGGCAGATTTCATCATAGAATCATGGAATGGTTTGGGTTGGAAGGGACCTTAGAGATCATCTAGTTCCAACCGCCCTGCCATGGGCAGGGACACCTTCCACTACACCAGGTTGCTCAAAGCCCCATCCAACCTGGCCTTGAACACTTCCAGGGATGGGCCATGCACAACCTCTCTGGGCAGCCTGTTCCAGTGCCTCACCACCCTCTCAGTGAAGAACTTCTTTTTTATATCTAAATCTACCCTCTTCCAGTTTAAAGCCATTACACCTTGTCCTATCACTATACGCCCTTCTAAAAAGTCCCTCTGCAGCTTTCTTGTGGGCCCCCTTTAGGTACTAGAAGGCTGCTATAAGGTCTCCCCAGAGCCGCCTTTTCTGCAGGCTGAACAACCCCAACTCCCTCAGCCTGCCTTTACAGGAGAGGTGCTCCAGCCCTCCAGGTTTGTTACTCCTAACTAATACGATGCAGAAGTAAATTTAGCTCTCTGAGCAGGATCCTATGCTGGGCTAGCCATGTTCTGCTGCTGTCGGGCTCTGTCCTGGGTCCAGCAAGCAGGCTGCGAATCCAGACAGCTCTGGTCTTGAGCAGAGCATTCTTTCTACCTCAGCGAGCCACACCTCTGCCTTCTTCTAGGTATGAGAAGCTGCCTTCTGACTATCGAGCCCCCTTCATTCTCAACCTGGAGCATCCCCCAGTGTCTGGCCCGCTCACTATGGTGGCCAATCGCACTGCCTCTTCCACCCTGGCCTCGCTGTCCCGCTACTTCTATCACCAGCGTTGGATCTGGAGTGTCCAGTCGGGGCTGGCACCGGCTGTGCCCATCACTGCTGTAGCCCAGCTCCTTTCCACGCTCACAGAGTAAGTTGCACACCTGAAGGGGGGGCTTTTGTCCAGCTAGTCCTGGGGATGCAGAGAAAGCAGGGTGGATCTGAGGCCTTATTATAGGCAACAGTTGAAGCTGCTGTGTAGAGGGTTTTGGTCCTGTGCACAGCTTCTAGAGCTACTTGGGCCAGTGCTTTACCCAGTTCTGCAGCTGCAGTTGAGGAAAAGAAGAGTCCTGGGAAACATACAAAAGGGCAAGAGGTGTTACTGTGCCCAGAGTATGCTGATCTTCACACAGACTGTCCTGTGCAAAGTGTCACATCTCCCCGTTCTCTGTGTGTAGCTCCCTGTCTTGGGAAGGAAGGTGTTTTGGGGTGAAGGGTACAGTCATTCTTGTATTTAAGGCTCATAGTATGGGTAGAGAAGGCTTCCATGTCTGACTGCCTCTGTTGCCAGGGTTCGTCTGTCAGAGGGTTTCCACTTTGCATCCAGTGGGGATGGAATTATCAACATGGTGCTGGAGCTGCCCATACAGGTGAGCCTGAGTGCTGCAGAATGGACACAATCCCATCTTTGCTTCTTCTGAGGTGGATTCAGCTTCCTGTGATGGGATTTCCCATCCATTTCTAGCACACACATATTGACATATACAGGGAGACCTGCCTCCTCCCCTGAAGTAAAGCAGCTTGTGGGTTTGGCATTTTCCTGTCATCATCTGCAGTTAGAGAGCTGCTTTGCTGGTAGGGACATGCTGTGCTGGAGGAGTTCTTGGGGCTGGGACAGGCTCTCTCTCCACTGCTGCTAGTGGTGCTGGGTGCTGGGGCTGTGTTGTGTAGGGGGGCACTGGGTAGGCATGGGTTGTTACTGCTGGTCAGGCTCATGCAGTGTCTCCCCTCCAGATTGATGGCTCCAGCGAGAGCAGCAGTGGCAGGGAGAAGCACACCTGTGTCGTCCAATACATCCTCTTCCCACCCCACTCCACCTCCACCAAGGACAGGTGAGGCTGTTGCCCTGCTCCCGGGAAGGGCTAGCAGCAGAGTCACAGCTCCAGACTTGCCCTTTGTGGGCAGTGTGGGAAGGAGGGAGTCCTCCATCGTCTAGTACAGACAACTAGCTGTCGCGGATTGATCACGAGTTAGCTGGGGCTTTGCCTGCAAACCTAGGGTTTGTGTGGCTGCTCTCACAGCTCTGAGAGGAGCTGCAATGGGCTACTGGCTCTGTGCCATCTCATGGGACTTGCTTTATGTCTTTCCTCCAGCTTTTCCACAGATGATGACAATGATACGGAGGTAGAGGCCATTGAGGTAGACACAGAACTGAACCTGGTCACTGAGTGCTGGGTAGAGCCACAGAGCGGCCATGTCCACAGTACTGCTGAGAATTGGAAGCACCTCCATGGCTTGCCCTACCAGAAAATACCTAAAGCGGTGAGTCCCTGAAGGTGTAGGGGCATGGGCTCCTTTGTGGAGGGAGAAGGGTTTATTGCAAGTGCACTGCAACACTGCAGGTGGATTACTGAGGGCCAGAAGAGATGGAAATGCTGTTAAAAGAGCGTAAGATTTCTAAAAGAGGAACTGGGCTACTGGACAGGAAAGGTTTCTGGATTGCAAGGCAGTGGATGCAATACTACTCTGGGATAGGTGGGAAAATACAAGTTACTTTAAGAGCCATTCTGTTGGAGAGGAGCAACCTGGATTTGAGGTGGGATTGCAGGCAGTACTACCAATGTATCTTCTGAACAAGGCAAAAAGAGGCTAAAGGGCTGATGGAGAAGGAGGGAGCAATGAGGGCAGGTCAAGTGATGGGGTTATGGGTGTTTCCTCCTCTTGCTTTTAGACTGTTTTCTGCTGCATTTGGGGTAGTAATTCTGCTGCATACAGTTGAGCCTTGACTGCTTATTGCAGCTCTATCCCCGGGACCTTGCGTGCATTGCCACCATGCTGACCTTTGAGTACATCAGCCAGTTGTGCCAGAACAAGGAGTGGGTCTGCCCTCCTTCAGACACCAAAGCTACTGAAGGTGAGTCCAGAATGTATGTCCTAGCAGGCTTGATGGAGCAAGAGGCAGCTAGGCCCTGAATGTCTTGGGGCCTGTTAGAGGTTTCTGGAAGGTGGAACAGGTGTTTTGACAATGACTTTATAGACTTTGATGGCTGTGGTTCACTTTGTGGCACTTGTGCTAAGCTGCCAGAGAAATGGCTTCATCCTGGAAAGGCCAAGAAAGCATTGAGGCTTTCTGCCCAGACTGAAGAGGTGACTGGGTGACCCTGCTTGAGCAGGGGGGTTGCGGAGGTTCTTTCCAACCTCAACCATTCTGTAATTCTGTGAGGGACTGACATCTGGAGCAGAAGGAAGATGAGCTCACCTTTACAGTGACGGGCAGGGTATGCCTGAGCAGATGGTTGTACAGAAGCTGTAAATGATGTGCAGGAAGAAATCCTCTGTTCTCATTTACAAGACACGGTTTCCAGAGCGGTTTGCAGGACACTTGCTTTCTGGTGGACCTGTTCATCTCCGGACCCGCTGTCATGGTTTAACCCCAGCCAGCAACTAAGCACCACACAGCTGTTCACTCAATTCCCCCCTGCTTCCAGTGGGATGGGGGAGACAACTGGAAAAAAAGTAAAACTCGTGGGTCGAGATAAGGACAGTTTAATAGAACAGAAAAGAAGAAACTAATAATGATAATGATAACACTAATAAAATGACAGCAGTAATAATAAGAGGAGTGGTGCACAATGCAATTGCTCACCACGCGTCAACTGATGCCCAGTTAGTCCCTGAGTGGTGGTCCCCCTGCTCCCACTCCCCCCAGTTTATATACTAGACATGACATCACATGGTATGCAATACCCCTTTGGCCAGTTTGGGTCAGCTGTCCTGGCTGTGTCCCCTCCCAAACTTCTTGTGTCCCTCTAGCCTTCTTGCTGGCTGGGCATGAGAAGCTGAAAAATCCTTGACTTTCGACTGAACGTTACTTAGCAACCACTGAAAACATCAGTGTTACCAACATTCTTCTCATACCAAACTCAAAACATAGCTCTATGCCAGCTACTAGGAAGATAGTTAACTCTATCCCAGCTGAAACCAGGACACCCACAAAGATAGGGAAGGGGACCTTAGGAGGTCTGATATGTCCTCTTCTTTAAGGATAGGATTGTGTATCTGGTCTGACATGATTAACATAGTTCACTGAGAACTCCAGGACTATGTGAGGGGTTTACCCTTGCCACGCAATCTGTTCCAGAACCTCACAATTTTTGCTTTCTTGTCACTAGTTCACCCCATCCTAGATCTTTTGTTTACTTGCCGTGCAGGGAATAATACAGCAGGTGTTGGGTGGGTTTGAGGGAGCTGGGATCATCCCAAAGGCTGAGCGCAGGACCTGAGGGAACCCTACTGGAATATATCACTGGCCCTGTGGGAGGGGAAGAGGGCCAGGAAAGCTCAGGGTCTGAAGGGCAGAGGCTCCTTCCTGAGGAGGAGGACAGGAGACACCTGCAGGGAAGTGCAGAGCCTGCCCAATGGGACATCTCTCCCAAGAGCAGGGGAGTCCTTGTCCCCGACTACGCTAGTAATTCAGGCTCCTTCTGGCTCCTAGTGTGGTCATTGCTCTCCAGCAGTGTTACCTGCAACACTGATGTTCAGTTTTTGTCCTCTGGCAGCTCTGGGCCTGAGCTGTGTAAGGCCTTGTGGTGGCTCCCTGAGTCCCCTTGTATGAACGTGGCAATAAGCCCAGGGGACTCTTACAGCGAGGTACCTCTCTCTCTGTAGGTAGCTCACAACCTGCTGCAGCTCCCAGCAGGCTTTGCCCTTTCCACACATTCGTTCCTTGTATCCCTCTGTTCTTCTAAGCAGAGGGAGTTGGAGCAGTGTTGCTGTGTAGCTTTACTTGTGCTACCTGCACTTCATTTAGCACTGGCACCATGTGTGCGGTGATGGCCTGGGAGGCAGGGCTGTGTGTTGCCCACAGGGATGTTACATTCCCAGTTCTTGTTGCAGATCCAGACATGGGGGCTGGTTTTCGAGTGCATGAGATCCCATTCCAGTTCAACCTCATGAAGCTGTTGCCCAGGTGCCAGCAGGTTGAAATGTTCTTCCTAATGCTGACAAAAGGTAGGTGCCTCTTCACCACCTGCCTCCTCTTGTCCTCCCTCCATGGCTCCAGGCACCCTGCTCTGTGTGTGTCTCCCTGGCCAGCAGGCATGTGAGAGCTGCCATGCCTCTTTCAGTAGCTCAGTGCTGTTCTTCCCATCTCTGCAGCCCCAGGGCTGTCCAGGTATATTGCTGTCTTTCTTCAGATGATAATTTTAGAAGAGTTGCTTTTGAAAACATTAAACTTAGACTGTTGCTCTGTGGTGTTGGTTTCTTGTCTGTAGCCCCAAACATCTCCAGAACAGTTACAGTAGCAGGGTGAGTCAGTGCAGGGTAGCTAATGATGCTGGAACTCCAGGGCTTCCTTCACACCCTCCAAGGCAGAGGTGCTGGGGGAAATTCCTCCTAGCTGTGTGGAAGTGTCACTTTGCAAAAGGCTGTCTCCTGGGGGCCTGGGCAGGTGGTGGCTGTGGAGATGCTGTCTCTGAAGCTGCCGTGGTTCTGTTTTGGAGCAGAGAATGAGGAGGTGACCAAGGACTCTTCGTTTGTGCCCAATGAAATGCTACTAAACCTCTTCCATGGCTGCCTGCAGCATGACCTCAGTGACCGGGAGATCCCCATGGCTGATGCTGATCATGTGGCTTTCATGGAGCAGGTTCTGCAACGGGATCGTGATGGCCATCAACCCCCCTTCACACTCCCTGTGATCAGAGGTAAGGGCCAGGAGCATGGCAGCAGTGACACCAGGAGCTGGGGTGTTTCAGAAACCTTGCCTTCAAGTCTCTTCCTCAGCTGGTCTTTCTCAGGTTTGTTTCTCTGTGCTCCGTTTCAGAAGAAATGCTGAAAGCCTCTGGGACCCTGGAACAGCAGGATGCTTCTGCGTCCTATCATCTTGTTGGCAGCAATGGCACCAGGGATATGACTGGCTCCACAAGTACTCTGCAGGTACTGGTATGCTGCTGTCTTTCTCCTAAGCCCCCTCTGAAGGCAAGGCAGCAGCTGTTGAAGAGCAGGGGAATTAATAGAAGGGTTGAGAAGAGATTGAAAGGCTGGTGTTTTCACCATGCTTGGCAGCAGTTTAAGCTGTAGCCTGTGGCTGAAGTCAAGCAGGAACCTGGTAGGTGTGTGGATAGTTGCACTCACCATGGGCCCAGCCTGTTACAGCAGCACTGATGCTGTGCTGCAGATTGCTCAGAAACCATGGGCAATCCCTGCCTGGAGGTCAGAACTGGCCCCAGCAAACCTGGCTAAGTGTTTCCTGGAGCCAGGCTGCTCTCAGAATGGTGCAGGAGATGGCCAGAGTGATTTCAGCGCTGTGCCAACCAGCAGTTATGGAAGAACTGTGTGGTTGCTACCTTCCTCGAGGTAGGCCTGTGCTATGAGTTTATCCAGCTTCTGCTCTTTCATCAGAGCCTCGGCAACACAGAGCTGCCTGAGGATGACGTGACCCTGAGTGATACAACGGGGCCCTTTCCCCCACAGTGGCGATGTTATGCCAAGCTGGTCAACCCGCAGCATGTGTTCCTGACCTTTCTGCCAGCTACCTTCTCAGGTGAGGCCACCTGTTGTGGGGAGTGAGAGGAGGTAGCAGTCCCAAGCACCTTCTCAGGAAAACAGCAAAAACAGAATCAGCTCTGGTAGGATGGAGAGAAAATTGAACAGCAGAGTTTAGACCCGGTCTTATTGCACCACATGGGCAGGAATAGAGTAGTGCAAAGTGCTGAATATCTTGCTTTTCTCTCCTTGGGCATGGTGTTGCCCACGTGGTGTTTTCAGGCAGGGGGTGTGGCTTTGAGTGGTTTGCTGGTTGCAACCACTGGACGGTTTTCCCAGTAGGGTTGTTAATGAATGGAGTAAGGATACTGCTAATGGGATGGTCTGGGAGAGTCCCCGCTTCTGAGCATTGGCATTGGTCTGGCTTCCACTGAGCTGCTGGTGAAGGCTGCTAGGCTCAGCTAGAAGTACTCTGTGGAACTGGTCCCACACACAAAGAGGTAGCAGTGACTCTTGGGAATGTAGATGGAGGGGTTAAACTGCTTTCACTGAACAGAGGGTGATATTTTGTTTTCTTCCAGATGTGCAGAAGCTGATGGCCTGCGGGTTGGACAAACCTTCAAAAGATGAGAGTCGATCTGGAGAGGATACCCTGGGACCTGTCTGTGCAGAGCGAGTCAGGGCTGAGGCTGAAGAAGGGGATGCTGCAGTGCCATTACCTACCCTCAGCATAACACCAGCCCACGGTACCACCCTCAGGACAGCACCTTGCTAAAGTATTAGTATTAGTATCCCTGCTATTCCTGAGCACACTGTTGGGCCAAGTGAGGTAGCATGAATAACAGGCTGCTACAGCCTGTCAGCTCCTGCCTGGCAGTCAGCAGAGTCAGGGTCAGGACAAGGAGCACAGTGAAGCCTCAGCCAGCTTTCTTGATGTTCATGGAGGGGTAAGGGAGTGTAATGTGAGCTGCGTGTCTGTGGCCCAAGGCTGGCTCCCTGTGGGCAAGAAGTTTGCAGGTAGATAGAAGATCCTAGGGATGGCAGTACTGGGCTGCACTGGAAAGTCAGTGACTCTTGTGTTGTGATCCAGACTGGCACTACCAGCAGCACATTGTCTTAGGGAGAAGGGTGCAGGTCTTGAGGTATATAGGATTTGATTGCATAGCCCCTGATGCAGCCAGCCAGGCCTGCAGCGAGGATGGAGGGTTGTGCTGCTGCAGAAGGTGGTAGTGGTGAACAGTCATGGCTGCCCAAGAAGGGGATCAGTGTGGCCAAAGCACTGGGCTGAGTGGTTGGGTGCTGGGTGAAGAGAATGGCCCCTGAGGTTTGAGGGATGAGAAGCTTGTAAAACCAATACCTACCTGTGGATGCTGCTGTGACCTCTCAGACCAGGGACGAGGAGCCCATTGAAGGCTTTTATCTCAGGATTGTTTCTTTTGCAGAAGCAAGCCATGACCCTGGAGAACAGGGTGGCCCCTCACGGAGAGATGTACATATCTCCTTCTGTCGCCAGAACTCGCAATCTGAGCTAGGCGAGTGCCGCCGATTTCGCTGCCCCATTTACATCTACAGCTGCTCTTTGGAGCTGTTACGAGAGCAGCTTGTCAGCCCACGGGCACACCGTCCTCCCCGGGACATCTTTTTCAGGTAATGCCAACCATACTTGAGTCCTAGACAGGAAACAGAGGAGCTTCCTTGACAAGATGCTGGCTGTAGCCCTGCCTTATTCTCTTGGCTGGGCCTCTCTGCCTTATGGCAGTCACTGTCTGTGCATGCCCTAGGGCCCTGCTTTACTGGTGCCAGAGCTGTTTATAGTCTAAAATGTGCTTCATTGGTGCTGAAGGCTGTGGCTCCTCTTTTCCAGGTCCCAGTCTCTGGAACGTCCTCCTACTGCTGCTTGGCTAGACCACAAGCATAAAGAGTTGGTGAGTTACTGCACACTGCTTCAGGAGCACTCCCACCAGTGCTATGTGAAAGGTGAGGAGCAGCTCGATGGGAACTGAGGTAGGGTGTGGGGGTTGGGACTGGACCCTGGATCTTCTTTTAAGAGAGCAATGTCTCATTTTTCTTGTGATCTTACACTGAGCAAGGGGAGGAGCTGTGGGACTGATGTGCAGCCAGGAGGGATTTAAAGATGCTTTTGTGCATATGCCTATGTGCCTTGCACAGGATGTTCCTGGACCTGTGGAGGGGGTCCCTTCTTTGATTTTTCCTCTCACCTTCAGGGTGGCAGATCCCTAGAGCACTCTGGTGTGACACAAGCCCAGGCTAACATGTAGCATTAGGCATCCTAGCTGAGTCTTGTCTCCCAGCACCTGTGCTGACTGCACCTCTGTGTTGGGACTTGGTGAAAATCTTTATGTGGCTACTGCCTGACTCCCATGGCCTTGCATCGTTGTGGTGGGGTCCTCAAGCACTGTGTTTGATCTGTAGGGCTGTTCAAGAGCCTTCAGCAGTCACACAGCATCAGCTCCCAGGACCTACTTACAGCCATGGACTACTGTGAGGAGCTGCTCCAAGAGATTGACATCACCAACTTCTTGCTGACGGTGTGCAGCCATGTCCGCTCATTCAGAGAGAGCCACCAACATTTCCGTATGCACTCCAAGACAGCCAGCTTCCAAGTGGGCAGCATAGAGCAAGAAGAGGAGCAGAGCTCTAGGGAACGGGGTGTCTTGGTCTCTGAATCAAGGTAGGGGCCTACCTCGGTCTTGCTTCTGTTCTTAGCATTGGGCCAGGACAGATCTTTCTTCAAGCATCTTCTACTGCCTGCTAGAAGGAATGTTGTATGGCAGGGTCTAACAGAGCCACATGTAAGAACAGATATTTCCAGTGGGATACCCACCTGGTATGGTGTCCACCAGGACCTTCTCTTTTTTTATCATCTCTGGTGACATCCATCCTTTTGCTTTCTCTTGTAGTCTTAGCTCATTACTGTCCCATCTGGCCTGAGCTGGAGGGCAGTTTGTCTGCAAGTAAGTCTCAGACCTGTTGTTTCTGGAAAAATTATGCATCTCCTGCTGCTTGACTTATTTGAGTTTGCTGTTGACTCTGGTGAAAATTACAGATTTGTTATCTTTGTCTAATGAATAAAGTATTATTATTTTTAATTAAAACTGGAAAAAAATTCACAAGAAAAATATCAAGGCAGAAGTGGAATATGCTTGATGCTAAACTTCTGTCCTTCTGTTCTTTAGGGTATTTATGAGGTTTCTGTTGCCTCTGGAAACTTGAGGGGAAAAAGTACTCTACTGTGCCTTAGTGTCTGTTGAAGAAACATGCTCTTTAGTCCTTTGTCCTCTGTTTGCACTTGACTATCCTCAGTTTCTTTATGTGAATTCACTAGCATTTGTTGGGAATCCCCAATCCTATTTCTTCTTATAGTGTAAGTCATTGAGATGAGGCTGTGGTTTTGAAAAACACTCGTGTTTGGAAAGTCAGATGATGACTTCAAGTGCTACTTTCCCAGAGAATAACTGAGGGGACTTTTTTGGTTTATAATTGCCTATCCCAATGAAGATTGTATAAACTTTACTGAAGGATGTACAGCTTGTGACACATTACACCCAGATCTGCCATCTGTATTACTAATTTGAGTACCTGGGGAGTACTTTGACCAACTAACATCCCACTCCCCAGATTGCCTTTTTTGAGTTTTAGGGACTGATTCTGTCATGGAGCTGCCGTGTGAGCATGGGCCTGAGCTTTGCGCTCTGTTCTGTGCTGCCAAGACACTAGGGGTGCTGGCATGGTGATATTTGCTGTGAGGTGCAGGCACTGGGTGTTGGTAGTTCAAATTGCTCCAGGTCTGTCCCTATACTCAGCCATGTGTCTCTCTTTCCCAGGGAGGGTGTGTAGCGTGGTGTATAGTACCTGGCCACAGGATCAACATGATTAAACTATCTCTGGCCTGGCTTCAGACAGCCTGAGCTCTTATCTGGGTTAGTGGGTAGCAAGAGGGTTTCTGGGGCTGTGGGGGCTGTGTAAGTCACATTGTGTTCACACAGATGAGGTGTGGGGAACTGTGAGATTGGATGCTTGCAGGGTAGGTGATACATATAACCACTGTTGTTTCTTGATTTGCCTGTCTGACCTGTCCACAATCCTCTCAGTGCGGAAATGGAGGACTACAGTGAGCAGGACTCCCATAATGTTGCTAGCCCCACGGAGGAGCCAAAGAGCAGTACGGGCACCAGCTGCTGTTCAGAGTTTCCCCTCTCACTGCTGGAAATTGGACAGCCCTGCCAGGCGCACCCTGACTTGCATAAAATTATCCAGGTGAGGAATATGGAAGCTCAGCTTGGCTTCTGCAGGAGGGTAGATTGGAATGTTTGCTTCACGTTTGGGATTTCTCTTTTAGGAAAAATTCCTGGAAATTGGAAGTTTACATTTCAAGCCGGTGCCATCAAATCCTCACTATTTCTTTTATTGCCCGCCATCAGCCAAGAAAGAGGTAGGCATGGTGCTGCCCTGGCAGGCACTTAGTCCTTGTGGAGGGAAGTAGGTTTGCTTGGTGTCAGATCTGGATTTGGGGCTGGCAGACCCATGGGTAGACTGAGCCCCTGGAGGGCCCATCAATAGCCTGCTTCACTGCCTGGCATGGTTCTAGTGTCTGCCCTTCCTCTCTCCATCTCAGGAAGAGGCATCTCGGGATCAGGCAGACAGGAAAGGCAGTGAGGACATGGAGGGATCAGAGGCAGAACTGGCAGCTGAAGAAGGTAAAATTTGCTTGCTCTGTCCTAGAGAAGAAAATGTTTGTAGTCTCACTGTGGTGATGCCTTTCAGAGCTTGGCTGTGTCTGGTGGGGTCTCTGGGGACATGGGCCTGGTTTGCTAACAGGGAACCTATATCCACAGGGACTGTGTCTGGGTGCTGCATTGCCACAGAGAGTGACCCAGAGCTGGAGGTGGAGTACCGTGAGAAGCTGGAGCACGAGTTCCCAGACACAGATTCCCTCTCAGACTCCAACACAGTGAACCAGGATGATGACTCCTTCAGTGTGCTGGGAGGGGACTCACTCAATGAGCAGGAGTTCCTGGAGCAGGAGATGCCCCCACTCTTTGTGCACCTTACCTGCTCAGTGAAGCTGCGCAGCCAGCACAGCTCCATGCCTGTGCAGTCCCTGCCAACCTGTCTAGGTAAGAGCAAACCTTTCTGTGAGGTTAAAGGGCAGTAGGGCTTCTGTCAGGTGCCTGTTGGGCGAGCAGTGCCTGGAACAAACATGCTGTGTGCTAAACATCCGTTCCTCTGGACTAGCCCTCCTTGTATGGAGCCCCCAGGGTCTCCCAGCATCAGACAAAGGCTTTTTCACCAGGTTTCCCACTTGCTGTGGGATTGGTCATGGAAGGTTGAAAGGATCGTGGAGGATGGTGGCCTTCTTGAGCCTGTCCAAGTGTGTGGGACAGCCACCTCTTGCAGTCTCTGTACTTGCCACCTGGCTCTGTGTGTGTGTAAGCAGAGCTGTTTGTTGTTTGATTCCCTTCCTCTGTGGTCTCTCCTCAGGGGAAGTTCTGGGCTGCCTGGAAAGCTGCCAAGGCTTGAATACCATTGACTTGGGGGACCTCTGTGTGACCCTGGACATCTTTGTGCTGACACTGCCCCTGGAGATAGAAGTTGTGAATGCAGACATTCTCCACAACAGGTAGGTGGAAAGAGGCCCAGTTACTTGCCCACCCTCTGCCTGCCCTTTTCAGCCAGCCGGTCTCAGCTCCTCTCTGTGTGCTGAGACTCCAGGTTCTTCTTCTCAGAGAGCCTGCCACAGCCCTAAGAAAACTAAAATTTTTCCAAGACAGGCTCACCTTCTCTATAGATCCCTTTTCCCTTCTGTGGAGCCTGTGTCTGTTTATCTTCTCTGGCTCAAAATCTGATGCTCAGCCTGTTCGCTCTCTCCTGTGACAGATGCACCTCGGAGAGTAGCGTGTCCTTCACACGCTCTCCAGGGCAGCCGTCCTCTTTCCGCTCAGATGAAGATATCATGCACAACTTGGAACGGCTCCCATCCACAGGAGATGAGAGGTATGGCACTGCAGGTGTAGCAAGCCCTTCATGGGTTCCTTTTGCTGCCTAGGAGCTGCATTGTGGTGGCTGCATGAATTAGAATGACTCATTGATTCTTCTTCTCCTCTATCCTAGGCACCCTGCACTTTCCAACCTCCCTGGAGTGCACAGGCAGGCTATTGAAGCCACTATGAATGAGGTAAGCCAGCCTTGTCTACTTCTTCTTGCTTCCAGCTGGAGCAAATGTCCACAGCATACAACTGCTATTCCACACTTCCTAGCCTGCTCCAAGCTGCAACCTCTGTCAACTGAACTATCAGGCCTTGCTGATGTCACACAGACCATTGGCCTTGTGTTCCCCAAAAGGGTGAGACTACCCTGACAAAGTTCTTACTCCAGTTGGGGAGGGACAGGTAGAGCTGTCTTCCAAAGGCCTTTTCTTGGGTACATTCAGAAGGAGATGAGAGATGTAGGTGATGAGAGGGAACATCCTGTTGGGACTTGGATCAGAATTGGGACAGCCTTGCAAATGCAGGTCACCTAGGTCTTTCTCTGCATCCGTGCTCTGCTCAGATTCGCTGGCTCCTGGATGATGAGATTGTGTCTGCGCTGCGCCACTCGCAGGTCATCAGCACCTCCATCCTGCACCGAGTGGCCACCCACATCTATAACTCCAAGGGACGGCCCAGCTGCCACAGCGAGGTGGTGCTACTCCAGTTTGTCTTTGGACCTGAGCACTCTCTGGAGAAGTTCAAGGAGGTAAAGAGAAAGCCCTGAGGCAGCATCATACGCTTAGCTAGCAGGATGCTTATTCTTCCCTGTATTGCAGGAGTTCAGAAGAATGGCTCTGCCAGGCTACATGCTTAATGCAGAAGGCAGTGACTACCACTACATCTCCATCAGCCGCCTGCACTCCAGGCAGGCAGCTCCAAACCTTTCGGGGACACCCTGCTTGCAGCAGCCATCTGGAGGGGGTACCAGGACAGCCCTGGGCCAGGCAGGCCAGGAGGGGAGCAGTGAAGCAGAGGCAGAGGGCTCTGAGCTACACCATGCAAGCTGTGTCCTCCCAGAAGAAGCCCGGGGTCTCTGGGAGTGGCCAGAGAGCGAGACACGCATTGTGGCAGACACAGGAAACCCCGTAGGTGGGGGCAGCCACACCCAGGAGGAGGTGAGAGACACTGAGGTGGTCTGTTGGTGGGAAGGTGCGGGTCACTCCGGTAACAGAAGGTAGAAGGATGCAGGAGGATGATGGGACTTTTTTCGGTGCCTGTTTTTCTGGTCTTTTTTGCAACCTTGACTTGTGTGCAGGTCCCAGGAGAAGCACTGAGCCTTGACCAGAGCAGAGCACCTGGCCATGACTCCCTGGAGGAGGCAGCTCCAGAGACAACCATACAGTCACTGCCATCCTCATCCTCCGAAAAGGGCAACAGTGAGAAATCACCATTGGTGACACCATCTGCAGCAAGCCTGTCTGACTCCGTAACACAGGGCAGGGAAGGTAGGAGCTGCAAATGTGAGCAGGGTGTACCTCAGCCTCAGGAACTTTCAAGGGAAGAGCCCAGTTCTGGCTGTGGCATACAAAATATGACTGCTACTCCTGTTCCAGTCCCTAAACACCAGAATTGGTACCCAGGACTGTTGGTCTCTTCCTTGCTAGGGTGCTGGCAATTCACTGCTTAACAGTACCCAGGGTACTAGGCTGTGCTGCTGCACTGATATCCCTAGTGACATGAAGTTCCTCCAGTAATGGCTGCGAGAGCCCCATTCCCCAGCCCTGCCTTGTTGTCCTGTGGTGTAATGTTTCTTCAGCACATGGGACGTGTGAAGGGGCCTAGCAAGTGCTTTCATGATCAAACCCCTCTTCTCTTTGCAGGGTCCAGCAAGCAGCGTCCCAGCCGTGTGCAAAGCCTTGTGTCAAGCCAGGGCAGCATGGACTCAGACCACCTGGGTGAGTCGTCTGGGGCAGGAGTGACCGACAGTGTGCAGACACTGGCAGTGACATAGTAGTGCAGGGGTGTGGGGGGGACTGTGTGGCTGGGTTGGGGTGACCCCTGAGCCCTGAGGACAGGATTTGTCAGTGGCTTTGATCTCTCAGAGCCTGCTGTGCCTGGGGAGGAGGCTGGCTTGCCAGGCCTGGGACTGAAGTGAGGATACATTGCAGGTTACGATGGGGGAAGCAGTGACTCGGAGTATGAGGAGGCACTAATGAGTGACCAGGAACCCAGGTGTCCCCTCATGCCGGATTTCTGGCTCATCATAAAAATCCAGCAGGACCGAGTGGAGGTCTATTACCACACACGGTAAGGAGGGTCCCCTGTCTGTCCGCTGCTTCTCTGTACCAGGACCTTATTGCCACTCACCCATCTCTGGACAGGATCTCCTTCCTGCCCAGTGTGGGTGGAGAGCTGCAGGACTAGACTGGTGCTTCATGAGAGGAAATCTGCCATCCTTCCCCACTGTGTTCCTGCTCCCAGCACAGAGGGACAGGCACTGTCCAGGTGCCCTGCTGACCCTTCTCTCCCCTTCCCTGTAAAGCAGCCTGAGTGTGGAGAAGGCAGCATCAGCAGACACAGAAGAGGAGCAGCCAGGGGAGTGCCAGAGTCTCAACCAGGTGGTGGTGAAGAAGATCAGTGAAATCTGCAGAGTTGTCAATCAGGTAACAAGTCTGCAGAGGGCAGGGACAGAGCTGCCAGTCATGAGATGGCTTAGATAAGAAGGGACCTCTGGAGGTTATCTGGTCTGGGCCCAGCTCAGAGGGGGGTCAGGGGAGCCAGTTCAGCTGGTGGAGTTACAGCTTGGGGGTCAAAGGAAAAGGGGCTCAGTCTGGCCCTAAGCCCTTCTCCTTGCTGTCTTCTGTTGCCTGTGAAAGCAACAGAACCAATCTTTTCTCATCCTTCGCAGCGCTTGCTGCTGCAGGACCTGCATGACAGCCACATATGCAACTCATTACTGGTGGCAGAAAGTGAGGAGGACATCTGGAAGAGTGAAACGCCCTATACTTCATACAGGCAGCGCGTCGTGCCCACAGATGGTATGAATACTCCTTTGGCCATTCCTCAGCAGCAGTGCTACTGCCTGCCCATGAGTGACTAAAAAGACGGTGACTTCCATGCTATGGCCCCAGCTATGTCCTGTGCTCTTTGTAGATTACTCTGTAGAGGAGAGCTACCAGCCCCGGGACTACCTGGCTGCCACCATGCAGTTCATGCCAGGGCACTTTGCTTGTGATGTTGTGTGGAGCACACTCATCCATGTGCATTCACGCCTCAAGATGGGCCCCAACATGGGGGTCTCGCGAGGTGCGTACAGCCCAGGTTCCCTCTCATTTTGCGTGTCCAGAGTCTGGCTTCTGGCTGGATTGGCACACCAGAGAAGGGTATGTGGGATAGCTAACATCCCACGTTGCCCACAGCTATCCAGGCGCTTCGCTCGGTGCTCAACGCCTTCTCTGTGGTGAACAGGAAGAATATGTTTGTCTACCAGGAACGTGCCACTAAATCTGTTTTCTACCTCCGGTAAGAAGCCAGCATGACTTGTTGGCCTGACCCTGTCCTGCTATGTGCATTACACCAGACTGAGAGTTCCTTGGGGCAGAAAGTGTCTGCCCAGCCTCAGGGACCCTGCTGTGACCCAAGCAGCAAATATCTGAGTTCTCATAAGTCAGAGTCACATCAAGTCAGGCACCTCCTGCTCTCCCTGCACTAAGCCTTCACATGGGAGGGAAAAGGATGATTATTTTTTTTTTGAGGGAGCCAGAGAGCTATTTTTCCACAAGCTCCATATAGTAAGGAGTAATCCCCAGAAAGTGCACAGGTGAGAAGCAAGAAAGATGTGGATCTTCTGTGGAGGTATGATGCTGTCAGAGGCTGACATGTCTATCTCCTCTAATCAGATTGACTGAAACCACCTACAGTGGGAAGGTGTGGGAAGCAGAGAACATCCTTAGTCCAGCATCTCGCTCGCTGGCACTGACACGCAGCCAGGAGCCCATTTATACTGAGGACCTAATGGTGAGTCTGCTGTTCTCTGGGAGTGGATATGGATGTTCTTGGTCACAGGAGTGAGGGAACTCAGTAGTTCCAGCAACCTGGATTTTATGTAGGATAAAACTTATATTGTAGATGTGTGGAGTGGGACAGCAGTGGGTGGGTTCTGCCTGACCTTGCTGACAGCCCAGGACGATGATGGATTTAGAATTCACATTGAAACTGCTTCTGCGTGGCTGTCTTTGCTTCTCCAGGGTTCTCGTTCCTCTCTGGACACAGCCTCATGCCGTAGTGTGGACTCTGCCCGCCCTGTGGGACAGGTAGACAGGCACATCCAGCTGATGGTCCATGGTGTTGCCCCAGCAGGTAAGTGTTACAGCATCTGGCAGCAGATTGACTGTGCTGATGCAAAGCAGAGGAATGGAGCTCTGCTCCCTGCCCTCTTTGCTTGAAGAGCAGAGAAGGTATCTCCTTCCTGAGCAAGCTGCTCTTCCTGAGCCCAGAGCTGCTCACTGTTCTGTCTGGATGGGAATGTGAGGAAAGGATCCATGGCCCACAGTGAAACCTCCTGCGGACCGGGTGGCTTGTGCCAACTTTCCTTACGCAAGAGTGTATTTGTCTTTGCCTGCTGTACCAGCAGTCTTTTGTGATCATGAATGGGTAGAAAAAGATGCCTGAAGAAATTGATGGTGGGGAAAGACATGTTCCCTTTGGGAAGTGAGTGTGAGGCTGGTACATCCTGAACAGGCAGGGAGGGGTGGCTGTTGTCATTCTTACTGGATGGGGTGAAAAAGCTGCTTGTACCTCTGCTTACTTGTCAGGGCCTGAGATCACAGATGAGCTGGTGAAAGTGCTGCGCAGACGCCTGGATGAGGCCACCCTGGATATCATCACTGTGATGCTGGTGCGGAACTGCAAGCTGACCCCAGCAGATGTGGAGGTACCTCACTGGCTATCTGCTCTGCTCATCCCAGCGCCCATAACACTTTCCTACTTTTTGACCTGTCTCAGCCCCTCCCGCCCCAGGGCAGGGAAGGCCAGGGTAGTTTGTTGCATCCCATTCCCTGCTCCAGTGCTTGCTCAGGCTGGCATTCACCACAGTATACTGTGTGGGTGCCAGGGTAGGTGCTGGGGTTTGCAGCATGGCAGGGCCTCCCTGTGAATACCCCTGGAATATCTGCCCAGATCTGTCTCAGGGTTCTGCCTATGGGCCTGGATTCTGCCCACCATACTCTCCCTTCACATAGCCAGCTGGCGTAATTTGGATCAGTATCAGAGCCCCAGGGAATCCTGCTAGTCTCAGCTGAGTTTTAAAGCCACCTCTCTGCAGTTTATCCAGCCCCCCGGAACGCCGCCCACAGAGGTCCTGCAGTTCGCGCTGCCACCCTCCGCCCTGCCTTGGCTGCATGCGGTGGCCTATTATCTGCGCCAGAACCTGCTCATCTTCCTGCACACACCGAAGTACACGGACAGCAACGTGGAGCACCACTTCAAGGTGAGGAGGGCTGTGAGCTGGGGCAGCAGTCTGCCCAGCTTCTACCTGCTGCTGGGGACGTTTCTTGGGGCAGCTTAATCACCATGTTCCCCACTCTGCCATGTAGGTTAGGGAGGAACTGACACTAAATGCTGAAGCCTGGAGGAGTTTCGCAGGACTGTGAGCAGTTCCTGTTTGGCCTGGACAGGCCTTGCTTTCGCACAATCAGTCACTTGCTGTGCAAAAAGCAGCAATCGCAAAGCTCATGCCCACAATCGTCTCCCAGGAGCATGGGAGAAGACCCCCTTGCAAAGCTGAACTTGGGTTCTTGCATAGCTCCTTCAGATCTAAGGACTGAAACATCAGAATTAATAAAAGTTTGGGAGCAGCCACCCATCCGCTCAGCATGGCCATAGCAATGGTAAAGGGTGAGGCCAGATGTGTAGTGTCATATAGCTGCATAGAGCTGTAGGGAGTTCCTTCAGCCCAACAGTGGTGAAGGCTGTGCTGGCGAGTGTTTTAAGTAGGTCTGGATTGTTTCCTACAGGTCTGGGGATGAGCTCTGCATGCACATGGGCCTCTGCTTCCAGTTAAGGCAAGTTCTCTAATCTCTGTCACTATTCTTCCTTCCTCTCCTTAGCACTACTTCAACCACAGTGGGAGCATCCCTGACCAGGATCTCTATCTGTACAACAAGCCGGGTGGCCAAGGCACTGGTGGAAAAGGTATCATGCTCAACTCTTGCCTGAAACCTGGGGCTGTGTGTTGGGAAGCTGCTTCCCATGTTGGAGAGCTCTGAGTGACTGAGGAGGCCTGGTGCTGGGGTAGTGTGTTTCTCCAGTGGCTGGGAGGTGGGCAGGGTGTGTGCTTGTGGGACTGCACACCCTTGCACGTGTGGTGGAGCAAGCTAAGGCCTCTTGCAGAGCAACTTGCTAAGCTTGGCCTGTTGCTGTAGGAAGCAGCTCTAGGTCACAGTAGCTGTGGGGAAAGACACAGTGAGACTTCAGTAAGTGCGGGGCACAGAGGCTCAGTGGGGCTGGAGGTGGGAGCAGGGACAGTTGTTGCAGGAGCCTTGCTTCAAAGGGGTAGCTGGATGCTGCAAGTATCTGAGCACGGGCTGTGGGGACAATGTCCTTGCGCTTTTCTCTGGACTGTTGGAGGAGGGATTGCATAGGGCCCATCCTGCAGCAGGCTGTCATGTCATGTTTTGTCCAGGCCATGTGGTCTATCACCTGGCCATCGTGTGTCTTGTGCCCCTTGTGCACCATCTGAATGTTCTTCTGTTATGTAGGTACCATGTCGGACCTTGTGCAGCACCTCTTTCCACTCTCCCACTTCCAAGGTAGCTCCTGTGGCTCCGAGTATTCCTCCGGTTCCCCTTCCTGTGCAGCTCCCTGGCCCCTCTGGTCCCTGCTGTTCTTGTTTTCCTTGTGTTGTGGCTTCAGCTCTGACTCCTCTGTGTGTTTGTCTGTGTGTGTCCATGTAGCTGAGCCTCCTTTTTCTTGCTGGCTGGATAAATGAGCAAACAGAACCTGCTGCTCTGAGATGGCAGCTCTGCAGTCCCCAGCTGCTGAGGGCCCATGTGCTGCCCTCTTAGCTTGTAAGCAGTGAACTCCAAAATCCTGCACCCCTTTTTCCCACAGGTCCAAACATGTCCTCCCTGAGGAAGACAGGAGTCATGATGTTTCAGCTGTGGTTTCACACTCCAGGGCGTAGCATCATCACTCTCCCAGTGGCTGTGTATTGGGGTGGGGGATTCCCTTGCATGCCAAGGTGGTAGAGTGGCTGGCCACCACTAGATGTGTACTTTGTATTTCAGGGAGCCTGGGTCAGAGGAAGCTCAGAGTCCCTCACAGATGGGACGTAAAATCTCCCCAGCACCCCACCTTTCCACAGAGTGCGATGGATGACTATGTAGCCAAACTCCATTGCACGGGGCAGTAAGGTCCTTGACAGCTCTGCTAACTTACCTCTTCCTATAGGCCCAGAACTCAGGTCTTGAGTTTCTTACCTGTGATTTAGTGGTTGCGTTTCCCTGTGCTCCTGTAACAAGATTGGGAGCCTTGTTCCCTGCAGCGAGGAGGCAAGCCTTTCTGCTGGTGGAGCAGGGACAGCCATCATCTCTGCCCCAAGAGACTGAGCTGGCTGCAGGGTGCTGAGTGCTTGACACTTGCTTGGCAAACCAGCTCTGTCTTGGGGAGCACCTGCAAACGAGGAGTCTGCTCCTGCAGCTGCTGACCTGGCCTGCTTGTGACCACTGCCATGGGTGCTCCCTCTCTGGAGCATGTGTCCCAGCACGAGGAGGGCATGGGACATTGTGCTTGGTTGTTCTCATGTCCTCACCTCAGGTAGACTGAAGTAGAGCAGAGGTACAGGAATGGATGTGATAGGGAAACATGCCAGAGAGGGGGAGGCTGAAGGCAACTCAGTGTGGTAATTTATCCAGGAGAAGAAAGGAGTGACTACATCTTCGTCTACAGTTACCACATGAGCATCCACTGTCATTTTGGTGGGTGTGGGGCTGACTGTCAAGCCAGACAGATGTGGAGTTTGTGCCCTTTACTTGTTTAAAGAAAGAAAGTCTGCTTGGTAGAGCTCATATTCACTGTCACGTGGGGCAGATTTGCTGCTCCTGATACCTCTGTATTGACACCCACATCCCAGAGAGCTGCTGGGCTACAGTGAGAGGCTGTGTGAGGTGGGAGAGCCCCTGTGTGAGGCTCACTGCCCTGCTCTGAAGGGGGATGAGCCTGGGTAAAGTCCTGGTCGCCTCTACCTTTGATATTTAGGAAATTATGAGCTTCCCCATTGTTTGCTGCGTAAAGGGTTGTTCCTGTGCGTGTCTCAGGGAGAGATGTTGGGGGCTGTTGCAGAGCACCTCTGAGACAGGGCTGCTCCTGTACTTGAAGTGAAGGGGTTCTCATAGATGTAGAGTTTTCTTTCCTCAGTGTGAGTGCAAGTGAGCTGCCCTCTGATTTAAATGCCTACCTCTCCTTTGGAAGCAGCTCTTTCTATGCCAGTGCCCTCTCCCTTGCATCTAGGGTGTCTTGGAGGAAAGGTTGCTGCAGAGTTTACGCTTCATTATGAACGATGAAGACTGGGTGGTTGTGCTGTTGATTAGCCCTGGGCACGGTCTGCTGAGACCGGATTTGTCTCGGCACAGGGAGGGCACCCACCTTCCACACAGTCCTGTGCACCCAGTTGGGTGCAGTTTGGTTGCTTTGTGGCAGTGGAGTCTGGTGTCACTCCCACCCTTGCTGAGATGGAGAGGAACTGAGTATGGGCTCAGAAATGCTGTGGTGCTGAGGTTGTTTGCATCTGGACGCATCACCCTTTGGCAGTGTTGGGGCAGCTTTGCCATCCAGTCACCTGAGTGCTGGGTTAGTTGGTCAAGGGGCTTTGAAAGGGAGTGGTATCTAGGGTTACACCTAGGGTTACAGTGTGTGGTTTGGACCTCACAGCTGCATCTGTGCTGCTGCTTCCCTGGTGTCCTGGCTATCAAGCTGGGCTGTGGAGATTGAGCTCCTGTTTCTGGTCTGGTCCATAGCAGGGCTTCTCCTTCTGTGTGGCCCAGGGCATGCAGCATGTGGGCTCTGAAACAAGCACCATGCTGCTACTCTGCACCTCTGAACCGTCCCATTATGTGTGTGTAGGGCTCAATGTAGAGAGGCTACAGGCAGGGCCTGAATTTTACTCTGTATCAAATCCAGGCTAATACTAGGTGTCAACCTGCTTTGGTCCCAGTCCTGCTCGTTGGAGCGCATGGGGAAGGTACCTGATGTTGTATGGATGTACAGTGAGGAGGGAGCTGTGAGTGCAATCTGCAACAGGGTGTCATGTATACAGTCTTCCTCTGCAGGGACTTGAGGTCTTTTATAGCCTGGAGAGGGCTGCTGGAGAGTGTCTGGGCTCTGTATTCTGTCCCGTAAGAGGATAGGGATGGTAAGCCCCATCCTGGATCTCTCTGCATAAAGGCCCTCCTGGGGCAAATGGAGATACTTTTCCCCTTGCATATGGGGCTGGACAACCCTGGAAGCTCCTGCAGGGTAAGGCAAAAGCTGCTGTGGCACTGCAAGAGAGAGACTCTCGGGGTGATGGGGACACCCTGTGCCAAACACCATGCTTCTTACCCTGGCTCCCCACAGGCACAGCTAGCCTCTGCTCCCCTGGCTGCATCCCCTCCTGTGGGCCCTGCCTGCCACGTGGCACTGTGCAACCCAAGTGGTGACATGATGGTCCCAGGTGCGGGGTGGCAGGCTGTACGCAGGGCTTGTAGAAGTACAGGGGCTGATAGAGGCTGTCTTGGGCTCTCCCCGGCAGGAATCGCGTGTATTGCACTGACGTTTGTGGATGAGCATGGCAGCCCCACCTCACTGCCCCATGGGGAGAGGCCTGACCCTCTGAAGATGCCTTCCTCCTCACCCATCGTGGGCCTGCTGCAGGATGCCGACTTTGAAAGCCTCACCGCAGTCAGCAGGCACCAGCCAGAGACCAGCACCCCGCATTCAGGTAGAGTGAAACAAGCCACAAGTTACCAATTCCTTGCTGTCTCCACGTCCCCTGGGGCACCTAGGAGGGAGGGCTGGCAAAGGTGGGTGTGCAGAGCCATGCAGGACTGCCCTTTCCCTGCAGAGCCCTGCATGCTGGTGCGCCTGGATATCTGGGAGAAGGGCAACATCAGCCTGCTGCAGCTGTCGGAGAAGCTGCGTGGGGCCCTGCGCCATGCTCTTTGCGACGCCGTCATGGAGTTCCTCGTGCTGCCAGCCCCACTCTGTGTGGAGGCCACCAGCCCCCTGGGTGCTGCAGACCTGGAGGAGCTGAGCTCTGCAGGTGAGAGCCTGACCAGGATGCCCATTCCAAACCCCCAGCCAGCCTTGCTGCTCCCGCTTGGCCTGTGGGAGCTTGGCTCTGCTGGGGGCACTGGGGCTGAGGGGGCTGGGAGGAAGTCACTCTCCCCTCTGCAAGCTGTGCTGTGTGATGTCTCAGGGAAGGATCATTATAGAAATGGGGGCTGGAAGAGGTATGTAAAGGTCTATCTGCTCACCAAGACTGAATTTACTTTGCTGGGTGTTGCTGAGGGCTCTCTCCCTTCTCTCCAGCTTGGCTCTGGCCAGCCACAGTGGGGTACACGGGGACACCAGCAGTGTTGCAGTGGGAAGCTCTGGAGAGTCTGATTCGCTCTGTCTCCACAGGAGGCCTAAGGAGGACCATGTCAGAGACCAAGGGCCTGGCCCTGGCCACTGGTGGGGCTGGCAGGAGCTGTCCTCCACCCTTGCACTTCACCTCTGCCCCTTCGTCCAGCTCTGGGGAGCCAGTGACACCCACAAGCAAGCTGGGACGCCGCAGCTTCTGGGACATGCTGGTAATGTTGCTGAGGGACCAGTGGGGAGCGGGGCCTGTAGGTCCTGATGGTGTGTCAGGCCGGGAGGAATTAAGAGGAGGCATCTGGCTGGGGTTGGGAGGCCAGGCTGGTAGTGGGGACTTTGAGATCAGGGTGCTTGCTGGGCTGTGCATGTGCACAGCATCAACTTACCCCCTTCTCCCTAGAGCAAGGCAGAGTCTTCGGAGCTGGGCAGCCCCAAGACTACTGATGACATTGTGCTGGAGAGGCCAGAAGAGGCTCGCACGAGGCGGCGGCACAAGACTGAGAGTGTCAAGCAGCATCTGAGCCAGGATCGGGCCACAGCCACAGCTGAACTGGAACAGGCACAGAGGCAAGCACAGCCTGCAGGCCAGGCAGCCAGGGTGTTGTTCCCCTCTGTCTGCTGCACAGTGCTCCGCAGCCCAACATCCTGCTTGCTCTATCTGCACCTTAACCCTCGACCACATCGCCTTTCCTGGCAGTTTCTTCCTTACACAGCCAGTTAGGGGAGCTGCCTTCCACACAAAACCCCTCAATCCTTATTGCTGCAGCGCTGCTGGGAGCACTGCTAGATCTCCCTGCCAGAGATCCCTCCCCTGCGTGGTGGGGCCCTGCACAACACCTGACACCCCTATGGCTACTGACCTAGAGGGACCACACTCAAGGGCTGTAACAACCCAAAAAGGGGGCTTGCCAGGCTCTGCTCTGAAGCTGGGTGGGGAGAGACCATTGCGGACTTGTGCCTTCGTTGCTGTTGACTTTGATCTGGTACAACTGCTTCCCTTTCCTCTTCCCAGGCGCCGAGCCTGCCAGTTGGAAGAAGGGGATGTAGGTACCATGCACCCACTCTTCAATCAAACTTGCCAGCAGTGGATGGCATTCATGAACCACCTGGGTACGTGTTTCAGGCCCCAGCTCCTCCCTGGAGCTGCAAGGACAAGTCCTCATATGACACCAAGCCATCTGCCTTCATCCCTTGCTGATCTCTAGCTAGTTACGCACCCTGCCCCCAAACCTCATCAGAGTCCCCTCAGTCTTAAGGGCCAGCATCAGCATTGCAAAGCTGTGGCAGGAGTCCCAGCATGTGTCTGTGTGCATCTGAACAAACCTGCTAAGGCCTGTGGTTGTATCTGCCATGCTGCAAGTCTAGGGCTTGCTGGACTTGGCTGCAACTGCACTGGAAAGACTGAACTCCAACGGCAGCTACAGTAATGATAAGGCTCCCAGATGTAGCAGGTAGAATCTGAGCCTCTGTGACACACTCTGGAGCAGTGAAGTTGCATGGGAGACCCTCAGTCTTGGAGGGAGCAAGAGGAGGAGGCAGGCAGCAAGGAGGGATGCCCTTCACATGGTGGGATTTGGGTCTGCGTGGTTGCCCTGTTGCCGCTTTCTGGACACCTCTCAGTTCAGTGTTTCTTCATCCTCTTGCACCTCCTGCTGCCCAGGAAGAGTTCACTGGTAAGGAGTAGGTCAGGGAGCAAGGAATAGGCGGGGGAATAAAGTGCTGTGCTCAGGGTTTGGTCCAGGCCCTGCTTCCAGCCAGAGCCTGAAACCAGTTTTTTGTTCAGCCTTTGTCTTCTCCTCCTCCATATAAAGTCCTTGTTCTCCGGCTTTGCCTACCTCTGTCCCTGGCAAGGCAGGAACTTGGCCTGCTCTGGGCAGCAGGCCTGCAATGGGGCTCTCTTAGCCCTCCCCACTCCCCAGGTAGACAGGGCTTGGCTCTGGGGCAGCTTGGCACCTTTTCCTACAGTAGTACTTGTCCGTGCAGGGTGCCCTTCGGTGCAGCAGTGCTCAGTGGAGATTGTGTCTCGTTTCCTCTTGTCCTCCATCCTGGTGGAAGTGGTGAGCCTGGTCACTGCCCTGGCGAGCGACACCACTGTCAAGGTGTTTGAGCAGATCTGGTGAGTTACACTGTTCACAGGGGGCTGTTTGGCACCAGCAAATGCCAGTCAGCTGTGCCAGCCTCTACTTCCATGGCTCTACTTGTCAGCCACCTTTGGTGCTCTTCTTTGCAGCTGCAATCAGGGCACTGCCTTCCTGCCCTATAAGCCTGGCCAGAGCGCCAGCCCTCGCCCTGCAGCCGTCAGACACTTCATCCTGCTGGGACGCAACTTCCAGCAGTGGCGTTGCAGCACAGAACAGGGTGAGTGCCTGGCCAGGGTCCATGGGACTGTGTGCTGGGGGCTTTTGGGGTGGGAGATGTATGAGCAGGGTTCCCCTCTTTGCTGGGACAGACTGCTTGTTCCCAGAGGTGGGCAGTGGGTTGTCTCTTCTTGGCTCCTGAGACCTTGTTCTCAAATCTGCTTATAACTGCTTATTTCAAGACAAGCTGAGCAAGTACTGTGGCAAAACATCCTGTCATGCAGCTTTAATGGCACATGGGATGTAAGAGCGGGATGAACTGGTACTGAGGGTCATAACTCTGGCTTCTTCCAGCTCACAAAGGGCTCCAGCGCTTTGAGGCCATGGAATTCAGCTCAGCAGAGAGAGGCTGTGATCCTAGCCTTGCTGGACGAGACCTGGCACCTCGGCAAAGGTTCCTCTTCATGGAGATCATTGACAAAAAGGTAGCAACGATGCCTGTGTGATGTTGTCTCCCACAAGCCAGGCTGTTCCCAACTGGCCCAGGGCTAGAAAGAGGGGAAGAAGAGTGCATCTGCAGGCAACCAGCCTTCCCTAGGCAGGAGCCTTCCAAAGCAGCTGTGCAGGATGTCTCTGCTTGTGCCACAAGCAGAGCTGGGGATTCCCTGCAGTGCTCTGGGGAGTGCTGGGGGGCAACAGCCCTTGCTGTCTCTGACTTCAGCTGCCCCACTGTGGACTATAATTGCCCTTTTCCTACCCACAGCACAGTCCACATCAGGCTGGGCACTTGTGCTGCCAGTGCAAGTACCACCACCACTGCTGTGGCTGTTAACAGGGGGGCTGTGAATGAGCTGTTGCCACTCTCCCTGTCCCAGCCTTGTCATCTGAAAGTGGCTGCAGCTGTAGCAAGTACCACCCAGAGCACCTCTGGCCACCTGTGTCACCATGCAGGCCCTCTCTGAGCAGGTCCTTCAGCCTTTCTCCCCCTTCTCTCTCTCCAGCTGACACTCTACACTTATAACTGGTCCCCAGACCTGGGGGCCAACCTGAACTGCTCCCTTACTCGCCTGCTGCAGTGGCAGAATGCTCGGTCCCACATTGTGCACTGCCTGCTCAGCCAGAAGCTTGGACTCTTCCACCACCACTGCTTCATGGACACACCATGGCATGAGGACAGCAAGCAGGTAGGGCACCCTGCCAGGCAGGGCAGTCCTTTCCCCTTCAGGAAGGGCCTTGGCAGTTCAGGGGTCTGAGTAAGGTTGCAGTATGTGCGCTTCTGTGCTTTTGTGTGCCAGCTGGCAAGGTATTCCCAGGTGCTCATGTGTCCGACTGTGGCTGTGTCCAGCTAGGCTGGTGCTGTCTACTCTTGGAGGCAGCCAGAGGTGGGAGAAGAAGCCAGGTCCTGCTGCTGGCAGCACTTATTTGTGACTGGATTATTTAGGGTGGAGGAGGCTGGGGAATGGGCTTCCCACTGCACATTAGGGCCATGCTAGGCCAAGGTTTTCTGTCCTTGGGACTGGTGATGGAGAAGGCTGACAGAGAGGTCTGCAGATGGCCAAAACAGGGTTTTCTCTGTTCTTGTGGGTCCTTGCTCCAAGGCTGGCAGTAAGGAGGCTTTTATGGCTGTGTCTGCTTGCTTAGGAGCCAAATCCTTTCCTGAACTCCACTTTGGAGGTGGATGCACTGATCCGGAGCTCCAGTCCCCCACCTAGCAAGGAACAAGGCCGACTGAGCAGCTCTGCCCGCAGCCTGCCATCTCTGCACTTCCATCCTGATGTGGTGCCCTTTGATGAAGCTCTGCGGGATGTTACCACTGTCAAGCGCATACCCCACGGGCCTGACTTGGGACCTTTTGACCCTGTGTCTTGGCATGGGGCTCAGTTCCTGGAAATCAAGAGCATGGAGAGGAAAGGTAAAGCAAGGGGCCTGATGTCACAGAAGCCTGTCTAATCATCTCACTCCTGGAAAAGGAGCTCAGAAAGAGCAGAACAAGAGTTCTGGCAGAGGGGACGGTTCTCGGCTCCTCCTGTCAGGGTGCTGTGAGGGAATGGTTTATGGCCTGTGTAGGGTGGGAGTGAAGGGGAGTGGCAATACTTGGGGCTGTGACTTGATACTCTTGTGGCTGCTTTCTTTCCCCCAGAACTGGAGAAGCAGATGAAGATTGAAAATCTCTTTGTTACCTGGCAGCAGAGATCGGCGCAGTCCAACATGCCTATCAGTGTGAGCGCAACCCAAGTGGGTGGGTGGCAGGCTGGGCCTTCTTACAGTGCACTGGTAGCACCAGCTCCTCTATGGCAAAGGGGAGCACTGGAGCTCAGAGCAGGGTGTATGTTGGGGATGGTGTTTGGCAGTGGAGCAGTGCACTCTGCTTGAACTTCTGGAGTTACTGGGCTCTAACAACACACTTAGGCATGGGGCCTTGCTGCCCAGCACTGGAAAGGCTGTAAAGCAGGGGGTTCCCTCGAGAGCTTGATCTCCATTTGAGCAGCCATGCAGCGCTGTGGACAGCCTGTTCCTAGGCTTGATGAGGGTAGTGTGCTGTAACTGTGTTCCTCTTGTGCTGTGCAGCTGGCAGACCTGGAGACCCTGAAGCAGTCCTCACGCCTGGTTCACTACTGTGCTACTCCTTTGCTCTTTGACCCAGCCTTCCGGCAGCAGATCCAGACTGACCAGCAGGGCAAGGTAGAGGGGAAGGTGAGTGTCAGCAAGTGCCAGTGGGGTTGGGCTTTGTGAAGTGGGGCAAAGGATGGCTTTGCAATCTTTTCCCAAGACAGGGCTGCTCTGAGCTCACCCCTGCTTTAGAGTATGAATTTGCACCCTGTGAGATGGAGACTGAGAAAATCCTTGGATCCTTATAGCCTTTCTCCTGCAGCCGCACCATCCCTGGGGAAGACTGACTTCCGTTTTCTATTCGGGGAGTTCAGGGCTGAGTCTAGTGAAGCCGTCAGAGAGCGCTGTCTGGTAGTGATCTGTTGGGGAAGCAAAGCTCCCCTTTATGCATTCAGCAGCCAGACTGGGTAAACCTTGCCTGGACCCAGCAAATAGCTGGAACAATTTAAAGCAAACCAGCTGAATCCTGAGCAGGTTGCAACCTGACAGACTAACCGGTGCAGATTCCATACCGGCTGTTCACAGTCTGTAAGCGTGTCAGAAGGGAAGGACAGGCTGTTGTAACTTATCTAAATGTCAAAAGGATTCTGACAGGGTCTTTAAGCAGAGGTTGCTACAGAAATTGAGCACTTGCAAGCAAAAGGAAAAGTATCATCACAGAATGAAAACTTCACTTTGTTTTTGGAACAGAGCAAAATTGGTTATTGAATTTGAAGAGCCTGGCAGCAGGGGTTTCAAGGTTGCGAATTGGGTTCTGTATCGGATCATTTTTTGCAGTACATACGAGATGGCAAGCTTTGCAATGCTCTATGGCTGTTCAGATTGGTCAGAACAGAAAAAGACTGCAAGGAGCTCAAGTAGCCTGTGAAATGAGAGGTATTGTGGGAGCTGGGACCTGCTTCCCAGTAAAACAGAGCACAATGTAGAGAGAAATTTGAACTTCTCCTGTATTGTACATTAACTGCAGAGCCTGTACAGACCAGACAGCTCAGTGGATTTCTTCAATTTGTGAACAGTTGGATACAAAAGAAAAACCATGTAGGGTACATCAGAAACAGGCGTTAGTATTATTGGTAATATTCCAATACGTTTCTAAAATATTAGCATGTTAATGTCTTCATCTGGACAGTAAGTGTGAGACCAAGCATCTTCTGACAAAGGCACTGAACTAGAGAGACTCAGAGAAGGTCAGAGAGTAGCAGGAGAGACCCCAGGTAAAGAGACTGCTCCTGGGTAGGTGAATGAAAGGTCAGATAGAAATCTGTAAAAGAGCCACCGGCTTGAGGTAGAGAGATCAAGAAAAGAAACCTCAGTCTCTCACAGCACAAAGACAAGGAGTATTCAAGACATCAAAAGGAGAACTGGAAATAGTTAAAAGGAAACACTATTCCTATTCAGTGCTACTGAACTACTAGTAAATCTTGAGAATTCAGCAGGATTCATAAGGGGATTGGACTCTTGCCATGGCAGTAGGAGCTGAAGCTCTGTTGAGCCTTGTGTGAACCAGTTGTAGAAGCCATTCTGTGGGGGTAGATGTGAATTTTCCCTTTCTGCCAGGGCACCTTTTCCTGCAGTCTCTTGCAGTCCTGTTAGGTCAGTCCATGGCTGGGTAAATCTTGGATCTTGTGTTTCAGCACGTGCACTAGGACAGTGTTTAGGGAACTAGCTGTTAGTGCTCTCTGGCAAGGGGAGTTTTGCCTTCTGCTCAGCCAGGGCATCTGGTGGTGTCCCAGCAAGTGTCACCTGCTGGGGCCAGTCACAGCAGGGCTCTGTAGGAAATTATTTTCTCTTCCAGAAGCGCCACCGCTCAAATGACTCTACAGCTTCAGGGAGAGACCGCAGCCACAGCTGTGACTCGGCAGAAGCGCTGCCCTGCAAGGTGAAGGAGGAACCCTGGCTGCAGGAGATGTGCAATGCCTTCTTGCAGCAATACATCCAGTACCTGCAGAGTATGGGCTTCATTCTGGTCCAGGTCCGGCCACCCTCACCCACCACTCGCAGGTCAGTGACGTTCTGGGAACCCTGGTGTTGGAGAACAGCCAACACACTGAGCTATGCCCTGGTTTAACACAACAGGAGATGTTGGCTCGCCTGCTCAAGGCTGTCTCTGCTGTCATTTCCAGTAGCACCAGCCGGATCCGAGCTCTGGCAGCAATGGGTGTGGAGGGGAGAGGGTCCTTTTCCTACACGAAGCCAAAAGCAGAAGGGAGTCCAAAGGTGAGTGCATGTCTCTTAGAGGGGTGGAACTGGGATAGAAGTCTGGCTGTGGAGTGGGGCAGTTCTCCTGGTTGGCTTTTGAATCAGTTTCAGGCAGAAAGGATGCAAGAGGGCAGAGAAAGCACTAAAGCTGGAAAAATGTCTGTCTAGATCAGCACCATCTTTGGGATCTTGGGTCAGATGAGACCTCCTTGCCCTCCTGCATGTCTTCCTGCAGCCCTTGGAGCCCCTTCCTGGAACTGGATGGAGCCAGGGCAAATCTCAAAATGATGGCAACAGCTTGGAGGGGTCTCAGAATTGGAACAGGGTGACCTGGGGCCAGGACAGCTGCCTTTGGTTGTGATTCTGGAGGTTTACCAGTCAGAGAAGACTCAGTGTCTATGGTTAAGGGCAACTCTGGCAGAGAAGGATCTTTAGTTAGAGTAAGATGAATGCTGAAGTTGAAGATGTCAGAGAAGATAAACTTGGAACGGATCTACTGTGAGAGCAGGCTGAGGTTCCTCGTTTCTAAAGAAGCGGCAACTAGGGAGGAACAGGACAGAGCTCTACCAAATCGCAGCTAACCTGGAAAAGGATTGACTCCTTGCTGTCTTATTTGATACAACATCTAGACACCATCAAATGAAAGCTCACATAATCAGCACAGTGTCCTCAAACTCTAGAGACACCCTGTCCTGAGTAAGCAGGAGGCAAAGGGAGCAGGGTGCCTGGTGTGCTCTCTCAAAGGCTGGTTTTTAGGTTAGAATTCTTTTCACAGTCAGCTCTGGCATGTCTGTTCTCCTTCCTCCAGTGAGGGTGCTCAGTTGATGAGGCTCCTCTGTTTCCACCTCTGCCAAAGCCTTGCGGCTGCCTCGCACCCTGGTGTGCGGGCTGCTTTCCTATGCCAGGGAGCTTCTTGAACTTTGTCCTTTTCTTCCCAGAGCACAAGCCCTGCTGTTGCCACCTATCATCTACAGAGAGCTCTTCCAGGTGGGATTGTACTGATGGAGTTGGCTTTCCAGGTAAGAAAGAACAATAAACAAAGTATGATCTCTGGGGGTTCAGGGACAGTCTTCAGAGGTGACAAAGCGAGTGACGAGGAGGAGTGCAGCAGGGACCTGTGATTCTTCATTTCTTGTCCTGCCTCTCCCATGGTCCTGTAGCTGTGGATCAGCTAGGTATGGTTCTGCAGGGCTCAGAGCGGTAAGAGTTGCCTGGAGGGGGGCTAATAAAATATGCAAAGGCTCAATACCAGGTAGGGTACTCTGTGCTCAACCACGTGTTGGCTGTGCTGGCTTGGTTCAGACAGGAGGGGAGACAAAACATGGAGCAAGAGTGTCTGGGACCCAGCCCAGAGGGTGAAGCGTAGGGGCTGTTCTCCTTCCCCGGAGAGGCCCAAGGCCTGTGCTATGCTCATGTGCTCTCTCCTCCAGGGCTATTACTTCTGTGTGAAGCAGTATGCGCTGGAGTGCTCGCGGATCCCCATGGGCCAGTCTGTGAATTCCCAGGTAATGGTTTTGCAGGCACAGCTGGTGCACCTCAGGGTCAGGGAATGCTTTGGGGGAGGCAGCGATCTCTGGGACAGAGTGGGCATTTCAGGTGTAGCAAATTCTGGAGAGCTCTGCTCCCTCCTCATGGAAAAGCAGAACTGCATAGAGCCTTCTGCAGCCACGTGCCCTCCATGGCATGTTGCTTGAGCAGATCTGGAGTACAGTGAAGGGAGGTAGGATGTTTGGCAAGAGGATGACTTTTATCCTAGCTTGGGGAGCAAGACAGAGCAGACTGGGAAGGAATAGGAGCAATTCTGGCAAAGATGACTGCTCCAGGCAAAGTCAGTGCATGGAAAGCCAGAAGCTCTCTGCTTCCCTTGGAACAGCAAGGAATGGGAACAGGGATCTGTGAACATGGTTAGCTACCCTTTGCCAGAGGAGATCACTTTCTGCACCATGAGCCCTGGTTCTTGATACCTCTGTGCCTTGCTCTACAACACCATGGGGTTGCCTGCTCCCTTCTCTTTTGGTGTGTCAGGGTGTCTCCTGCCTGTCCCCAGGGCACTGGGTGGCTGCCTAGAGGCTGGCTAGCCCCAGCCTGTCTGAGGCAGGAAGCATGCATGACCATACTGTCCTTTCCAAGATGGCTGTGTAGCAAGGCTGCATCTTATATATGCCAAGACTGGTCTCCTAAGCTTAGAGCCTGCCAGGACCTCGCCTGAGGGTTTGCTGAGCCTTTCCTGGGAAGCCCACGTATGCACAGGGCAGGGTTACCAGGCTGCAGCGGGCATTGCAGGGAACATCCAGGCTCTCCCTGGCTGACTTGGGAAAAGACTTTGCCTGCTTTTGCAGCGGGAGGGGATGATCCTGGGAGCAGCAGGCAAGAGGTGTGGGGCTTGCTACGGGCACCTGGCCAGCCTTCCCACATGTTGGGACTAGCCCAGAGTTCCCCCATGCAGGGCAGCTGAGCTCCTCAGCCCCTTCTCTTCCCTAGTCCAACGCTGGGCCTGTGCAGGACAGGCTGGATGCAGGAACAAGGCTGGGCAATGCCTTGTCCCTCTTCCCACTGGCTGTGCATCTCTCTCCATCAGGGCACTCTTACAGCCAGAGCTCGCAGCAAGAGCTGCATGGGACCCAGCTCCGTCTCTGAGTCTGCGGTATGTCCTCTCCTCCCAGTGCCATGCTGAGCACAGCAGGACCTGCCAGTGCAGGGCTGAACTTCCCACCGGCTGTGCTTCCACCCTTCCTGCCCCAGTGTTCAGCTTTGGGAGCTGCCTCTTGCGTCCTGTGCCAGTGCCTTCTGTAGCACTGGGCAGCACAGCTTGGGAGGAGGATGGGGTGGGCCCCAGGTGCTGGCATGGGGGCAGCGCCTTCTGTTTCTTGCTCTTCACCCTGCCTTTCCTGGGGCAGAGCTATAGGCTCCTCTCTGGGCTCATCCTGGCTGTGCGGGTTGCCATCTGGCTCATGGCAGCAGAAATGCAGGTGGTGCAGAGAGCAAGAGCAGCCTGTTCTCCTGCCAATGCCTCCTGCCTGCTGGTTTTCCCTGCTTGCCTCCTTAAACCAAGGGATTATGGTGTGGGTCAACTGCCCAAAGGTGTCAGAGAGCCAAAAGACGTTAAAACTGTGAGCTCCTGGCATAAGGGCAAGGCTGAGGCCTTCACTATCACTGTCCCCTGGCACAGTAGCTGCAGTTGTGCTGGGAGCATGGCTGGGGTGAGTGTGTGTATGCTGGTGCTGCCTCGGTGAAGAACCAGCGCGCTGTGCAGAGGTGATGGCCGTGTGCCGGAGGGATCATCTCCAGGCACAGCTGTGATGCACCAACCACCACTGGATCTGGCTTCTCAGCAGCCAGCCTGGGTTCCTGCTAGTTACTGAGTACAGGGCATTAGCAACTCTGCTGTTGTCCGTCTCTGGGTCCATCCAATCCCCGCAGGCCCCTATGTTGCCTCCTGCTCTCAAGGGACGTTCAGGGAGTCACTCTTTGCCTGTAAATCCAGAACTTGCTGGGGATCCAGCCCTGGTGTGTCCTGTACCCGCTCAGGGACTAGGCAGTCAGAGCAGCACTTTGCTGAAAGGAGGCTGTATCCTCCTTCACAGCCATGTGGCTTTCAGCTCAAGGAGGGGGTAAACCTCATGCCAAAAGGGAGTCAGTGCCCATCAGTCTGTGCTGCTGCTGGAGATCTGGAGCGGGGTCAGTTGTGGAAGGAGCCACCAAGCTGAATCCCTTGGGGCCAGGCCTGCAGGTCTGCTATTTGCACTGGGCACACAGCTTCTTGGCTGCATCCTGCTCTGGTGTCGGGGCAGGGGTGGCTGCACTGGCTCTGCCATGTCTTGCTGTCAGCAGGGCTTTGCAGGAGGGTATGAGGTGCCTGGTAACATTCCTGCCTTGACTCCCTGTCCCTCTGCAGCTCTCTATGCTCTTCACGGAGGAGTGTGACAAGGTGCGGGACCTCATGCACGTGCATTCATTCAGCTACGACTTCCACTTGCGTATAGTCCACCATTATCTGCTGGGTTCCCACATGACTCTCCGCCAGGGCTACCATCTCACCAGCTTCCTGGAGGATTTCATTGCCCACCACCCCGACATCCCCAAATTTGGCCGCAACCACGTTTTCCAAGGTGTGTAGCTCAACATGTGATTAGTCTGGGGTTGATCACCAGCCTATAACTTGGCAAAAGGTTTCCAAGTGCTTTACAAATAAACCTGACCTTTGGAGTACCCAGGGGAATGGCAGAGAGAGGGTGACAGGAGGGGCCCAGCTCCAGGGGAAGTCCTTGCTGCCCTGTTGTGGAAGGGAGGTGGGTTGCTCTAGAGCTCTGTCCCCCAGAGTAGTTTGTAGGACACTGCTCTGCCCAGGTGAGAGAGGCACTGACCATCTCTTGTGACAGCAATGTGTTCTCTTCCACTAGGCATGCTGGCCCTGCCCACCAACATGATCACTGCACACCAGCTGTACAACTACATCGCTGACCACGCCAACACCTACCACATGAAACCCCTACGCATGGCCCGGCTGGCCACAGGCAGTGACAACAAGAAGGGGACACCAGGCACAGAGCAGAACGAATATGCACTGGTCTCTATTTGGAACAGGTGAGTGCTGCTGCTGTAAGTTCCTGGAGCTGCCAGGGATTGATGGGTACCCCACATCAGGGACACTGCCCCAAGGTGCCAGCAAAGCTAACCGTTCTACATAGTGCCGAGCAGCAGTTCTGCCCAGCTTTTCCGAGATGGCCAACAGGGGCGGTGTGCATGTGCGCGCGTGCATTTGACATTTCCCATAGAACTTCTGAGGAGTCCTGCTGTGTCAAATTCCCCATGCCCAGTAGTTCCGTTGTGACCAAGAGATCTGGAGAAACAAAGTGAGATCCCCTTTATAATGATGTGCTTTTGCTCCTAGCTCGGGCTCCTACAAGGACTCTGAAGGTCTGCGTCATCATGATGACTTTGATGTGTCCCTCCTGGTGTGTCACAGTGCAGCACCATTTGAGGAGCAGAGTGAGGCAGAGAGACGCATGCTCCGGTGAGCACTGGGGTCCCAGACACATGACACCAAAGCTTCCTGGCTGGGGAGGAGGGCTCTGGGAGGGACTAGCTCTGTCTGGGACATCACAGGCAAGTTTGGTGCTGGCTGGGGAGGATCCTCACAGGGAACTGGGCAGTGTCGTACCTGTCCTTGTCTGGGCAGAGAAGCACCCTTACTGCCAGGGACAGAGAGGCCCATGATTCATTTGCAGCCCAGCTGAGAAGGGAGCAGCCCTTCCCCAGGTCACAGGTGTCTCCTTGCTCTCAGCTTACGTTTCTACGTCATCATGACTAGCCAGCGGGAGCTCTTTCCCCGGCTCACAGCTGACATGCGACGCTTCAAGAAGCTGCCGCGCTTGCAGCGGGAAGTGCTGGAGCCTGTGGTGGGCCGGGCGGCCTGGGAGGCAGCGGAGCCGGAGACAAGCCTGGGGCGGCAGCAGCCAGCAGAGCGGGAGCTGTGGCAGGACATGGAGGACAGCAGCGAGTTCTACGCAGGGGGCACGCAAGTCAAACTGGGACCAGGGCTCTTCTACACCTCGCCACTCTTCCCCTTGCTGGCCTCTGAGGTGGCCTCAGCCCAGAAGCAGCTCAGCAGCATGGTGCAGCTGGCCAAGTGCCACTGCCGCAGGGACAACCTCTGGAAGCGCCTCTTCCTTCTAGAGCCTCTAGCTTCTGACAAGCTGAAGCTGGGCAAGCTCTCGCTGGTGGAGCTGGAGGAGCTGCTCGATGCCGTGCATGGGAAATCCATTGCTGATGTCGACCCCCAGCTGGTGAGCAGCAAGGATGGAGTCATGGTGCACAGCAGCCATTGTTCTGCTCTGGGGATGGAGTGGGGTGCCAGGTGAAGGGCCTGCGGGGCACATCTCTTACTGCTTGGTGGGAGGATAGAGGCAAGAATATAGCTCCTAGCTGGCAGGGGAAGGGGGAGACTGCTAGGTCAGCATGCCTCAGTGGGCTGTGAGGGATGCATCGGATTTGGGGTCTGAAGGGTGCTGTAGCACTATGGCTGCTGGGTGCCATGGCTAGAGGGAGGCTGAAATAAGCCCTTCTCTATGCCCACAGGGATGCTTCCTCACCATGACAGTCTCCTGGTACCAAAGCCTCATCAAAGTGCTGTTGAGCCGCTTTCCCCAGAGCTGTCGGCACTTCCACAACGCTGAAACCGGCACCCAGTATCTGGTAAGACACAGCGTGTCGCCCACCTGCAGCTTCTCTCCCCTGTCTAGGGCTTCTCCCTGCTGTGGCTTCTCAGTGTAAGTCTGGCACGTGCTGTCAGGACTATGTGGGGACCATCATGATGTTGGTCTCCGCTCTGCTACTGGTGCAACATGAGGTGTGTGCTCCTGTGGTACAGCAGTGTCTGTTTGTCTGGCCCCAGGCAGGCAGGACGGACGCTGCACCTGCCGAGCCTCATGCCACGTGTAGCCCTGTGGTTTGGCAGTGTCACCTGTGAGCCAGGCAGACTTGCACCTTCACAGCTGTATCATGCTACTTGTCCTGCATGTCAGCACGTCCCTGGGTGGGTGCTGTTTGTATCCCTGTCCTGGGGTTTGTACTGTCTCCTTTCCAACATGTGCTGTGGCTCTCCTGACAGGTCGTGCTCAACCAGAAGTTCACGGATTGCTTTGTTCTTGTGTTTCTTGATTCCCATTCAGGAAAGACGGTAAGAACTTGGGAACATAAGAGCAGCTATATTGGCTCAGGCCAGGGATCTGTCTAGATTCATCCAGCAGTGGTCAAGGGCAGGTGCACATGGGGAGAATAAGAGCAGGTCAAGAAGCTTCTAACACCTTTCCTAAATACTGCCCCAACACCTGACAATTCGTGGTTCAGGCCCATCCTTAGCTGGAAGTGACCATTGCATTTATTTAATAGCCCTCTGCAGCTTTATCTTCTTTGGTTAGTTTCTGGCATCCATGACTTCCTCTGACTTGTAGCTCCATGAGGCAGTTACAATAGAGGTGAAGAGCTACCTTCCTTGGCTTGCTTTTGAACCTCCTTCTGCTCTTTTCATATGATACCCCTTTGTTCTTGTATTAGAAAACAGTGAGCAGTTGATCCTCTTTTCCTTCACAAGGTTGCTTTTCGATCATGCTTTCAGATGTCTCTTTATCCAGGCTAAAGGGTCCTTCTCTCCTTGTGTATTCAGTCCAAAGCCAGATGACACTGGGTCTGGCTGGGAGGGGTCACCAGTGCTGTGGGCTGCTCCTACCTGGGCAGAAAGGAAGGGGACCTGCACTGTGAGGATCCCAGCAAACCTGCTTGGGCCTTGGCCTTCTTTGGTCTTGAGGGCAAAAATACTCTTCTTTCAGCTCTGCTCCCGGGCAGGTTGCAGGATGGGTCACAGAGAATGCAGCTCCATGTGAAAGCAGGGGATCTACAAGACACTTCAGTCCACAGTGAGGCTTTTGCAGACGCTGTAGCGCAACTGATCCTTTTTGTAAATAAATCGCACTCCATCTTAAAAGCAAGCAGGGGAGACAGAAGAGGTGGTGCCTGATAGAAGGCTGCTCAGTGCCTCTAGCCATCTGGTGGTGAAAAGCCCTTCCCATTTTGTGCTGGAGCTTTTGTCGTGGCCAGCTCTATCCTCTTCATGCCAGTGGTAGCTCAGAGCTGAAACCACTCTTCACTGTGCAGGTACCCGCTTCCTCCTGGTCCCTTAGATTCACCTCCACAGCTGAAGGTGGAATTTTTGCTAACTCCGTGTTGCTGTGTTAAGCAAGCTCTGCTCTTAAGCCTCCCTTTCCTTCCCAATGGCTTCATTGTCTTTCAGAGCCCTTCAGGGCTTAGGTCAGCTTTTGTAAATACAGGTGTCTGGGACTGCACACAGTGTTCCCGAGGGGCCTCAGCAGAGTTCTGCGACTGCCCTAAGGCTTTTCTGTCCCTGCTCAGTGCTTCTGGTACAGCCTAGGGTGGTATTTGGCTTTTCGTGGTCAGGCCTCGCTGGTCGTAGCGTCACCTTGTGGTCATTGATATGATACGCCCAGACCCTATATCACCTCACCCAATGACTCCCATCTTATAACAGAAATCCTTTGTGTTCCTCACGTTGTATTTTGCGTTTGACATTAATCCCATTCCTGTGGCCTCTCAAAAGTCTCTAGGGCTTTTCTGCATTATCCCAATCCTCTTTTGTATTAGTGCCTCAAATTTTATCAGCACGCTCCTCATCTTTGTGCCAGACTCGTTAAAGTACTAGGCAACGTAAGTCCCAAAACCTGTCCTGGAGGAACTCCATTTGTAACCTCTCTCCAGCCTGCTGCTTCCCCTTTCAGCGCTACCATCTTCACCTTATAATTTTTGCGTTAATTCCTGTCTTCTCAGCTTACCTAAATTTCCCATGTGGCACTACATCAAATCCTTCCTAAAGCTCAGATAAGATATACCATGATTCCTTTGTCTAGAAATATTACCTTATCAAAGAGAACTCTAGCGTTAGCTGATCACTTTGGTAACACCGAGCTGCATTTTCCTCATGGTTCTTTCTCTCCGAGCCTGCTCTAAAGCCTTGCACGCTGCTGGAGTTAGGCTCACAAATCACTTTCTCTTCCCTCTTAAATGATGGTGGTGCATTTGCTGTTTTGCAGTTACACAGATGTTCTCATGGCTTTATGAGTTTGTTAGGGGACCCTGGCTACTAGATGTGCTGTGTTTCAGCTCTGGAGAACATCCAGTCCCTGTGTCTTGCCTCCATGATGCTGATCTGAGTGCACTGAGTTGCTCACGTTTTTCTTCTGCTTCAGCTCCTGCAACCGTCTCTTCTGAACCCTGTTCTCTGCTCCCCTCTGCCCTCACCCTGCCTTGTCAGTACAGTCACTAATGAGAATGGAGCAGCCGGCATTTATTTTTAGGATTGCAGTTATTACATTTAATCTCCTCCCCTTCCCCATTTGTTGCACTCCTACTCTTTGCCTTAGAAGAAGAAGAAATTTCCCTCTAATTTCCCTGGAAGCCCCTATTACTGTGGAGGCAGTAGGATCCCCTCCTCTCCTGAGGCTGCTGCTGGGGTTGGTGTAAGTGCAGATGCATGGGGGCTGGGACAGAGTGAGTAGGCAAGTGCTCGCACCTAATTTTCACCAGAAAAATTGGGAGGAGGCTCAAACATACTCTGTCACAGGAGGAGGCACCAGCTTAGTGCCATCGGCATTTTGAGACTTGCCCGACACTGCCAAAAAAGTGCCCACGCACCTGGGCTAGGGTCTGCAGAGTGCTTGTCTGAATCCTCTCCCCTGACCAGCTCCTCCCTCTCAGCAGAGCCTCACCGTGGTTTTCCGGGAGCCGTTCCCAGTGCAGCCCCAGAACAGCGAGAGCCCTCTGCCACAGCTTGTGTCTACATACCACCATCTGGAGTCAGTTATCAACACTGCCTGCTTCAACCTCTGGACAGGCCTGCTCTAGGACTGGCACCCGTGTCCTGGAGCAACGTGTGTACTGGACCTCTCTGCGCTGCTACGCCGTGGGTGACGATGAGGAAGAACAGGCCTCTGGGAGGGACCTGTGCTCTGGCACTGCAGGCAGCACTGCTAGCGGCATGCATGGGTACTGAACCGAGGAGTCTGGGGATATGTACCTCCATCGTTTGCTGGCTGGCTGGTGTGGCCCTCACTCTGCTGTTTTCAGTGGGTTTGATACTGAATGACCTTGAACCGAACCACAAGGGCAGGAGCTCGGCTGCTGTGGCTTGGCTGAAGCAGAGCGACTCTCAGGGACATGGCTCGCATCTGCAGGTGAGTTCTGCCTGCTAGGACGGCACAGATGAGCATGCTCAGCCCGTCTTCTGCCCAGGGCAGCACCGCACAGCGCTCTGGCTTTAGGCCGACTTCAGGGCTCTGGGCAGTGAGGCTGCCCACTTCTGGCCCTTTGCTTTCAGCAGGAGAGCGCTGAATGGGACAGGAAGGGTGAACTGGACCAGGGGAAGGTTTTGTGGAGATGTACATTAAAGCCATTGATATATCTGTTAAATAAACTGAACCAGATCCCTGCTTGTGTGCTGTAGGCTAGGATGTGGAAAGCCTTCCACAGGGGATGCAGAGGCAACCCTGGCTGTGGGTCTGGCTGGGTTTGCAGCGGAGTCTCACGCTTGCTCCAGAGCAGGGGCAGCAGGGCAGACGGCCCCGAGTGTCCACAGGCCTGTTCAGGCAGCCTCTGAGGGGTCTGCTTCACTTTCCCCTCCTTCTGCAGGGTCAGTGCTAGGCACTGCAAGACTTGGAAGCCCAGAGCCCTCTTCCTACAACTCCAGGCACCAGCTGGAGCCAGAGTGGGAAAATGCCTGCCCTTCCCAAAGAGTGAATGTTCCCCTCAGCAGTGGAGACTGGAAACCTCGCCCTGGACACCCCTGCAGACTGGAAGTGATGGGTCTCCTGTGTACCTTAAGTCATCTACAGCGGTGCCCAAGCCATCCCCAGATATAACATGCTGCAGATGGTACTTGAGCAGATGAGTGTCCAACTCCTTAGGCTGGACCAGTAGGGCCTGGGGAAGGGAAATACAACATGGATGGTCCTAACCTCGCTCTAGGAATGGTCCCACCCACCCCCCCCCCCAGTCATAGAGAAAATAGACACACTCCTCTCTTAAGCCATCGCTTTGACTTTTATTCCAGTGGTTTCCTTGTTTTACTCTGCTGCCTTGTTGGTCCCACCATGCTGCAGCCCTCGGCTCTCCCAGTATGCGCGCAGCCAGCCCAGACCTTCCACGGTATCTCCTGCAGTGACAGACAAGGTTTCCTGCTGGTACCCCCAGGCAAGCTGGAGTGGCTTCTGCTCTGGGCAGGGCTCTCATCCCCAGGTAGGGACTCTGATGCCTGTTATCTGCCAGCCCCCAGGACCTGCCTGTCTTCACATGGTACCCAGCCAGCTGGTCCGTACTTGGACCTGCCAGTGGGGCTCAGACCGCCTGCAGGCCCCGCTCACCTTTTGGAGCATACTCGCACCCCACGTAGCCAGTGTAGCCAAGGGACTCCAGGAGCTCAAAGATGTAGGGGAAGTTCAACTCCCCGGGGCTGTCGGGCTCATGCCGCCCTGGCACCTGTGCAATCTGGATATGACCTAGAGAGGGAATGGGAGATGCTCTGCCCAAAGCAGCCCTGCCTGCAGTCTTCTCTAGGCATGAGACAAGGTGACCCAAGAGCAGCCCCACATCCCTGGTCAGCCACAACAGAGCGTGGGGCAGGAAGGTCCCATCTCAAAGCCACTCCTGCACCATGGCCACAGAGGAGCCAGTTCAGGTGCAGGGCATTACCAATGAGTGGGAGGTATGTCTCCAGGTTGCGTGACAAATTCCCATCCATGATCTGGCAGTGGAAGAGGTCCTGCGGGAGAAAGGAGATGGATGGTGCAGGTGTTCAGTGAGCCATCAAGGAGGGCTGTGCTATGGTCCCTGTCCCCCCTGCCACGTCCCCAGGAGGGGATAACAAGTCCACAGCCCCTGGGAGCCCTGTGCAAGGTTCCCTGGTGGAGGTTGGACCCTGGAGATCTTCAATGCTGACTCACCAGCTGCAGCTTCAGGTTGGGCTGTCCCACCTTCTCCAGGATGGCAGCAGCTAAGGGTACAAGAAGTGGGAGACCATCACCCCCCAGGCTGTAAGCTTCATGGTGAAGCCCTGAGACCCCCACCCCCTCCCCCCCTTCATTGACTGTGCTCCCTCAGCATCTCCCTGCAGGTGAGGCAACCTCCTGCTTTCTGCACTCCCTTAGCATCTCTCTGCAGGTGAGGCAAGCTCCTGCCTTTCAGACTTTGGGGACCCTTCTCCTCCCTTCAAGGAGACTTTGGGGAGAGATGTCTGCCTTACCTTGGTGTGGGGTGTTTAGATAGTAGCGAGGGTCAGTGATGCGGTTGTTAATAGGCTCCACGAGTCCAATCATGTCTTCCTGTAACACAGTAATGTCACCCTGCGAAGCATCCTGTCACTTGTGCAGCAGGGAGCGCTCCTTCCCCATGCCAGGCTGGTGGGGGATTCTTCATCCTTGGTACCCTAAGAGTTGCACCCATGGAGCAGGACCCATTCCCCCCCTTACCTGGGCCAGGAGGCCAGCAGCATATCTGAGATTCTCAATAAAGGTGGTTTCCATCTCGCCTGCCACTGCTGCCCGATCTGCGCCCAGGGGAACCCGCCCAGCCATCAGGTGGATCCTACAGCCACAGAGAGATCAGCCAAAGGCACCAGCTCCAGTCTCCAAGCAGCCGGTCAGATCTAATACACCTTCCTCTGCCGATGGAAAACAGGGCCGGGCTGGGGGAGTAGGCACAGAGGGGCGTAAGAGGAGCCATGTCCCACACAGGAGGCACGACAGGTGCCCGCGAGCTCCAGGGACACAAACACGTACCATGCCCCTTCAGTAAGCAGAGGGCCGTCTTTGAACCTTTTGCCTGACAAGTCACAGACCTTGATTCTTCCCTCTTTTGCCAGCTGCCTCCAGCGCTTTCACCCTGAGGCTGGAGCTTGGGGTCTTGCTCCTGGGGCTGCCCTGAGGCCAGCACGATGGGCAGCAGGCACGTTGCCTCTGCCAGGGGCAGGTCGGATGCTTTGTCTCACTGCTTGGAGCAGGGAGGGGATGGTGGCCAATGCTGGACTACGCCAGGCTGCGTGCAGAGCTAAATGGCCAGGTGAGGGCAAGGCTCTTCAGCAATCAGTTGGGGAAGGCATCCAGTGGAAACAAAAGCCTTTTCACTCTGCCTGTTACCAGAGAGTGCAAATGGGTCTGGGCAACCCCCGGCCTGCGTGGCCCATGCCCTCCGCAGGGCTTTGGAGTGTTTCTAAGGGAAAGAATGATGCAAAGTAAATGGAATAAAAGGTCCGTGTTGGTTTTGTGAAGGGGGTTGTGCCAGGCTAACCACATCTCTTAGAGGGCCTGTCCTGTGCTGTCATCGGTGATGATGACGGCCTTCAATAAAGCCACCGTTGCAGTGTCCTGGGGTAAGGAACTGGTCTAATTTGGGAGGAGAAAGGGAGGATTATCATGGGGACTGTCGTGCGGAGTCGCGGACAAGAGCCTCCACAGCGAAGGGCAGGGTTGGGTCAGCTCCCAGCGAGCGCGTTAAGGCCGTGGCCCCGCACGCCGGGGTCTGCAACGAACCGACGCAGCCAAGGGGAGACCCTGCCCGGGGGAGGCTCGGTGACCCGCGGGCTGAGGGCACTGCGGAGCAAAGGGCGAGCCCGGCTCGGAGGAGGAGCTGGCGCAGGAGGGCTGCGGAGGAGCGCCGGGGTGCCGGGGGGAGCCGGGGCGCCGCAGGAGCGGGGGGTCCTGCCTCGCACCTACCTGCGGCAGCCCACCGCCTTGGCGTACTGCACCGCCGTGGCCAGGCCCTGGCGGAAGGCAGCCTGGCGCCCGGGCACGGCCGCCAGCCCCATCTCGCCCGCCTCCTGGTCCCCTAGAAGAGAGCGGCGGGGTCAGCGGCACCGGGGCACCCCCGCGCCCCCCACCCACGCAGCCCGGCGGGGACGCGGCGGTACCGGGGGGGGTGTTGAGGAGGACGATCCGCACCCCCGCCCGCTCCGCCGCGGCCCGCAGCTCCTCGGCCGGGCAGCCCGCCGGCCAGGCCGCCTCCGCCGCCCCGAACCCGGCGGCCGCCGCCGCCTCCAGCCGCGCCGGCAGCGCCCGGAGCTCCGGGAACAGCCACGACACGTTCGCGGAGAAGCGCAGCGACATGGCGGGCGGCGGGGGCGGCGCCAGGCGGAGTCGGGGTGGGGCCGTGGCGGTAGGGGCGGGGCCGAGGCGGCGCGGGAGCGCGCCGCCGCGTGGCGGGTGGCGCCCGGGCAGCCCGGCAGGTGCGTCCCGCCCGGGCCCCGGCGGCCGTGGGCTGCGACGACCCACCCGTGGGGCTGCTGGGAGGGGTCCCCGGGTGCGAGCGAGCCCCCATCAGCTGGGGCAGCGAGGAGCGCGGCCCCTCCCCAGCAGCTCGCCGCTCCAACGCCCGTAGCGCTCTGCCCTGCAAGCGTGTAACACGGCGTCGGCTCCGGCGTGTGCCCGCGGCCACGCCGGCGCGGGGTGCCACGGGGCCCGTGTGGGTCGGCGGCCCCACGCTCCACCCCAGCAGGCAGAGGCGGCCCCACGCTGCCTGCAACACCGGCAGGGTGGCTGTCTTCCTCAGAGGGGCTGCGGGACGGGGGCGTGCTGGGGGGCGGCTGTCGGGCGGGGCAGCAGGCGTCCTCCTTGGGAAAGGTGGTTTTGCCAGGTGTTGGGCTGACACACACAAAGCGCCGTGTTAATTGGTTTCCTGGGGAGCTTGTCTCTAACAGTGTCTCATTATGCGAGAAACACTTTCTCTTTTGTCCCACGCTCTGCATATTTTACCATAAAGTCTTCGTCTCCACTTCTGCAGAGTCGTGGCTCTGGCGCGCGGGAGACCCACCTCTGCGGTGCCTGTGACCAGCCCCGCATCCCTGGTTCCTGTCCCTCATGCTCTCTGCACCTCCAGGCACAGCTCGCAGGCTGCACGGGTGAGGTGTGAGTCCTGTCCAGCTCGTGGCCACCCAGGGGCTGTTCTGTGGCTGGCAGAGGTGGCACCATGAGCTTTGAACATTTTGCAGCCCTTGTGCTGAGCCTGCTCCCGGCGGCTCTCACCTGTCTGCCCGCACCTGGGGAGCCCTGCATACTCCGGCTCCTCTGTGACCGCGGCAGGAGCCCTCCGCAGCCCCCAGCCCCGCAGCCTGCTGCAAGCCCCAACAAATCACAGCAGTTTGGGAGAGCCCAGCGGCAGCGCTGCCTCGGCGGAGGCCAGCCACGGTGAGAGGTTTTTGGTGGGACGTCAGGGCAGTGCCGGCAAAGGGGAGAGCGGTGGCGAAGCTATGCATTAAAGAGCCTCAACTCAATTAAGGCTATTGATTAATCAATTAGAAGAAGCTTGACTCAGCTTCTCAGTAGTAATCCAAACTGTCCCCAGTGATGGACAGCTGTGCAGGGGGTGGCATCTGTGTCCCCAGCACATGTGTCTCCAATGCACGTGTCCCCAGCCCACATCCCAGCGCGCGTCCCCAGCACACAGGCCGCTCCCTGCCCGCAGCCGCCACGCTGGGGGACCGCTGCGCCTTCCACGTGTCCTTCTGCAGCCTCGCTCCATGGCACGTGGGGGTTAGTGTTCCCCTTCAATCACGCCCAGGAGGCACCTGAGCGCGCTGGGCTCAGCACCGGCCAGCGGGTGGGTGGCAGAGCTGCACAGGAACCCCCAGAACGAGGGGGGGCACCTGCCTGGCCTAGGGGTGCAGCCTCGCTGCGTCTTTGCACCTTGGGACTGGAAAGGCGCCTGCCGAGGCCATGTGCCATTCCGGCCCCGGCAGTCCCAGCCGCATCTCCAGCTGGAGGCCGGGCACCGGGCAGGGGCAAAGCCCGGGAGGTGGGAGCAGGAGAGCTTTGCTGGCGGGAGCAGCGAATAAACACACAGCCAAGCCCCAGCATGCGGGTGACCCAGACAGCGAGTCAGGAATGCGGGGAGCCCTTACAGCAAACCTGCCCTGCCGATGGCAAGCGAAGCTGCTGGGCTCCGCGCTGAAGCATTAATGGTGTCTTTATATCTCTGGTAATATATCGCATTGATTTTCTCTTGTTATAACTGCGGTTCCTGCATTGCAGGCCGGTGTTTTGTCACTTTACCTTGACAGGGCGCAGTGGATTTACACTGTGCCACTTGCAGCTCTGGAGCCATGTGCCACACTGGTACTGGGGCCTGCGCCCAGCACCCGCAGTTTGGGAGAGCTGGCACGAGCGTGGGGTCAGACCAGCACCTGTGTCCCCCCAGGGCAGCCGGGAGGGGGGCGAGCGGGGCGCTAGCGTGAGAGGGCAGCTCGGTGCCAAGCATCCCTGGTGCCGCCTGGGAGTTTTATTGGCCCAAAGAAAACGTAGTTCCTTCATATTTTATTAGTGAGCTGACATTTCGGTTCTGGCCTCTATGACAGCCGGGGTGGAGAGGTGGAGAGGTGGCAGGTGGCCCCTGCACCCCGGCACAGTGCCACAGCAGCAGCAGCCAAGCCAGCCTCTCCCTCCCCTCCCCCCCCCGAGCCCACTGTAGTGGGGGCACCAGTCCTCTCAGTACCCCATAAATCCCCCAGCTCGTTGTGCTGCAGGGAAGGTTTTATCTCTCTTCATCTTTATGAAACACGTTTTAATTTAAATTGACATTTCTGCATTTTAACTACCTGTCCCCGGGCTCCCAGGTGGTTCGGCTGGCACCCCGGGGGCTGGGAGGGCCAAGGTGCTGCAGGCTGGGGTGGCTGGCTGGCACTGTCCCACCATGGCTTGTCACCCCTGTCCCTTTTGGGCACCCCCAGACCCATCCTGATCCCTCTGCACCCTGCGGCTGTGCGAGGAGATCTGGGGCCGGGATGGGGAGGGGGCACCCTGGGAATCCCTTCCTCCCTGGACTTTCTTCTCTGCTCTAAAGCACCCCAATATTTTGCAACCATGTTTGTTTTCAGCTTTTATAGCTGAGTAAATTCTAGCCTTTTTACTTGTAGAAAAAGGCTGGGAAAAGTAATCTGCGTGTGACCCAGCATCTCGCGGAGGCAGCTGCAAGAGCTTTGCTTGTATTAAATCTCATGATTTTTCACCAAAGATGGTTTTCCCCAAACCCATCCCCTCCGGGTGTAAAGGGACCAAGACGTGAAAAGCCTCTCCAGCAGGACCCAGCACCAGCCCAGCCCCCTCTCCCTGCCTGTGTTCCCGAGGTCAGTTTGTCCCGCAATGACCATGCCCCCTGCCCCGTCACCCCCAGCACCTGCCGGGACATTCCTCCCAGCTCCCCCGTGTTGGGACAGGCTTTGCTGAGCGGTGCAACCTGACCGGCTGCGCTTGTATCCCCAGCTCTCCTCCTTGCCCAGAATCCTGCCTGAATTTCTTGGACCTGTTTTCATGGCCCTGGGCACCACCAGGGGTTTGGCTCAGGGACCAGGCACCAAAGGGAGGCACCAGCCCTGGAGCACGCAGGGGACTCCTTGGTGGGAGCCATCACCCTGCCAGGTCCTTCTCTGCTTTCCATGGTCTGTGCATACTGTGCAGAGTTAATTTGTTAATTAGCATCTTTTTGCTGCTGAGCCGCCGCCTTTACTGCCATCGACGTCTGCTGTGCCCTTTGCAGCCACCTTTGCTGCTCAGCCAGTTTCCCCCTCCCAAAATGAAGGACCTACGTAGGTTGCAAATGGCTAATGATGGGGTGCAGCAGGGCTGTGCCATAGCTGGGGCTTGCCCTGGTCCTGTAGGGTCCACCCCTCCTGGTACGAATCCCTTTCTCTTCCACCACTTCCTCCCCCTCTTCTTCCTCTTCCTCTTCCTCTTCCTCCTATTCCATCCTTCCATCCCCTCTATGCCCCACATCCCTCCATCCCCTCTGTCCCTCCGTCACCTCCACCTCTCCGGTCTCAGGCACTAGGCAGCACGTGGGAGATACAGGGAAAGATGCCAGCCCCTCCCAAAGCTGTGATGAAGATTTCTGCAGGATGCCTTAACGAGCACGTTGCCCCTCTCAGGCCTCGCTTTCTTACAGCCTACAAAAACACTCAGGTAAAAGAAATCTATACATCATATTATGGGAAACAAATGCCCAACCTTTGCCAGTTTATGTCTATTCTTCATCAGGGAGGATTGAACCGTGTAGGAATGTGATATAAATCCCAGCGGAGCCAAGACGAGGAGGTAAGGACTGAGCACCCCCGTGTCCCCGTGGCTCCCAGCGTGGGTGAGCTCTTGATTGGCCAGCTGGGATTTTCTTGCTATTCCAAGATTTCACAGGAAATTAATGAGGAGGCCAAATTCTCCTCCAGCTCTTGGAGGAGGCCGGGGCAGGCGGTGCCTGGGCCCGCTGAGCTGGCAGATGTTGTTTAACATTCCCGGCAGTAATTAATAGATGGCTTCATCACTCTTGTATGATTCAAGCATGTCGTCCTGCTTCTCTCCAAATACAGAGCAGAAATATTTGTTAAACGTGGCTGGTGTTTTCGCCTGATCATTAGCACTCGAGCAGCTCCAGTGGCTGCAGGATTTATCGCCTTGCCAGGATTTCTTTTGGCCTCACGATGCTGTTGCCATCCCTCCCTCCGCTGCCGGCCCCTCCTGGCGAGAGGCTCTCTTTATCACTTTCCTTCTGATTTATGTCCTGCCGATTGCAACCTCTCCTTTACACCACGGTTATGGGTTCCCCCCTTTTCCATTCACTACACTGCAACAGGATGGGCTTTGGCCAAACAGCCTCCCCGACCAGGTGGGGGCCCAGTGAAATTCAGCCCTGCAAGGCTCTGTGGGAATCGCTCCCACTGCCCGGCACCTGTGGTGGGATGCAGGGGAAGGGTCCTCCTGGAGATGCTTCAGCCCACAGCGCCTGGGTGGGCTGGCGAGGCCACCCTGAGCAGTGACGGGTGTGGGGATGCAGCCTGGGCTGGGCAGGACACGGTGACAGCAAGCAGTGGCTCGGGGAGACGGGGGCAGAGCTGGCTTGAGGGAGGTGGCAGCCCGTTAGCCAGCGTTGCCGGCAGCCAGGGGGATCACTGCAGAGACAAATAGGAGTCTCCTCGCTCGCAAACAAAAGCAAGCGGGGTCCTCCCGGGACTGCCCCACTCATGGCAGTGGCATGGCACAGTGTCAGTCCTCATGCCCAGAGTGGGGACATGGTGGGGACACAGGGAACAGGCATTCGGCAGGGCCCCCGTGGCCACCCTGATGGGGGAGAGCAGGGTACGGGGAGGGAAGGGGATGCTCCCACTGCCGCCTGCTGGGGCTGCCGAGGTGCCCGGGGTCTGGGCTCAGCCTTCCCCTGGCTGAGGGAGCAGGGGTCCCATGCAGCCTGGCATCTCCAGGGTAGAGCCTGGCCCTGGCTCCCACCCCCTCCCACAGTCCCACGGGGCTCAGGGACCAGCCCCAGTTCTGCCGGCCCCAGCACACTCCAGCCCCATGCCATGGGGTGCAGGAGCTGGCCCGTGTGGCACACACCCCCCCCCCCACCCGCCAACGCGGCCCTCTGCAGCCCGGTCACCATGTTAAGCCATCTCTTAATTAATCAGGCTGATTGTAATGTGTTTTTAGGGCATTAAAATTCAATTGTGGAATTCTCCGCTGGCTGGGCTCGCAATGAATACAGAAGTTTGCCTAATTAGAGCTGACACGCAGCCGGCGGGAGAACCAGACAAACGGCCCCGCCAGGGCTGCCGGCCTCACGCCCCTTGCCCGTCCCCCGGCATCCCCATCTCCGCCGCTGTGGGGACCAGCACCGAGAGCCCCCGCCATGGGCACCCGGGCCCTGCCGTGGGCACGGGGAGGGCAGCGCTGCCCGGACGTGGTGGCCCTGGGGACAGCCCCAGCCAGGCACCCGGGCCACCTCCCTGGTCGGGCACCAGCCAAGAGCAGCGGAGATGTTTCCTTATCGGCAGCATCAGGTCCTCGCTGTCATTACCACGGCAATTATCATCTCATTTGGAGTCTTTAGCTGCCATAATCTGTCTCTTGCACTGATTTATTCCGCAGGCCTCTTCCCCAGCCGTGCAGGAGGGAAGAGCCATCAATAAGCAGGCAACGAGCTCCGTCTCCGGAGGAAGCCTCTCCCTGGCTGGAGCGGAGCAGAGGTGCCCCGTGGCCGGAGCATCCTCCCGGTGAGGTCAGGGCTGTCCCCACGGCAGCGTGTGGCCGGGGCCAAACCGAAACCTGCCACCTCCCAGCACTGGTTTGGTAAACCTGTTCCCCAAACCTGATGCATGTTTATTATTTCAGCTGCTGTTGGCACCAGCACAGGCAGGGCTGAACTGGCCATGCAGGCAGGTGGGCTCGGAAGCGGAGGAAGGTGTTCGCTCTGCAGGGATGGACAGAGGGACGCCAAAGCTGCAGCTTCCTTGCCTTTCTCCCATCTCCAGACCGAACTGCTTCTTGGAGTTGGTTTTCTCTCCGTTTGCTCCAGTCAGTACCTCCTGTGACCCTGCCAGCCACCAAGAGCTTCAGTGAGACTTTTGTCAGCTGCATTTGCAGACCGCCAACTTGCACTCGCTGCTCCCGGCTTTCCCATTTCCCTGGGCTCTGTGCAGCTCCCACCTCCTCTTTCACCTCCCCTCACAACCGGGATGTCTGAGGCTTTTCCAGTCAGCAGTTTGGTGACAGCCCCGGGATGGTGACAGCCACCAGGCAGAGCTCCCCAGGCACCGTGAGGTGCCCCAGAGGAGAGGCAGAGTGGTGGAATGGGGACACCGGGACGGTGCCAGCTGACTGCCAGCCCCGAGCAGGCTCACGCCGTGGCCGGAGTCGCCTGGTGGCTGCTGTGTGCAGTCGCCGCAGCTCCCCAAGCCGGGGCATCACTCCTGCCTGGCTTTGGCACAGGCTGGGGCTGTGCTGTGGGGTTCGGAGCTGGTGCGTCCCCTGGGAAGGGCCCAGTGGTGACAGGTTACGCAGCGGGAGGCCATCTGCTCACATCGGCTGGTCCCTGCTGCCAAGCCCTCCCTGGGTACCGCTGCCTTTAGCATCAGCCCAGGGCAGGAGGGGGGTCCCCTGGCTGCCATGAGCGGCCACCCCGGCTCCCCCCATACACAGGGGGACCTCAGGCACAGATGCTGGTGGAGGCAGTCACCCTCACTGCATGCATGGAACCGGATGCTGTCCCTGCAGTGCCTGCAGGGGGGACTCTGTGTGTCCCCCAGCCTTGCTGACACCCTGAGCAAGACAAACCCAGCACCGCAGCAGCCCCAGTGCCCATCTTTGCTCCCACCCGCACCCCCAAGTCTGTGGTGGGATGCCTGGGGCACGTGTGGGGTCAGCGGGACAAGGGGAAGCCACCGGGTCTGGGCAAGGGCAAGAAGCCACCAGCCAAGCCCCCACGCCACGGCTGAGTCCAGCTGTGGGGCACAGCAGATTGGGGCAGGCAGGGTGGCAGCGGTGCCACCGGTCCTCCCAGCTCCATCCCAGGCTGGTGTGACACAACTCCCATCCCACCCCTGCACCCACCACAGCTCAACCTGCCTAATGGAATCCATTTATATGCAAAATCCCCAGAAAAAAGCAGTAATTAATGAAGTCCCTTTCATTACCATTATGCAAATGCGATTAATTTCAGCTGTTATGAATATGCAAATATTACAATTATGATCTAATTGCCAATGTGTGTAGGGGAGCGGGCAGAATATCAAGTCTCAGCCCAGGCCCCAGGAGCTTTGGGGTGCGGAGCCGCTCTGGGATGTTGCAAGCAGGAGGGGGGAGCCCAGGGGGGGATGCCCAGCTTGGGGGGGGCTCTGCCTGCTCCTGCAGGCTCAGTTGGGAGTGTGTGTGGGGCCAGGCAGCAGGGACAAGCCTCGGCCACCGCCTGCCCGTTGCCATGGGTCCTGCATGGGTCCCCTCTACCCATCCCCCCAGTGCTCCGGGCCAGGCTCCCCACTGCACCGCGACCGCTAACCCCTGTGCCAGGTAAGCCTGCACCAGGGCTGGGGCTGAAGGGTTCCCCAAAACCACTGCCCATCCATCTCCAGCCCAGTTCAGCCTTATGAGGCACTCATCGCTGGGTTGCAGAGGGGAGGAGAAGGGTTACCAGGCAACTCGGTGCTGCAGCACTGGAGGGCAAGGAGGCAAATGGCAGCAGGAGGCAGAGACCTGCCCTGACCTTGCTCCCTCCCGGGCCAGGTGATGGTGGCCCTGTGCCCGCACGCGCTGCCTGTGGGGTGCCACCGCTGTTAGCAAACCCCAGCCGTGTGTCACCGGCCCTGCTGCAGTCTCAGCACGGGGCCACCATCTCCCTCGCTGCAAGGGGGTCCTGTCCTCTGAGCCAGCTAGGCCCCCCAGCCCTTCACCCACTGTCTTGTGGGGGGTTTGGCATCCCCCACTGCCGTGGATGCTCTGGGTTTGTGGTGGGGCTGCGGTGGGGACAGGCCCCGGTGCAGAGTGAGTCTGCAGCAGGCAGGCTGGGCTGTGGGGATGCCCTGGGTGGGGTTACAGGGATGCCCTGCATGGGCCATGTGGATAATCTGTATGGGGCCGTGGGGATGATCTGTACAGGGTTATGGGGGTGCCCTGCATGGGGCCAGGAGGGTGCCCCGCGTGGGGCCACGCTCCCGCAGGAAGGCAGGCTGCGGGCAGGGGCTGGGCTGTGCAGCCGCAGCCAGCAGGCTGTGCTCCTGCACCCCACAGCACACGGATGTCACACGAGGAAAGGCCAGCAGCAGGGCATGGCCCTTCCCGTGCCAGCTCCGGAGCCAGCGGGAGCAGTGGCCCGCAGGGCTGCCCGGGCTGCCCCGGGAGGAGGATGCTCTCTCACCCGCACCACTGCGCTGAGCCCTTACGCTCCAGCGTGCAGCCCCTGCTCGGCCTGGTGGCAGCTGAGGCTGTGCACAAGGCAGCGCAGCAGCTGGTCCCAGCTGTGCCCACAGCTGGCAAAAGCACCTTCCCCGGAGAGCAGAATAGGGGTCCCTGCCTGGCCCCGGCTGCAGGCTGCCGGCTGATGGCAGTGCCCCATGCAGGGGTTTTGTTTGTGCCACAGAGGAGGGGGTGTGCTGGCAGTCTGGGGAGACCCTCTTGCCTTGGGTCCCTCTGTCCCAACAGCCCCCATCCTGCCAACCCCAACCCCCCCACTCCCAACCTTCGGGCTGCTGTCCCCACCGGTGCAGGGGGGAGCCCAAGTTGCCACCCCAGGGGAAGCGTGTGTGGGAGGGGGTGGCCACAAGGACACTGTCACCCCCCTGTGGACCCTGGCGCCTGCTCCTCACAGCGCCAGCAGCCCCATCTCTGCAGCCTGGTGAGGCTGATGGCCCCACTCTGGGGCTGGAGAGGCTTTTCGTCTCCCCCCCTCCCCTTCTCCACGGCAGCAGGGACCGGCTGGAATCCACATCTCCCCCCTGGGGCCCCAACACGGGGATGGAGCGAGCCCCCCCCTGTGTTGCTCATACTGATTTGAGCATCATGTGCTTTAATGGGGGACTTCTCGCACCCAGGGAGGAGGAACCGAGCAAGGCAGCAGGGCAGCCGGGTGCCCGGTGGCTGGCATGGGTAGGCAGCCCCCATCCATGCTTGCACCCAGCAGCACAGCCCGGGCAGCCCCTCCAGCTTGTCCCCAGCCCCAAACCCCCAAATTCCCCAGCCTCTTCCCATGGGGCTCATCTAGGAGGAGGAGGAGAAAGAGGAGGAGGAGGTGGAGAGGCTTCTCAGAGCTGCTGCTTGGTTTCCAAGGCAATGAGACGTAATGGCTGTTCATCCCGGCAGGTCATCCCTCTGTGCTGGAGCCCCAGAAGAAGGGGCTGGGGAGCAGCCACAGACCTCAGCCCCGGCATCCCGGCTCCCCACCCTGTTGGGACCTCATCCCCACCGGGGCCAGCCGTGCTCCGTGCAGGTCAGCGCAGGCCAGGCACCACTCAGGGACGCAGGGAGTTTCATGCAAGCTGTTCCTTGTCAGTCGCCATCAGTGCCGGGGATGGAGCAGGACATTCAATTCCCCGGCACAGCTGCCGCCATATCCTGCAGATGCCAGCGGGGTGCCGGAGCCAGGGTGAACCCCAAGGGTTGCAAACCAAGAGAAACACCAATGTGTGGTGCTTCTGCCCCATCTCTCCAGGGCGGCGTGGGCACCCATGGGTGCTGTCACCACTGGCCCTGTGGTGACTCGCAGTGGGTGCTGGGTGCTCCATCCCCCTGGGTATGACGAAGGCACACAGCCCCGGCCCCGCTCCCTGCGCCGCCCACTGTGTTTTCCCAACTAATTGAATTCAGAGAGATTTCTTCCCGGCAGTGCCAATCGATGAACCCCGTGTTATCAGCCCCCCCCGGCCCTCAGGATGGATATGGGCAAGGGGGAAAATTGAATTTGCGGCCATTTTCATTGGGATTTAATTGGCCAGTCTCACCTCGTTGCCTTAATCCCGGGCGCTGACGCGTGCAGCCGAGCCGGCAGCTCCCCTTATTTATCACTTTTCAAATATTTGCCTCTTCGCAGTTGTGGGAAATCGATGCTCCCGCCTGTGGCATGCTGGGAGCGACCTGGCCGGGCAGCCGGGCGGCTGGGGATCCATCAGCCGCTGCCATCGCTATCGACAGGGCGATTGGGGTTTAAGAGGCACTTTGATAGCAGAACCGGCACACATTAAGTGCTCGTCATCAGGGGATGATCATGACTTATTACCGCTAATTCTCCCTGTGCAGCGGCAGGGCTGCAGGGCTCTTCCTTGCTAATCGCCGTGCGGCTCCGTGCCGAGGCGCCAGCATGATGCTCCCGCCCCGCTCCCCGGGGACGGGGTGCTGGGTCACCCCCTGCGCTCCCGGCTCGGCCCTCGGTGCCTTTGGGGGTCCTTGTCCCCAGGGTGCGGGGTGTTGCTGGAGGGCCGGGGGCTTTCTCTGACCCCTCACCGCACATCCAACCTGGGGGAGGTTGAGACCCTGCTGGGCTCCTGCCAGCCCAGCTGGGCTGGCAGAGGAGCTGCAAAGCTCCGGTTGCAGCTACAGCCAGGGGCACCTCTGGAGGAGCCAAATGCCTGCTCTGTCCCTCTCACCCCTCGCTGGTTCCAGCCCCCGTATCGCACACCATCACCCCCCCTCAAGCCATCAGCATCTTGGTCCCTGGGGGTCTCAGCTGGACAGGAGGCAGGACCAGCACCTGCGAGAACGGCAGCACTGTCAGGGTGACCCTGCGCAGCCGCCGTGTCAGCCCAGGGACATGGAACGGCTGGGCTACACGGCGTCCGCCTCTCCTGCAGGCTGGAGCACAGGGGAACTGTCTTCCCAAGCTCATTCCAGGTGGCTGTCGGTGCCAGTGGTTGTGGTCATACCGGCATGGCTCCGGCCCCATGTTCGCCTCCTTGGGTCCCTCCTCCCCAGGATGCTCCGGGATCCCTGTGCAAACATGGGCAGCCTCCAGCCCTGGCAGCGCCATTCCCCAGTGGAGCTACAGTGGGGCAGCCACCGAGCCCTTCGCCGATGTGGGCTCTCATTGTGAAACCAGCCAGATTAGTGTCATCCAGCCCTGTGGCTTGGAAGGCATCCAGCAATGAGGAGCCAGAGAGAGAGAGATCCTCGGTGGCAGCAAACAGACGCTGCTGTCACCGTGCAGCAGCTCTGGCACACACGGGCTGCCAGCTCGGTGCTGGGAGCAGGACCACAGAGGCGCTTCCCAATGGCCCTGTGCAAGGGATGAGAGCAGCAGGTGACCCCGTCCTGTCCCCTCTGGGTGGAGAAGGGGGTCCCAACCTCTCTGCAGTGGCACCGGGGCAGGCAGGGAATGCTCCTGGGTTGCATTACAGGTCCCCCAGCCAGTGCAGAGGACAAACGTCTTGGCAGCTGGACACCAGAGCCTCGCCAGCGTGAGGTGAGTGCACCCAGGAGGAAAGGCCCAGGGAGGTGGGAATGGACCCGTGTCCGGCTGCTGTGATCTCGCTGGCACCCATCCATCCCGGCACATGGCTCGGCTCCGTGTCCAGCCCAGCTTGAGCTCATGCCCTGGGCAGTCCCATCTTGGGGCCACGCTGGGGCCCACCGCTATGGCAGTGAGGACCTTGCTTCTAATTTCCAGCCTAAATTTATTCACGGCTCGTTCAAACCCATCATCCCTGTGCCAATGCTGTGCTCCAGCCCAGCAGTGCTGCGCCCTCCCGGGTACTCATTCTTGCAGTGTGCTCGGAGAGAGAGTGCCTGTCCCCTCCAGCTCCCAGGGGACGCGGGTCTCCATGGGGACCTCCTCAGATGGACAGCAGGATTCGTGCCAGAGGGGCTGAGCCCGGCTCCCCTCCCTAGCCCCTTGCCCTGTGCCCCCAGCCGGGTCGTGTCCCCTGATGCCTGCCCTGGGGTTAGAGGTGTCCCTTCCCTGTCCCCAGAACCACCCAGGGGTGACATGCTTCACCCCCTTGTCCCCATTGCCATGGCAACGGGCGCTTGCTGCCCTCCACCCCACAGGGTAGCCCTTAACAAGGGGGCTAACGAAATAAAGAGGTCAAACCAGGCCTAATGGGGCTGGTGACTTGCTGTTGACCCCCTGCTCATATGGCCTCTGTGTCACTGCTACCGGCAACCCCAGCGGGGTTCCCTGGGGCCGTGCCGCCCGTCCCAGCGCGAGGAGCTGGTACTGCCCCGGGATGCTCCGGAAAGGGTGCAGGGGCCAGCTCCCCTCGCCGCCGCCGCCGTGTGGGACCCCCTTTCTGGAGATGAAAGATTCAGCGGAGGCTGAGCTGGGGTCTGGGGCTTTGCAGGATGGGAATTGGTTTCCTTGTTAAGCACTGGGTTTGGTTTTTTTAGGAGCCTGTTTATGGGAATGGAACCGCCCCGGCGTGAATTATTCATGGCCCCTTGCAAGCTCATTCTCAAAATATCAATTTCTCCCAGTCACGCCAAGCAGCACTTAAGCCTAAAAGCCTTGTTAAAATGAACCGTCGGCCCAGTGAGCCAGGGAGGGGATGGGAGCAGCCGGGAGTGGGGCTCTGCAGGGGGGGTCCTGCTCTTGGCCCCTGCACCCACCTTGCAGGTCCCAGAGCTGTGGGGCAGGACACAGTGGGAATTGCAGGAGGGGACCCGGTGTGGGGTGGAGGGTGGGCATGAGGGGTGGCAGCCATCACCCCGGAGGGGAGCAAGGGAAGGTCATTGCAGCGCCTAGGGACTCTTCTTCAGGCTGTCTCCCGAGCGAGCTGCTTCCCAGGCAGGGGGTACATGCAGGTCTCCCCACTCCGGGCATCACGGCAGCATTTACGGAGCCACATGAGGAATTAATCAGGTGGAGGAGCAGGGACGAGTGCAGGCGTTAGCAGGGGGAGCTGCCAGAGTGGGTGGGAAGGAGGGAGCCGCTGCAGCACAAACCAAACCAGCTGCAGCTGCAGATGGCACAGTGATGCTCGTCTCCCTCGGGGCTGCAGCCGGGACCCCAGGATCCCCTTGCATTTGCACAGAGCCCTGCTCAGCCAGTCCCCCTGGTCTGCTGGGAGCCATCAGTGCTAAACCCTCTGCTCACCTGCTGGCACGGGGAGGAGGGCAGTGCGGGCAGGGCGAGGGCATCTCTGGCTGCAGGGAGCAGGGGCTCAGAGGGCACCGAGCAGCACCCCAGCCAGGGCACCACACCAGCACCCACACGAGGGTCACCCTTGGACCTGCCGGGGAGACCCAGCACGAGGCAGGTGCGGTGCGGAGACCCCGACCCTGCCCCGGCGCGGGCAGCAGCAGGGAGGGACCTTGCAGGCAACAGCTGGGCGGGAACAGCGCTGCTGGTAATTACTAATTAAAATGCAGATGCTCCCCAAACTGCAACTTCTAGTTTCTCTAACAACTGCTAAATCAAAAGCAACGAGGCAAGGAAACAGCGAGTCATGCAGCGGGGGCCACCGTGCTGGTGCCGGTGTCAGTGTAGGCTGGGGAGGCTGGTCCTGTCCCGGCACCCCCAGCCCAGCCACGCGTGGCATTTCCAGCCTCGCAGATGGGGACCCAGCCGGTGGGTGCCCCACGCCGGGCGAGGGGCTGAGCCCGTGGGGGCCAGCAGGCAGCACCCTGCCTTTTTCCCCCTACTTCACCCCAGCCTGTAGTCCCCAACACAGCTCCCTGCGGCCCCTGGGCAGGAGGGGCTCAGCCCCCAGCAAGCCTGGTTTTTCTCCTTTTCTCTGCCTGCTCTGGGCCCACCACCTGCTGCAGGTGTCTTCACCCCCTGGTTAACCCCTGCCAGGCCAGCACAGCCTGCCTTCACCCTGTGTTCACGGTGGTGTCGGGTGAGCGGAGGGCAGCGTCCAGCCCATGGCCAGACTGGGCATCCCAGAGCAGGGATGGGGGCTATTTTCTCCCAGGACCATCCTCTCCTGCCTCTGAGAGCAACTGGGCAAAAAACCCAAACAAATAGAAAACTCAGAGTTTAACACACCCTGCCCACAGAGCTGTGTTAAAATGTGTTTTAGGAAGGAAGACACCCCATTTCTCCTTAAACCTCCACCTAAACACCTACCCGGTGTCACCCCTTGCATTGGGGCTTGTTCTGCTGCACTCACCCTGGCACCTCAGCTGTGATGCTGCAGCAAACTATCTTCCTCATTATTATTTCACAAGTCTTCCTCACACCAGCAGAGTTTTTGCATCCTCACATTGCCTGTTGGTGCAAGCAGTAAATAGTTTTGGTCCCCAGGGCCTCTCCTTGGCACAGCCCCTCCCTGATGCCTCTCCATTAACAAAGGCGTTTAAGGAATCTGTCCATGAGCGGGTTTTTAATCCATCTACTATGCCCTCTTAATTCCTCATAAAACAAGTTTTTAATCAAAATGTCGTGTGGCAATAAGTGAAACGTTGGAGTGAAATCTGTGGTGCTCTGCTGGTGCTGCTGCCTGTACTTGCCAGCGTACAGGGCTGATGTGGGATACGCAGCGGTTGCCCTCCCAGCTCCTTGACATGACCCCAGATGAACACTCCGCTGTTTTGCTGAGCTCAGCATCTCCCCACTTGGTCTTTGCTTTGTGCACCGTCCCTTTTTCTTTGCCATCCTGGTGCAGGGCAAAGTGGCTCTGCCTCTGGCACGTAGTTTGGACCAGGCTCCAGGCTTTGGGCATGGCTCCTTTTTTCTATCGTTTGTCGACATTAGCAGCTGGAGGACTCGTCAGCAAGACCACTCTGCAACGGGGTGGGTTACCTGCACCCAGGGTCCTGCCCCTGCTGCACCCGCGCAGCTCCTGCCGCATCCCCACCCGCTGCAGGGCTGCGGGTCGCTTGCCTGCCGGCATCACCAGCCCCAAAGTGGGTGCCAGCGAGGCCACCCGGTACCCAGGTGCCCCGGGTGGGAGGATGTCAGTGTGTGACAGTGCGATCATCACCATGGCAACGGTGTGTGACAGCGCAAGCATCGGCTGCTCCACAGCGTTGGTGCCGCGACCAGAGCTAGGGTTGCCCATCGGTATGTTTCTCCTGGAGGGACCAGCATGGCGTGGGCACCCGCTGCCGATTGCGGGACGCGAGAGGCTGCCGCGAGCCCCAGCTCCACCCGAGCAAACCCACAGCCAGTCCCCGACCGCTGGTCTGTGAAAGTGGGGCAGAGCTGTGCCCACGGCCGGCTCGGCGGAGGCAGTTTGGGGAGCCAGGGACCCCGTCGCCCAGGTCCTCTTGCCCCACAGTGAGGGCAGAAGCCACTTGGGAGCATGACAATGCAGCGGGTGCCGCAGCTTCTCTGCCAGCATGAGCCCTGGCAGGCACAGGGCAAGGCGGCATCCCCGTGTGCCCTGCGCCCTTCCCCAAAATCGATGCACTGAGATGCAGACGCCGAGCACAGCATCCCCACTCCGAGCGGGGCCAGGAGGAGCCCACCCTGAGCCCTGGTGTGCGGGAGCCCGGCACCCCCTGCTCCCCCGTGAGAGCGATGCTGCAGCCTGCGCTGTGCCCAGGGTGAGCACCCATGGGTCGGTGGCCGGCGTCGAGCGCAGCGGGGGCTGCGTGGCCGGCTGGAGACACGGCGGGGAGGGAGGGTAGGAGACCGGCACGTGAGTGCTCAGCCTTGCTCCTGTCCCCAGCACGCCTGTTGCTCGGAGAGAGCTGCCAGGGAGAATGGAGTGGCCACTTAATCTCCCCCTATAAGTTTAATTAATGGGCTGCAGCGCTCATTCTGTGCTGCTGCCTTAATTGGTACAAGCTGCAAACTCTGTGGAGCCTGGAAAAAAACATTTGGAAATGAAAAATATATTAAGCAGGAAACAGATCAATGGCTCTTAATGAAGCTGATTCGGGGCCGCCTGTCGTCCAGGGGCCGGGGCCCGGGAGACACCGCCGCCACCCAGGCTCCACGGCCCCGGCACCCTCCCTCGTTAGTGCCGACGAGCAGCCCTTGGGACAGGAGCAGCAGCCCCGCTCCTGTCTGCAGGAGAGTGGTCTGAGGCTGTACACCGTCTGTGTGGGGCTGTGGGGGTCTTCCCCTATGTTTCTGGGGACAGTTTGAGCTCTCCTTGCACAGCTGGAGAGCCCCACGTGAGCACAGCTGGAAGAACCAGCCCTGTGCAGCTGGAGCCCCCTCCCACCCCTGCACAGCTCGAGAGGCATCCCCAGCACCGCTGAAAGATCACCTCGGCACATCTGCAGCCCCTGGCACAGCTGGAAGGGCCACTCAGGGCACAGCTGGACAGCTGGCCCACGTGGGGCTGCCCAGGACCAGCCTCAGGAGCACCCGCAGGCCCATGGGGCCAGAGTGGGGCAGCCGAGGGCTGCGGGCAGCGCTGGCCATGTTTCACAGTGGTGGTTTAATACGAGTTTCTACCTTTACACGAGGCACAGCAGGCCCAGGGCTTATTTGCATGAGGGGGCCAGGGGGGCGGCGAGGCTATGCTGAGGGCTGTAATTGTCTCGGCTGTGCACAGAACATTAGCTGCGCTTCCCAGATATTTACACAGGGGAAAACAAAGTCATAACTCACCAAATAAATAATCTCCCAGGCGTGGCGGTCGGGGAGCGGGTGCCCCCCCGCACTCACACAGCTGCCCCAGCACAGAGAATCCTCTGCCATCCCCCAAAGGCTGGCAGCACCCCCCGGGCCACACACTGGGGGGCAGAGAGGGTACCCAGCGAGCTGCGGAAGGGGGCGGTCATGGGTGCTGGGGTGCAGTCCTCCCCACTGGGGACAGAGGGGTGAGAGACCAGGGACTGGGTGTAGGCAGACATCCCAGCTCCCCTGCAGAGTAGGGCAACCCTCGGTGCCCCCCCAAATCAATGGGTCCAAGGGAGTCCTGCAGGTGTCCCACATGCCAATGCATACTCCAAGAGCACCTATTGCCAGGGGCCCAGGCCCGTGAGACCTATAAATCACCCCGAGCTCCATGTGGGAGCTGGATGCCGCGTGGGAAACAGGGACCTTGGCACGGGTCTGTTTCACACAATACATTTCATTTAATATTTGGCATTTCGCTTTGTCTGCTTGACAGCCGGCTAACAAATTAGCACGGCATGGTATCAATAGCTCCAGACTGTGTAGATTAAAATCTGTTTAACCAATAGATCCCAAGAATAAAATAGCGAATGAGGGCAGCGCGGCTGCGAGGGCTGGGACTCCGCCGGGGCTTCACCACAGCTGGGAGCAGACCAAACCATGTTTGCGTGACATCCAGGGAGGCTCAGCTACCAGGTGACCAAGCGGGAGAACCCTGTGGCTCCCAATGCTGGCAGGAGCAAGGAGGACCCCAGCACAGCCCGGTCAAGCTGTGACCAGGGAGCATGTGGGGACAGGCAGCCCCTCTGCACCCCTCGGCTGCCCGGCTCGTTCAGCAACGGGCCGGGGTCTGCAGGGACCGCTTTGATTTCCTGCTGCTAAATCCCGTCCCCACTAATGTGATTGCTAACGGCACGTGGCCCCTAATGGGGAAAGTACACTGCAGCCTGCCTGCCTGCCTGGGACAAATTACAAACCTCGTTACGGGGTTGTGTCCAGATTTTTAATGTGGTAGTAGCTCCCCAGCTCAATTACGCCTTTGGCTCGGTCCCCTGATGGTCCCAAAGAAAGGGCTTAAGCAGCTGCACTCTGCCACGCTCCCCGGGCGAGGGCAGAGACGGGGGGACAGGTGTTGTTTGTGGGAATCCCTTCATGACGCCCCAGGGCCCCCAGAGCTGCCCTTTGGTGGCAGTGGCCCCACATGGTCCCCCGTGATGCCTCTGGCCGGGGACGAGAGTGTGCCAGCCACGCTGCCCCACGCACGGTCCCCCGTCCCGTGGGTCTGGATCCCCATGTTAATCCCAGGGCTGGGCAGCAGCACATGAAACCCAGCCCCGCATTTTTTTCCCTCCTGCCGCGCAGGGGCACTCGGCCCCCGCCGGGCTCGAGCATGGCTGTGCTGCTCCTGGTCGGCCACGCACGGCTGCTCCTCACGGCGTCTAGTTAGAAAAAGAGAGGAAAAAAAAACACTGAATAAATAATTTAAAACATGAAATCCTTTGCACCTCTTTAGTGCTTTGCACTTTCAAAGCCCGGCGTGCCCATTAACTAATGAACCGCATCAAACATGCTCTCTCGCCTCCCATCTCACTGGCCTTTCTATTTGTCTGTACCAGCTTCTCCTGACACGCTGTCTCTGCCGTCCCCAACCCTACCCAGGCCCCCTGGCATGTCACCAGCAACCCTTTCCCGGCTCGGGGCTCTGTGGCGGCAGCCCCAGCCAGGGCAGGCAGTCCCAGCGCAGCAGCGGGGTGCCCGCAGGCTCCCCGTGACTCCCCACTGACGTGGGCTGTGCCCCATGCTGCTCCCATTGTCACTGGGATTACTGGTGAGCGCTGTAGCGGAGGGATGGCGAGACTGTCACGTTTCAGCTGTCATTATGCATTCATTACTTGGTATCTTTTGCAAGTTTTTGAGCGTGTCACAGAGTTAAGACCACGTAAGTACAGGGATCATTTTCCTTCTCCCACCTCCGAATCGCAGCCGCCCCGCAGCAGGGTGTAATAGCTGTTTAGCGACACACAGGGATGTTACTCAGCACAGGGAGAAGGATCCCACGTCCCCAAAAGTTGACGGATGCGTAAGTGTAAATTACTCGGATGGAGTATTTAACTGCAAAAGTGGTGGGCTGGGCTGCGGGGGTCGCGCTCGGCCCCCCCGTGTGTACATGCTGCTCTCAGCTCTGCCGCCCCTCCGCAGCCCTCCCGGCTCGGGAGCCACCCCTGCACCCAAGGGATGTCACCAGCCAGCCTTGCTCCTGGTGTCACAGCCCCGCACCGGGGATGCTCGGGAGCCCCCAGCACCGCTGCAGGCAGGGAGGCAGGAGCGGGCAGAGCCGCAGGTTCTTATGGGCAGCAACCTGGGTGCGCGCCCGCTGCCTGCAGGGTAGCAGGAGAAGTGGGGTTTAGTCCAAAAAAGAGGTGTTTTCAGAGGGTTGAAATTAATAACACAAACGCTAATTTAAAATTATATTAGGCTATCAATTACTACCCGAGCGTCCAAGAGCTCTGCTGGCAGCATCAAATTGCCAGCTGTGATAAATGGTTTTATTGGAATTTCATAAGGTCTGAATTATTTGCAGATAGGAAATTTTCATAGATTAATTAAAATTTTGTAATGAGCTGGAGTGGTTTGCAAGAGTCCCACTCCCTGCTGGCCCGGGGCAGGGTTGGGGCTCCCCTGAAACGTGTCCCCAGGTTGTCCCCAGGGACTGTCACGGCAGGGGTGGCCCCGCCGGTCCTGTGGGAGCATCGCGAGGAAAAATCCTTCATGTTTGGCAAATTGGCAGAGCTGGTTATCAAAACCTGAGTGGCTGGAAGATTGCAGTGTGCTCGGCTTGAGCCAGCACAGCTTCTACACAGGAGCATCCAGACTTATTTGTTATATTAGAGGTCTTCTAATACGTCAGTAAAGAGTGGGTAGAAGAAAAACCACTCGACATAGTTTATTCAGATTTTCAAAAGGCCTTTCGACAAGATCCAGCACAGGAGGTTACTATAGAAATTAAATTGTCGTGGAGCGAGAGGCAAAGTATTGCCACAGATCAAAGGCTCACCAAGAGAGAGAAAGCAGAGGAGGTATAAACAGGCAGTTGTCATCCCAGCACAGGGCAGCCACGGGGGCTTGCAGGCTCCGCCGCAGCCCCACATTGCTTAACATATTCGTGAGGTGTCTGTGGAGGAGCAGCAGCACTTTGAGAGACACAATGTTGGAGGCGTATCAGGGTCCGAGAGGCTGCCAGACACGGCAGGCGTGGTGCTGGTGTGCAGGTGATGGCAGAGCCGCGGGGCCACGCTGTGGTGAGCATCCCTCGGGGGCTGCTCATGAGTGAGCACAGCCTTGCACCTCGGCAGACCACCACGGCATTTCTTGGCTAACAAGCTACAAACCCGGGGGGACGCAGCCCACAAGTGTGTGTGTGTGTGTGGGGGGGCTGCAGATGTGGGGAGCGGGGACAGGGCTCCTGAGCAGCTGGGCAGACCACCCTCCACGTCCCTACTTCCCAGCCCATGCCATGCCACCGTGGTTATCCCAGTGGGGACGTGGTTTGGGGCAAAGCCAGCCCTGCTGGGCTCTGTCCCCCCGCCCCAGGGCTCCCGTGCAGGGCATCGCCCCGCTGGGTGGGTGACACCCCTGCTCCTACGAGCGCCCCGGGCACGGCAAGCCCCTGCTGCCCTTGCAGGCAGGTCATGGCAAAGCCCCGGTGCCGCGGCCAATGCCTTTGGGGTAGGGATGGGCTCTCCCAGGCTGTCCATGGTGCATCGTGTCCTCACACGGCACCTCAGTGCGCAGCTCGTGTAGGCGGCCGCCGACGGGCAAAGCGGTGCCTGCGGGGCAGAGCTCTCCCGGCGGGGTCTCTGCTGGGAGGCTGCTGCAGGCGCAGGGAGCTCGTGGGCAGCCCACGCACGGGCGCAGGTGGGAGCCTGCGGAACCAGCGCCGCGCTCGCGTGTTTCCCAGGGCTACGGCGCACGGTGCTGCGCGCCACGGCCCCGGCAAGCCTTTGTTCTCCTCTGGGCTCCGGGAGTTTCCACCTCTCCCGCAGCTGCCTCCGACACTGCACACCAAGGAAGTTCCCTCCTTCATCTGGCAGCGCTGCAGGACCCAGTTTGTCTCTTTGCTGTCATTAGCCCTGGCAAGAGCCCCGCCGGCGCGGCCGCAGCTCCCTCCCTCCCGCTAACAGGCAATTACCAGCCGAGACGAGAGGCGGCCGTGATTACTGCATGGCTGGTTGCTTCCCCCAGCACCAGAGCCCGGCTGCAGGGAATGGCCCCAGACCTGCCCTGGCTGTCCCACGCACAACTGCGGTCCCCACGGCTGCTTCTCCGGTGGGGGTTTGGAGGGCCCTTGGGGCTGCAGGGCCGTGCGGTGCAGATGGCAAGTGCATGTAGCAGCACTGCATCGGCCCTGGGGAGCTGAGCGATGAGCTCACGCGGTTGCTGCATGGGTCCGGCACATGCTGCCTTGCCAGCCCAGCCGTGCCGGTACTTGGGGGATGCCCCAATCACTGGCAGCGGCATCCAACTTCTCCCACTTCCCAGGCTGCAAACAGGACATGCTCCCAGGACTAATCATTTCCTGGGGAGATGGTCGAGGCTCAGCTTAGAGAGCAGACAGGCTGGGGATGCCACACTGCCATGCAGTGCTGTCCCATCCTTGGAATCACCCTCTGCCCAGCCAGCGCCCAGAGTGGGAGAGGCTCAGCACCTGGAGGTGCTGCCCGTGCCCACCTCTGGAGCACAGCCAGAGGCCCCCAGGCTCAGGGCACAGCTCCGTCTGCCTGCGGCATGATGGCGAGGGGGACGCATCCGGGGCTATGCCACGACCCCCCGCTCCTCCATGGGACCCTTTTGCACGTGTCCCCTAGTGCAAGAAGCAAAAGGGGACTTACACCCTGCCGGGCGAAGCCAAACGAGCAAGACATGATGGGCGACTCTGAGTCATCCACGCTTCCAGATCCAGCTGGAGAGGTGCGGACATAGGAGGGGAGGTGGGGAGCACCCAGCCTGCCCGCTCCAGGCAGACACAAGGTCAGCAAGGCTTTGGCCCGTGGCTGCCCCCTCCCACATCCCCGTCCCCACAGGCAACCCCAGCCACGGAGGAGGGTGCAGGGCCAGCGCTGGCACCCAGCTCCCCTCTCCCGCCCCCGAGAACCTGTTCAGTGGGAAAGGGGCCCCACGGGTGCCTGTGCGCAGATAAGGGCGGGAATGTAAACACCCTCCCGGCTCCGGCATCCCAGCTATCTGAAGTAGCAAGTGCCTCCAGAGCAAATTCCTCCCCCTCCGTCTCCCACGTCAACTGCGGGGCCCTCCTGCCCTGATCTGCAGGGATGCAGCCACCCCTCCCTGTCCTGCAGCCCCCCCATTTTCATTCACCCCACATGTGTGTTTGCCTGCTTCCCCTCTGCCCCCTCCCGCCTTCCTGGGGCACCCCACGTTGTTCGCCCCAACCCACCAGGAGCCTCGGCAGAGGGTGGTGGTGATCCCCCCCACTCCGGCTCCGGTAGCCTCAGCCTCCTGCTCAGACCGGTTTTGCCAGAAGAAAAGTCTCCACCGTGCAACCCTGCCAGCGGTCAAGAGGCATTTCTCACACATTTCGGCATTTCTCACTGATTTCGGCAGCCAGAGTACAGACATGCTGGGGTGGGGTGGCAGAGGCCCTGGAAGAGGCTCAGGGGGTTGCAGGGTACCCCAGTATGGGACACCCCGCATGGGACAGCCAGCATCACCGCTTGGTGCTTTGGCTGGTGTCAGAGGATAAAACTCTCCTTCCTGTTCTCCAATCAGTAAAGGCAGCTCCTGCAGCCCCCTTCTGCCTTTCGTGGGCTGGGGGCGATAGCCCTGCTGCCACTGCAGGGGAGCAGATACCGCAGGGCTTTGGGAGCAGCCACCAGTCCCTGCTGCTCCCTCCCTCGCCTGGCCGTGGGCTCGGTGTCCCGCCTGTCCCCCTCGCACCGGCTACAGCTGCTCATGCGGCTGCCTTGGGATCACAACCGAGTGCCGTTGCATGGCCGGGATCTGCTCTGCCGTGCCGGTGGCAGGCTGCAAACCAGCAACACCGGGAGAAGCAAAATGCACCTGAGGACATTGCCTGGCAGAGCCCGGGGGAGGCGGAGAGGAGAGGAGAGGAGAGGAGAGGGCATCCGCAGGGACGTGGGGCCACGGCAGCGCGAGGGGCTCGGGAGGGCTCACATCACAGCGTGCCAAAATGCTGCATCCGCAGCGAGGGGCTCTGCCGGAGAACCTGTTGATATGGCAACCCTGTGCTGGGGGGGGAGGAGGGGGGAGCCTACTCGCCTCTGCATCCCTTCTGCATCCCCTCTGCACCCAGCATCTCCCCAGAGTCCCCGTGGTGTGCCCAGCCAGCATGGCTCCTAGGGGCCACGGCAGGGCCAGGAAACTGGGGGTGGGGGTGGGGTGAGATGCAGTCAGATGAAGCAAAATGCCACACACAGTGGAAAAATAACCCCCGCGTTCACACGCAACACAGGGCTTTCAGTTGCCGTTTGGATAAGAGACCTCGACGTCCCTGTGGGCTCCTCTCTGCGGTGCCAGCAATGCTCAAAAAGGCAACGAGGAAAGGTATGGACGGATGCTGGAAAGAAAACAAAACCCACTCCGGCAGCTCGTGCTGGTGTGGCAGAGCCACAGCCTGAGCCGTGCAGCTGGCGGCCGCCCCGGCTGAGCAAGGGACCGAGCACCATCCAGGTGGGGTGACGAGCTGTGGCCAAGTTTTTGGTTGAGAAGGAATTCAGTAGCCTGGGAGACTTCATCAGTATTCACCGTGTCTCTGAAAACAAGGAGAACACTTGAATTAGATGGTTTGGCAGGCTTAAAATCAAAGAAATATTTTCTTATGACATACAGTTAAACTGCAGAGCTCATGGCCGCCAGGTCTCGTGGGGGCAGAGGGGGATCACTCCCCACCTGCCCCATTTTTGCCCTTTTTCTGTGTATCATCTGCAGGGTCTGTGAGAGCAGACAGCCCCAGCAGCACCCGCCGGGTTCACCCAGCCCTGTTTGGCTGCTTTGCTCTCCACACTCTTCCACATGTCGGCCAGTGGAGTTGGCTTCGGAGCAGCCCTTTTCCTAGGGCTACCCGTGTTTGCCAGGAGATGGGCACAATTGGGCAGAGGCCTTTCCACCCCCCCAACCCGCCTTGTTTTTGGAAATGTGAGAGTCTTCCTGACTGTGAAAAGTCACAGCACAGCGAAAAGCCCCCCCAGCCCTGCACTGCTGATGCTCGGGGGTTCAGGGCAGGCACAAGCCTCCCCTCGGCACCCACCACCCCCATTTGGAATCGTTCACAAGGTGTTAGAGAAATAGATGGCAAACATCGCTGGGCAAATCGGGCACCGGTTTGCAGGCCGCCAATGCTGATGCTGGAGCGGTTGGGGGGTGCAGATGTGGGGGGACAGTCTGGTTGGCACAGCCAGCTCTCGGGGCTGGCTTTGGAAAAGGTGCGTTTGCACTTGCCTGGGAGTTGCTGGTGGTGGCAGACTCCGGCTCTTTAAAATCAAACGGTGCTTAAAATTAAATCTCTTCACTGATGACTGAAGTTTGATGGATGAGAGGCATTTCTCCACATTTCCAAACGAATTTTTGGTGGCAGCTCTGCTGCCGGCCTCCTCACCCTCACCCTGGGTGCTGGCCCCAGACATGGTGATGGCCAAGCTGCTCTCAGGGACACACGGGGCACTTTGGCTGTGACCCTGGGGAAAGGTGAGCGCAGACAGCAAGCAAGGAATTGCTATAAGGTATAATTAAACCAGACAAGGAGCAATTCCTCACTGCACAGAGCTGCGGTGGGCCACTTTAGAGTGTGGTCAGATCCATCTCGAGTGCCGCTGAGCCTTTAATCCCACCTGCTAATCCCCTACCTGAATTTTCCCTTCATCTTCCAGGGACTTTGGTGCCTCGTCCCTGCAGGGTGGTCTCTTCAGAGGGACCCCCTGAAGTTTGGTTCATCCAGCAGCCCCTTTTCTAAGGGCCAGAGCCAGTGCTACACCACTGCAGAGGTTTCCCTCCGGCATGGGGAGAGGGGGCTGCACGCCTGAGCCCCAGCCTTTGCAGCGACGCTCGAGCTGCTGCTTCGTGATGCTCTAGGGTGCGCGCGCTGCCCATGGCTTTCCCTCCCGGTGGGCTTGTTTCCTGCCTCACCGTGTCCCGCTGTGCCCAATGTTACTCCCAACCCCGGACATGTTTCAACAGCTTCGGAGCGCTCAAGGAGCCGCACGGACATGTCCCCCAGGCATGGGGCTGCAAAGCCAGCATGCACAGTCAGTGCTGATGCAGCACATCACAGCCCTGGCGCAAGGACCACCGGTCTGTGCCGGAGGGCTTCTCCTAGGCAGCAAAATGAGTTTGGATGGAAAGTAGGACAGCTCCTTGCCAGCAAGCCCAGCAGGACGGTTGGTTGATGGACCCCCAGCTTGGTTTTCCCCAGAACCCTCCTGCCCTCCCACAGGCACTGGGGTGGCTGCTGAGAAGGTGGCTCGCCCCAGGAGCCATCCCAGGGGTGAAGCTGCCACCCTGTGCAGAGCCCTCTGCTCGGAGGCAGGACATGGGATGAGGTGTGTGGGCAGCGGGGGCTCGGGCACAGCCCACGGGAGGGCATGGGACCACAGAGACGACCTTCAGGAGCGGTGGCAGCATCAGCCGCCAGCCCTGCTGCGGCTCCACATTAGGAGTGTCAGATATCTGCGATGCCATTACACGTGATGCCTGTCTCCGCACCCGGTTAATTATTAATGGGGTCCGTGTTGCTGCCGAGGGGGACACAGCCAGGCTAACCCAGCACCATCGCTCTGTGCAGTGACTGCTGCCAGAACCGGAGCACGGTCTTTCCCACAGCAGCCCCCGCTGCCTTCGGCACAGCAGCGAGGCAGCCCTCGGAGCAGGGAATCCCGCATCCCACGGAGGAGCTGTGCCACCAGCCAGGGACAAACACACGTTCACAATAACGCCTCTCTTTTCTCCCCTGCAGACTTTGTGCCTTTTTTCTCTTCTCCTTCTCTCCTCCTGGCTTTGCCATATGCAATAAGGAGTAAATAGAGAACACTCATGTAAAAAAAAAAAAAAAAAAAAAGGATCACGGGAAAGGCTGGGAATCCTTTCCCTGGCATCTCACTCACACCAGCCCCGGGGCTCCAGGGCTCCCTGCACGTGTGGTTTGCAGGGCTGTGGGGCTGCCTGCTCTGTGCCCTTGATGCTGCAGCCCGGAGGGACCTGAGGCAGCTGGGAAAGCACTGGTGAGCCCAGCTGGTGTGACAGCATGGGGATGGCACTCAAGGCCATGATGGGGACTAGAGGAAGGGAGTGACTTGGACAGGCACAAGAGGTGACTCCCACTCCGAGAAACACATTCAAAGCACTGTTTGGGTGTTTCACAGGATTTTCCCCCAACAGGTCTCATGCAAGCCCCAGTCTGGCTTTCAGCTGCTGTTTGAGTAGCTGGGGGAAAAAGAAAAAAAAGATTTCTGAATTTCAATAAGACCCCCCTTATCTCAGCCTCCTCTATCAAGGCTGCTCCCCATCTTTGCCCTCCAGCCTCCTTCACACAGTGATTTACATGGTAATGGCCTCTTCAGCCCAGGGTTAAATGGGGAATTTGCACCAGTGCTGGCTGCCTCTGTGTGTGTGTGTGTGTGTGCAGCGGGGAACCGCGCTGGTCAGTGTGAGCGAAAGCGCGGGGAGAGCCCTGGGCAATGGGGGGTGTGGGGGTGCCCCAAGACCACCCAGCACACCAGTGCGTGTGGGCTGCGTGGACGGCACGAGCCTCCCCGCGGGACCACTCGAGCTTGGCACACAGCATTGCTTCTTGCCTGCTCTTGCCAGATGGTGACTGGTGCAGAAAGGCAGAAATGTTTAGTAGATATTTCTGTTCTGTATTTGGAATGAAGCGGGAGGATATATTCATCTCCAGATGATACTGTGGATGGAATATAAATCCTGCCATCTGTAACAATGGGGGATGTGAGGCATGATCTCCTCGAATTCAGCATTTGCAGATCATCCGGACAGCTGATGCTCAAGAGTCTAGAAGGAACTAGCTGAAGCCAATGTTACAGTTTAACAGATCTTAGAAAAATGGGCAAATTCCAAAAGACTGGAGAAATGTCAGTGCAGTTGCAGTGTTTAGAAAAATTTAAAGGCACAGCCCAGAGACCTGCACATCAACCAGTCTGTTTACGGGGTTTTGTGGTGTCTTTTTTTTTGGACAGACTTGTAGGTCTGGTTGATAAAGGCAAGTGTACCAATATAGCAAACCTGGATTTCCTCGAAACATTTTGCTTATTGCTACATGACATCTGGATTAAAAAATGCATGCTATAGAAGGAATTATCAGGGCACAGTCTAGATGGACTAAAAGCTGTCTCAGACAGAGCTCACCGTGTGGTCGTTACTGGGCAGACTTCGGAGGATGGAGGTGTCCTTAGCGGGGTCCCTCAGGCAATCTGGTCTTATTGCAATGCTATGTATGTTTTCATCCAGTGATCAACCTGATCATAAAAAAGCTGTGATGGTGAAGTCTGCAGGTGATGCAGTGACTGGTAGGGATGTTAGTAATGAGCAGGCCTGGTCTAGTATCTTCTAAATTGCCTGGTAAAATGGCCGTATCAACTAAATACATTTTAATACAACCGCATGCAAGGGAAAGCATCTGGGAACAAAGACCGTAGCCTTTATCTCCAGGATGGGGCTTGGAAGGCTGCAACTCAGAAGGCAGCTCAGGAATGATTGCAGGTAACTGCCTCTACATGAGCTCTCATTTCAACAGCATGCTGAAAGCAGCTAAGACCTTCCTTGAATATGTAATAGGAGAATATCAAACAAAAGTAGGGGAGCAATCTCGCCTCTGTTCACATTACTGTTGAAATGATTACTATGGATGTTACTGACAACTTGGGTGTCCAGAATTAAAAAGGACACCAAAGTTCTGCAAAGGAAAGCCATACATACTGTCCAGGCATCAGAAAACAAGCGCTGATACGAGACTGGAATTGTACAAACTGCTCAGCTTGCTGGAGAGAAGATTGAGAGATGCCCTGACCTTGGTGAGAAGAGTTCCTGAGAGTTCAGCAGTCTCCATCTCACAGAGGAGCAACAAGACCTGAAGGCTGAAGCAGGAGTTAGTTAGAAAAATTCAGCTTGGAAAGAAGATGCAAGATCCTAGCAGGAGGGCAGGAGATGCTGGAAGAGCTGACTAGAAGGCGGCAGATCTACCAATTTCACAGCAAGTTCCTGTATGTGAGCTAGGTAAATCCAGATTCTGGGGAGGCTTTGTAGCCCTGCTGTGCAAAACCTCTTTTGCACCCAGGGGTGCTTCAGCTGCCCCAGGGACACCAGGACTGCCCATGCTGGCCACAAGATGTTCATGGCCTGCATGCCACGGGACAGGAGGTGGCTCAGCACTGATTCTGTTTCCCTCTATCCCTCCTTTCCTAGGATGGAAAGTCCAGGTCAGCAGGGCCAGGCAGCTACTCAACACGCCAGGGTCGGACACTGGTCTAGGATGCCGAGCCCTTGCCCGTGGCTCTGCTCCACGTCCTCCAGGCTACATCCTGACAGTGCCGGGAAAATGCAGCAGTGTCATCAAACACCAGGCACCTGCCTTATGCTAAGCCAAGCCCTAAGCCCATAGCAGCGCACCACACACCCTGTGCATGCTCCTACCCAAGCACCTCTCCAAGCATCCTGCTCCTCTCTGGAAGACGGAACTGTCTCATTTGGTGAAAAAATGTTGCAGATCAAAAGCTATGTTTTTTTCTTAGTGTTTTGTTTGTTTGTTTGTTTGTTTTTTAATTAAGAAAATATATCTATTTCATTGAAATAAAAAAGTTTGGAAGTTTGGTGTGTTATTTCCCCTGTCTCTTCTCCCATCTCTTCCCATTAGTTGTTCCTGCTCTGGAGCAGAGCAGAAGGATGGTGGGTGGGGACTGCCTTATGACTTTTCCCTTTCTAGCTGGAATGGGGCCAAACTTCCTCAACTTTGGAAAAGTGACAAGAGGAAAAAAAAGAAGCACTAATTCTGGTGATCTGGAATGGCAGCATAAGAAAAACAGGGGTTTGAGGTAGATTTTTTTCCCAGAGAAGCAAAAGAGGGCAGAGAAAGGAAAATCCATGAAAAAGCAGGTGGAAAGAATGTGTCAAAAATGAGGGAGGTGTGCAGAGGTGCTCAGATTTTGAAAACTGAAAAAAAAATTAAGGAAGAGCTTTCATTGGAACCAAGCAAAACAGAAACAAGATCGCGATTTTTCATGAAGTTGCTTTTCCATTCGCCTCTGTTTGGGCAACAGCTAAAGCCCCGGCAGGGGCACAGCAGCGTCGTTTTGGGAAATGAGCTTATCTCCTTTGCTAGAGAAATCGCCTGTAGACCCCCTGCACCAGGCAGCCCTCAGCAAGGAGAGGATCTGAGGGGTCTGGAGGAGGTATCTCACTGTGTTAGGGCTCTGCATGTGGGTTTCTGAGTCTGCACAGTCAAGAAAATGAGTCTGTGATGAGAATAGGAAACTTAGAGGGAGAATTAGAGAGGGAATAAGCAAAATATGTCAGAGCTGTCTCTGTGTTGAGGCTGGAAACCAAGGGAATAGGCAGGAGGAATGAGAGGTTCTCATGCATGAAGATGGTTGTGATTTAGCTGGCATTGCAGAGGCCTGGTGGGAGGGTATGTGACTGAAATACCGGTGGGGAACTGCGCGGAGGGACCATGGCAGGGGAACCACGGGGAGGAGTGCTGGACTGCCAGCCCCCCGAGCAGGCATGCCGGAGAGGGGGAATTAGCAAAATCCTGGAGATGACAGCAAAGGCAGCCGCCACCATTGCAGCTGTGGAGCCCTATTACACCAGGACGGAGCCTTGGTGCCGATCACAGGGCACATGGGAGGCTCCACCATTGTTTAGAAGAAAAGCTCATTTTTATTCATAATTAATTGCAATGAAGATCAGCGGATGCACATGTGATGGGCTTAAACCTTAAAGCTCAAACATAAGATTGTTGAAAACTTAGTGACTCATTAATAACAGACAGGCTTGTATGGAGAAGATCATTAAGTAAATGAGTTACAGAGGGCTGTGAGAAACTGCCATAACCTGAACTGCAGCCAGAGGCTTTTGGGGTGAAATTCAGCCTGGGCAGCAGGTCAGCTGCTGGGCTGTATGCGGCTCTCTCCTAAAGATGGGGGGATGAAAAGGCTGGCAGGCACCAGCAGGGCTCTAAATCCCTCTCTGCAGAATAAGCAGCTATTTACATTGCATCATTTCCAAAACAAAAGGCTAAAAATGAAGAAAAGAAAGGAGGAATAAGACATATTCTGACAGGCGGGAGTCCCTATTTGCTAAGTTCTGTTGGAAATGCAAGGCGAAAATAATTTCATATTTAGTCAAATATGCTACAAATGAAGCAGAAAATAATTCTCTCTGGTAGTGGCAGAGTTGTGCCAGGGTGCCTTCTGGCAGAGAGGGTAGAAACAAGACTGCACGTGCAGTGAATGTCAGCAGAGCAAACCCTTGCAGAGGGGCAAATACGCTCAAGCGAGCGGTGAAACTTTCCAGGGCAAAAAATGAGAAACGGGTGTGCAGCCACCAGAAGTTGGCAACATTGCCAAGCAATATTGCCATGCCTCCATCCACCAAAATATCACATATTTGGTGTTATTTGCCTTCCAGCTTCTGAGAAGGCAGTTGCATCATATTTTAACACCCTTCTCTGAAACTTTGTGGGATATAAACTTATTCCCGTCCCCCGTCCCCCCCCCCAAAAAAAAAAAAAAAAGAGCAAGAACTGGTGAATATGTCTGAAAAGATGGGCTTATGGAAGTATCCTTGAAACTGGAGCCCTGGGCATTGTGCTGAGCCAGCCCTGCCCTAAGCCAGCAGGTGTGGGATGATGGACATGGGGCGATGGGCGCAGGGGTGATGGGCACACGGTGATGATGGGCACAGGGTGATGGGTGCAGGGGCAAGGGGCCGCAGAGCAGGAGCTTTCAGGAGGGGAGGCAGCAAGCACCTCACCTGGGACTGCGGAAAGGCACACACCACTTTGTAAATCACCATTTGAAAGCAATACAGCTACTATAGTTAAGGGGATTAATCAGGAGCCTATAACAAAGACTGCTTCACATTTGGGATGTAAAAAAGAATAATAACACACAACACCATTTGTCTTTAAACAAGCACCAGGTAATACATTTCCAACAATTCTATCCAGATACACCACTTGAGAACCTCTCCTAATTGTGAAATTAGAAATATTTTTGCTGTAAATGCCACAGGATGACATATAGGGAGATACTCACCCTGTGCCACTCCACACTCTTTGCGACAGTTAAGACCTACTTTAGTTTAAAGGTTGGTGCACAGAATGTCACTTACATTAAAAAAAAAAATAATTCAGCTGCAAAGTAGGAGAAACATTTGCTATAATAGGCTTAACCCGGGAGGATTCTCAAATATCTGGTTGGGCTGAGGCTGTCTGGAAAGGGAATACCACATTAAACTCCAAAGATCGGTTACTTCAATGATCTCTCCAAACCAGAAAAAAAAATATCTCACTTTTAAGGGGTAAAGCAAAAATGTAACATAATATAGAAAATCTGGGAGTTATTGAAAGGATAAGAAATTTCAGATGGAGCTAATTCTGTATCTGTCATTGAAAAGCCAGCTTAAGGAGGGAGATGCTTTGGTTTACATTATTTAAATGAACGCTGTTCTGTGAAACTGCTGTATGACAGGCAGGTTCCCAGCAAAAGGGGAAAAAAATCACTGTGAAATGAAGGGCATTTGCTTCAGCAAATAAACTGTGAAGAGACAAGCTTAAATCTAACTTCAACAAGATCTTTAATATGCTATTTGGATGTTGTAAGGGTATGAGAATGCCCTTTGATATTAGTCCTGCTTCTGAGATATTTCACAGAGTAATTGCCTACATCTTTAAGGTACAATGTATTGAAGCTATGGTGATTGCTATTTTAAATTGGGCGATGGCTCTAAAAAAGCAGAACCGAAGAGCCGGGCAAGAACCACAGAGAGCGGAGAATACACTTCAGAATGAACTTTAAAAGGTCAAAACTTGGTCTAGCAGAATTACCTGTACTGGCTCTGAGCTGAGCTACGATAGCTTTGTTGCCAATTTAGATAAAATAGAAGCAATAATTAGAATGTCTAGCCTCTAGGATATAAAGCGGATCTGCAGAGATTTATGAAAACAATATACTATTTGGCAATATCTATTCCTAAATCTATGGCCAGTGTTTCCTCAGGAGAGAAGTGCTGCAGTCTGAAATTGCCTGGCGTTAGGCAGGCAGAGAAGCGAGCGCTGGAAAGGCTAAAGCCGCGGTGACGGAGATCCTTTAAGCACGCCCCGGGATTGCTGCCCGACACCTGCCTGCTCCTTGCAGGCCCTGCCTGAAGGCAGCGGGCAGCGAACCCCGGGTGAGCCATTCCTGGGCTTGTCTTGGGAAAGCCAGGCGGGCGTTTGGCGCTGGAGTGGGTTATCATCTGAGCCTTTGTGGGGTCTTTCTCTTGTGCCTGCCAGACAGATGTGGCATGCGCTATGCTTCCCGACGGGTCTGGATGAAAGCAGGGCAGCGAGCTCCGTGGCAAGCTCCTGGCCCCCCGAAACCTGTGCTACCCGGGACGTCAGCCTGCGCTAGCAGTGCTACACGCAGCTAAACGCAAATCCATGAAGGGTCTGGTATAGGACGAGGCTTTGCAGAGCCTGTCTTACACAAGCCCTGTCCTGCCAGTTCCACCACGGCAAAAAGGATTAAAATAGGCTGGAGACTATTCCTTCCTTAAGAAACCCTGCAATTGCTTAAATCCAAGAGAGGCAGCACTGCTGACTGTCCCGGGGGAAGAGCCCCGCTCCAGTTCTGTGGGAGTGTGGGATACCCAGTCTGGTCTCTTCCCTTTGGTCTCTATAACCACGGTAATATACAACTGCTGTTGCCAGTATCTAAATTTGGGCTACCAAACACCAGAAGTAAGCATGTTGTACACAGGGCTTCACTTAAAAGGCTCAGCTTCGGGAGGTGCTAAGCACCAAGTCTTTCGCACAGCGAAACACATATGCAAGTGTCTTAACTTCAGAGTCCTGACATACATATATTAGAAGTGTGGATGTGTCAGATGCTCTGCTGTGTTTACGTCCTATTGCTCGGTGTCTTGCAGAATCATGCCCACGGTGACCAAAAGGAAATAGTTAATAACATCAGGCTCCAGGTTGAATATCCTTTCCTAGTGACATGCAAGTGCTCCTGCAGAAGGGCGAAGCCATCCAGAGTTTTTGCCATCACTTTGGTGGTGAGTGGCAACAAACGGAGGTGGCGAGCCCCACACCTTCCAAAGGCAGGGGGACATCACACGTGCCCAGCAATGACTTACCTGTTTTCCAGGTCCTCCCTGGAGATGCCGCTGCACCTTCATCAATCCACTTGCTAGACAGAGCCAGTGGGTTGCTGCCAGGTCCTTTGTCCTGTCCCCATGTAGCTGGAAGTGGCTGAGGGATGGTTCTGTCAACCGCGGGCAACGGCCGGGAGTACATCATACAAGGAGAACTGTGGTGTGAGCGGCCAGGTGGTGAGAACAGTGATTCATAGATGATCCCCACGTATAAAATGGCAGACAAGAAATGCAGAGCTAGGAAAGCATAAAAAAACAGCATCAAAATTACAGGAGAGAGTTGGGAAACAAGAAATAAGAAATCAGTCTGTATATGTGGGCAGAGACATGACCTACTCTTTTAATCTATCAAAAATATGAATGCACCAGATCCACATGAAGGTAAGCAAGTGCCAAAACAATGTATACCTGTAACAGTACGTATTTGAACCGTGTATTTTAAACAACCTCCATGTGGACAGCTTCGCTCTAGTCACACTGCAGTGTTTGTGCATTAATATTTTTATTTAAAAACAAGAACAGAAGGGCAGAGGAATTAGGGAATAAATCCAAGTCCTCCAGCAACTGAAGGCTGAGTTGGGCTGACTCCAGGGCGGTTTGGGTTGGAGAAAACTGCTCTACCTACCTTCAGTAATGATAATGAAGAAATTGGGGATTCTTCTGCAGGAAGCAGAGGATTTATGAGAGAGCAGCTGGAGAGGCCAAGAGCAAAGGATAAACACAGAGATGGTAAAAGAGTATCTGACAAAACTCAACCTACATATTGTAAATCTGCAGTTCCAGACACAGTGCGCCTGAGAATTTTAAAAGAAATCTCCGAAGACGATCTTGAAAAATAATCTTCCCTTCATCACAGGAGTTATCTGGGCCCTGGGAGAGGTCAAATGTGCATCCCATTACAAAAAAAAGGTTGAGAAGATGGGGCAGGAATCTGCCGCCCACCTGACCGCAACCGTCTGGCAGGAGAGTTTCAAACTGGTTTTTTTTTCTCATCCCTCGGTCTCCTCCTTTCCTGCTTCCCCTTGTTACTGCCTTACTGAGCCTACAACCTCTGCCCAGGGCTCCACAAAACTGCCGGGAGCTCGGAGGCAAGGCAGCTTGCCTGCAATACTCATCGCTTGCCTGCATACACAGCCCTGTCTCAGTCCTTCCTGTACGTCAGGAGCGGGTATGTTTGCACTCTGCCTTTGCTTTTGCACATGGAGCCTTTTTTTTCCAAAATCCAAAGGGAACTGGGTGTCAGTGGGGAGGGAAAGCTAACTCTAATCTTATTTTCAAACTCCAGCACCTCATATAACCCACAGCCTTTTTAAGTGCAGTCCCTGGAAAATAAGAATTTCAATAACCTCCATTCTCAGATAACCTGCTGAGCAGCCGCGCATCTCCCTCGCCGGGAAGTAGATGCGTTGCCTTCCTTCCCAGCTTTTTCTTGTTTTGGGAAAGGACTAAGACGTGAGAGAGCTGGTATGATTTGGGGAGCAAAAGCTGGGGGAATCAGTGGTATGAAGTTTCTTGAGGATGGGGAAACTCCCCTTCACCCAGCTGCTCCCAGTACACAGCTCACACCGGGGATGAATCACAGAGCTTGCGAGCCGAGCACATGAAAATGCGGTAAAGAGGAAGCCGGTGTGGGATGCACCTTGAGCCTTATAAGCAGCTTGCGGTTTTGGGACCTCTGCAGTCATCAGAGCTGCTTTGCAATCAGTTGCTGAAAGGCACCCAACCGCACGCCCTCTTCAACCCAGAGGGACATTCAGCAGGTGTGGAGGTGGGACTGCACTGCCTCTAGCCCACTCCCTCCCTATGTGTTACAACTGATTTTCTTCCCTTTTTGAACAGATCGTCCTCATTATGCAGGCCGCCTCTCCATCTCCTGTGTGGCTAGTCCTCTCAGAGTCATTCTTGTAGTGCTGTAACTAAGTTTTCTTAAAAACTGAATGAAAACTGTATAGATTTAAAGAATTTGTTGTGGGCTAGAAATTAGTTGATGAGTCACAGACTCCGATAGTAACCATAAAAATGAAACTTCAAAATTGGGAACAATTTTAGTGATGTTAGCACAGGAGATAGGACTGACACTTGCATTTAAAGTTTCATTAAACAGAGAATGAGGTAACACCATTCATATCAGTCACTGACCACAGCCTGAGATGCAACCAAATCCACCTGGGAACATTCAATTACAGCCATGGGCTGAATGCAACAAGACAAGACCCAGCACTGACAAACAGCAGTCTGGAACCTTGGAGAGGAAGAGGAATAGCTCGGGTGGCTGGAAAGTAGTAAGATCAAGGCTAATGGGTGAGAGCCAAGCTAATATCATATAATCGTGCCGTTTAACTGCCCTGAACTGAGCTGACGCCATTCAGCATGGATGGCTGGGAAGAGTGCTGTATGGCAGACGCCCTGTGAGTGCCTACTCCGGCATCACCCCTTGGCAATACCGGCAACGCTGCTGGTGTGGTCCCTCGCCCCGTTCTTTTGTCCCAGCTGCATCTGAGTGCCTGCCAGCTGTGCACCAGCCCTGGGGATGGACCCTCTTGCACCAGGCTCTTCTCTCTTGCCTCCCCATGGGGAGAAGGACCCAAGAAGCAGAGGTGAGGACAGCATGTCACAGTGCACGTCCACTTGCCTGAATGCAAGTTGTTCTGTGCTTAAAATATGAAAAATGTTCCTCCGTTTTGAGAAATATAGGTAATAGGAACGATGCCAGGATTAAAGCGCGTGGTTATGAAAGACTGAAGGAACCAATGTTTTATAAATTAGCAGTGTGAAGAGTCAGAGGGGATGCAGTCTTGCTCTATAAATACCTTCAAGGTAACAATATAAATGAAGGCAGGGAATTAACTTACAGTCTCAGAAGATGGCAGGACAAGGAGCCTGAAGTTAAGGAGGAGAAGGTGAGGCTAGATGTAAGACGTTCTGAGCAGTGAGCATCCCTGGGCAGGGCACGCTGCTCCCCATGGTACCGAAGGCTGGAGCGATGCAGCAGGCGGGACGGCAGCAAGGAGCAGCTCGTGAGCCTCCTCCTCATGCTCTGCTAATTGCTGGCAGATAAAAGAAGTTTGAAGCTCTGGCTCGCCGACAAGATAATGCCCGGCAGAGCAGAGACACGCTGTGAGCTGGAAGGTTTGTGCATTTGCTGTGGTGAGAAGCTCTGCAGGTGGCCCTGGAGTGGCGACTGCCTCCTGTCCCATCCTGAGGCAGCAGTGGCACAGGGCTCCACGCTCCCACTGAGACACGCAAGTTGGGTTAGAATCTCATTTCCAGAGTGGCCTCTCCTCGGGGAGCTGCCAGGGTGGGTGCTGGCCACACAGGGTGCCTCCCCACTCTGTCTGGGACAGAAGGCAGGAGGGAGACTCCAGCAAGACGTGCCAGGCATTGCCACCCATCCCCATGGTTGTGTCAGAGCATCTCCTTGGAGGGTTGGGTCCTACTACCACTTCCATGAATCCAGAGCATGTTCTTGCTTGGACCTAGGTGAGGACAAATCCGGTATCCAGTGCTGCCACACAGTGGTGAAGAGGCATTTAAGAAGGTAACATCTGCAAAACCACCCCATGGAGGATTTTTGGTGGATGCCTGAGACACCCCTAGGTTGACCTCAGGGGACACCCAGGCAGGTTGCTGGCAAGAGCTTGCAGGCACAGGCCCAATTTAAAGCTCTTTGGTGGCCAACTCGACTCTTCCCCGGTGGACATGATTCCATGCAAAGTGCTCCCAAAGGCATGCTTTCCTTTCCATCATTGCTGTTGGGGACATTTCCCTCATTGTAGTAACATCACCGTGGGGAAAATTTTGTTATTATTAACTTAAGTTTCTTCCATTTGATTTCAGCCCAGAATTCCTGTTTATATCCTCTCACATCATCCAAACCAAACGTTGAGCTCCACAGACTTCACAGACTCACAGCTCAACAGTTTGTCCTCTTTTGGCCGTGACCCTGAAAAGTGACACTCTACCAACACAACAGGTTCATACAGTAGGTTTTTAAATGTTGACGCTCAAATATGCAGAAAGGTACCAAGGGTGACTCCCAAGATAACCAGGTGCCCAACTCACACCTCCTTGCAAGGCTCAGAGCCCTCCAGCAGGAGCCCTGACCCTGCAGAGATTCACTTTAAAAACATGATCTCTTGACCAGGCAGAATATATTCATCTTTGAAACCCTGAACAGGGATGAATGAAACACAGGATTCCATTGCCCCATGGTCTGAATGACTCCCCCCAAAATACTTGTGTCCTTCCAGGGTATAGCTCACTTACTGTGGTAGCTCCTGCCCGTACTGCTGAGGTTCATGACCCTTTTCTGTTATTTATCTTTCTTCACTGGTGCGTACAACAGCCCCAGCTTTGGGATGATCTCCATGCACACAGTGTGCTATTAATACTCGATTGCACATCATTACTACAGAAGTTAATTAATACTCTGCCTAAGTATTAGGCCTGTGGCAACCTGCTGGAAACTCTACATGATGAGTGGGCTGTAGTCTACTGTTGCTTGTCGGTCACCCCACTGGCATCCCACTTCCACCATTTCACCAGTCTCAATTAACTTCTGAGGTACAATAATAGCTGAGATTTAGGTGAGCCCATCATCCAGCGGCTATGAAATTTGATCAGAAGGAATAATTATATCAAGGGAAATAATAAAGTTTTATGTAATATGTATTAATAAATTAAGCTTTATATCATATAGCTCTATAGGTATTATTATATGTAATAGTAAAGAGGCCACACCACGGCCTAGCACAGAGGCAATGGGATCTCCTGGCCAGCACTTGGGTGCTCTATTTCTACACCCCAGAGTTTCACCAGCTCTTTTGGCCCCGAACCATTCTGGCAGCTCATCTGCAAGGGATTCCCCGCCAAGTCCCGTGAGTCCTCCACAGAGTTGCCGCTTCCAAAGTCCTCATTCCCTATTTGTAGCCACCCTTCTTTGTTTTTAGATAAATGAGTTTACTGTTGTTCATATTGAAACAGAGATTGTTTGCCTGCTCCTGTGTTAAACACTGCAGTCTGGATTGCTTGGTAAATGACTCTTTGCTGTTCATCACCTGCGACGCCTGGAAGGGTAGCTGTGGGGTAACAGCCGCTGCTCCTGGCAGGCAGCGCAACGGTTCATGCCAGTTGGAGGGACCTTCTTCTCCAAAGCAGAAAACTGGCAACACAAGCGCTCGCTTTCCTCCTTCACCACCCACTTACCGTTGACAGGCTGGCAAACATCATTTGCTGGGTTCCCTCGCTCCGTCGCAGGCGCACAGGTTTCTCAAGACATCTTTGAAGGAGTCTGGAAGCAGAGGGTGAGTAGTGAGATGACACAGTCCGAAGATGATACGAGATTATTCAGGTTACTGAAATGAAGCTCAACACAACTAAAGTTGACTGCAAAGAGTGGAGGGTGATCTCATAATATTGAGTCAGTGAGTTTTAGAATGAAATTCAGTGTTTGTAGCTGCAAAATAATACACAGGGGAAAAAAGTAACCTTAACTCTACATGTAAAATCACGGGCCCTAAATGAGCTGTTAGTACTGTGAAAGGGGTTGTGGAGTCACTGCGGAAGGCTCCTTGAAAACGACACCTCACCACTCAGCACCAGTCTAAAAAGTAAATCTAAGATCAGGAATTATTCAGAAAAGAGTGGAGAAAAAACCAGATAAAATCACTGTTGCTCTCGAAATCCACCTTACAGCCATGTCTTGAATACTGCACCCAGTACTGATTCCTTCTTTTTTCGCCGTCATCTTCCTTCCCTCCCTACTTCAAGATCATGCCAATGCACTGGGAGAGGTATGAAAGCCTGTGCTATCAGCATAGTCACCAGACATTTGGAAAAGAAAGGTTGATCAGTGAAGTGACAAAATTTGTTGACGGTAGTTATTCAAGGTTAAAGGGCAAGAACTTACCATGAAGAGATTAGAAGGATCTTACAATTCAGAATGACTGGACAACAAAATGTCATTTAAATCAATGTAGATATCTGCAAAGTGCTGTAACAAAGATACACAAATCTAATTTCAAGTACATGTGTTGGTCTGTGAGATGACTGTTACCACACAGAGAAAAGATTTTGAGATTATATCGCAGAGAAATGCCTGGAAATGTCATCCCCGTGTTCAGCAGAGATCAGAAAAGCAAGTAGAATAATTGAGGAAGGAATACAGACCAAACCACCAAACAGCATCAGGTTGGTATAAAACCCGTGCGCTGTGTGTGCTGGGCACAGCTCTGGTTCCCCATCTGGAAAAAAGCAGAGAGCAGAGCTGGAAAAGAGGGGAACAGAGTACAAAGGGCAGTTCAAAACCCCAAGTACACAGGGATACAGGAATGGCTGAACAGCTGAGGACTCCTAACCTGAACTGACACAACTGTGCTGGATGTTTATACGGTCCTGAACAGTCCAGGAAAGCTGAACTGGGATTTACTGTCCGATGCCTGTTTCAATACAAGAGGTCGGGGGCATGAGCAAAGCGGCCAGGTGGAGGTTCAACACCAAGCAGAGGAGATGCCCCTTCAGAGGGGAGGCAAACGAGCTGCGGAACTTTGCTGCCAGAGGATGCTGAGCATGAGGAAGGATCACAGCATTCAAGAAGCAACTGAGAAGATTAATGAAAGAAAATTTTATCATAGTTTATAAACCGAAAAAAATGCTCACCTTTCCCGGTTTAGGGAAAGCCTGAGTCGTGACCGGTGGCATGAGGGAGAATAGGCCAGGAAGGCACCTGCTGTTGTCCCCTGCTTGGTCTCCACGGACTTTTGGTGTGATCCCCCATAACCTTCGTGAGGCCTGTGAGGGCAGCAAGTCATGAAACAACACCTGTGCGAGGAGAAGTTAGGATTATGCATCCCGTAAAAGACAGAGCTGAGGAGATGCCATAGAAGCCTATAAAGTAAAAAATGATACAGAGAAAGTGATCCAAGATAAACTACTCATTCTTTCTCACTACACAGGAACTGGCAAGCTCTGAGCTGAAATGGGTCACAGGTGTAAAACCGACAAAAGGAAATACTTTTCTGCACGAGGGGGAGAGAGAGAGAGAGATAAAAATACATATATATAAAATTGTGGAATTCATTGCCACAAGATACTGCAGAGTATAAATGGGCTTAGAATGGGATTAGACAAATTCATGAAGGATAGGCACATTTGTGGCTATGAAACACAATCCTGTGGTTGCAAATTTTCTTTTAGAAGCTGAAAAGTGCCGATGTGTTACAGCTTTAGCTAATTCCTCCCTGGCCTGAGCGACTGAATACATGTTCTTAGGTTTCTATAAACTGTATAACATTCTGCATACGTATTATAAAAAGTATTAAGTGTAAGCTTATGGTTTCTGGTATATTCTTAGCCTTTGATGGAGAATGCAAATGCTATTTTAGAGCATACTGTGAAGAAGGCATGTTGCCAAGACAAGCCTTTGGTGCAGACTGTCTTCTTTCATCTAGTATCAAGGCTTTCCGCATTCCAGAATTTCCACAATTTTTGTGCCATCGACAAATTAATGATTAACAATTTATATTTTCTTTTTTCTTCACTGCTAAAACTTTCAGAATGTGCATGGCCAGGAAGTGATTGCTTCAGGCTCTTTAGTCACATCTCCTCCTGTGAGCATTCCTCATTTACCATTACACTGCCAAACCTGCGTCAAAACTGTCGAGAAGCCACCCTCCGATTCATTCAATCTTCAACATGTTTGTTTGCATGTTTCTAATTTATTAAGGAGAATGTTTGTTATTAGGCAATTAGAAGTCTAGCTGTAGATGGTATTAATAGACTATTACTTTTTTAAATTGAACTTGTCAGCTATTCAAAAATATATCAAATTAGCTTGGTGTTTTCCATAAATTCAACGGGGATGAGTTATTTGCTGGTTTTAATTCTTCACCAACATGCTGTATCAGTCATTTCATTCTTTTGCTGTGGCTAATTTTCAAGATGAAGGGCCTACAACTGTGTATCTTCTTAAATACTCAACCAATGTTAATTTTTTAACAGATCCCTCAACTTTTAGTTCCAAAACTTCTTGAAAACCAACGGTAATCATCTGGACAGCTTCCTGGCTGGCTCCTACAAAATTCTCAGATGCAAATTATGTAAGCTACTGATTTAAAAATGGTGCTATGCATTGCCTTCCATGATCAACGAGAGTTAATTATGTCTCACCATCATTTAACATGACAATGTCATCTATCTTTTCCTCTAAAGACAGAGGATGATGATTTATAAAAAATGGTGCTTTTACAATTTCATCATTTCTAGTAATAGACCAATATTACTGTTAGGATTGTTTTCATTCCAAATACACTTACCAAAAAAAAGGCTTTAAAAATTAATTATGTTAGGCATAGCTTTCTAGTTTCATCCTGACTGATTCTCCTTTTAAAAAATGATGAAGATTAGTCAGGATTTCAGGTTCTTCTATGCTGATTTTTAAATTTGTTTGGCTTGCGATTATCTTCCGGCAATGAAAAAGACCGCTCAACTCAAACTGAAATGATAATTTCAAATAAATATGAAATGGAAGAAAGGATGCAAATGAGTCAGTACTGGCAAGAGCTTTCTCCCACTTGTGACCATCGCTTTGATTTTCAATTCCTCTCTCAAATTCTCCCTACCTTATTAAAAAAATCGTATACATAGTTTAGTAAATTCATCAGTTTGTTCTGGAAATTGGTTTGGGGAAGGGTGAATTTAGTCGTAGGGAGGCCACGCGGAAGGGATACGGCACGCATAGAAGTGCGGCCACCCAGGAGCTAAGCGGTGGGATGGAGGCAGGTGGCCATGGCTAGGAGATGCTGCAGGAGGTGGAGATGGGCCGCGGCTCTCGGAGGAGGTGGGAGCCGGGCACCAGCCTCCCATCCCCAACATCCCCAACATGTGGTGCCACCCTTCACGCTATGGCAAGGGAAGACAGCTATTATGACTGAAATACGTCTTACATCTCAGTCACCCCCTTTAGGCTGCTTGTAATTGCCTTACCCAAATTCTGCTGGATGTTGAATCCTAGCTCAGAGGACAATTTTAGGCCTTTCAGCAAATCCGTCCTGCCATTTTGCATTTTGCCTGGGCATAAAAAAACCACAGACATGCCATAGAGCTTTCCATCATAAGTTTTGCAGAGGCATAACAAATTGTATTAGAACGAAACAGCTCAGTCAGTTTAAATTAAAGAAGTTCTGTTTTCCTTAATACTGATGACCTAAAGATTTTAAAATTTCAGCTAACTTAAGTGTTCAAGAAATTGAGTTTATTAGCTTCTATATAATGTTAATGATAGATTCAGTTTTCCTTTCAGGTAAGTTAGTACCTTAAATAATATTGATGTTTATCATTCTGAAGATGGTCTCAGAAATGCTCTCTATGAAGTTAGTAGAAATTTTGCTATTGACTTCGATGGGCCCAAGGTTTTACCCCTAGCAATTAGCAGTCATTCTACTGTATAACTTGGCTCCCTGAAGGTCTGCAGAGCTCAGTGTAATTATAACAGATTGTGTAATCAGGCAGGCAGGACTCGCAACCAGCAAGGAGAACCATGTCTCCCCCCCCTTTTTTTTTTTCATTTTAAAATAAGATATTTCCCAAAAGGAAGGGTAAATTTAAATGAATACATTTTCATTATAAATGTCTAAAATGCAAACTAATGATTAGGATGATTTACAGAAAAAGAGTCAACAAAACATCATGTTTGAAAATATTTACATGTGCTATTTCATCCCTAACGAGGGAGAAGACGATGCGCGGTTAAGGCTGCCGGGCCATTCTCTAATATGACTGGAGTATTCTCTCTAAAAAGAGGGAAATAAGAGAGAGACAGTGGCGGGGAGAGAGAGACAGAGACTGAGAGCGAGCCCTGTGAGTACAGGATGGAGTCAGCCTTAAATTAGAATTTCCTTTAGCTTTGCAAGTACCTTAGATACCCGGCATTATTTAGAAAGACATTGTCAAGGTCGCCAAGCCCCAGACTCACTTCCCTTCCACCTTACGACTGTTTGCAAACTTGTTAGGATTCTTAATATTTGTTTACCTTCCTCCCAAATGCTCCAATGCTCTTAGTTTAAACCAAACACATAAACTCCCCGCCCCCAGTGTTTTCTGTAATTCCAGCAGCCATAAGCAAACCCTGCTGCACCGCCCCTGGCTGCACGGCGAGCCCCCCCCCGGCCCCCCAAGCAAACCCCCAGCAGCAAAGGCAGTGGGTGCAGCCTGGCCCTTCCCTCGGCCACGAGGTCCGATGCTCGCGCTCAACACCCCAGCACAAGCCCTAAACCTGATTTTCAAGGAACAACCCCAGCAGGCTGAAATAGCTGTGCATTTGCTGGAATTCAAAAGCAACTCCAAAAAAAAAACCAACCAACCCAGAAAAAAACCAAACCCATGTGCACACGCACCGGGGGGTGGCGAGAAGAGGCTTGGGGAGGGAAGGGAAGCAGATGGGACATTTAATTCAGGGAACAAACTAATTTAAATCTTTCAAGGAGTTTGTTATTATTTCCAGAGTGTTAAGAATGCATTTTTTTCCCTGCATATAAAATGCAACGTCCTTGCTCAGAAAAGCTCCAAGAAAAAAAGCCCAACAATGTCAAATGAAGAGAAAAAGAAGTCCAGAATGTCTTGATGATATCCTTTAAGAATACTATTATTTATATATTTCACAGATTTATATAAATAATCATCAATGTGCAGTTGGTATAGGTCTTTTGGGTAAAGGCAAAAGGAGGCAGATTTATAAAATGGGTTTACGTGCCAGGGTGACTGTAATGGCTCCTTCTGTCAGGTAAACACATAATTAGGATGTTTTCAAATAAATGTATTATGCACATGATTGAAGCCAATCCAGGCTGCAGTATAAATATTATGCTTTTTTTTAAAGTTGTATAATTACATATCTACCCATGGAGCTTCTCGCCTGATAGGCATCTATTTATGCAACACCACACTGTGGCTTTTCCACAGGTGCTGTAGCAGATACTTGCTGAACATGCAGCCCGGATGATTTTTAAACTGCAATATCTCAGCTTTCTCTCAAAATACCAATTCTGCCTCAACCCCTTTTTGCCTAATTGCTTCTTAGATTTATTGTTTAATTAAAACCGTTCTCGGGTTATACAAACAACAAATCCCACTAATGTGTGTTTTTTCCACATACAAATTATCTTCTGAGGGGTTATGTATCTTCAGCTTGGGAAAGGATTCCGTCCTCCTTGGCTGGGCTGTCATTGCCAAGCGCAGCCTCGTGGTCAAAGCTGTAAGTTGAAGTTTATGATGGCAGCGTGACAAAGCTGTATCTATAGAGTCAAAGTGGCAATACTAAATGCCATTTGAAAGACTGATGCAGTCTTTAAGCCGATGCAGTAAAAACTCTTCTTTACTTTATAGCATTTTCATACGGAGTCTTACGGCACGTCTGGTCGTGCACTAGGGAAACATAAATAAGAAGCGAGTGACAAGTTGGATGAGGAGGCACCCCAAGAAGACTCAGAGGGACGTCACCTCCATGGCGAGCCTTTCCTCAAAGCCTTCCTTGCCTGGCAGGGTCCCGTGGGGACACGTGGGAAGGAACAGCGTGGGGACACGCCGCAGCGCTGCCCACGCGCTCTCCAGCATTGTCTGAACTCCTCACTAATAAACCGATGTTTCTAGACATCTCCTCCCAGCCTCGGCATCTGCCTCCCTGGCTTCAGAGCAGAGGTTTGAGCTCCAACCCCCGTTTGCCTAGTTTGGACAATGCGGAAACCTCTGCTAAAATCCCTGCACCTGGAGAAGGTTCTAGCCAGACACTCAACTTTCAGCAGCACGACTGCCCCTCAAAAAAGGGTGGTCAGACATAAACTTGCATTTGGGTGTTTTTATGGAAGGAACACTGAAAAAATGGAAAGCTTTTCTGCAAGGAGCATATGCTGCAGTTCCTGGAACAAGAACCCAGCTCTTGCAAGGATTCTGGCTGTCTCCAGCCTTTCAATATTAAAGGGCTCTCTAGCAGATTAGAGCGGCATAATAAAAGCTAATAAAGATGGAACTGGACAAATTCAGACTAGAAATTAAGATGCACATTTTTAACAGCAATAGAGTTAAACAGGTTCCAAAGGGATGTGATAGATTGCCCGAAGCCGGAGCCTGCCTAAGGCACGGCAGCGGTGCCAGCAGTTGGAGCGGGCTCGCAGGTGGCATGGAGGACGGCTGGCAGGGGGCAGCCAGGCTTAGGGAAGCTCCACACTGGAGCAGGAGGCTGGAGAGGGTGGTGGGATGGGGGGGACGCTACGAGCAGCGGGCTGGAGGCGTAATGCAACCACCCGGAGGGAGATTTCTGGGGGAAGAGCTGCCAGCTTCTGTATCCCTGTGACCTTCTCCTATGTCTTTCTCCATCCTCGGCTCACGTCCCTCGGGAAAGGGACCTTCCTACAGCCCAGCCACCCCCAAGTGCTGCAGGTGTCCCTTGTTCCCCTCTAGCCTCCGTGCTCACCCTCAAGTAGCTCCCTTCTCCCTCCTGTTCCCCTCCAGCATCTGTCAGTGCCTCCAGGCTGCTGCAGAGGGGAAGGCTCAGGCTCTGCATCCTGCTGGGGAATTGGGATAGAGACTCGGATAGGAACCAGGAGGAGAAGAGGGTGCTTGTTGCCAAGGTTGGGATGGGGGGATTGCAACTGTTGCTACCGTGAGGGGCTGCCTCCCTGCTCAGAGACCGGGAAAACCGGAGGGTGGAGATGAATCTCTCTCTGGCGTAGAGGTTCTCTCTCCTTTTCTCTCTCTGATGCAACGTATAAAAAGATGAAGTATATCCCCAATTCACCCCTGTGCTGGCTGCGCTGTGCCCCAATGGTAATGCAAAGCAGCTACCTGAATTTATAGCTGCTTTACACGGCCAGCGCAGAACGTAGCAACCAAAGCATGCAGTGCTTTCAGTCCTATGGCTGGAAGTATTGATATATGTTTTAACCTAGGGAAACCTTTTAAATTCAAAGTAGGCACAAAGCAATACCCTTTACATTAGGCTGTAATTTTACATATAATTTAGGCCAGCATAAACTATAACTGCTGCAGAAAGAAATGTCAGTTGTCCAACAGCAAAAGGATAAAGGAGCCCTGCCGTGGAAAGCAGCCCTGCCTTCCCACCACCACGGCTCTTCAGCCTAGCCCTTGCACACCTTCACCTTGTGCAGGTGCCAGCATATGCCAGGCTGCAAGGGAAAATGCATTGAGATTAAAACTTGCCTTTTTTTTTTGCCAGATCGGTTTTAATTCAGAACCATCCCCTGATTTGATTGATACTGCAGCCACTTCTGCTAATGCAATGGAAAACGTCGTATCAGGTAGGAATAAGATGACATGGATGCTTCTTTCAGTGGCAGCACCAGCCTTTTCTCGATTCAACTGTATGTGAAGGGCAGGTCTTAAAATACTGAGTGTGCCCGGCTATGCATGGAGACCCACCTCATCAGGAAAATGGGAAAAGGCTTGTCTCAGTGGCAGCTCTGATCTGCCCCAGATGCTGGGGAAGGTGGCAGTGTGTGGGAGGAAGACATGGAAGAGAATGGGCTCATCTTCCTCCCAGCCGCCTGCAGCAAATCCACACCCGACCACAGCAGATGAAGCTGGCTTGTCTCCCCTTCTTTGCAGTTTCATTTTTATCAGTTTCGATTCCTCTAAATCAATTCCTAAGACAGTATATGATGCTATGGCGCGCCACAGGAATGCCTAAGGGAACTTATTTGTACAACTTTTTTACAGATCATTTTGTCTCTTATGAGAGTGAGATCCTGAATGGTGGTTTTATTTCTTGATCACCAAGATGAATTGTTTGAGAATTTAGGGTTCTTTGCTTGCCTTTTAAAAATCACCTCGTTTATTAGAACTCTCCTCCTGAACTCAGTTGTTCCTTTTCTTTTCCACTCAGAACCAGCTGGAGGATAGGGACAGCAGAAACTGACTCCACCATTTAAACCAAATATGAATGTGATGATCACATTATTTTCTTTCAATGTCTGTTCTAAAGTGGAGCTCTTACTGTAATTAAAAATAGAAAGTATAAATCAGAGAAAAAAACCTCACCTTCGAGAAGGTAGCTTCCTGCTAATATCCCATGGAATGAAAAGGAAGAAAAAAAAAGAAAAAGGAATGAAAAGTAAGAAAAAAAAAAGAAAAAGGACTATCATTTTACTGGTTTTGTGAATTGGGGGGGGGGGGGGGGGGAACACCTTGAACAGCACCAACAAAGATTTTGGCGAACCAGGAACACAGAACTGTTCAGACCAGCCCAATCCAGACACCCGTGTAGCCCCATGTCCTGCCATGACCAACAGCAGGTTGATGCAGAGGAAGGTATAAAAACTGATGGGACACGTGTGGACTGCTCTGTTCTCAGCTTGACCTCTAATAGTTAAAGGCTGACTTGCACCCAAAACCAGAAGACAGAATACTGTTGGATAGTTTTAGTCATTAGATATGACAATGCCAAATATTCTTGGTATCAGAGGAATGTAGTGCAGAGATAACATAAAAATTGTGAAAATCTTCAACATAGCAGGGCACATTGAAGGGATGAAAGAATGAAGATTGCGGGTGACGCCCCCAGCTTCTCGGTCACAGGAAAATCTCACAAACTGAAACTTTACCCGAACAAAACAAAGAGTCCGGCACAGCAGGCACAGCCCTCCTTCTTGAGAGAGAATGGGGAGAGAGAACAAATCACCGGAGCCTGACATGAGTCACATCACTTCATGCATGACTGAAAGGTGCTCAGATACTACAGCCATGAGCCCAGGCCAAGAACCTACATAAAGAAAATTTGGCAAGTGATGTGCTAGAGCTGTTAAAAAGACTTGCAGGTGGGAAAATGTGGAGTAGAGAAGTAAGAGTGTGGATGAGTTCAGTACCTCTGTTTTGAAGTTTGACTTGGAGGCAGTCTGAGCAAGGACAGCTTGGAGGTACGGAGGGGATGGCCAGTCCCCAGGGCAGTGACTCAGCCCTGCAAGTGCTCAGCAGGAGAGTGCTTTGGGGGCTTTGTGTGTGTGTGTGTGCCTGTGTGTGCAGCAGGGAACAGGGATGGAGAGAGAGGAAAGCCATAGACAAGCCCAGAGAGCTGCTGGGACGAGGGTCAGCAGAAGGGAAAAGGCAGGCGAGGCTTGGTTTAGAGGAGGGCTGAGGAGGAAGCCTTGCAGCTTTCCGTGGGGGCCGTGGTTCAGGCGAGAGACAGTCAGGAATGCCCAGCCAGCCCATTTCGTTTGCTGAACACGCCTAACCCTTCAGTTTTGGAGAAATGCCATCTCAAGGTGCTTTCAAAACAAACCCAAACACCACTCTGTAATATTTGCAGAGCGACTATTGGAGCGAACTCTCCCACACTTTGAACAGCACTGCAGAAACCCTTTATTCCCAAATTTTAACAAAGTCTCTGCTGTGTTTACAGCCTGTTCCTCACCCACTTTATTGCTCTTACTTAAACTTGCAGACAGTTGTCTTCAAAGTTGGGACACATTTTTCAGGAACAGGTTTCCACATCCATTGCTCTGAACACCTTAACGGGAATGGCGCTTAGAAAAGACACTGGTATTATCACCACAAAAGCAATCGTTATGCTGACGGGCTGCACCTTTCTGCTAGAATCATGATGGGAAGGTTAGTTAAATATAAACAAAATTTATTCCCTGAAATTCCAACCATCTTTAACAGGAAAAGCTATAACCTCCCTGATGTACAAAACAGCCCTTGCAGCTGATGTCTGAAGCCTGCACCTGTTATTCCAACAGAGGTGACCTCTGAAACAAGAAAGCCATTCTGTATAAACACTAAGTTAAGTGACTTTCCCCATGTCTCCTCAAATAACACCCAAATGTCTTTTCTTGTCAAAATCTTGCACTTGTCCCATAGTATACACAGTAAATCATGACAACCGGTGACTTATTTGAAGGCTGGAGCCCAAAGCAAGAGGTGTTGGTGCTGAAAGAAGTTTAACCAGTCACCAGGCTCTAAAATATTAAGCTATAAAATACAAATCTATTTTTACAAAAGCAGTTTTAAATGACCTGTCAAGACAGCTGGTCCCTGCTGGGTTCTTTTTTTTGGGGGGATGGTAGAAGGAATGAATTAAAGGGAAATAAATAAATAAATTAGAGGATCATTTCAGTTTACTTCTATAATACTTGCATGTCCCGCAATAGGGTAGCAAAATTCTGAGAAGCATTGAAGTCCTGTTCAAGCTTGTGAGATCAAGCGTCACGTATCCCTCATTCTGGCCTCTTCCCGGGTGAGAATCCTGCCCTGTGAGCGCTGCACGGATTAGTCCTGCAGACCAGAGGAGGAACGCCGCTCCATGGTGGTACTCACCACCGCAAGTGCTCATCACACCACGGTCACACTTTACATTGCTGCCACCTTCCCCAGGACCACGGCATTCCCGTGCTGTTCACACAGACCGGCCACTGAAACCTGGGCTCTGTGCAGAGCTCAGATGCTGAGCTTCACACTGAGAAAATTCACCGTTGGCTGTAAGAGGAGGAAGTAAAATTCAGCTGTGAAATTCTACTTCTGCCAAGTTCACGGCTGCCTGTTGCACTCCAGGCCAGCTCTGGCACCTGCAATACTTCAACCAGGAGATCCCAGCTTTCATGTACATAGCTGGGCAGGTCCCAAACCCCTTCTCCGTGCCCTTAGTGTAGAAGACCGGACTGTCCAAATACTTCTGCTTGATTTCTTTGCAGACCTCAGCTGCAGAGCGGAGCTATAGTAACTGTGCTGTGCCCAAGGGCACCTGAGACCCTTTCTGGGGCCACTCTTGCCATTTGCACACAAAAGGCTGAGATTATCCGATGTGGGGGCAATACTTTATTCCCATCGCCTTTTCAGGACTACAGCTCTCAAACACTGAGGTAAGAATATGGGACTCTCCATTTATTGCACCTTGAAAATTTCAGATCTGATCTGCCAAGTTAAAAAGAAAATTTGGTAAACAGCAATTTTGTCAGCTTCTTTGGGGATAGAAACATCAATTCAATACATTTGTCCTGTTTGCCTGTCATCTGTTGCAGCAGAACCGGCGTCAGGGTGATCCTTCTCCCAGTTACACTTGCTGTATCTACTCTCTGAATTACCTTTTTATCTTAGGTGGCTGTTGTTAGAGGGTGCTGCTGCACACACAACCAAGGGCAGAATCCATCCTGCAATCAGACCTGAAGTCGATGATACCGTCAAAGAAAAGCACTAGCTTTGCAATCCCACAAAATATTAAAAGCTGGTAAGAGGTGGAGTTCTCTGAGGGAGGAGCAGCCATTTGGGCAGAATCATTTTTGGTGCTGGGGAAGAGTATTTTGGGATACCTGCCTTGCTTTAAAATGAAACATTCAGCATTACTTCATCTGCTACTTGGTTGTAAGCTGAAAATTTGAGGTGGATTTTTATTGTAGAAAAAGGGTGTGGAAAAGTTTAGTCAGCACAAAAATTTAACCTTGCTAACAAGGTCTATAAATTTGCTACAAGGATAAGGATAAGGCAATGCCACTCCCTTTCCAGTCTCAATGCTTATAAGGACAAGCGTTTCATCAAAACCCACTCCTGTACACACAAGCTGCATTAGTGGCATTCTTCACCTCGTACTTACAACCCAACCTTAAGTTTCAAAACAAAATTGTTTTTAAGGTCTCTGAACACAGTCTCCAGCATTTTCTTAACTGCTTCATGGCTTCTTTTAAAATGCTTTCAACATGTTCTGAAAACTGAATATAAAAGTAGGCAGGACTAAAAATTAATATGCAAAAAAAAAAAAAAAAAAAAAAAAGATTGGGTTGAAATTTCGTTTCCAGAAGCTGCTGCTTTCACTGGTGTGAAAGCGAGGAGGGGAGCTCTCAGCCCCCAGACGGATTTTCTGACAAGGCTGAAATCAGCCGACAGCTTTGGTCCAATATCAGAAATCACTTCTCAACAGTTGTCAGGAAAAAAACCCAGCTTCTTCCCCAGAGCAAGTCCAAAAGCCCAGTCACTCTGCAAACCTGGGCCAGGCTGGTATTGCTGCCGCTGCCTGTCTTGAATCTGAGTGCAAATCCATCCCTTGCTTCCTAGGTTGCCACGATCTGAAAGCCTGTGCTTTGAATTTTCCGCCCCGGGTTGCCATGCTCTGAAAGCTCCTTACTTTGCATTTGCACTGGGCTATAAAAGCCCATGGGCACCGACCAGGCTTTCAAAACCGTTCGAGCCAGCCCGTCCTCTGGCACATGGCACTGGGGCCGGCAGCTGATTTCATTTCACTGCTCTGCCACCAGCTCCTGTGCGACATTACCTAAGTCAATTAGCTTCTGCGTGCATCTGTTTTTCATCTCTAAAAAGGGGACAGTAGTAATTTCCTACCTCCCAGAAATCCTGTGAGGATAAATATATTGGCTTAGGAAGTGCTCAAATACTAGTGTGATTAGTGCTCCTTTCCATCTCTTTGACAGCCTGTATTTTGCAGCCTGGAAGCCTGTGGTCTGCCAAACCGTAAAGGATCGGAGCTGAAGACCACCAGAGCAAGTCTCGGACTGGCTGAGCAGAGATGTCATTGCAATGAAAGCCAGAAAAACACAGCTTCTTGGGGACCTGACAAGAATGGAAAGCTCACTGTATTTTGTATATTGTTTGCTTTAACTTACATTTTAGTCTTTCCATTACCATTCATTTAGGGTTAGAAAAGGACAGTAAGCTGATATTTCTGGGACTTGAACACATGGAGACCATGCTGCAAAGGATAATTACTCATCTGTAAGTCTGCTTTTCTGAACAAGCGATTGCATTTCGGGAAGAGTCTTCCGTGAGCCAATTGCCATTAGTACTCCAGATTTTGGCCCTTAGCATAAGTAGGAGGTAATTTCAATTTCAGTCTTGGTGACCAGCATTCCCAGAGCCTTCCTCTACCACATTTTATTCAGTCAGGAGCAGAAAACTTCTCCCATTTAATAATGCCCAAAATACATTTACACACCAGGAACAAATTGTCAGGTGGTGCTTTTTTTTGGTTTTGCTTTTTTCCAATGAACTTACCTTTCCCATTTAGTATGGGGAGAAGGGGGTAAATGAACTATGAGAATTTTTACTCATGTTCATGTACTTTCTAGGACCTCTAAGGCATCAATCAAGAGGGGAGCTTCACTGTGCTAAGTGCTGTGCAAAGCCACAGAGAGAGAGAGCGCACATATTCTCCCGCCAGATCCGGTTGGGCAGCTGAGATGAATGATGCAGAATGGGAAGGACACTTGTACCTACTTTCCAGAAAGGTAACCGAGAAGCAGAAAACTTAGGGCCTTGGCCAGGAAATAGAAGCAAATACCACTTTAGCATCGTGACTGCACTTTTATTACAACACCGACTTTTATTTTTGCAGTCAAGTACAAGCTGTAGTAAAGCAAAATTAAGGGCAAGTTGTTATCGTCAGCTTAAAGATTCCCCAGTCCAGACAACCTAGTGCTGTGGATGAGGAAGCATCAGGGCTGTCTCTCCAAGGCTGCAGTTCCTTCAATTGGAGAAGAACAGAAATGGGCAACACAGATTGTTTTTTTCTTTTTATTTGGGGCAAAACAGAGTATTCTAATAATCGTGTCTTACAAAGGAAATGAAAGAGTCTTGGGGGTAATACTGAAAAATGGTGGGCAGTCAGAGTCATGGCCATATGGTCCTCAAGCTGTGCTGTCAAGCAGATCTACAGATGGAGATGTATTATCTTACACGAGTACCAAGTTGAGCATTGCAGTAGGCACTTGTGAATCAGACCAGGAGACCTGACAATACAATTGACAATTACTATAAAATCAGGTGAGAAAAAGTCATCAGCAAGAATACTCCCTCAAAAAAACCCCAACAAACCAGTTGGAGAAAGGACAGCCTTCCGACAGGCTCTGCAGCTTACAGATTCAATCTAGAGCATTTAGCGAGTCTAGCAACACCTGAAATGAGGAGGGAAGTTGTCCTGACAAGTCTTAAAAAATTCAGAATTCCAGTCTTTTGATTTTATACCAATTTATTATATTAAAGGCAAGCAAAATCCATCCTACAGTACCTATACGCTAGCTGGCTATCAAGTGGCACGTATGACAAGACTATGGGTGTGTACCTTTGCACTGAAGAGCTGGATCCAAGGGAAGGAAGAGCTACCAGGGAGCAGTGACCTCCAAATCAGGTACTGCAAATAGGCGCTGAGACTTTGCTTTCCAAAAAGCTTGCCACTGAAACAGCTGGGCAGGCTGGAGCCATGAGAGCTACCGAGATGACACAACGGGGTGCTATATATAAACTGGTGGATCAGTCTCAGGGCTTTAGGACTCTTGTACACCTCCCTCCAGAATACAGCTCTCTGGAGACAACATGCCAGTGTATCCTGTACTAAGCAAACTGCTGAAGTGGATGCCTTTGCTCTGAGGAACAGTGTGCCCCATGACTGCAAAGTCCTTGACAGGTAAAGGGCTGAGAAACCGGCCACCCCCATATTCAGCGGAGCACAAAGCACCAGTGCCTATTGGGCTCACACTATTCATAGCCTTCCAAGCTTTTACGTCATGGAGGCATGTGCACAGGGAATAATAGTTTTCGGTGGTAGCTGTATGTGAAAACTCTTTGTTTCGCGATTCAGATGATTAATGGCTTACGCCCATGGGACAATCATTTACCTGCAAGTCTTGGCTAGAAGCTCCAGGGCATCAAAAGTTTATGAGGCAGCTCTGTGTCAGTCACGTGAATTCACATTTGTGAAGGTGTTTAGGAACCTGCACCTTTAGGTGTCTAAAAATATCTTAAAAAACTGTCCCGTAGATTGGCCCAACATTTCAGTGTCTCCACTCTAAAGTTCTTAAGCATTTGACAAGATTAGCAAAGGAGCAGTAAGCCACAAATCTTCCATTTTTCAAGCAAGCTTCAAAAACCTGTTGCTTCCACACAAAATGAACAGGGGCCAGGTTGACATGACCCACCTTAAACTCGCCAACGTGGCCGCTGTGTGAGGTGGTAGAGCAGCTCTGGCGGCTCCTGAATCCCTGCTCTGGAGTAGGGATCTCCCAACTTCCCCGTCGTCTTGCACTCCAGAGCATCCTGAAGCAGATCCAAATTTTAACACAGAGAGCGGAGCCCATGGGCACTTTGGCAGTGCTGCGTGGCACTCGGCCAGCACCACTTACTCTAAGCTCCGTGGCCTCGCTGTGTAATGCACAGAAGGGCCGTTTTGCAGCAACATTTGGATACCGAGTAGGAAGGAAAATATCCCCAGAATCAAAGGCTTTCGGTGCCAGAGCTTCCCGCCGCGGATGCGAGATCCCGCAGGGGTGCAAGAGTGGCTTCAGGTGCTCCGTTTAGGGCAGAGGTGAGCAATGCACGAGGGACCGGGCATCGCGCCCAGGAGCGTGAAGCCCAGAGCTCCTCAGAGCGCGTGAGGCAACCGCGCTGGGGCAGAGGAAGAACCTCTGCAAACTTATTTGGCTCTCACCACCGCCCTGGCTGAACGGATTGAGAGGACAACGGCAAAAGATCCTCAAAGGAACACAGTTACCACGTACAAGGAGAAATCCTGGAGACCACAGAGGGGGAAAAAAATTAACGTGCCTCGGGGAGCGCGAGTGACCCCGGCGCGGCGTGCAGAGGAGAACGGCAGCAGGGCGAAACTGCCGAGCACCGCGGTGTTGCCCGCGCTGACGCAACCCCAGCTCCTAGGAAGGGCTGGGCAACGATCCAAAGAGCCCCAACGCAACCGGTGCAGTTGACTAACTTAACCCTTCCACCCTCTGAAAAGGCGGCAGAAAATTCCCTCAGTTTCCCTGTTTCTCAGTTCGGGGCCCCGGACGGGTAAGATGAAAGGACTGGAGTAATTAAGCGGCCGAAGCAGCCGCGTGCTCGGTGACTGCATGGGCTGAAACAACTCCGAACAGCCACAACGCGGTCCAACCGATCGCAAACCGCAACAGGTCTCAGCGCGGCGCTCACCCGCCGCCGCCACGGACGGGGAGAGACCCCACGGGCGGGTGGGGGGGGGCTCCGCTCCGCCTCTCGACGGCCGCTCCTCGCACCTACCGGTTCCACCTCCCGCCGGCGGCCCCCGGGCCGCCTCGGCTCTGACCGGCACGCAGCCGGCACGGCGACCCGGGGCCAAGAGCGGAGGGACCGAGCGCGGGCAAGGGCCGCCGCCCCTCCGAGGCACGGCGGGGGCCCGGCCTTCCCCCTCGGGCCCTCGGGCGGCTGCCCCCGCGCCGGCGGGGGCGGGCGGCGGGGCGGCGCGGCGCGGGGCCCCCCGGCTGCCAGGCCCGGTCCTTCCGGCGGCGCCGCCAGAGCGCCCGCCCCGGGCCGCGGCCGCGCCCTCCCCCGCCCCGCCGGGCCGCCCCCCGCCCGCCCCCGCCCACACCTGGCCGGGGCGTGCCCTGCCCGCCGGCTGCGGGCCGACTCGGCGGGCAGGGCGGGCGGGCGGCGGCGCAGCGCAGGCCGCGGCGGAGCGGAGCGGAACGGAGCGGAGGGGAGCAGGGCTTGGCTCGGCCGGGAGCGGGGCCGAGCGCGGCAGCCGGGGCCCAGCCCAGGTGAGCCCGCGGGCGGCAGGTGGCGGCGCGGCGGCGGCGGCGGTGGGGCGGGCTGAGCTGGCGGCGGGGCGGGCGCGGCGCGCGGCCCCGGCGGGGGCGGGCTGGCGGCGGGCGCGCGCGGAGCGCGGTCCCGCGCGGCGGCGGCGGCGGCGGCTGAGGCTGAGGGAGCGGAGCGGAGCCGCCGGGCGGGCGGTGGGGAGCGGAGCGGGTTCTCGCGGCGGCGCCCGGAGGCAGCATGCGGGCGGCGGAGCCCCGGAGCTCCGGTAAGTGGCTCGGCTGCGACGCCTTCCCCCCCCCTCCTCAGCCCCGCGCCCAGCTCCCGGCGCGGCGGGATCGTCTCTCGGGGAGCCGCCAAACTCCGCCGCCTGTTGAGCCCCGCGGATCGGCGCCCCTGAGCGCCGGCCCCCGCCGCCCGCCTCGGCCCCGCCGCCGCCCCGGGTGCCCCGCGGGGGCCGCCGTGCGGTACCGGAGCTCCCCCCCCACACACCCCCCCCCCCCCCCCGCCCATCGGGGCCGCCACGCGGAGCCCGGCGGCCGCCGGCTGCGACCCGCGGGGCCTCCCAGGGGCGGCGGGGAGCAGCCAGGCACCTGCCGGCGCTGCGCCGCGGTGCCGGGGGCGCGGGGCTCGCCGCCGCGGCGTGACCTTCCCGGCGGGCTGCGGCGCTCGGGGCAGCCCCGGCAGGCGGTCCTCCCGCGGTGGGTTGGGGTGGGCGGGGGGGGGGGGGGGGCAGCCATGTCCCGCGGGGCGTCCCGGGCGCGGCGCCTCCGCCGTGAGGGGAGGCGCGGGGCGATCGGCAACGGCCCGAAGCGTTTCTCCGCGGCTGGCGCTGGCCGTTCCGCGCCGGGAGGAGGGAGGGCGCTGCAGCGGGGCGCGAGCCGGGCGGCGGGGGGCGGCAGATCGCGCCTTTTCTTCCCCCCCCCCCCCCCCTCCCGGCCGGTGGGGCGAGCCGCCGCCTGGGAGAGCGCGGGGCCGCCGGGCGGCGGCGTCTTGGGTGGCGAGAACAAAGGGCCCCCGGCGGGAGCGGGCAGGGAGCTCCGCCGCTGCGCCCGGGTGCCAGCTCCCAAAAACGGCGGGGGGGGGGGGGGGGGCAGGGCGTTCACCCCCTTCTTCGCCGCTCGCCCTCCCGGAGGAGCGCGGCTGCAGCCTTCCCGGGGCCAGCTCCTGCCCCGCAGCCGCCTCCGCAACCTGTTGGGCCGCCTGCCCGGTCGGGAGCCCCGAGGGGGTGCCCGGGGTGCGGGGGGGTGGGGGGCGATCGGGCGGGCAGTTCTCCCCCGCGGGACACGCGGGGGTGCCGGGCTGGCGCGGAGGGGGCTGGGGTGGGCGCGGGCAGCCTGCGGCGAGCGGGAGTTGAGGCTGAAGGTGGATGCTGCCGACGGGTGTGTTTGCCTTCCCGGTGGTTTCGGCACCCAGAAAGTGTTTGAAGACCCAACTTCAAGCAGTTCGGATACCTGGCGTGAATTAAATTTAATGAAAGAAAGTATTTCCGCGCTGTTAAACAAAGATCTGTTCCCGCAGACCTCTTGTGTGGAAAAGATGTGCTCTGTTTCCAGGAGACTGACTGGGGCAGCTGTCTTAAAGCATTTTGGAGTTTTGTATTTATTTCGGATGTAACCAACTGAAGCTGTATTGTCAGTATCAAATAAAATGTTTTCTTGTCACGTGTAGAATTGAGCTATAAAAAGTGATTTAGTCTGAAGATAACCGGATAATCAAAGCTTCACACATAAGTTATGTTGAATATTTGCTGGTTTAGAGATCTCTGAAGGCGGCTAACTTGAGCAGGGATGGCGAGCAAATAGAGTTTCCTCGTGCTGCTTGTATAACCACCTTTGTTCGTTTTTCAAGGTAAATGTTAGAGAAATGACAAATTGAATTTGAGATTACTAGGGTCCTGTGCTACAACTGACTTACCTCCGTGTCTGGTTACTGGGTGATTGTTCAAAGCCTGTCCGTGTGGCTTTGAAAACAGCTTTTTAAATAAAGTCCATTGCACTCCTTATGATAATGCAGGAAATCCGTGGCCCACGAGAATCGTTTTGTGGAGGGAGCAAGTGTACTTTAATCCTGATTTTTATTATTTCTGCCGTGGTGGTTCGCTGTGGGGCTGAGGACGTAGGAGTAATAGATATCCGTACCTTGAAGCGCACGGTCAGCAGTCTGAACTTCGAAAGCAAGAAGTAAAATCTGCGTGGCAAAACAGCCGGTTTGTGATCTGAATGTGTGGTGGGTGACAGTGTTGGATTATTTAAGTTCTCAGTTTCTGGCTTTAACCGACCATCTTAACATGCAAGTTTCTTAGCCTACGTCACTGGCATGCGTCCTGGTCGTTGAAATAGGATGCAGCATGACCATACATGTGAAGGGGTTTGAAACAGCTTATGGCCAAAGAGTTAATGCATCACTTCAGCTCAAGAGATTTTTATAATTCAGCTTAGTTACAAATATTGCCATCTGCCCTTTTCTTTGCATGTTCATGTCCATAAATATGTCTTGGATAAATACCGGTTGGGGCTATTAGCAAAATAGTAGAAGCCACGGACAACATTTTATTCTCATGCATGTTGCCAGTGAAAATGTCAGTTTCTAGAAAATCGAAGTAGAAGCTGTCCTACATTGTGTCTGCATTTGGTTGCACATTGAGAGGTATTATTTTTAATTTTTATATATTTTTTTTAAATGAAGTCCTGCTTTTGGGAACGTGAGATAACTGTCATTGGCAAAAGCAGAGAAAGCAGTCAAAGCTTGTGATTATAAGGAGAAAGATCTAAGCTTGTGGGTAACGGAGAAGAAATGTTTTCCTCTTTGTGTCCACATAATGCAGGGCTGTGGGAAGATACGCTTAATGAGGATGATTATTGCTGTGGCTTTCCATAAATCCACTTGTAATGGAGGCTTTGTACAGTTACTTTTGAATCTGTACATTTAAAAACTGCAAATAGCGGTAATGGAGTTGGCTAATAGCAGACTGTCAAGTAAGTGCAATCCTTGTGATAATGTTCAGCCATAGATCTCCATTTAAGTATTACTTTTAAGCAGAAAATGTTTCTTGTAGGTCATAGTGTATGCAATTGGGAGGAAAAAACCCACAGTCGTTGCTGCCTGTTCTTTAATCTTAACCAGCTAACTTTAATTGTGCAAAGGGTGCTCTTTCTTTCCAGCTTTTTATCAGCTAGCAGGAGATCTACAATTTGGTAGATCCATTTGATGTGAGTTTAGAGAGTAGAATGGAATAATAGTAATAACCAGCTTTAAAAAAGTGACTGAAGAGGTCTACCCAAGCAGTAAACGTGTGGCTGTACACAAATTAAAGTTGGGACTTGCGCCTTTTGAAGAATTGCAGACTTCCCTATAAAGCATTGGAGTGAGCTGAATGCCACCAGGCGAGCGTCTGAGCTGATCTTGTTAGTAGTGTTATCCAGGACAAACCTTTCTGTTTCAGTGGTTTTTTTAAGTGCCTCTTAGAAGCCAGGGTTGAGAGTTAAATTACTCATGTCTGTTGAGCCACTTAAAAATAAAAGGTGAAGGTAAGACAGTAGGGAAAATTTTTAATGTGTTAAAAATTAAATCTTAACCCAGTATAGAAGGATGTAAAATCACCTATTATTTTCGAGTAAAGCACTCGTAATAGCTACTGGATGTTTTATATAGTGTTTTGAATGAATGCAGTTTTAACTTATGTAGCTAAGAAACAGCTTTTGAAGAAATCTGACATGTTAGTTGCTTATGTTTGTGTTTGGAAGAATTCATTGAGAAGTATTTGTGATGCTCACTATTATTGCTTACTCTCCTTTAAAAGCAATGCCTTCCTTGACTTTCATCTTTCATACAATTTGTGAGGGCTCCTTATGTGGATTTCCTTTTGCTCAAAATCTGACCATAAAAGTAAGCTTTGTTTCTACAGATCTTAGTGCAGTGTTCAAATCCAAAATGTATGCTTCCTTTCCAGTAAAAACTTATAATTACATGGGGTGGTAGCTAACTGGAAAGTATTGCAAAACATATGTAAGAATACTGTCGTACAAACTCTAAAACTGACGAATGACTCACTGCACCAGTGCTATATCAAATTCTATCTATACACAAGGTTTAAATGACAAGTTTACTTTAGGCAGGGAATATGCAATTTTCTTCTACTCTTTCTTCATCTAATGTCAAGTCAGCTTAATGAAATGGTACATGTGGGCATACAGGAGGCACCAGTTGTAGAGCTTTAATGAGCAAAGGGAACAAGCATTGCTTGGCTCTATTTGTGAAGATGATAGAGATGTAACTCTGTATATTAAAAACCAAGTTCACGGTACTGATGCATGTCTTGAGACATTTGTTTCTTTTAATGTACCTCATCATGAGTTGTTTACGTACATTTACTAACATTTGCTCTTTTTTTGTTTTCTATAGGAGAGGGTACTTATTTTTTTAGCAGTGTACGCATTCACCTTTATATATTTGTATTAGTTGAGTTTCTAACTACCATTTCAGAATTTTGGCAATATTTTTGTGAATATAAAATACAGGTTACTGCCAAAATGAAAATGGGATGATGTTCAGCATGGGAAAGGGGTCCATGATTATAGGTTGAAGAGGAAAAGACTTATTTCTGCTGCAACAACACAGGTTTTATTTGTGCCTTTGACTTTGTGATTGTGATTTATTATGAGAAGCTTCATAGAGCATTGGAGAGCCTCCTTTGCCCCAAAACCCAGGACCTATAAACAGGCAGTAGCAACCTGTAGCTGGGGAGCCTGTGCGAGCTGGGAGGAGGGCAGGGAAGAGGAGGACGGAGAAGATGGTCGAGTGGAGGTTATCAGGTATTGTGCTGTTAGGTTTTGTGCATCTCACCTGTATGTCTGTGGATGTCGGGGTGCCTGAGAAAACACCCGTGGGGAAGCCTAGCCTGCAAAGCTAAGGAACCCAGTATCCACTCAACCCTAGGTGGAAGACTTTAAACTCTTCACAACCTCTTCTTTTAATTTCTAATTTAGCCATAATCTATTCTGCCACAAAGCCTGTTCCTTCTGCTCTGTGTTAATCGTCTTCTTTCTGGGCTGTGGGGAAGATGTAGTGCACGTCCTTGGTCTGCCTTGGGTTGTTCGTGAGAGCTGTAGTGACCAGTGCCTGCAAGTGTTTTTACTGTCTGTAGGAAGGTCACAGCCTCCTTGGGCTGTGAAAGGAGGCTAAGGAAGGGAAGCTGGAGCACTTGCTATTTAATGTCAGTGTGCACACAGTGTATATACACCTATGCTGTACTGGAAAAAAAAAAGAGGAGGACTCTACCTGAGAACTTTTCTAAAGATCAAAAATATGGTGATAAGTTAGGGATTTTGGAGCAGAAGATGGAAGCAATGTATATAAAAAGCTGGGTTGAGAGCAAAATTGACAAAAGCTCTCCTGATACCTGGGCTCGGTACTTGGAGGAAGTAGCTCTGTTTGGATGCTTTCATTAAGTGCAATCCACTGTGTAGCAGAAATACAGCGATACCATTAATCTGGGAAGGGATAGGGTTGTCCCACTCTTATTCTTGTCCTTCAGCAGGCATAGAAGCTTCCAGTTTACAACCTGCCCAAAAGACATTTATTTCTTGGCACAAAATTTCAGCTGCAGCTGGGTAAGTACTTTCTTCCAGCCTTACTGAAAAAGAGAGGAATTATTTAGGTTGGCACAAGAAGTTTATAGTTCGGAGTTGTCAGATGAAATTGAACAGAGAAAAAAATGCGAAGGCTGGGCATGTGGCATTGCTCTTTCAAAAGCAGTGCTGGAAATCCCATCATCACTTGAAACCAAACAAAACATGTGTGTGCTTGACCATGGCAAGGAATCTGTGGGCTTCATAGCCCTCTCTTACTTATTAATTTTTTTTTCCTGCAAGTGTAGTGTTTGACACTGAATTGCATGTGTGTCTACAAAGGATAACATCTGTTCTATTTTATGAGATCCACATAGTGTGGTTGCTTTTTAGTACCTCCAGTGTATGGATTCTTCTGTTGTGTGTCATCCTTGCAGCTGAAGGCAGCCGGGCAGTTACGCTTTGTAGTGTCTCTTCTCTCTTCAGGAGAAAGAAGTTATTCATGGGATGGTACTTGATTCTTCAGTTGGATTTCATCACAAAATTAGATCTTACAGTGTTTTGGAAAAGCCATTATTTTTCCAGAGGGTTTTGTGAGTAGGGATGGAAGAGGGACGATTGTGTGGCTCTTTTTCTGGAGGAGTTTTTGTAATTGTTATATCAATAGGTTAGATTTTTTTGTACCAACCTAGATGTGTTTTGATAGGATTGTTAATTGGGAAAGTAAATTAGATCTGAGAAATATGAAAACGGCTAGTCTAGTGTTTGGATTTTAGGGTATATATGTAAAAATAAATTTTTTTTTTTTTTTTTTCTTGGCAGATAATTGTGCTTCTGATCTTTTACCTTGAAGGAGAACCATAGAAGTGGTAAAGAGGATCCTTTTGGACACTGTGTGTTAAGAATGTGTTGAGGTGTACATGGAAGACATGAGATGGCGGGGGGGGGCGGGGGGGCTGTGTGTGGAGAGGAAAAAGTGACCTGTTGTTTTTGGATGGAGTTGTTGCCTTTTTATAAAGTACCATTTTCTACAAATACAAAGGAGTTATGTTTATTTATATCGTATTAAGTGTCCTGGTTTCGGCTGGGATAGAGTTAATCTTCTTCCTAGTAGCTGGTACAGTGTGTTTTGGATTCAGTGTGAGAATAATGTTGATAACACACTGATGTTTTTTAGTTGTTGCTAAGTAGCGATTATCCTAAGTTCAGGATTTTTCAGTTTCCCATGCTCTGCCAGCAAGCAGGTGTACAAGAAGCTGTGGGGGAGCATGGCCAGGACAGCTGACCTGAACTAGCCAAAGGGATATTCCATACCATAGAACGTCATGCTCGGGATATAAACTGGGGGGAGTTGGCCAGGAGCGGCGGATCACTGCTTGGGCATCAGTCAGCAGGTGGTGAGCAGTTGCATTGTGCATCACTTGTATTTTCTTGGGTCTAATTTATCTCTTTTTGTTATATTCCTTTTCATTACAATTATTATTATTGTTATTATATTTTTATTATTATTGTTATTAGTATATTTTATTTTAGTTATTAAACTGTTCTCATCTCAACCCACAAGTTTTACCTTTTCCCTTCTGATTCTCTCCCTCATCCCACTGGGTGGGGGGGGAGTGAGCAAGCAGCTGCGTGGTACTTAGTTGCTGGCTGGGGTTAAACCGCAACATTAAGTAACATTTGTTTTACCAAATTTGATCAAAGGTTTAGTTGTTTCAGAATCAATAATAATTCTCTTATCTTAAGGAAAAACCTGTAGTTTATGAACGTACTGTCCATTGTATTTTAACTACTTGTAATACAGAATTTGCAAGATTACGTAAATTGACTAGAAGATGCATGCAAAATCCAATAATACATTTTCCATGTCAAAGTTCAGTGAAATATGAAACATAATTACCATAAACAATGAAAATTAGCCTCTTAAACCTATGAACTAGAAGGCATGGAAATAATTTTGTAGTATATATTCTCACTGGTTTTGTTGAGACTGTTCTTGGGCACACTAAAATTCCTTTACAGTCTTATGTATTCTAGTCTCTGTGTTATTATGTGGTAAAAAACCGTACTCGTAAACGTGTGTTTGACCTGAGGGGGAAGTGTACATTTTTGAACATGCATTTTAGATAGACTGTCTTCTCACTATAGCCTTGTTCATAGGTAGCTTCCAATTAATAAAGTGCAGACTTGAAGAATTACACCTAGGAAGACAAGTATTTTGAGCAGATCGTAGAGTTAGTGCTTTAATTCTGCCTCTTGACATGAAGGTAGAATTATAAACTTTTGGAGGAAAGTTTGTCACCTTCAATATACTTGTGAGATGGAAGTCTATTGCTAACAGAGCTGCTGCTTTTGTTGGTTTGAGTTTTCTCTGGATTCTGCTACATCTTTGGAGCCTGTAAAGCTACACTTTTTGCTTTGGGTGTAGTGTTAAGGTAGAGTACCTGTTCGAGGGCTTTTGGCTCCAAAAAAGCATTTTAGAAGAGCCCTTCCATTAATGTAATTTCCTGAGGTTTCCCGTTGCAGGGGGTTCATTTTAGCACAGGTCAGTAGGTGCCGGATCCTACTTCTTCACCCAGACAGGTCAAGACAGGGAGAGTTTGTGGAAGCCTGTAGCATGGCCGTGGTTTTAGCTGCTTTTTGGGGGGGCTGATGCAAAGCATAGCTTCTGTTATTTGTAGCTGGATTTTGGATGAGACCAAAGCAGCTGTGGGCTCTCAGTGCCCCCGTGTTCGAGTGGGCAGTTACTGTCCTTTGCAGAGATGTCTACCTCCTGGCAGTGAGCAGTGCACTTTGTTTTTCTTTTGTTGCTGCTGACTGCCTTGGCTGTCTGGGTCTGCAGCCGAGGCCACGATGGCAAGGGGCACCTCTCACCTGTGCGCAGGAGAAATGCACAGAAGTGTAACGTGTATGCCTCGGTGATAAAACTCCAGCAGCTCTATAGGAGCAAGCTGTTACTTCTGATAATTGTGCTGGGCTCTTACTAGGTTTCTTACCTGAAGCTTTTTCTTTGTAAACAACATAATAATAAAGTGTGCTGTGCCAATCTCTTGCTTATGCCTGTAGAAGGAATAAGGAGCATAATTAATTATAAGAAGAAAGAGTTCTGAAGGGTTACGTGGCAGCAGGCTGTCATGCTCTTCTAGTGATCCCCCACCCCAGTGTCAGAAAACTGGGCGTTTTTTAAGAGCAGTATTATAAAGGGTGATCAAAGGCTTCTTCACTGGCCAAAACCGTCTAGATAGATGGGCAAGCGTTTTGTCTTAAAATGACTTGCACAGAATTACTGGGATCAGCAACATGACTCCAGTGACGAAAAACATTTTTAATGCAGTAGAAATTGTGAATTGTGCTTGCTTAGATCATTAGGTGTTCAGGGCAGGCACCATGAATTGTGTGGTGTTGAATACATTGCACAGCAGTTACCTTGCTGGAAAGCATTTGTAAATGTAAGTTTGAATTAATAGACTTACCAAAGTTGTGGGGGGGGGGGGGGGGGGAAGACTTGTGCTTTGAAGACCAGTGAATTTTTGATGCCCTTAAAACATTTTCTACAAGGAGCAGGTAGGTGAGGAACCTCCTGACCTTCTGTTTTTCTTTTTTTTTTCTTTTTTTTTTTTTTTCCCCTTTGAGCTGATACCTCTGCTATATGTTGGTTTTGGATGTTAAGAGAATTCAGGTGTTCTGTTTTTGGTGTTTAGGTGGTAGGGTGGGCTGACGCAACTGTGTAGGTTATAAATGGAGGATGAGCTCTCTGATACTGGCTTTCTTCATATCTGAAGTGAGTTAACAGCCTCTTGGATTCTAGTTGCACAGTGTAATTAAAATAAACACTATAATGCTAATCATTTATGTATTTTTGCCTGTGGGTGAAGTTTTAAATTAGAAGTAGCTATACTTCGGTGGAAGTGGATTTTTTTTTTTATTATTATTATTATTATAATGTTGCCTGTTTCCAGTCTGGTAATATTTCTGTGAGAGTGCATAAAAAATATTGCTAGGCAGATTTGTTTTTGTTTTTTATTACCTAATTGTATATTCTAGTAACAATGTAATTATTGCTTTTAACAAAAACTGTCTGACTTGAGTGTTTAATTCCATCAGACTCAAGCAGTCACTGATGAGGTGATAAATGATAGGTTATACGTAGAAGTGGATTTGCAATTATTTGCTGCTTTGGGAAGAAAAAAAAACCCAACCAAGCCCACAACAATGTTTTGTTTCTCTCCAATGACTAATGTTGAAAATCAAAGCGGCACACCAGATGTTTTTTCTAATGAATGTGGTTCAAGGTCTCTTTTGTACAGAGGGGGGTTTTGACTGAGTTCATCTCTTGGCTTTGAAGTTTCTCTCGCTTGTTAATGCAGCACTCTTCTAAATCTCTTGCTCTGGACTTCTCTGTGGACCGGTTTTATGGAAGAGCTCCTTTCCCAACCTTCGTGTGTCTTGCAGCTCCCTGTTCATCAGGAAGTGGAGGGGCAATGGTATTTTTACAGTGTGGGTTGAGCACTTCCATTCACTTGTGTTTATTTCATAGAATTAAAACAAGAGTAAGTGTTTCGCTTTATTTGTTGATGTCTGATTAGGAATTAGTGGAAGAAACTGAATCGCTGGTGTGATTAATGGTAGGTTTTGTTTCCGATGTATGAAAGGACTCATTGTCTGAGGCTTTTCCTCCATCGAGCTCTGCCTAATCCTGCTGAAATCACACTAACGACAGCAGCGCTTGAGGCTCCTCGTCTCGTTTTCCTGTGTACTTCATCATACAGCTGGAAAAATTTCCTCTTCCAAGGGATGGTTACTTCTCGTGCCGAATCTGCTGTCACATTGTAGGGGCCTTGCTAGCAAGGTGGGCATTAGTTTGGGAATTCTAGGGGGAAGAGGGTGGTTAATCTGAAATCTGCAAACTGATCTAATTTATGCTAAATTTGGGTTTTGAGTCTGGACCTGATGGTTTTGTTAACACTGTCTATCACCTACCTCTTTGCAGCTCTGGCTGAAGTAGGTGAGCTGCCTAATTCTAACTTTTAATTCCTCCCAAATTTTTGTTTTATCAACTTTGTGTAATTGCTGATATAGTACTTCTGCAGGGAGGAACTCTAAAATTGCTCAGTGTATGTTTTCAAAAGCAATTTTATAAGTTCGAGGTTTGTAGAAATGAAGACATTTCTGAAGTATGGCAAGAAATTATAGTAGACACGACTGTTTCTCTTTCAGAAAAACCCTGGAAGAAATACAATACCCCACCCCATGAACACTAGCCTTTCTTTTCCTCTGAATCAGGTTGTCATTCCAAGGTCTCAGAGCGATTTAAAAATATAAAATAAACTCCCCTGAGGAATCTATTAAAAATTATTTGGTTCACTGAATATTCAGTGCATGTTCAGTCTTGGAATCCATTACATGCCTGTAGAAAGACTTTAAAAATCCTCTCCGATGAAGTTGGTCTGAGTTGTGTCCCTTTGGCAGGTGAGTGTGAGGGAATTTCATTGCTTTATTTTCAAAACAGAAGTGTGGGGAATTAATATTGATTTTTATTATAGCTGTCTGCTAGTGCCATTGTATCTGGGGGTCGTATGTCAGCTCTGCTTTTGTAGTGGCAGCTTTCTCTGTTCCTTTAGTTGAAATCTGTAGTTGTGGAGCTCTGGAAATAATTGGGAAAATGCTGGCTTTTTCCTTTGAATTCAATTTGTGAAGCTTTATTAACTAGAATTAAATTCTTATCAGGTTGAAATGGTGCATAAATTCTTGTTGAATGGAGACAAATGCTATCAGAAATCGGTGAAACTAAGCTATATTTTAATCCTAGATTTATTTTCATTTCCATTGTTGTACATTGAAAACACTGCATCTACTTTGTCCATCCATATTGGTGTTTTCTTGTTCTGATAATTTTTAATGGGCAAGTCTGGGAGACATAACGTGTTAGATTCCCACTTAGAGTACAGTTGCGTGCTGTGACATAGGTTTTATTTCCAGGTGCCTGGTCTAGGTGTTGTCAGTTCCCATCAGCGCGTGCTGCCTTTGTGTGCTGAAGAGAGTTGTCATGTTATTCAGCAAAATTACTTCTTTTGGAAGAAGTTTCCCGTGTATTCAGCTCATGATGGAGAACCTCTGACGTCTGCTTTGTTGGTTTTTGTATGCAAATACTCTGTTGCTCAGAGCTCGGTAGTTTTTCAGAGCCTAAAGTCAGGTAAGGATTTAAAGAAAACACAAATAATGGGTAATCCCTCCGGATATGCAAGTTTATTTGATTAACCAACCTGACCCGCGGCCTTTGAGAGCAGTTAAATATTTGGACAGTCAGCAGTCCTGTTAGTCATGTTTCATTAGGTGATGGCCTCCTCCATTTTGAGTTTACTCTGTTTTGCTGCTGTTGCCAAGTCTTGTGCGATCTTGAAAGGGAACCGTGCATGGGGGACACGGTGGATGCTTTTGGGGGTGTTGCTGAACCAGGCTCCTGGGAGGAGCTGGTGATGCATGTCGCTGCAACAGCATCATCTGCAGTGGGTAGGGATTTGGAGCCAAGGGAGAAAATTGTTAATTGCGGATTGTCAACACCATAAAGGTTAGCTGGTAGATAAAGTTACTAGCCTAAGCAGAAATAGCAACGCTGCCCTGAGAAGTGTAAAAGACTTGTCAAAACCTAATCTAATCTCCTGCATTAACTGTACATTGCAATAATGAATAAATGAAATTCCAGCAAGCTGAGATGGTCCAATTTTAATAACTTTTCAAAAAATCAAAATGAAGTATTGCACTGAAAGAGGCATATCACGGTTATCCAAATTTCTTTCTACAGAATCGTTTTTAATTTTATGCGAGCGTACGCTAATGGTTTAAAAACTCATTTGTCTCCTTGTCAGCAGCTTGACCAGTATTTTAATACGAAAGACATGGTTTTATCTTGAACCGGTCTTGTTTTTTCAAAGGGTGTTGCAGCCAGCTGGAAAATTGTTTGACTTTTTAACTGCTGTGGTTTTGATGCAGCAGTCTACTGTAAGAAAGTAAAATTTATGTAAAACCAGTGACGCTTTCAATTGTCGTATTTCCATTTAGATTCAAGGGGAGGGGAGCAGGTGTGTATGCTGAAGCATTCAGTCTTGCCCGTTTTCTGAAGATCTGTGGTAACTCTGTATTACGACTAGGTAAAATTCCTATCCTCGCAAAAATCTGAGGAAAGTAAGGAGGAAATAGCTGCTGCAATTTCAATTTGGTGCATTTCTGGATGCATTGCTGAAGCTGTTCTGGTAGAAACATGGCTAGTAATTTTTATGGGAGAAAAAGCTAGTACAAAAAAACCTGAAACCTCTTGGGATTTAAATGTGATTTTAAAAATGCTGATAGTACCTTTTTGTCTATTCTGGCAAGAAAAGAGAATGATTATAATGTGTTTTCATCATACAGGTTTTGTGACTGACTAGACGGGATTCAGCTCCGAATTCCTGACTTTGGAGTGTCCAAATTGTGCATAATTAACTTAAAAGTCAGTTTTTGGAGTCTCAAATGTTTCACAGGAAGATTAATGAGAAATTTAGTGTAATGTACTACTCTTTTCAGTATGGTTTTCTCACCTGAAATTTCTGAGTTATAAATATTTTAAATCAAATGGTTCTTAAACTTTTATTCTGAAATGAGCTATGAACAAGAACTCTCCTGTATTTGTGGTCTCAGAGTGAAACATGTTTTGATTAGTAGAGCCACTACATTGGTTTTTATGGTAGTTTGCTGTAACACAAATGTAGTTTCTAGGTGTGCTTAAAAGGTGTAGGTTTGGCAGACTTTCTGCTGTATCTTTTCACCTAATTGCTTTATGGGTTTGCATATAATCTTGTTAATGAAATTGTTTTTGCATGATTGCTAGAGCATCTCTGAATGGGGAAAAAGTGCTTTTTATGGACCAAAGTGTTTGTGGTTTGGTATCAGTTGTGTGGTGGGTGTTGGAGTGTTGGGTGCCGCTGTTAGAGGAGGGCAGCGCGGTGTTGCTCTGCGCCCACCTGGGGAAATGTGGTTGTCTGAGCCATTGGAAAGGAAAACAAAATAGTTTGACTTGGTGTGAAATAACTTGCACCACTCGATTTTGCAGTGCTGTCTTTTGTGTGTGTCTATGTGAGGAGCAAATGTGCTTGCAGGGTGGCTTTCTCTGTTAATGGTGATGGAGGAGTTTGCGTTCTCGCTTTAGTCGGGGTGCAGAGCTGTCGGAGGAGACAATGCTGGGTGTTCATCAGGTTGTCACACTACCTTCTGACACTGTGAGACCTTCTCAAAAGGGTTCTCTTGCTATAACCAGTGTGGGTAAGTGGAAACGAATGAATTCAGAGGAGGTTTAAGGTAAAGGCAAGTGTCACGGTAATTCCAGGAGACCAATTGAGCCTGGCAGCTGTGGGCTCAGTTTTCCGAGTGCTGGCCGTGACCTTGGATGTGCACAGAGCCACTGATGGGTGACAGAAATCCTGTGTGGATGCGTGGCCTCTCGCTTTGTTTAATAGTGGATTTTTTTGTTTTCTTTTTTGAGGAGGGACGGAGAAGGCGCTGAGAGATCCCAGCTACAACACTTTTCAGATCCTTATTTGAAAGTGTTTTAAACAAGGGACATCAGAAGCTGAGATACAAAGCAACCTTTTGAAGTTAAAAGTGGGTCTGCATGAAAATGAACTGCTTGTCTGTGAAAAGAGTCAAGTGTGAAAGGATAGGATGGTTTCACTAAATGAATTTGATAGTCTGAATAAGTGTGGCGAGGCAGAGAGGAGAATCTGGAAAGGTCAGGACTGAGCATGTGACTCTAGATGAGGCAGTGGAAAGACATGAAAGGAATTGAGTGGAAATGCCTTGGTTTACTTTTTTTTTTTACTTAGAAGTGATTTATTTATTTTGGTGAAGGTGGTCATAAAAAGGGAACTTTAGAAGCTTGCTGCGGAGAAGTGGGGAATCTGATTCCTTTGGGATCTTGTACCTTTCTCATTCAACTTTTTGTGTGGTTTCAAATAGCTAAAAGATCAAAGCCCAAAGGAACTCCTTGTTACGTGTGCATTCATAGGACTGCTCTATCCTCCTACACACTCTCTGCAGTTGAGTGCTTCAGCAGCTTTTTGTCCTGAGTGCAGGATTCTTACTATTGCAGGCTCATTTTCAGTGATCCATGTAACTTCCAGATTTTAACTTAAATAATTTGTGACGTGTTTTCTAGGTCCCTGATACTGCTGAAAAGGATAAAATGTGTGATATCTGCATTCGGTGTAGATAAATGTGAGATGATTTGCATTGGTAGCAGGAAGATGTCTGAACTGTTTGTACAAAGTGATGGACTTCAGGTGGACTGTCACCACTCGGGGTGGCATCTTGAGATCAACAGTAGTTCCATCAAACTGTCAGCTCTGTGCTTAGTAGTGATCGAAGAAAGCATATCAAATCTTACGAAATGCTATGAAAAAAGAGTAGGATATGGAGCATTATTACGCCATGTCTAAATCCATGGTTTGTCCATATGTTCAGCACTGTTTCATCTCCCCTTCCTTTCGTCTCAGGAAGAATAGAGTAGCTAGAAGTGTGGAGAAACACAACGTGAGTCATTAGAGATCTGGAATGGCTTGCATGTGACATGACTGGGAAAGGGGTGGTTGAAGAAGGATGCAATGGAGGTCTGTGAAATCATGAGTAGCTTGAAGACGAAGACGGTTTGGCTATTTCATCTCCCAGCGTAAGAGCAAGGGAAAGTCAACTGAACTTTGTAGGAGCTAGGTTCAGACCCTAGCAGGAGGAAGCAGTTCTTCATGCAGGGGTGGTAAGCCTGTGGAACTCCTGGAAAAGGTCTTCCAGGGACTGTGGAGTGAACAAATCATGTCAGTCTTAAGGAAATCCCTACCACTGAAAGTATTGAAGGCTACAAAGGTGCTTGGGGGAAGTGCAGATGTGCTCGTCCTTTTCTCGCTCTTCTCTAGCCCTGTGCTTACAGGCTGTGTTGGAGACAAGGTATTAGGTTAGCAGGACCAGTGGTGTGACCCAGCACATCTGTTTTTACATTTGTGTCCTGTGCTTTGCCACGATCTCTATGAACTTTGTGTCCCCAGTTTGCTTAACATAGGGCAACCCCTCTGCAGTAAAGCCTTTTCTGTGGAACTTATTTTCTTGAGCAAGAGCAATGAGTAGATAAGCTGCAGCTGGCAAAAGCTGAAAGCAAGAAGGGGGAGTTGCTGCTTTCCCATTCCTGTTCCCAGTTGCTGTGGCTTACTTTATGCTATTTTGGTGTTGGGTCATTTCACTGAAGCAGCAGAAAAATAACTTCGGGGGGGAGGGGAAGAGCTGAATAGCTTTCTGCTGCTTAGTGGATTAAAGCAGTTCATAGGTGCAGCAGATGCCCAAGGGGATGGATGGATCTGGACAGCCTAAGAGAAGGCAGCGAGGCATTCTGCTTTTTACCACTAGCAACCCATGAGGATAACTCAGATGTCTCAGGGCACAGCACAGCCCACCCATTTTCCAGCTGCACAGTCTTGCCTTGCTTACACTGACTTTGGTGATTGTTAAAGCAACTTGTGGAAGGCTACAGCTCAGTAATACGAAATAAAACTATCAAATTCTGCTGCTTTTGGCAAGCTTAAGCAGATCAGAAGTGGTGCTTAAGTAGGGCTCCCTGCCAGCATCAGGTAAATGGCAGCAGCGCCCAAACAGGCATGAGCAGTCCCTTTTGCAGCAGTGGTAACCTCCCTTGCAAAACCAGACTGCTGCTGATGTAGGTGTGGAGCTGCCTCCCACAACGTGGTAGAGACTGTGACTTTCCTTGCTGTCCAAAATGCATAAGCAGTGTCATTACCTGCTCTTGTAAACTTGGGGTGCTCTGGAGTGAAGAGGGCAACTAAGTGTGCAGGTGAGCAGAAGTTATTTACTTACTTTTGCATTGAGGGAAGGATTAGGAAGTGTTTTCCAAAAGCAGCTTGAGAAAGGGAAGGTTGTGGGAATTAGATCTGGAGCAGAGTTTCTTCCTTAGTGTCTGTGGGTGATAGCATGGAGATGTTGCTTGCCCTGGGAACAGCAAGAAGCTAGTTCTTCTGCTTCTGTGAAAGTGAATTGTTTTTTGTTCTGTTAGAATGAGTGCTTTTGTGTACAAAATGCCGATCAAGGTCTTAACACTTTATTAATGTGTGCAAAAGAGCAATGTTTGCAAATGTGCCTGTTTGTTTTAAAAACAGATGGATTGTGCCTTATGGCTCCTCCTTTTGACATTAGACACCCTGAAAGGCTGTGAGTAGCTGTGATCTTCGGAGCTTTTTATTTTTATTGGATAAGAAGCAAAAAAAGGCCACTATACAAAATGAAACAGAGATCTGCTTTTAGTTGAAGGGAGTTACCTTGTGAATGTCACAGACACCGATGAGCAATAATGGTGGAGGATAAAGATTTGTGTTTGAATTCTTCGAAGAGATGTAACACTTGAGATTGGTGGAAAAAATGTGTTTACTTTTAAAAAAATATAGTACAATACTAATGACTTCCAACTATTCTGCAAATATCATCTTTCTAGGTAGATCTTTCTACCTTACCTGTTTCAAAAGAGATTTACTCTACTGCTTCTGTCTAGTGCTACATGTCAAAATAATTTTTTCTTTCATGGACAAGCCAGCAAAATGTCACATAGACTTTTTTCCATTATCATTTTAGTATGGGCAGGTCAGCAGCACTTTCTACAGGACTAGAAAATTTCCCTGCTTTTGCAAGGCTGTGTAAATAGGCATATCTGTGGCCTACTTTTCAACACTTCTGTAGTGTTTTAGATTTCCACAAACTTAGATTTTTGTTTTTTTTTTCAGAAAGCTTTACAATTAATTTTTAAAACAGTGCTAATTCAGTGTGTCTAACTAGCTGAAGATCATTAATAGCTTCTCTATTCAGTACAGTTATGCAGTAAAGCTCCTTCTGGAGTGATGATATTAAATAATTCACTTATTTTCCTCAACTTCTTTTTCTAGTGGCCTAGCTTTTAAAATCTGTACTAAAATGTTGTTTGAAATCCTAATCTTATTTCTTCTTTAAAGATTAATTCCATTAGTGCATAGTTTATGGAGGAAAATATTCTATTATGTTCTATTATAAGTTACATACGTAACATGGTGGATTTTGAAAACGTCAGTATGAATATAGGCAGGACTGGTGATAGAAGATGACTGGAAAAGTAGCATGTTTTGTTTAGTTCTTGGAGTGTATGTGTTAGGATGGTGGATACTAAGGTAGGTAAAACAGACTATGTAAATGGAAATATGTTTGGAGTGGTGGAAAATTAAAACATCTTGATTCACATTTTTTTAATTATTTCGGTCATAGTCCCAAAAGCTTTCCAAAATTTAAACTAGTCAGTGAAGGGAGTGGGTTATACTGTGACTTTGACAACTATTTATTTTGAGGAGAATTTGCTCCCTAAACTGCTCCCACAGCCACCCTATCAGGAGTTTCTTTTTGCAGGGGATATGGCCTGGAGTCATGGCATGTTAGGCATCGGTCATGGGACTTCAACTTGATTTTTACCTGGGATTTGCACTGGCTCATTTCTTCATCTAGGGAACTGGTTTGTGATGAGTGATTTGCAATACAGTCATTTCTTCCACATTGCTCGATAGCTGCCTTTATTTTACTCCTTGGAGCACTGCCAGAAATAACAATTAAATCCAAACCTTTACCTGCATTTTATTGAGGGCAGATTTGAACAGATTTCTGATGACATCTTTGTTCTTTCAGGATCATTGTGGTGTTCTGGATGTTTTCCAAACATGTTTAATGGTCTTCAGTCCCTTTTCTCCTGGGGTGCACGGGAGAAACTGGCATTTCCTTGAGCTTGGTGACAGTTTGCCTGGCAGTGGTTATCGGCCTGCCAGGACTCTGTGTGTGGCTTTGTGCTCGCCCCTTTGTCCTTGGCTCCCGCTGGATATGGTTAAAGGTGTTCCCCCATTCATGCTGGTGGGGCATGACTTTGGTCACGCTGTGTCTCTGTGAAGCATTGTGCTCCGGGTTACCCCATGGAGAGTATGGCCTGAAGCACCGAATTCCTTAGCTGGGAGCCTGGGAGAGGTCTGTGCCTGGAGGAGTCAGTCTTTTCTTCGCATTAGGAGTTGTCCCAAGCCTCTCTCTCGTCAAGGCCAGGACTGAATTTTGCTGGAACAGACTGATGAACCTGATTTACTTTGTGCACCTTGTGCTTCAGAGCAGAAGCTGACTGGTGTACCCAGGATGTCAGGAGGGCTTTGCTTGGCCAGCAGCCAGACCCTGTGGGTGAACCTCAAGGTTGGTTGTCCTGGTGGTGTAGAGCTCTAGTGCAGTGATACCTGGCAGCTCTTGCAGTGGACAACAGCATTAGGAGCTAGGTGCTTAGGAGCTGTGTTGGGAAGCAGCAGCTCAAGTGATGTGGTTGGGAGGACATTCTCCACCTGTGCTTCGTGCAGGGATGTTTCTCATGATGCTGAAGAGCAGCCGGTGAGAGCTCCGCTTGCCCCATTCTGGGCAGGGAGCTGCTGGCAGAGCACCTTGGCATGAGGCTGCACTTGGCAGGGCTACGCTGAATCTTTATTCCCCTGAAATACGTGACTTCTGGGGACCTTGGAGTTGTGCGTGCATGTCACGCTGCTTGCAGACACCTGCAATTCAAATGAGCTTTTTGACTTCTGCTTAAAGATGGGAACAGAGTTTACTTGCCTGTGAGTGGAGTCCTTGAAGACGTGCAGACCAGATGTGTTCATTTGTCCTCCTGGGCTTGCTGGGGAGACCAGGGTTGGAAGGTGTACTCTGGTCCCAGCCCCTCACACCATGCCTTCATGCATGTGTGTGCAGCTTGTGAGTGTAATTGTGGGCTGCACATCTGGTACCTTGGGTTGGTAGTTAAGTTCTCGCTCACCAGTTCTCTGTCAGGTAAGCTCCTTTCCCTGGTCTGTGGAGTTGCAGCTGCAGTGGTTGCACGCATCCAAAGACTTTGTAGCTGCTAATGATTTGCTGCGAAGACTGCTGTGGGAAGTGAAACGTTGCCCGATTTGTATATTTCTTTATTTTAGCCTGGAAAACAGCATTTGACTCATTCACAACATGATGCAAAATATTTATGGTACTTGAAATGCTTGCAAATACGTGTTGCAAGCAACAATATAAGCAATGTCCTAAGCCATGTGGAGCAGTTTAATCTATCTGAAACTGCTCCCTGGGTAACTTTTTGATCTTATCAATACAGAAGACTGACTGAGGGTAATTCAATCGATGTAACTAATTTTTAAAGTAATAAAAATATCATTTGATATGCCTCCAAATTGGCCAAAATACTTCCATTGAAACAGAAGTTCTTCAGATCTCAAACTCTCCTAATACTCTGTAAGTAAATAATAGAACAGTATTTGAATTTTATTTAGGAGCTTTACATAAGGAATTAAAAGACATACCAGGAAAGGTGGACAATGATCATCTGTGGCTGGGAAGATTTCACATGAAGAGAAGCTGAACTGTTTTGCATCAAAAAAGGCAAATCAGAAGGGGCATAAGACGTCTAGAATGTAATAAATTATTTGGGAATCTAGGTCAGGAGACTGTTCTTATGTTGCAAGATAGAAAGGAAATCTGAAAAACTTCGAAATTGGTCATTTCAAGATGAGTAAAATGAAAATCCTTTTCATGGTGTGTGCAGGAAGACTGTAGCAGGTGTTTGTGTGGGAGGTCAGTTTTTAAAGTTCAGAAGACGGTTAGATATTTATACAGGTATTGGGATTTGCAAAAACATTTAAAGAAGAAACAGAATGCTGTACTTACTGTTAAAAGACTAAGATGACGCTTAAACTGAACTAGGCAGTATTTTCTCTGTTGGACGTTCTTGCATCTTCCCCCAAGCCCCGCAGTGTCTCTATAACAGGTTGGTTGTGGCTGGGTGAGGCTTTGAGGCTGATTGTGCCTTGTTCATAGCATCCTCCGAGGCTGGACGTCTTGTGCATCTCTGCGAGATCAGCAAAGTGCACTTCGTAGACTACTATGCAAGTAAAAATTAGAGGACGTAGCCTTCCTGTGGGAAACTGGCAGATTGTGTTGACTGTTTGATAGGCTTTTTATCTGCAGGTATAACTGTAATGGATTTTCATATTTGGATTAATATTGCTATCGGGTGTGATTTCTGCTGAATTGGTGCAGAGATCCCTGTTGACTTCTGTGGACATTAGGTCAGGTCCCTTAAAATTAATCCTATATCCTGTGTTACCTACTGTATTAAAAGGTTGGTCTACACTTACTTGATAGTTCTATGCCATTGAATGAAAATATTTTACATGGTAAGCAAAAATCTTGTATATTGTTAATCTGTGAGGAATTACCCAATTGCCATGATCCCAAAAGTCTTGCCCAGCCAGCAGTATTTTTAGCAGTCTCTGTCTCTAAAGCAGGTCACATAGGTTCTTTTTAGCTACAACTTACTACTAAAATCTGCTTTGTTTTGGGAATGTTTCATTCATTTCTCAGAACTGGGGCGATTGCTGAAGGTCATCTCGGAGGAAAAAACTGTTTTTAAACCTCGAGGCTTAACCTCGGGAAGCATGATGGTGAAAACTCAATGTGCCGGGCAGAACTGAGGTTGCAGTCACCCTGACAAAAACTGTTGGAGCAAGTCATGATTGAACAGGAGGAAACAGAGGACTTGAAATTTGTGTGCTTGATAACATCGTTATGTCCATCTTGAAAACCCTGTGTGTCAGATAATTAGCGTCCTCGGTCCACTAATGACAAAACAGAGTCGTACAGATTTACCTTACCTGGAGCCATTATTAAAAGTTTGCATGAGAATAAAGAAATATCATTATTTTTGTCATTGCAGGACCACAGATTGGTCTTAAAATGCCTATTTCTTTAAAATCTTTGGTCTAATCCACAGTTCAAAGTAATATATTTAGAACTAGCGTCTAAACTAATTCTCAGTGGAAAGTGGAATATTTCTGGCAAAGTTGGCACCCTTATGTTCGTTCCTTTTCTCTCTCTTACACAGAAGTAACCTGGAAACCATCTTGTATTTGAGAAAAATCGCCAACCACAAGATCATTGGATAGCGGCACCGTTTGTGCCAAACCAATGACACAATCTCTGTTGTGTTGCAATAGGAGTGTTCAGTAAACATCACTTGGCAAAGTTATTTAAAAGTTCTGGTACTAGTGACTTCTAAAATCTCAGTGTCTAAATACGCTTGCAGTGTTGTTCTCTGAGTAATGTATGCTCATGAATGATCTGTACTGTGGGGAGACAGGCTGGTTGTACATGGGCTGGCTAGTCAAGCACCACGGAAAGGAATGCGAAAACAAGCAGACACAGCAGCTCACATAGTCTGGCTTTCAGTTACAGTCTACACTTTTCCTTTAAAAAACTAGGCTGAACTTGGTATGCTACAGCAACGAAAGAAAACCAGAGCTCTTGCCCTATGAAGTTTACACCTAGGCAGATGAAGTCCTGTGACATGCCCAATACTAAACGCCAGGGTGTTTTGAGCTGGTTTTTGGCATTCATGTTTGTTGGTATGTATTGGTGTTTGACCTGTGCCGGGGGGGGGGGGGGGGGGGGGGGCAGAATGTGGATTTTGCATGGCGAGGACAGATCCGTGACACTGTAGGATGAGATTTTGTGCCTGCTTGGTTTCTCATCTTCCGTCCCAGTGATGAGTGAACTTCAAAGCCAGTCTCCCGCTGGGAGGTGCAGTACCACTAAGCTTGTGTTTCTTTGCTTTGCTTTTGTTAAAGCAAGCTAGAAATACATGCTGTGTTAAGATACAACAGTTACTTAAAAAAAATCACAAATTTTAACCCTGCATGTATGGTATTTCTTTTCTTTGTTTACTGCTCATGTGTTCTGCAAACAAGAGGAGGTTTACCTTCCTCGATACATTTCTGTTATGAAAATTGTGCTTGGAAGAAAATAAATATTTACCTAATAATTTGCTGAGAAATTCATGACCTTCAGCCAACTTGAGAGCTACCTGGACTCATTGTTTGGCCCTGGTGTAGAGTTGCTTTGCACTGTTTATATATTCCTGCCTTGCCGGTCTGTGCAGAGGTGTTCGCAGAACAAGCCCATGATATTTCCTGCGAGAGATCCTTCAGTATGTCTTCAGCTTTCTGCTACTAATCTCATTTGTGGGGGTGAACTCTTCTAAAATGGTCATTTAAGTCTTGTGAGTCTGGTTGTAATATTGGGGCTTTAGAAAGGCTGTTACAAGGAAGCTTTCAGACGCCCTTATTTTCCTTTCTTTTTAAACATGTCCACCTACTACTACATACGAGTCTGAATAAGACCTGTCTCATCCCAGTGGTATTTGCATCCGTTTTAATACTGCAGACTTCTGTGATTATTTTTTCTATATTGCTTGCCACCCAAAGTGGGCATGTTTAGCTGTTGCTTCTCTCTTGCTTGATGTGGCATTTTTTTTTTGCATGTGCATCCAAGGTTTCATTAATCTTTCTTGCTACCAGATCACACTGCAAACCTTGTAAGAATTTCTTGGCTCCTCAGTTTGTCACTCCCACTGAATATTTCTTTCAGATTATTTTCCTGTTGGATGTCTTCGCTGCACTTTCCCAAGGAGAACCTTATTTTTAATTGCCTGCTTTTCAACTTTCTCTGTACTCGCTGGGGCTTGCAACTCCTAAATTTAGTATCATTCACAGATTTCAAGAACACACGTTTTACTCCGGTTCTGCATCATTAACTAAGATTTTTAAGTAAGGGAATATATAAGAAAATTTCTTGCATCCTTGAGAGATACTTTCAAAGATTTGGTATGTGATTTTAATTTTCTTTTGTTTATGCTTTTTTTGTAGAGTGTTCTGTCTGCATCAAAACTGTATTCTTAAATAATTTTGAAACTGTATCATTTGATACAGTCAAATGGTTTACTGACATCCAAGTGTATTTTATCTACTGTGTGCTTGCTATCAACAAACTACAATTCTTTAAAAAAGTGATGGGCTGCGTCAAATTTTGTGCATACTTTATAAACCCCATTTCTCACTTTGTTTGAAAGAAGATAATCATCTTCCAGGAGCGTTAGGGGCTGGTTTCTCCTATGTTAATAGAACTGTTCTTTTAGGAGAAGTAAAATTTGCTTGCTCATATGATAACAGGTTCCATGTGTTTTTCTTCTGTGAAGTTGAGGTCTAAATATGTCTTTCATCTATAGATTTTCCATGTTGTAAAGGAATTAGTGGCTATATCTACTAAGCTTGTTTGCTAATTTGTCTTCACTGGCTCAACTCCTCGGAATAAACAATATGATGGCATGGTTCTGATACGTATATCTCCATTTCCTAAGGCTTTTACTTGTAATTATTAATGCCCATTTGTAACGGCTATCAATTGGTACTTTACTGAGGTAATACAGATAAAAGCGTGGAACTGCAGTAGTGGGTATTGCCAGGAGTGCTTGCTGAGAATAGCTGTCTGTCATAATTTTGATTTCTCTTGTGTTTGAGTGCATATGTTTCTCACTGTAGGTGTCTGAAATTTTGAGTTTCTTTGTGGTGCTGTTCATACTTGTTGCAGCTAAGTGCACCATCCCCATCCGTGTGTGGGTATATATATGTGTGTGTGTATATATATAAAAAAATGTTTTATAAGTTCATAATTACATTCTAATTGTTCAGCCTTTCCTTTTCCCTTTTAGATTTTAAAAGGTGGTCAGTGTTGCAAGCTACTTGAGTTTTTAATTCCTCCTCCTCCTTCATCATTTATTAATGGTCCAGCCTATCCTTGTAATGGCCACAAAGCATTAGCTCGTTTGGCTTTTATGCTGTGCTTATCTTTCCCTGCAGGCTGTAACTGGCTGTGTAATTCTTGTTAGGGTGTCCTCCTCCAGTACAGAGGATTATTGAGGCGCAAATCCTGATGTAGCCTCCCTGGAGCTCACATTGATTGCATCTGGGTTCTTGCATCCTTGCCTTTGAGAAGGCCTGCACTTACTAAACTTCTGGGTTATTTTGTAGATCTCATGAGGTTGTTCCACACTCGTAGTCCTTTCTTCCACCTGACCTTAATCTGCTTTTAATGCCACATGGCTTTTGTTCCTGAAATTAAACTCCAGGACTCTGGTAGACACCTTGAATGGTAGTTCCCAGTTCACGTGTGTGCCAAATCCATAGAATTATTTGGCACCACAACTTCTATTGTCTTGCATCACTGGTAACTTCTTGGTAGGAAGCTGATGCAGGACAGTTTCCTGTCTTGGAATATCTCTCATAGATCTATTAAGTGTCATGCTTTGTGGGCTATTGCTTCCTAATTTTTTATTTTTGCGTGTGTTAATCAACAAGAAGCCAATCTAACTGAAGCCCTTCTGAGCATGGTGTCTGTGCTCCAAGCGTGCCGTTGTTTGGTCTGGGAATGTTTTGTCATCTCCATCACCCAGTCGTGAAGGCCTGTGATGAACACAGTACTCTCTCTTCTTTCCTCTCCCTACCATTCATGCCCACCCAGTTTCTGTCTTAAATTCTTTCCTTAAATGTACCAACCTTCTTCTGAATATACAATTTTTATTCCTCTGTAGTTGGGTAAAACTGCTTTAGCCTTTGTCTTTTGTAGCTCAGATTTCGTTTGATAGTTAAGTGCTGTAGTCTCTCTTGTTCATAATATATTTCATTGCAATTCTCATTTGTATAAATAACCTCTTTTGGTTCTGCTGCTTTCTGGGTTACTACCTCTTATTGGATACATGTGTTGGATTATTTTTTTCTGCTTGTGTTTTTCCAGGTTGAAACTGATTTTTTTTTTTCTTTCTTTCTTTCTTGCTGTAATACATAATCTCAGTCTCTGATGGTAGCTTTCCATTTTGTAGACTCTCAGAAAATGTAATTGCAACGTTTATTCCCATCCTTATACTAAATAAGATACTTAATACATCCAGACAAAATTCTAATCCCTGTGGCAGTGTACTGAACGTATTTGTTGGCATGTAGCATAGCTAACTATTTTAGTCCTTCAGCCATTCTTCAAACCACATCATGGGCTTGGTAGTTACAGTCATGCTTTTTTTGGAGCTATGTTTTCGGGAGGAGTTTTTCTCCCTGTCTTTGTGCCTACCTGTTTCAGGACTAGGAGTACTTTAGATAGTGATCTCCACTTCTACGTAAAAATGAACATATAGGTTCAAAATTTTCTTGCTGTGTGTTGTTTGGTTTTTTTATGTGTGTGTGTGAAGTTTGAAGTGCAGAGCTTTGTAGCTGAACGTTAAAAACCTATGGTTTCTTTGGCCTGACGTACAGCCCCCAGGGGCTTTCTGGCTGACCTCACATGCTGAAAATGACCGTAAGTGTTGTGCTGTTTGTAGTTACCCTCTTTTGGCAGTTGGTTTTCTCTTTCTTTAAGAAAAACCACCACCCAGTCATAAAAATTTAGAAGTGACAAAAGAAAGGGTTGTGACAAATAGAAGAAGGCTATATTGCCTCTCCTGTGTGAGGATGCATAAGTTGCAGTGGCACTGACCTGCTGTGGTTTGGGGAAGCTTGGAAGCTGAACTTTGGTCTTTCAAGATTAAGTGAAAATTAGCAAGTTTTTGTTAAATTAGGAAAAAAAGGAGGTTTTCAGCTAAATGAAGTGGAGCTCAGACTAACTGCATGGAAAATTATGCCTTGCATGAAGGCCTGAAAATTTAGTATTAAATGACTTTTTTTTTTTCCCAAGCATTGTATTTTTGCTTCCAGTACTTCAAAAAAAAAAAAAAAAAAAGTAATCACATTGCTGGACTTGGAAAGGTGTTTGTTTACCACCTGGATTTAGAGTTACTAGAAATGTTAAATCAACTGTAGCTCACTACATCTGCAGACAAAACAGTATTGCTCTGGTTTACTTAGTGAATTCCATTCGTGGCCTCATTCATACACTGTTAAGCAACTGAAAGATTTATTTTTCTTGTACAAGATGGAAAGTTCATTTTCTACTGTATAAGAATAAAAATTTCTTGAAAGATGATGAGACTGTTTTGACGTATGGTAGATAAATCTTTAGCTTAAACCTGATGGATTTAAAATAGACAAATATGTTCAGATAAACCTTTTCCATTTCATGTGAACACTTTGAAAGACTGAAATCTTTTAAGTGTCTCTGTTGCATACTTTTGAGTTCAGTTTCCATCCAAATTCAACTGGAACAAGTCAAAAGACAAAAATGTAGTTAGTAAACAAGAAAGGGAAATTATGCTTGGTGTCAGATGTAAAACTAAAAATGAAAAGTGTGTGTGCATATACACATACTTACACACAAACAGGTAATACAATTTATGTGGATACTTTAACCATATAACAACTTTTTTTAAAGTGTGAAGTGTAAGTTTAGAAGCAAATTAATGCTCACTGCTATCAAGCAATCAGTAAGAAACAGCATTTCTTCAGGAAAATAGCTGGAAAGCACAAAAGCAGAGACAAATTAAAATTGGTTATTTAAATCATGGGAGGGAAATCATTCTGATTGTCACCTTTCTAAAAACCCATTCATATATATATACTATTGAAGTAAATGGTATAAAGTATTGCTTGGTAATTTTTTTTGTAGGTGTTTGGTATGGAAAGTCTGGTCAAAAAGGTGAAGAATGGATCTGGTGTGATACCTGAAATTAGGATTATATTTTGTGGTTTATCATCACTGAAAAAGTGTTCTCCATCATTTGCTTCTTAGGTAATCTTTGCATTTCAGCAGTCACATGGTAAAGATTTACCTCTTGAAAGGATTTAATCTGTTTACAATAGGCAGTTTATATACTGATACAAAGCCCAGGTAGGAGGGGTGATTTAGGCATGGCAGAAAACTGTGTTACGAAGCCTAGTTGGTAAGTGAAATTTCTGTATGGAAGAAAACTTTACATTACCTGCAAACATTTAGCTCTCTGCTTGAATGTAGGCACATATAATGTATGTAGGACCATGCCAGGTAGGTATTTCAGAGAGAAGCTCCAAGTGTTGATTCCCTTACGTTTACTGCGGGGCTGTGTGGTGGATGCTATCTGGAAAGCTCATGAAAGGATGTTATTTGGAAATTTTGCCTTGGTTTTAATTAACCAGATCTGTTCCCTGGACTACAGCTGTTTAGCTGCATCAAGGAGGGCTTTCTTGCAGTCATCAGTCTGTATTGTTGAGTTGTGCAGAACCCAAAGCTTCAGCTCACTGGGTTGTGCAGTAGTGATTGTGAAGCAGATGTAGAGGTGTTGATGAAGAATCAGCAAAGTAGGCAACGTTGGCCAGTAGCCCTGGCCAGGCACGCTGCTCATGGCGGTTGTGTGTTACTGGGTGTTAGACATACAGCTAACACATGCACTGACATGCAGCTAACATGCGTGTTACTGAACATGAGACTTGAAACCTGAGTGACTCTGAGCTCCTGAAACCAGGTCAGCAAATCCCAGGTTTTGAGAACCGAGCGGCAGCACAGGTCGCCTTAGGAGAATGGTATGGACACAGCAAACATTTTCTGTCTTGTCTTGAGAGCTCATCTCTCAAAATACTTGCTATGTTGATTTTTGTATGAATTTTTGTAGCATAGCTAGTTACAACATGTGCCCGCCAACGCTGTGAATGAACATCTTATACCTGATAAGTTATGTAGTGATATTTTAACATTTGTGATTTACATTGCCTAGAAATGTGGCACAATTTCTGGAGTTCGAAATGCTGTGGGTTTGTTTTATAGTTGTTAATGCGCAGTTTGTGGCTTAAGTGTCCACCTTGCACCTGCAACCCACAGTGAAATGCTTCATCCCTCCTCCCCTTCCTGGCCCCCATGTTGCATCTGTAAAAGAAAGAAAATGCCTGGCAATGGAAGGCATGTTTCAATTGTACCTTAGTTTTGTGGTCTATAACCTTCATCTATTCTGTGATTGTAGAGATCTGGGGGCAAGGAATTCTTGGGCAGAGTAAATCTTCTGTTTTCTTTTCTCTAAGCTGGAAAAAAAAATATTATATTTTGGAGTATTTTCCAGTCCAGTAACTCCGGAGGATTAACTTTGCACTCTAATAAATAAAACAGCCAAGCAGATTTTGTCCAAATGTTTCTTCACCAGACTTAAATCCTAATCCTGGACTAAAATCTCACAGGCTTGTAGTAAAATTGTTCCAGACTAAAACTTGGCAAAGTAAAAAATCTCTGAAAGCAGGGTTCACAATGGAAATGCTGATGCAAGCATAACCGGAGCATTGCATACGCGACGCCATAAGAACAGCTTTGCATATTGCTCATGAATAGCTCAGAGGTAAAAGGATTAACATTTCTTAATACTGCTTTGAATCTGCTAGACTTTTTGCTTGCTGGACTCAACACAGATATTCTGTAGCATATGTAGGCTTCATATATTAGCCTTTTATTCTGATCCCCTTTTTCCCTCTCTAGCTGAGAGTCCTTTATTGCTGCAAACAGAAGCCTTTGTTACCTCAAATTTCCTGCATCACCTATTGGGATCTGTCAGGAGAAAGAAATTAATACCAGAAATAACAATTTGAGCTCAGTGTGTAGCTATTTAATTTGCAGGTTAAAAGGAACTCTTGCACGTTTTGTGTTTGAAGAGGAAGAGGAATGGGAGGGACTATTGGTGAAGGAGAGGAGGGGCTGAATCTCTTTTAAAATAGTGTGCGTGCTCCAGTGAGTCTCTGGTACTGTGGGTAAAAAGTCCCATTAAAAAAAAAAAAAAAAAATCCTGAAAATTAAGTGCCTCTTATTTTGATGGTGTCACTGAATCTGTGCCTGCAGACGTCTGGGTTTCTTTTTGATTACAGCTAAAGCATTCTGAAGTGAGCATGTGTTTGTGTACACTCTGTAAATGTTGATAGGTTTCCAGGCTTCTCTCTTGGAAGATTTTCATCATATGAAACTTGCTGCTGCCACCTCAGCCCTTTCATTTAGAAATGGGTACCTGTTCCTGTGAAAATGAGGGCAAAGAATTTTGAGGATCGTCTTAACCAGTTTAGGGTAGTATGTGTGTGAATGTGTATGTGTATATATGTAAGCACACACCTGCACACATATACATAGATGTCTAAATATCCTATTGCTGTTGCCATAGTCACTCTCTTACTGGGCTTTATACCAGCAATTGTGCAGGAAGGTGTCAACAAAACATGATGTATTTTAAATATAATCTGAAACACCATCCAGCAGCAAATCAGATGTTTATTAAAGGTCCTTTTCCTCTGCCAAGATTTCACTTAATTTGCTTTCTCACAAAAGGGAACAAACTTGAAATACTTCAGTGTTTAAGCAAATAATATTTTATAAAAAGGGTAATATGCATGATTAAAGATAAAATACAAGGGCTCTGGCTGGTAATTATTTATAACAGGCATGGCCCTCAGACAGCAATGGTAAGAAAAGTGAGTATGTAGTAACTGTTAATCCAGTTGACAACTGATAGCAATAGAAATGATGTTGGCAAGAAAATAGAGAGAGGTCTTGTACAAGCATTACATTATTATTTTCTTTGATTTCTTTTTTTCTTTGATTTTTTTTTTAATAAAACAAAGATAAGTGTGCATATAGATCAAAGTAATTTGAATTATATACCAAAAAAACCTGTAGTCATGATTGCTGTAATTCACATTGTTGGTATACCTTGCTGTTTCAGAACTTACGGTATTGTTCGTTTATTACTGGTGGGTGTCAGAGATGTTGATGTTGTTAATGCATTTGGATGTGCTACGGTACATGCTATGTGTGGTGCTGTGTATGTAAAAACTAAGGACATCATGGTAGTCTCTAATTTCTTTAGCTTTGAAAATTACCAAATAAAAGAATAAGCAAGAAATGTACATAGTTAAAATTCACAATGGAAAGGAAGATCCTTTACGAAGATTTGAGTTGGTCTGGTTGGTTATTAAAGTTGCTGGTTAATATTTTTAATATAACTTCTGAGCAGCTTTTATCGAAAGATCTCAGTGCATATTACAGACTAGTTTAGACTCATAACATCCCTGTGGCGAGCTGGGCAAGTATTTTCAAGAAACTGATGTCCAGAGATGCTTGCCCTGTTTGCCTGTGCTAATTTGGAAAGCTGGGTCTTGTTTATGCTTGAAGTGAATGCAGATTAAGGTAGGGTGTAAGCACAGTAGTTGTTTCTGATTAATTAAATGTGCAGAAATTCTTTCTCTGGAACAAGAGCGTCTTGTTTCTGGTTAGCATATCCTCTTTGAAATGGTACTCATTACAGAAAACTGCCCACTCGTGGCTTTAATAAAGAGCTATTGTGTGAACAGGAAGGTCCTTATTACTGAAGCTGGGGAAACAGAACGTGGGGTTTCTTGCTCTTGGTCCTTCATCCTGTCTGCCGGACCGGTTGGTCCAACAGGTAGTCAGATGGTCTCGGGATCAGTGGCCGCAAGCGACTGGGACAGAGGCTTACCAGTTCTTACCAGCATTTGGCAGATGACGTGACCTGAGCTTGGGAGGTGTGGTGCCCCTCTGGCGCTTCTCGGTTGTTAAGCGAGCAAACCCTGAACAAAAACTACGGGACTCCGTTTTTCCATTGGATGACATCAAATGTTACAAGGGAGAAAAGTCTGTATTTTGTAGTTGCTGTAGTGAAGCGCTATTACAACTCTACGCTTTAATCGTTTTCCGAAGGCTGAGGAGACCTCCCAGCTGTTACTCTGCCCCTCAGTACTTTGGTGCTGTGGGTTTGGCTTCCTTGGCATTTAGAATTACAGTGTGCCAGCAAAGTGCTTCTGCCAGGCAAAAGCAGCCCCTTTGCCCATCTCATGAGCAACAGAGCAGCACTGTATGTCAGTGACTATGGGTTGGACGCCTTGGTGATAAGATTTTGGTGATGTCAGCTGCCATAGCAATTGACCTGAAATGTCTTAACTTGAGTCTCCAACTGTCTGTATAATGGGGAGAATAAAACTGATGTGATGTATTTTAATGTTAAAAATTTTAAGGAAGCATTCTGTAAGTGTAAAGTAATTCATAATTCATCGGGGGTAAGTGACTGTCTTGCTTCTCTGTTCTGAAGTGGGCATTGCTTGTTCGTGCTGTGGTCTGTTTGCTTGCAGTCTTACAGTGCTTGTTTGATCACTTAAGCAGCTCATGAGAGCACCCTTATACAGGAAAAAAAGGCCAGTTTGAGGAGCCCTTGTATAATGTAAAATATTATGACTGGAAGATGCTACACAGCTCTTTGTCCTGACAAAATCCTGCAAAAATATTTCCAAGGGTGTCTACGCACCAGGATCAGTGGCAGCTTATGTGCAAGTGGAAATGGCTTTTGCTTTGCTGACATTCCGCTTGGAAGGCGCTGCCTCTCTCGGGCAATGCTTGGCGCAATGCTGGTGTCTCTGGTAAATCTGGGAGGTTTACGGTCTCAAGCGTGGAATGAGTATTACATTTTGAAAGCTTTCCACGATGTTTTTTGTGTGATTCCCAAACACAGCTGAAGATTTTACATGGGTTGCTGGAAACTTGTTTTTATGGTAGTCTGGCTCCTTTCATTTAAGGAATAAGCTACCTCTGCTCCCCAGGCAAGTTAGGGTTCCTGGGTTTCCGCTTTGGTTTTGAGGCTGAAGCTGGATTAAGACTTGCCTGTGTTGACCAGGGAGTGTTCTGGAATAGCTCCTCGTAGTAACCATCCCTATTGTGGGATAATTGGTGTGCTTGCAAAGTGGAGACGGTAAAACCAACGCTCACTGTGGAATAGCGTGTCTGCTGGAGGAGCAGTCCCAGTTGTTTTCCACCATGTTTCTTGCAGCAAAAGCCTGTCCAGTGACCTTATAGGTTGCTGAGGTGGAGGTACAGTTTTTTCCTGCAGTCTTCATTGCTGTGGGCCACTCTTTCTAATTGAATTCTCTTTTCACTGGCGCACATTGCTTAATATCTATAGGATGTGTTACTAATTGCATGTTTTCACTGTGATAGTTAGCATAATTGAAAGCAAAAGTTTCCCACATAATAGAGTACAGCTTCTCCTGTGTAATATTTTTCATGCTGACATTACATTTTAAGGAGGGCAGTGAAGCCAGTTTGATACTTGGGAGAAGCTGAAAGTCCAAGCTGTCAGGCATCTCATGCTGTAATTTTGTATTCGTGGAAGGCCTCAGGTACACAGGAGATGAATGTAAAGAACTAATTTTGGAGAGGTGAGATGCTAAAGGTGCTCTGGTAACATTGCTTTTCACAGTGCAGGCACTCTGGTTATGTTTGGTCTATAGGAGATAATTGGGAACACATAACCGTTGAAGAGTAAAAAATCATGGGCTCTGGGGTCTTTTGACACAGAAGTGAAGAAGTCCATCCAGAGCAATGGGGAAAGGCAGTCTGGATTGTTAAGGTTAAAATCATGATCTCCTGGATTTTGGGTTTTTTTTCACATTAAATGAGTGTCTCTGTTTCAACAGGTACTTTGCTGGCATTGGTTTAGAAATCAGTAAGGTCAGCCGTAGTGAACTTCAGAGGATGATTTTTGCTATCTTCCTCTGCCTAGTCTTAGTGAAAGAAAGCACAGTCTCTCCTTGTCTTTCATCCTGTGTTTGACTCTTTCAGAGGAAAGACTTGCTCAACCAACAGGGTACATCACATGGGTTACATAGAGTTGCTGGGAGATGAGATTTGAGAAGGTATCTTGAGTGTGACACGAAATGGAGGTATGGTTTAATCATGTTGTGAGCGATAACAGAGAATCAGATGATGACTGCTAAATTGAATAACAAGTAGGGTTAGCTGACTTTTACTTCTTATGTGTTCAAAAAAGTTGAAGTGAAAGAGAAAGAAGATTGTTTGATCCTATTCCTCTTCATTGCTCTTTGCATCCCTCTTTCTTCTGTAGAACCTCTACAGACTCCTTAGGGCCACAAGTCAGTCTGTGTCGGGGTGATAAGTAACTCCAGGGTAAGAATTATTCTGGGTTAGATTGTAGTTCAGGGAAAATGCTTTAGTATTTCTGTCTATAGTTGCCTGGTTGATTCTTGCTGATTTTGCCCTTGCAGATTCAGATTCCTGCTGTTTGGTTGATGCTTTGTCTAGTCTTGGCTCTTACTTCCCATTTCATTACTTGCCATCTCAGATTGGGTTTTTATATGCCTTAGTTCTCTCAAAAGACTCTTAACTGTCTTGTCAGGCATGCTGGTGTGAAAGCAGCAGGACTTGGAAAGGTTCATGTGATGCTACTGTTGAGAATTCAGCATCCTTACCCTGGGGATGTCAGGCTGCCCAGGAGGTGGACGATCCCATGGCAATCTGTTTGCCCAAGCATGTATCTATTGCCTTTGTGGGAAGATAGATATCCCTGCACAAGCCCTCAACATAGATGTTTATGTATGTGTGAAAGGTGCAGGTGCACACCTGGGTGGTAAGCCAAGGCAGAGACATTGCTGTTGTACTTGGCTGATGGTGACTTTACTTCTCTATAAAAGGACCTGGCTGTGCTAATCTTCTTGCATTGTAGCACCTGTCACCTACCAGGTAGGTGTTAAATACTGCATTCAGAGGGGATTATCACCAGCTATAGAAAAGGAGGACAAGAGAAATTTCAGCTGTTCTATAAGGGAGGAGTAAAGGGGAATCCACTAATATGGTTGTAAAGGTCAGGAAGAGCACTTTGGGAATCCTTTGGGATGTATCATTAATCCCTGCATTTGGGATTTCATATTTGAGATAGATTTTGATGTAGAACTCACAAGCTGGAGATGTGCAGTTCGATGTTATATCACTTGAATTGATGCAGGCTGTTCATCACTGCTATCTAAAAAGCCAGTGTGTTGACATATGACAGTATTGTTATATCAACATGAACTGTTCTGACAGGCTGTGGGAGTTGTGTACTTTTTTTAAGGTATGTAGCTATAGACTGGACCACTGGATGACATGGTTGAAATGACGTTCTTATGTGACTCTTACCTGATTGCTGCTGTTTCTGTTTGTACAGTAATTTCTTGAATTCTTTGAGAAGCTCGTTTTGTGGAGAATAATGAAGGAACAACTTGAGTGTTAACAGAAGTCTGGAGTGTTATGTGTATGTGTAAATTGCTGCTACTGTAATATATTTCAAAGCTATGCTTAAAAAAACCCCCAAAACAAAAAAACAGCAGGAAACATGGATTGTTATCATGGATTTATCCAACCTGAGACAACTCTCCAGCAAGCTTTGCTTGATCTAAGGCTGTTTATACAAACTGAATATTTTGTAGCTGTGTCATTTGGTGAGTTATTGGCAGTACAAATTAAAAGTTACTTTCGGCGTTGCTCCAACATACAACTCAGCTGGTGACCTACTGGAGAGCAGCTAAAGTGAAAGGGCTAACTTGCTCAGAGCATCTTCTCTCCAAGAGTACGGCCTGTGTTTATCCCTGAGAGCGGTCCTGGCTTCTGAAGTACTGTACCAGTAGACATGTGTTGCCCATGCAGTGATGAGGAAAACAAGGGTAATACATGCTGCAGGGTGTTTCCCATGCATCTGCCCAGTTTTATTTTTACATGATGTATTTATACACACGTGCTATCTTCCCAGTTTAGCTCTATTGCCCTCTAATTCTGGGTATGCAGTTACAAAGAAAGCAAAAATCAATGTAGTGGGAAGAACAAGGGCCTTTAAAGCTTTGTAGAATATAAGAAATTCCCAAAACTTAAAGTGTTTTGCATGTTTAAGTGTATTAGTGCTCCCTATAAAAGTGTTCCTGCTGATAAGTAGAAAATAAAACTCTGGCTTGAGAACTGTGGCAAAATACAAGGAGACTCAAGCTGTCTGATTGTAGGCTTTAAATATCCAGAATGATTCATCTTGCTTTTTTGTTGTCCAAACCTGTAGTTAAAAATTACTGTATACTTTAAGTAAATTGAAGAAGGGTTACCGCAGAAATGTGAGAATAAACTTGAATGACAAAACATCGAATTATTTTCAATTCCTCTGTTATGAGACTGCTCTTACAGTCAAAGAATAATTATTAGTGACCTGCAGTGCTATCCAGAAGGAGTTTGTAATTTTCAGTTGAGTCGACACTGAGGATTTAGCAGCTGCCTATGTAAGAAGAGTGGGCGACATAAGCAAATTGTGAGAATTGGCAGAATGTGGCTTGGATGGCTACTTATTAGATGAAGACTGGAGCATACAAGACAGTCTAAACAGACTGCTGATAAATTAGGATGTACCTACTAAGTAGACTGCAAAGAGAAATGACAGTATAACAAGTCTAGACGCTTGTATCTCAGTTCTTCTTAACCGGTGATTAGCGATGAGCTTAGCCTTTTTATATCATCTGCCTCAACATACGGCTTTTGCTGTCCTTCAGCCTTTGCTTGCTGAAAGTAGAGAACAGATGGGAGAAACAATAACCCTTCGTGTCTGACTGAGGAAAGATAGGAGAATTAGGTCTCTCGAACCTCAAAGTAATCTGGTCATACAGCTGTGTCATTTGGTACCTAGCTGTGGCATTTGCTGTGGTATCAAAAGCCCAAGCACCTTTGATCAGCATGGACAAATGCCTGGGACGTGCCAGTTTCTGTGCAGCTGAGAGTAGCACTTTGCTTGAACTGTCTGGAAGGGGTGAAATTCAGAAGAACCCTTCTCTTCCCTCTCCCATCCTGTCCTGATTACAGGCAAGATGGGAACTCACAGGTGTTATGGAAGATGTCCTTTTAGATGGAGCTACTTGAACAGTGTGACCTCTCCTGATCTCCCAAAAGCTTGAGAAGAGGAAAAGAGATGAGAGGAACTGCAGGGGTAGTTGTGTTTTGGTCTATGAAAGAAAGCATAGCCACCAAGGAGGGAGGAGATGTGCAGGTTTATCTGTACAGTGTAAGAGAACGAGAAAAGCTGTGTTCCAGTGTGACACTTGTACGTGTAGTGAGTACAGAGTGGACCCTTCACGGACTCATTTTTAGCCTCTCGTGTAAAAGTAATTCCCCTGTTGCCACTTCATAACTTAAGAAAGAATTGAGTTTGAGCATCAATTGGGGTTTAGGTGGGACAACTTACTGGTTTTCATTCACCACCCTGTATGCCTCAGTGATGGTCTCTCACCCACAGATTTAAGTGATTCGGTAGGTCTGGGCGCTCCATGGGGAAGTGGCAGCTTCTCTCTGCTTCCCTAAGCAAGAAGGGGATGTCAAAGAGCTCTCCATCTCATGTTTAGTGTCTTGTCTTTTTCCTATCTCCCTTCCAAACTAGAAAGTTTGTGTTTTTTCAGTTCGTCATATGAAATCCGTATATCTAAGTGTCGCTGTGCTAGTAAGCAAAAACTATTTTGAGACCTTTTCTGTCTTTCTGGGGATGGGGCGATTGGAGCAAGGGAACTTTAGAAGACCAGTGCTGTGGTTTACCAGGAACATTGCTGCTGTGTTTGCACCGCATGCAGCGTGAGCAGATGTCTGGGGAGCTGCTTTGACCTTGCTTCTGGGTGGCTTATAAATAGGGAATAGGAATAAATTATTTCTTCCTTTGTCATTGTAAGGGGAGACATTAAACAGGGAGTCTACAGTTTCTGAGAAATCCAGTGATGGGTGGACAATAAAAGGAAAAACTTTGAGGGTAGAAGAGATTAGGAACCGGGAATGTTACTTGGGTAAGAGTTTTGGATCGGAGCAGCAAAATGTCTGAACCTGGCATATTTTTAATGAAAAAAAATCTGTTTATGGTGACAGGATGACTAGGGAAGAAAAATCCTTAGATTTCTGTGGAGTGATCCATGAGTCAGAAATTGCTGGCACTTGGAGAAGCACTCTCTCTGCTCAGTTCCTACCCTGCTCTCCTGTTTTCTTCTCTCTTTAAATGAGAAACAAATTTGAGGAGCCCTTGGTCCAGTTCTTAAACAAGGCACCTATCAACATTACGTTTCAGCTGTCTTAGTGAACATTAACTCGTCTCCTGCTTTCTGAGTTTGCAGACTCAGCCAAGACACAAATAATTGAATAACCCTTGAAGAATGAACTCCTTTGTTGCCCACCGAGGCATAGCTGTGGCATTGTTTTCACCATGGGCAAGACAGTGAGTAATAGTGTCGCAGCTGCTTCACTGAGCTCTGTGCTGGAGGATGCCTTAGTCTCCTTGGACTTTTCTTTCCAAAATCATTCATGTGTGGAAAAAAGATGAAATACATTTGTAAGCAAGACTTCATTATTTTTTTGTAAATGTAAGAAAACTGAAGAGTTGTACTGTGTGTGTGTGTGGGGGAAATGCTTTCAGACTTCACTCTGTAGCAATTTGAAGGTATGTGGCAAGGTGTCAACACTAATTTTTTTCAAAATAAATTTTCAAAATGTGGACACAGCTTTCTTCTCATCCTGTTATGCATCTGGTATTACTAGTTTAGGCAGAACCTTATCTCCATTGATCAAGCAGACTGTCCTTGCCTAGGCCGCATTTAGTGCTGCTCCGTCCTCAAAGCCCAGCAAGGGCTCACTGCATTGACTCAAAGCATTTACCTCGCAGCGTTCCACTTTTATGTTTGATTTAGTAGCACCAGCTACCTTTAAAAATGCTATTGCGTTGCTCTCGAGTCAGTCTGCCAAGAACTTCTGTCCAGTGGAGTTTAAGCTACTTTTTAAGTGTAATTTAGACATAATTATCTCACCAAGATTGTATCTGTTGAGAGCAAGACTGTATTCATCAAGGACTCATTTTAAAATATTTTCTCAAGTGGATTTTTCTCTGCTTTGCCAGACCCAGTTTTATAGGATGAAAGTGACAAGCCTTCAGTGTCTTTGCACATTAGTCTACTGATCATTGGTGTGGTCAGCAGTGATCAAAAAAGAAAACAATTTTACGAATTACTGTAAGACGAATAGGAAATAAAATGAAGGCATAATTGCATTGTTGTCTTAGTCTGTGGTGTGTCTTATGCTCTGAATGATGGCCAGTTTTTAGTCCTCCATCTAGGAAACAACTTAGTAGAACTTAACATTTCAGAGAAATGCAGCAAGGATGACCAGCTGTCTTCCCAAATCTTCAGCAGAGAAGAGCCTGGGGGCAAGGGAGATCCATGTTAAACTTGACAAAGTCCTAACAGAGAAAGGAAGAGTAAAGAGTGGGGACACTTGTTTTTTCTTCCTCACATGAGGACTGAAGGTCACCATCAGGTTTAAGATTAAATACTTCATCCTATGTGTAGCTTAAGGTGTGAAACGCTGCAGGATGTCTTTGGTGCCCAAAGTTTAAAGAAGTTCAAAATGTGACTGGACAGGCTTATGAGGAAGAAAATCTTGCAGTCACACAGAAAGAAGTTCTGACTGGGAATTAATATGGGTCTGCCAGTTGCTCAATGATACAGTAAAAGGAATAATTACTGTAGGTTTTTTCCATGGTTTTCCTACCCAGACAGATTTGGGACCCTGCTTTTGAAGACAATTTGCAGGTGTGCACATGTTGTTAGAGCCACCTCATCTATCTAGTTTAACATCCATGTTTTGGGTTACCAGGTACTAGCAAGGAGCTGTGTATTCTTTTGTGTGCAACACAGGTGGTGCAGTGGATTTTGACTGTTCTGGCGCACTTGTTGCAGAGAGGAGACATGATATGATGAGACACATTGTTTTAGACATGCTGGGCTGATGAAACAGTCAGTCCCAGCCATAATTTTAGATACAAACCTGGAGTCTAATATTAATTAGTGCATACTACTTTTATTTCATAGACAAGGCTATTTTAAATTTTTGTACAAATAATTCTTTGGAAAGCAACCCTTTCAGGTATAAATTATGTTTGTTTCTTTGTACCTTTTAAAAAAAGATTGTTTTACCTATCCTTGTCTTACCCCCCTTCAAAAAAGCCTAGTATGAAACGAGACCAACAAAAGTGTACTTTTTTTGCTATCAGTTAAAAGTGAACTACCTTAAGACTTGAAGGCCACCAGTTAAAAGTGAACTACCTTAAGACTTGAAGGCCACCAGTTAAAAGTGAACTACCTTAAGACTTGAAGGCCACAATGTGAATACCAGTGTTTTTTTAACGTAAAGCATTTGACATCCATCAGCATTGTCATATCATGCCACTATCACCACACTGGATTTGGAAGAGGAATGCTACTAGTAATTTGCAGAGCATCATTTAATCATCTTTGTCAAGTAGCGGATTTATTACTGATTTCAGGCTCCTAGTTAGCTTAGAGGATTGTATCTTAATTTGCTTTGCCTTTCTTCTTCCCTAGAGGCTGTAGTGCCATGCTGCAAATTTCGTAAACCAGCTATGTTAAAAGAACATCAGGGTTGAAAATTCAAGCATTCAGTTCAAGCACTGGGAATTTAAGCAGGAGTATCTTCTGTTTTGTTCACTGACTGTGGCATGATTTTGTGAAAGGAAGGGTACCTTCAAGTGCATTTAGGTCAGGAAACGTATCCAGAAGCTGGACTATTCTAATTTTGGAATGTACTCATGTTTTTAATGTTTGCCTTTGAATTTTTCCTGTTTTGAATAGCTTTTGTGTGTAATATAAGGAATAATGCTCTGTAGTTCTTGATTTACAGAGAAAGTAAGTTTGGAGGAAAAGTAATAGTTCCACTACAAGTAAGTATACTAAATCCTATGCAGATTGTCATCAGGGTTGAATCACAGTAGTTCACAGTTCATGGTGAACAAAGAGTAACTAATAGCAGTACTAGATTCCTATCCTTTATCCATGTGGTACTTCAAGGTAGGATGAAGTTAGATGCCTTTTCTGATTTTTCTGTATATTGCAAACTAATACCTTTTATCTAGCCCAAGGCATTAACTCTGATTTTGTTAATGCACAATTCCCTAAAAGACATCTAGCTCAAGGTGAAGGTGTAGAGAGGAGGAATTTCCTGCTCTATTGGTTAATCTTCCACTGAGAGCCTTAGAAAGGCAAACTTTTTTTTTTCCATTTTCAGCTAGACTATCTTCAGCATCTAGTTGTTGTTTCTGCTTAAAGTTTTCTCTTCTATGTGGTCCACTCATACCTCTTGCTGCTTGGATATTGTAACTGAGTCACCTTTGCTGACTTTTTGATAAACAGAAACATTGCTCTTCCTGGTGTTTCCCAATTTACTACAGCTGCATTTTAAGGTCTCTTAGTGTGTTTGTAATCCAAATAACGCGTGCTCTCCTGGTATTTCGTAATGGTAGCTTTCTATTCAGAATATCAGGTGATAGTAAATCATGTCCCACTTTGGCCAGTGTGGTTCTTGGCTGTTTGAGCAGCTGAGGGGTATTGAGATTCATCAATCATGAATTTGTTTTTAGAGTTTTTAGTCACTTGGCCCTTAACACGGTTTTTCAATTCTTTCCTGCTGTTAGCCCCATCCTGTCTTCTGTCTTCATGTGGTCTGTCAGCATTGTCTGCCCTCCCACCTGTGTTCAGCTCAGGTTGCCTTCTCTGCCCTGCTCCTGGGTCTACCTGGAGCTGTAGACCTTGGGAACAGAAGTTACAGGGAGGGAGGCATCTTTATTCCTGGTGTCCGCTGGGGTTTCTGAGAGGTGGGGGAAGAAATGGGGAAAGGATCTACTAGATCACAAGGCAATTCAGTTGATCTGGATAAAGTGCGCAGTCAGGCGGATTCATCAGTGGGAGAAAAGGAGTAACGGGTGTGTGGGACGTGGCTAGGGTCTTCTGTAGCTGTGTTGCCAGTCTCCAGCAAGGACTGAGCTAGTGCATGCTCTGTGTTTTGTGTAGCCATGTGCTTCTTGAAGCCTATACAGATGTACTGGGGCAGTGTTCTGGTGAGTATTAGAGAAGCCACTTTGAGACGCAAAAACTTAAACAATCTCAACCTAGACCTTAGTTGTATGTCAATGTGCAGACCACATAGAAACAGATTTATTGAAATGGAATCAGCAAATAGCCATTTACATGATTCTATGGGAGATTTAATATTACAGTGTAGCTGTTACTATTATTAAGTGCAAGTTATTCCTTAATAAGTAAGCTCTGACATGGCATGAAAAGTGGAGCTCAATCTGGTCACAGCACTGACCTAGGAAATGGCAGTGCTGAAAAATTCAACTGAGCTTCGCCATCTGAGTTGGCTGAAAGTTGACGAAGGCCACTTGCATTCTTTTATCTCTGTTTAAGAGGCATTTTACTTTAATTGTGTAGTTTAGGTAGGCTGCATCAAATCGATAACTTTTACAAGTAGCAGACTTTTTTCCTCCAGAAGAAAAGGATATTCTTATAGATTTAGATGGTCCTTTTTACTGAATTACAAAATCACTACCATGGAGAATTTCACTCAGATTTTGTGTTCAGTTTGCAAAGAGAGGATTTAATATTTTTGGGTGATTTGGGTTTTTTTCTGGAAATACTTAACAATTATACAACTTGTTTCACAGCATCCTTTTAAACATTCACACCTGAAAGCTTTTTATTACAATGAGAAGACAATTGTTTGCTCAGAAGCATAGTAAAATTTTCCAGTGGTGCAAATCTTGCTCTAAATCCTGTTCTATCAATAACTCAGTTTTCTCAGTAGGGCATCAGAAGTGATGGGAGAATCAACAGGCATTTGTGCTTAGTTTTCTTCTTCACACCACACAAACTGTAGTTTCTGTAATAAAGCAGCATCCATTTTGTTACAGAAAACAGCAAGCTTTTAAAATGGCATTTTATTCTCTTCTATAATCTTAGTTTAAATGAAAATTGCATATGAGAGTGCCAAGCTTATGCAGATTTGCCTTTGCAACTTCTAGAATATGCTTTCTCAAGAGACTACAGAAAATTGCAAGTATGCTGTGCTGTCTCAATGTCTGCCTACAGGGAGTTTTGCCCTCCAACAAAGAAGAGGCTACAGGTCATGAATCAGCATTTTATCATTAGCCACCAGGTGACTCTCAAATGTCAAGGAAAGGTGCATGATAACTCCCAGATTTCTGTTGATGGCAGTAGCTGCCATCATGTTGTATTAAGCAGAATTTTGCAAGAGGCAAATGTCACCTTTCCTAAATCTTTCAAGTGTATGCTTTGTGCCTTTTTAATTGAAGCTCTATAAATCCAAATCTAAAATTTGAACCTTGTGTTGAAACCAACTAGAAGTATTTGGAAGAGGAGGATAAGCTGGAGAAGTCTTGGCTCTGCTGGAGGGGATGCCCAACTTGGACTGATGTCTAATGACAGCAAATGTTTCAGTGAGAAGCATGAAGAGATCAGCTGTTCTGCAGCGTAACTGTGATAGAAGGGGTTATTGAATGCATTTCTCATGTTCATTTGTATCAGCCTTTGGAAGTGCCATAAACAAGTCTGTGTAACACCATGATAGTGATTTGTATTGTAGAAAGAATTGTTGTGAAAACAGTTTTAGAAACTGGAACTTCAGGAGCTGTATTTATTGCTGTGGTAAGAATTTTCTTGTCTGTATTTAAAACAAAACAACTCTTTAGTTTCTTCCTCCCCTCCCCCCTCCTTTCTCTTTTCTACTTCTGTCACTCAAAGCATCATGTCACTAAATCATGAACTGACACAGAGAAAAGTAAGTTAATTGTACATCACTGGCTACCTGATTAAATCCACTCTTCTGCATTTATACTTTAGTGGATTTATGAAGATGAAGTAAAGGGGAAGAAATGACATGGCTACTGAGGGTAAAATCAGTATTAACATCTTTTCATCAACAGTTTGATGAAATGTTATATGTTTAAGCTACCTGGCTGTTTCAATTACTCATGAAACAGCATGGGTTGGATGTAATTCTGCTTGCTAGTGCTTGCTAAATGCTTCATAAATGCTTTTGGATGACCCAGTTTTGGGATTGATATAAGGCAGCTGTAACTGTTGAATGCAAAAGAAACACTCTAAAAGGGCTCAGCAAAACTCCTGAATTAGACTGCGTTCTCCAGGAAATGTGGGACTGGTGTTTTAAAATGCCAGATGCCTATTTACTTGTAAAAGTGAAAAAGTGATAGGATGTCGTTAATGAAGTAAGTAAATGGAGCAGATCAATAGGTTAATATTTAAAAGGCTCTTTAGATGATTATGCTACAAAAAGTATGCAGGAGGAAGAAATACCAGGCTTCTGACAGCTAAATCAAGCATCAGTAATGCAGTTAAGCTTGTCATAGAGATTCCTACCCACATGTCAGGAAAGAACCAGGACAAAATTGTTAGGATTTTTTTCAGTCTTCACCCTGAACTTTTTTCTTAAATCATCAAATCTAACTTTGCTTAAATTTAAAGGAATAGAGCAAATTAAAGAAATAAAAGTAATACTGGAAAGCTTCAGTCTGAATAGAATGTGCTTTGAAAGGCTCGAGCCTTTGACATCAGGGTTAGATCAGATAGACTGCTCTGCAAATTCAGTTGCTAGCTGTGAAGGGCTTTATTGCTCTTTCTGCATCATAAGACTTAAAGTTTAATATACGCAGTTTCTGTGGAAGTAGTGAGGAAGGAATTTTCAAAAGTGCAAAAATTTGCTTGGAACCTCATTTTTAGTGTGCCAAATCCCAATTACCATACACATTGCACATTTGGAGTACGTGAACAGCCTCATCCACTGCATCTTGCCTTATGAATACTTAATAACAACTTAAGTGGTTGGCTTTTACAGATCCACACCTTTTCTAGGAGTATTTTGTTTTGTAATGTGACTTCTATGAGTTAAAGCGGATAAAAGTTCACTAGTGAAGATCACGAGTGCCAGCTAGCATACCGTAACTATTTAGTCCTTGGACAGAGATGCCATAAAAAACTCAGCACTTTCTCTGTAGTCTATATTTAGCTTATATCCCGCACCTCTGTGGAATGGGTTTTACTTACGTTGCCTTGAACCTCATACCCGTTTAATCCAACACAGTGCACAATGAGGTCAGCCTTCTGATGTGTGAGGGTTTCATTTTATGGTCACACTTGAGCAGGCAACAAATCATGGGTGAACTTTGGTTTCTCCAGGTTCTCATTAGCGTCCTTGGTCCTAGCAGTGTTGTACCTCACAGCTGGAGCGGAGAGCACTGTCATTTCATAATCTGCTGCGACTTCTAGGTGTAGGCTCCCAGTTCAGCTGGTCTTCCCTCATGGTGAGACAGTGGATGACAAAGTGGAGAAGGCGAAGAGGTAAAATAGATGGGTATTTCTGTGGGGGTGACATTCATGCAGCTTGCTCTGATCCGGGACTCTGGCTTTTGCACCAAACTCCCCAGCAGCCATGCTGCCCGCCGAGCAGGAAACATGCGCCAGCACCCTGTGTCCCAGCTGAAGCCAGTGAGGAGCTGCGTAGGTGAAGGTAAAATAAAAGACTCAGTCAGTGGCTGGAGACACGAGTCACTACCTCTCCTTTCCCTTAGGTAGGTCCCTGGAGAGTTCACTCTTGTTAAGCCCAGAATATAATGTCTAGCGTTTATTTTATGCTTTATGGTGGGATCCCATCAAGGTAGAGACTGACTGGTCCTTCCTAGTTAAATAGAAGAGCTTTCCTTATCTCTTCAGGCATCTCTGCAGTGCACAAGGTGCTGCTTTTAAAACTTCAGCTTCCACTACTTGTCTAATATTTTGATGCAAGTTGTGCTGCTGATGTGTTTCCCTGTTCTTCATGTGTGAAACATGTCTCTGCTGGAGGACAGTCTTTACTTTGTGGATTGCAGACTTTCTTTCCTCCATGGTTTGGAGATTGTTTTGATGGAAGTAATTCCAAATATTTAGTTTCTCAGTTTGTGGATGGATCCATTTGTTGCAACTGTTGGGATTCTCATTAGTGGAAATTAACACAAGCTGTGACATAGCTTGGCTTGACTTTTCCACCACAGACCACAGTTACATGAGCTGAAATAACTCATTACTGAAATCATCTGTAGTTAAGAGAAGCTTTCTGTCAAGTAGATTTGCAGAGAGCAGAGCACAATTACAGCCTGGGGAGCAGTGTAACGCAGAGCAGTTACTCCACTGGAGCAGGACGTATGGTGAGCCGTCGGCTGAGCCTGTGTCTTCAACTTGATGGCTGTGATTGCCGATCTCCAGTGTGCACTGTAAGATAGGGTGATGCTGCAGGCAGGAAGAGGTGACGGTGTTACCTGGAAGGGAGCTGATGTAAGAGTGCATTCGTTTAATGCTGTACATTTCTGATACTTATTCTTAGAAAATGTATTAAAAATATGAAAGGGTTTAAAAAAGGCACGGTATGACATGGGGTCTATAGAGCCTGCCTTACCTGAGCTTCTGTACTCTCTGTTGGTGGCTTATTTCCAAGAAGGTTCAGAGATGACTTAATTACTGCCAGCATACAAGTGCCTGTATGAATGGGGAATTTCTGGTGGACAGCTATTTAATTTAGCAGCAGGAAGAATGATAAAGTGAATTGGAGTAAAAGAAAAATAAGTTGGGGGCCATAAATACCCTTTCCCAAGGAAGGGATATTTGCAGTCAGGATGACTGAGCAAAGGTGATTGAATGTAACCACTCTGTCGATGTACTGCTGAAGATGAGGGTTCACCCCAGCTGCTGGGTTGGAGGTAGAAGCCTCATGAGGAGGATCTGTGCAGAATGGTGAAAAGGACTACCTGGCCATAGGGAGGCCAATGTAGGTTTGCTATATGTAGCGGAGGTTTGCCATAGCCTGTTGGCCTTGCTGCCCTTGACATGTTCCATGTTTAGCCTACTTTCTCTCCTTCTCCCTGCATGGCCCCCCCCCCCCTTTTTTTTTTTTTTTTATTTAAATAAAACCCATGATGATGTGTGCAGGAGATCCTGTGTTGTGATTCTTGTTTACTCTAGTTACTTCTTGGCATCTCAGTCACTAGTTGTTTATGTGCTTTTACTGAAAGCTGTAGTTCTGCCACTTGTTCAGCTCCTGGTGCAGTTAATTAACTGGTAGGCTTGGAAGGAAACGTGCTTCTGTGCTCTTTTTTTTTTAAGAGTTGAGAATAAACTTGTGAAAACTGGTTGTTTCTTATGGTTTTTATGTATGATGGAATGATGGGAAGGCAGGTGTAATAATACTATGTATTGATTTTTCATTTAATCAATCCTGAACCTAATTTTTCTGTAGCATTGTGTATCGTTTGTGGATGAATCTGCTCACAAAAAGATGGCTAATGTTGTAATAAGGCTACAAGAAGTTACTGTGAACCCTTAAATCTAGTGACACAGTGTATCTTTGAGTTCAGCTATTTGGACTTTGTTGTAAACCTCTTAGATATGATACAGTGGAATCCTCTTAAACACAAATTCCATGTAGCAAGTGACAGAACATAATGAAAGCATAAACTGTTACACAAATAAAACTGTCAGATGCATAATGCTGCAGCTATAAACAGCTGTGGATTTCAGCATGTTCCACGGAGTTTAGCGAACTGGGTTAGGATGCACATTTTTGGGGTCACTTTTGACTATCACAGAAGAGCTTGAAACAGTATTGAGACTTGTAAAGTAAAACTTCCTTGCTTGCAAAGGAAGCCTTTCTTGTCAATATCTTAAAACATCTGCACTGCTGACAAATTAGTAGTTATCTTTATATAATGAATTGCAATTGAAAAACACTGTATGGACATTAGGTGACACAAATAGTAGGAGATACAGCTCTTTGATACAGTGCAAGAGGATTTCTCAACCTGTGTGGAACAGCACTGCTAAAGAATGCTTCAATTAAGCGTGACTTTTTTTGTTTGTGCTTTAGGTATTTTAAAACATGTAAGGAAGTGTGTCAGCATTGTCAGAAGTCATTCAAAGTATCTTTTCCATGTGTCCTCCAGAGGAGTCTGCATTGTGGCTGTTGGACTTGGTGGCCAGCTGGGCTGTTGAAGGAGTGTGTCTGTCGCAGGTCTACCCTGGGCTGTATAGCAGGGTAGGGTGGAGTAAAGGAGGTCCTGAACGCCTCTGTGCTCCCTGCAGTTGGTCCTGAGAAGGTGGCAGTGGTGTTTTACCAAAACCCTCCCACAGGTGCAGATCTGTGCATCTGGGGAAGAGTTTTTGGTAAGATCCCACCGCTGATGTAGTGAAGTGATGTTTTCCTGCTTTGTGCCTGGCACAAACATTTTGGAAAGGATCTTATTCATCATCATTAACCTTGCTCTGCACGGGAATGGATGATAGAAGCTTTAGCAAAAGAAGAAAGACAACCTGCCCTCTGTTAAACAAGCAAACAAACCCCACACCATGCCATCAGGCAGTGCCGGCACTGGGTCTGGGATGCATATTTGGGAGCCGCCGGAGGGGAGGACGGCAGCGCGCGGCTGCTGCCGGCTGTGCTGGTGGGCACCTTGCAGGAGCGGATGGATGTCTCCGCTTTGCAGCAGTGCGGGGCCGCGCGTGGTGTTTGCCATGGTGTGAATGGATGCGTTGACACAACTCAAGCGGTCTCCTCTTTGCATTGCCTGTCTCAGCTCAAACTTCTCTGTGATGCAGCTGCATAAATATCTGAGTTCTGCCTACGTGGCTAGTAACTGCAGATATTCCTTGTGTCCGCAGCCAGATATAAAGCACATGCCTGCCAGCGCTGCTGCAGCTTGGTGATCCCTTCTCAGCTCAGCCCATGCTCTAAAACAAAGCTACACAAACATGTGTAGGTTTCAGAGACACCTGAAATTTCCAGGTGGGATGCTCAGTATGTTATAGTTGGATATTTGTCCTTTGGATGCTGTAAATAAAAAAAAGATTTTCCTGCACTGTGGTGCTTGTGGCTGACAGATATGCTGTATTAAGAGGAAGGCTGTAACTTCCTTTAGTGGACCTAAACCAGATTAAACAGTTTTTAAGTAGCCTGCATTATTTTAACAAGGTGATATTTTTTTCTCCCCAGGAGAATTGTTCCTATGTAAAAGTAAAGTAATTTGGATGACTTTCGAAGGCATGCGGCTCATGTTTTGCATAACGCTGAGTTTTCAGGTGACCTGCTTTGTGACCCAGTATCGCGTTCCTCTGGCAGATTTGTAAATGTTCATAGTACAAATTTGCAATGCAGGGCACGTTCTTCTTTGCTGCTGGAAGGATATTTGCTGCCACCAGAACGGGACAGATGCCCGTCACCCTTGTTGCATCATTACCAGCAGGCAGCATGCTGAGAGCTTGGTGGCAGGAGGCTGAACTGCTCAGCTTCCATCAAAGAAGCTAAGGCAAGGAGAGGAAAGGACAGGTTTACGGTGGTGGAAAAGCCTGGTCGTTAGCTTAGTTCTGCTTAGTCACTGATTCACTGTGGACTCAAGATCCTAAGAAGCAGCTTTCTACAAATCTTCCAGAACACCGTCAAGGGGGAAATAACAGCTGGTGCTGCAGTGGCGGTCCTCTTGGAGGAAGAGCTTTTAGGAAACACGGATATTCCTATTTTGTGTAATTTACGGAGAAGGCTTGTACTGGCCTGCACCTGCTCAGCAGAGGGGTGAGGATCTCTGCTGAAACCTCCAGCAGTGGAGTCATCCTTGAGCCTTGTCAGCTTCAATTATGAAAATCAATCACTAGGACTTCATTAAACCAAACACTGTGTTTTAAAGTTTATAAAAGTTACTATTAGCAGTCAGGAAGAAAAATCTGTTTGTTTTTGTAGAGTATATTAAGTGTAACATTGATTTTGACTTGAAACTGTCCAAAACCAGAATTTAAGGCAAATAAAATGGGCATGAAGGGACGTGTTTTGCTTGCATTCATAAAGATGGTACTTCAGGGATTTATATGAAATAGAAAACCTTCTGCAAGTTGCATGAAATGTAATAAATTGTGTCTGAAAACGCCCCCAGTTTGACTATAAAGGCCTTATCTCACCCATGTAAAATATTTATGCGTAAATGCATATTTTATATTTTTCCTTTACCATCCTTGGGTTGCTTTATACTTTCATAAATGGCATCTCTGGTGTTTACTTGTAGTGGAGGCAGCAAAAAACCCTCATGTTTTATTTGATGTTATTACTTTGACTTTTCTTTTGGTTTATTTTGGGTATAAGGAGGAGCGAAAAGGCTGATTAGAATAGAGAATGCTAGGGTGATAAAAGCAGAAGTGGAGAGCTGGAAACTTTTCTTGAAGTTTTTTGTTTAATTGGGACTTGTCCCTCAGACACATGAATCCAAAGTTTTTCATGTTGTTTTATGTGTCACTGTTCTTTGTCTGCCACTTCTACCCCACTTTGACTTCTATCTAGTGTTAGTCTAAGAGGATGTGACTTTGTCTGATTTTTGAGGCATTTGTCACTGTTTCTGTGGTTAAAAGACCTAAAAAGTTCTTGAGTTTTATAGTTGGGGAAAATATTGCCTGAACATACTGAGGTGATGATGTTTTGGTATTTGGTAGCAATGTGGTTGCTATAGGAATGTTTGTGTCCTGTTTTAATGTTCATGTTTCTAAAAACGTTCAGTATTTTGAGTGTTTTCAATAAAATCTTCAAGAGTGAGTCAAGTTTGGGAGACACTTCAGTGAGTGATTTAAAGCTCAAACTGTTTATTGAAGAGAAGGTGAAAAGGTGACATTGCTGTTGCTTAGAAATACTTAAATAAGAGAAAGATATCAATTTAGAAAAAAAGGAAAGAATAAAGCTACAGGAAAAGCCAAAATTGATAGTTGAAGCAAGACAATTTGCAGAGAATATAGAAAACATTTACAGGAGGTAATTAGCGGTTGATGCAATCTTTTAAGGAACTTAGTAGATCAAAGATGCTGTGGTTTTAGCAGCTTTTCACCTTAAAATTTGTAGTTACCAATTTTATCCCAGCATGCTTTGGACTTCCTGAAGTTGAAAGGTTTATAAAAGTATCACCATCCCCCCCCCCCCTTTCCCTTGTGTCCTTCCAGTGGTGTTTCTGATTCAACCCTTCATTGTCCCACCTCATTGCTTTGATCTGTTTGTTTTCAGTGGTATAGCCAAGGCAATGCAAAGGCTGTAGATGCTGATGCTGGCGGAGGTCTTGTGCTTGCTGCCAGTCCCTGCTTCTCTTGTGCTGGTACTGGTGTGTGCTTGGTTTGGTGGTGGTGAGTCACTCCCAGTGCCTAATTAGCAGCTCTGCCAGTTTAGGGCTGGCAACAAAAACCAGAGGCGCTTTTAGCTCTTTGTACCAGCTAAACAGGAATGTTGTTGATGCTGGAATAAAAGAGGGACCAGTGCAATCGGAAGTGAGAAATGAGATAGTGCTGGTTGGCAGTGATGCAGTGGGTTAGTTCAGTTCTTGTGTGAGCTGCACTCTTATTTCCAGAGACCTGGAGCAGCCTGCCAAAGGCAGGGAGGTCACCAGCTGAAGGAGCAATCCAGACAGTCATGCCTCCTAGCCAGTGGATTAATCCTGTGTTTTCAGCAGATTCTGTGAAATGGATAAATTTAAGACCGTTTTAATGCACTTTGTTTTCCAAATACCCCAGTGAAATGTTTGCTGAGTTAGTCATCTAGGGGGAGGAAGAGGGTGGGCAACTCCTATGACTCCTGCACAGCACACAATGTGGATGGTGCAGAATTATACTCTTGTGGTATCTTATTCTTAACTGTTTTTTCAGGCAAGGTATTGCTGAAGAGGAGAGGGTTTGGGTTTTTTTGCTTGCAGACCTGGTCTGTGTTTTATCGGCTCTTTTTTTAAGAAACTGTGTATTTCATAACCCTAAATTCACAAACTTTTGAGATCCTGCTGGTCATTTCTTGATCGGTTGTCCTTTTGGGATGAAGGGCTAATTTTTCAAGACGTTGCAAGAAGAAAACTTCTTAAGCAAAAGAAACTTGCAGCATGGCTATTCTAAATTAAATGTAAAGGAATTGTGGTGTTCTGGTTAAGCTCCTAGTTCACTGGATGCTGAGACTGACTGATCCTACAGTGTAAGGAAGTATGAGGAGTTGAGCAAGGGTGAAGGGAGATATTGCTATAGGTCTTGCTGTGCTCCCTGGGCTTGCTGAGCTCAGCAAGTTAGACTGCACTGTAAACTTGGTGCTTTCACTTTTTTGGAAGTGGGCCTTCTATATATTAAATAAAATATTAAATTTTATCCCATTAGTGTTATTCTCTCCAAATAAATAGTTTAATAGCAGCTTGGGACTGGCTGTTGAGCCATGATAGCAGTGGCAAGTGGAGAAGGGTAATTCTTACTTAGCTGAAATAAATCTGAGCATTGTAGGTGATCATTAAACTAGTTAATTCTAATCTCAAAGTAAAACCTTTTTAAACTTCCAGTAACTGAGAATTATCTAACACTTCAAATTCTAAACCACAGGTTTCTGGCTTTTTCCAGGAGGGGAAAAACCCCAAACTTATTTAACTTACCACAAGAGGAAAAACTTGTGCCCAACCAGTCTGGATGGTCTGTTGGCTCTGAATGAATCCAAATCCTTTATTGACATTCAGACTGCAAAATACAACAGATACCTAGAATGTAGTTCATTTTCATACGCTATTGCTAACGTAGCTGCTTGAATGCTGATTTACTCACCGCATGGGACTAGAATACAGATTTATGCTACAGGATTCATGCCCTGTGTTTGAGATGGAGTTTTGTATCCGTAAATATTGTTTAGAAGAGGAGAACAAACTTCTGAGTGTAAAAGTACCTTGAGGTTAGAAATGTTTTTGTGAAAGCCTGTTTTTTATTTTTGCTGTTTCTTAGGGTTGTGAAGCCCGACGCATACTGTTGTGATATGTGTGGTATTAGGGTAATGGAATTATTCTAAATTCGTTTTAGCCGTTTGTAAAGCAATTTTGTGCGTACGCGTAGAAGAGGATTGTGCTGACTTACCGATTCGGAGACCAATTTAGTTATGATTTACATGAGCCATAGGCTGATGGACGTGCTGGTAAGAGGTGGCGGAGGGGGGTGGAGCTGGATGAAAAGTGGGTGCATGGGAGCAGAGGCTCACTCCAGATCCATTGCTGGGGTGTTTGCATTGCTCCTCCGAAACAGCTGGGCAGTGGCAGGTGAGCCCGGTACTGCTAGGTGCTCCAGCCTGCCAGCGTGATGCATCCTATGGAGCTTGGGTATACTGATGCTCCGGGTTCAGCTGGTCTTCCCATGAAGCTTATGCATGTGGAATAGTTCTGGATTGTGTATTTCTGCATTTCATTGGAAATGAAGTCGCTAGTGTGAGATCACAGCTGGGGCGTCCATCAGTCCATGACTTCTACGGATGTGGGTAATGGTGTAATGTGTACCTGCAACCTTTTACTAAAGCAAGAAAATCACTTTCTCGTTAAGGCCGCAGTGCCCGACTGTATGTGAGTGCAAGGGGCTTTCAGTTGCACGTGAATAATTTTGTGTTGTGAAAAGTTGATAGAAGAGGTTAACAAAGCTTCTCAGCTCTCTTCAAAACAAAAACTCTCTTCTCAGCCCTGGGTTTAGTTTTTAATTAGTTTGGATTACAGTTTGATTTAAAGCAGGTGAAGGGATGATGAGTTCATGTGATCTGGAGGTTTGAACCTTATGCTGCTATTTGTACTTTTTTGGTTAATAATGTATCCTTTGCTACAAGGATGACTGATGGGTTAACAGGATTCCTTCCTGTAAAACATTTTTTAAGAAAAAACAGACTTTTCTTGCAAACTTCATACCAAATTAGAGTTGCCAGACAGCAGTGCAGAATAAAGAGGAGAATGGTTTATTGTGAAATCTACTTCTCTTTAGGAAAAAATAAATTCCATGCAATATCTAATTCATTGGTGTTATTTTTTTTCTTCTTCCTCTAAGATGTAGAGGCAGCATAATTTTATATACTTCATATTGAAAATTCATTCAAATGCATTCTGGATTTATTTATTTTTACTATCTCATCAGCAGAATATACTTTTTTACATGAATGTATTTTATAGATATATAAAAAAAGCAGGTTAAAAAGAACTGTTTTATTTGTTAGCACAATGTGTGCTTTTAATGCAATTTAGATTGTATCTAGCGAAAATTGAGCTTGAGATTCTGAAGCTGGTGCTTGTTCTTGTAAATAATGCACACTTTAAGTCAACACTTTGCATCATTATCTTGAGCAATGGTTTAGCCTTGATATATTTCAAAACACATGTATTAGATAATGTGCTGTGTATGTATATGGTTATTTATGGATAAAAACTTTTTGATTACATATTAATGTTAAAATAATATCACAATGTTTGCTGAAGATGTCTTCCTTATTCTGCCCTTTAATCAAGGCATGGGGTTAATACTGCATATAAGAAATGATATGCAGGTGCTAGAATATGTCAACTTTTAGTGAATCAGGTAAGCACTCTGTTTATGACTCAAAACCCTTTTCCTTCAAAACGGTATATTAAATAATATGTAAGACAAATTTGAGAGGATATGTTTTCTACCAAGCAGTTTATTGTAGTTTGTTGAGAAGACCACATTTTTTTTGGTATTTAAAGGAAGCCAGTCCTGAAAATGTTTTAGCAGAGCAAATCACCTGATTGAAGAAAATGCATTTGATACTTCTTACTTCAGAAGTGGAGCTGTTTGTGCAGTCATTTAGAAAGACTGAGCTAGCAGCGGTGTCTGGAGAGCATGTCCTTTGTCTAAATGAAAAACATGAGAAAGGATTTTTATTGGGATATTTGGGGAGAGAGCTTAGACATCTGTTCTGCTATCTTTACTGTTACACCTTCAGCTGAGTGTTTCCTTCTCTGTGCTTCCTTAATACACACAGATGATGATCTGTGCCTTATATTGCAAAAGGACTTCCCACAGATGGAAGAAAAGGGTAGAAAAAACCTCTTGCCAGCTCTTTTGCTAGCCATTATCTGTCTCAGTCGCATGGAGCTTATGTGTAAATGCAAAATTAGTAGTTATTGTGTCTTGAATTGAACTTGGTTCTTAGTCATTGCTGAGATTTGTAATGGTGACATTTTGATAAAGTCACAGCGTGCGGATGTGTTGATCTACTTCCATATGAAGAAACTTGTGTTCTTCTAAGTACATTCAAAGGGCCTTTCTTTATTCAAAATACCATTGTGTAAAAGGTTGCTGTGAAGCTAGTTATTTTGTTTTCTTAATGTAATTCCACTCACAGCCTTAACTTAATTTTTTCCTATAGTTAAAACACCTGGGTTGCTGACTGATTACACCTGTAGTGCCCTGGTACTGCAAGTCTCCTATACCGAAATTAAGATGAGAGTTTGTAGTGTTTACCAAGAGGATCTTCAGTTGTCCTGGTAGAATGTTGCATTTCTGCTGCTGAAAATCCTCAAGAGCTGGGATTTACTCTGCAACTTGCTCTGGCAGCTGCTGTGCAAGAAACTCGCCGTTTGCAGTGGTATTTTGGATTTTGTCCATCAGCAGTTTCCAGATAGCTGCTCGGGGACAGTAGATACCTGGGTGGCTAACTTACGGTCACCCACAAATACTGGAGCTTGCTGATTTGGAGGTAAAGGTCTTTGCTAGTGTATGCAATCCAGTTGGAACCTTGCCTTGTAATTTCATATATTGATTGTTTGTATGTGTTGGCTAAGCCTTGTAGCATAACTTTACTCATCTGACTTTCATAACCCCTTGTCCATGGTGAAGTTGTACAGATATGCCATCCCTCAAGGAATGGTGAGGTGTAATAGGACAGGGGTTGACGTACAAGCTAATTGACCCATGCTTTCCTCTTCTGCAGTTGCACTGTGATGTACAGGGTAGAGCAAGAACATTTTTAACTTTCTGAACCAGGACTTGCCTTAATGATGCAGCACATGCTTCAAAGCTTTTTAGCCAGGGAGTGTGCAGGTGTTTCAAGAACCACTGATGTTACTTTGCATGCCCAAACTATTCTCTGTAGGTGAAAGCAAGGAAATGCAGCTTATGGTGTTGGTCTTCTGAGGCTGTCCAAACAATAGTCTGTTTCTCTAGGTAATGTTCTAGGTGGTATCTACAAAGAATTTAATGTGAAAGGGAGCTAAATTTAGTTATAAATTTGCCACGTGCTAAAATAAAAGTGATGACCTGAGGGAGGTGTGTTGTTAATCTGGTATTTGGGGATTAATTATTCTTTTGAGTTCTGTATGTTCTAGCTGTTCGCTAGGTATACTGTGAGCTGAGCAAAGTGGGGCCAATCTGTTCATGTCAAATATTTGTCTGCACTCTTCCTGTACCTTTATTTTGCGTGTATGTAGGTGTTGACTGATAGTAAGGAAAACAGTGGGTAAACAGTTCAGTCAAGAAAGCTAATTTATAAGATTATAATATGCATCTAAGAAGGAACCTCTGGCATGAAGTAGAATAATGAAATTTACACAGGCACAGTTTCAGTTACAATTTTGGATGAATGCTTATTGATGGTAGAAAGAGCCGCTTCTGCTAAAGTGCTAGTGCTGCTGCTGCTAAAGGACATGAGATGTGCTGCGGTTTCCACAATGCAAAGTGATCTGCTGCTTTGCTAGAAATCTGTTTTCACATTTTCCTTTTTTCTTTCCTGGAGCTTTGTGCATGGGGAAACTGGAGGAATTATCCTGAGCTGATGGTGTCTCCAGCTTACCTCTGCACTGCCTGGCGAATCCAGCTATCCTGTTGTCACCCGTATAGTTATGAAGATGTATGAGACCCCAGCCTCCATGTAATACAGCTCTGGGCAGTGGTGGATTTTTGCTCGAGTTGCTTTGCACACCAATGCCAACATGTCAGATGCAGTTTACACTGTCTGAATGAACATCAGCCCTCTAGCAGGAACTTTTAAAAACATTACTCAATAAAATTCAGTGCAGAGTTGAGGTAGCAAAGATAATCCTCCATTTGCTTGTAGAACAGGTGTACATTATATAAAACAGGATGGCACGGGGAATGTTTTTTTGAGGCTTATGGTTGGGAGGGAAAGAAATTTGCATCGTAGAGCATGTGCCGGATTTCATTGTCTTGGGCTAGATTTGAGATGAAATTCCTGTGCACTTTGTGGGGAGGGATCTGCTCTGGTCTCTGAGACTGTGCTGCCAGTTTTACAGCTCAAATACTGATTCCTGGTCCTCACACACCTTTTAACTTCTGTAAGCTTTGAAGAAACACAGTTTGTAAAAGTGAAATTTCTTTTAAGTTCTCCTCAAGCTGACCCAGCCCCCTGGTTAATTTGCCGCATGCTGTAACGTTAAGCCTCGTAAAACTTAGTATGCTGAGCTCTAAACCTGCATTTGCTATAAGCCCTAAAAGTCAAATCAGTAACTTGAAGATCTGTAGTTCCTTATCCAGAAGGAAAGGCCATGCTGGTACGACATGCCTCATGGGCTGGAGAGAGGAGCGCAGCTGGGCAGCCCCATCTTGTCCTGGCATTTGGGTTGGCTCACATCACACCTCTGGAGAGGGTGGCTTTGCCATAGCCTTTCCTTGCAGGGAAGAGGGTGGTAGGAGGAGGAGCGCTCTCCAAAAGAGAGCTCTGTCCTGTTCCATGATAGCAAGATGACAAAACATAGGTATCTCAATGACGCATCCTTCTCCTGCGGAGTCAACTCTCCCCTTAGATCCATCAGCCTTGCTGGGTACTGCTTCCCTGCCCGATGTCATGACCTGATCCTCTGTAAGGTGTTTTCTCCGTAATTACAGGGAACGATGTGTTTTTCCTAATGGCGAGTGTTTGGCAGAAATCTTGGCCAAGCATTTTGATTCTGTTTGTTTGGCTCTGGCTGGGAGCATCTGGGTGGGGAGAGGAGGAGGGTTAAGGCTGTTTTGGGGGCAGCTTGGAGCTGTGCAAGGCTCACACAGGAAATTCATTAGGCATTTAGTTACACGGAGATATTAGGAAATGAAAAACATGCCAGTGCTGGGGAAGGAGAGCTGCTCCCCGCACAGGGCTCTAATGGCTGCAATTTTCGGACACAACCAGACTTTCTTCTTCTGTGTAAGAGCAGAGCCACAGAGAGGTGGTTTCTTGCATCGGTCTGTATGCACAGAGATGTGCATAGCAGAGCCTGCCTGTGAAGGGTGGTACGCAGAGGGATCTGAGGTTAATGGATGGTATGGATTTATGGATAATTTTGGTTACACTGGCTGGTTTCTGAGTTCAAACCTCTTGCCATTAAAAAGAGACTCTCTTCCGTTTAGCTTGGAACACGTGTGCTGTGTGGCCAAACGGTAGGACAGCAGGTGACAATGCATCATCAACTCATAGACCATCAGTCAAAAAAGATAGTGCTTACATCATTAGATGAGATCATCGCAGAACAAAATTGATAGAGGAAATTAATTATGCAGCTTTTATATTAATCCAACTATCTCTGGCTGTGCTGATGAGTCTACTAGCACACTTATAACATTTTTAATGTATAATGTCTTACCTCACTGGAAAAAAAAGTCTTTTGGGGTGTTTTTAAATTCTGTTGCCTTGACCAGTGAGGTCTGATAGCATGCTGGGCTGTCCATGAAGCTGCATTTTGGGAGCTCTGTGTTTTTGTTACTGTTGGTAAGCCATTCATTAGTGTTGCTATGAGCCTGCCTCTTACTGGGTGGCTGCGTGATTTCTGGAGGCTTTTGATTTAAACTTAATGCAGAAAAGTGAAGAAATACTGAAGTATTTGCCAGAAAAATGATTAATATTTTTTATATAAAATTACTTCCATTTTAACTTTCCACAAACTTAGAATAATGGTAAGAAGCACCGGAACACGTAAACAAGCTTTTTGTGGTGACTGGGAGAGTCTGAGCTTCAGCATCTTCAGGCTGGCTGACAAATATGGTGGAGGTAATGTAGCAAGATGGAAGGTTGCCACAGAGTCTGTCTTTTGGTATCCTTAAGTTTAGTTTCCATATGTCCAACCATTTTACTTTTCTCCATGTAATCGAGCACTGTAGAGATGTGGAAACCCATCAGGTGCCCTGTGGTGGAAACTGTATTTAATAATCTTCTGTAGTATGAAAGAGACTTGAGCACAGTTTAGGATTTTTCACAGCAAAGTAGATCACAGGAGCTGTTAAGTGCATGAAGGAATGACACCTTCAGCAAGTGCAATGTGTACACAGTGTGCATGCAGGCAGAGGGGGAAAAAAATTCCCCAATTTTATGATCAACTTGTTTCCGCTATGTTTTAAGAGGATATAGACATAGCATTGTGTGAAAAATAATGTGCTGTTTATTCATTTTGGAATTTAAGGTCTATGCTGAGAGACAGCCACATCTAATCTCAATGTGTTTGCAAAAGTCAGAAATGCAAAGGCACATTTTCTTTAGGTGTGGAACATCACAGATTTATTTCATTGTTTACTCCTGTGTTGATAGATGCTGCAAAAGCTTTAGACGTGGAGGTGAAGTAGTACTTCTTGTTCTGTGTCTCTGGGGTGTCCAGAATCAGACCTAATTTGATTAGAGGCACCATTCTTTTTAAAGCAGTGACATCTGAAATCTGTAATTTACATATGGACACAGCTTTCATGCTGTTCAGAGACCCCAGGCAAGGCTGTCCACCGTTTCCTGGTGTTTTAAAGCCTCTGGCAATAGCCATTAGGAAAAATGCATCACTAAAAGGCATAACTGTGGGGAATGGATTATACAAAACGCCTTACTATGCCGGTGCTCTGGAGAAATATTGATGGATACAGAAAACATGGACGTTTAGCTGGTGTTAGCAGATGTGTCTAAACACTGTGCCAATAGAGTGAGCTATTTAAGGAGAAAAGTTGCTGCTGTTTGTTATTTCGGGTGAATACAAAAGGAAAGTGCCTTAGGATAGCCATGATGGAGTGATGGTTTTGAGCATGCTGACATTGATGATGATGCTCTGTTTTGAGAGAGAATGTCCCCAGTGTCATGCTGGGGGATGTGGCTGAGCTGTGCATGGGGCTGCAGTCACCAATATTTGTTAGTTCTGGCAGTTAGTTACTGAAGAAAAAAAAAGAATAAAACCGGAGCAGTGCGGAGGGTCACAGCCTGTGCCCGGTGCTGGGTGTAGGTGTCCCAGCGGGACCCTGGGTGGCTGCAGCTGAGCCACCTCCCTGGCTGCCAGAGCAGGCAGCAGCCTTCCAGCTCTGCTTTGCTGCTTGGAAATGCTTAAGGACAGCAGCACTGCGGCTGTACCCCCATCCTGGCATGTGCTGAGGAGCACTGGGCAGACCGGGGAGACTGCCTTGCTACCTCCAGAAACAGCACCCAGAAGAATGAGGACTTTTCTCCTGAAAAGTTGCACTTTTCCAGTCTTCAGCCAGCAAAGAGAGAAAAGCTCTTAAATCATTATACCTGCAAGGAGATGGAAAGAAGGAAATCTGCTCTCTTCTCTCCATGATCTTGGACTGGGACAAGAGGAGACCGCTGCATCAGATACCAACATGCCCATTCAAAAAGTGTATATAAAACATAGTTGAAAAAGAAACCCAAAACTCGAGTTCAGCTCTGGTGTCTCCTGCAAAGGTTTCCTGGCTTTTTACATAGTTTCTGGAACAGCTTCACCTGCACTCAGAAATACTTTTTTTTTTTTTTTTTTTTTTTTTAAAAAAATTGCATGGAGCATGCTGTGCTATGAGCTTTTAAGAGGACCTACCCTTCTTGACCACCACTGGATCTATCTCATTCAGTTGAAAGGGGAGGGAAAAAAAAAGTGTTGGAGACACCCATAAGGATGTGTTGGGGGAGCTCGTGCTGGGATGCTTGCTGGTGCAGGCTGAGCCAGTGCAGCTCTGGGTCTTGGGCAGTGCCTGCCCCTGCAATGGGAGTTGTGAGAAAGGGATGCGTTCGGCCGCTGTCGCCCATGTCAGAGTCTGCCCTTTGCTTCAGCAGTGTGAGGTCATAATAACGAACGCAGGGGAAAGGTGCTCAGAGTGAAAGTGACCTTGTGAACCTTATTTGCTGACTCATTTGCATTGCCTCTGATGCTCCCTGAAGGCTCTGTGGCCCAGTGGCTGTTAGTAGAGGCATGCTATGGGAGTGTCTTAACCTTTGTTTCCATAATTTGGGTATTAGGCTCTTGTATAACAATATTCCCAGTCATCTTGCAGTTCCGAGTCCTCTTCCTTCCTTTTCCTCTCGGATTATACTTGCTGCTCTGTACCTTCAATAGCAAATGTTATTCCGTCTGGGCACGCTCATTAGGAAAATGTTGATGGTGGAGTTAATAGGAAGAATATTCTAATGTTCTTGACTAAGTCAAGTAAATTGAGGCTTCATTCTTTGTACCAACCCACAGCATACTGTTACATCTCTGAATTTCTTAATTTGCATGTTTTGTATGTATTTTTTCTCATTATGTTCATTTTTGTGAAAAGAAATACTGTGTTATTGAAAGACAAAGTAAATCAACTAAGCTCGGTACTAAAATGGTCATCACAAAGTGTATCAGTTATATGCACTAATGAGTACCCAGACCTTGCATGGTGCAGAAATAAATTGCTTGCTCTTTTTACTCATTTTTTAGCTTTTATTGGAAAAGTAAAATTGGAGCCTTCGTTCCTTCTTACACCCTGCTTTCCTTAAAACTCAAAGCAAGACGTGATTTCTTTTCCTATCCTGGTGAAGGCTCGGGTAGCCCGTTTTTAGACAGGTTTCTCGGGATCCACTTTTGGGGCGAATGTCTGCTGGACCCTTAGCAGAAGTCAAGACCTTGACAGATAGCAGAGCCGCTTGGAAGAGGTGGTGCTTGCAGGCAGCCGCTGTTCCTCTGCCAGCATTTGCAGCTGATCAATTCATTACTCTGCTGAGTGCTTAAAGAGAATACCCTTGTGGCTGTTCAATGTGGCTCCAAAACAAAAACATATTTTGCTCACTTAATAATTGAAAATACATTATTATGTAAGGTTTCATTGGTACTTTATGGTGCTAGAAGAGCTACTGTTATTGGGCTTTAACCCCATATTTAACTCCCTGCTCTTCTGCAGTCTAACTGAAGATGTTGTGTAAAATCCAAGCGATTTTAATGACTCTGACCAACTTCTTTTTTTCTTTTTTCTTTTTTTTTTTTTTAAGAATCAATTATGAATCTTGGTCTAAATATGTTCTGTGCTCCCTCTGCTGGCTCAGTGGCAAGGATTAACGCTTTGCCTGCCCTCCTTGTGGGGAGCAGTGATGGATGTGTGCCCACAAAGTACGAGCACAGGAGCAGGAGCTTCATTAAAATTACAGCAGGAGAGACCTCAGTGTGTCAGAAAGGAAAAGGTGGTTTGGGCCAGGAAACCCATTTTGTATTCAGTGGTCACATAAGGTTTTACTAACAAAGATGCAGCTATAATTTGAAAATAGTATGTCGGTAAAAAAGGTGGCATCTTTTAAAGATAGTTAGGTTTTTCAAAAAATAAAATAGGAAGCGGGTGATATTGAGAGGAGAATAACATTTTAGTAGTAAGCTTGGGGAAGCTGAAGTTTGTGCCAGGGTAGAATCAGGCTCTTTACATACAATTAAAAGAGCAGAGGGAATTAAATGCATTTTAGGTATAATTTGATGCCTACAGTTTCTTTTTCCTTAGAAACCAATGAATATGTGTTAAATTTATCTTGGCATATGAAAAAGATGTAATGACTTGTGCTAACAAGATAAAGGAGAAGGCAGCACTTAATTTCCTAGGTAATACACAAAATAAAAATGATTTGCATGCCTTCAAATGATTATGCGCAACCTCGTTAAATGCTGTACAATACAAACAAAGAACAAATGAGTTATCCAGATAGGACACATTTTTGTGACTGCAGAATGCCCATGAAGGGGCACGAGGTGTAGAACTTGTTCTCCACTGGCACTCAGGTTTTTGATAATCATTGCTGGCAAGGCAATGCATTGAGAAACCCGACAATGTCAAGAACGTAAAATGGCGATGAAGTGTCTCTATGATATTTCATGGTTACGTGGTGGTGCTTTGGTTAAGGATTGTTCCATGAATTTAAATTGCCAGAGTTGCTCTCTATACATTTAGTCCCTGATTGCTGTGTAAGGTACAACCCATTGGTGATGCTTACAGCCCTGCTCCTGTTTTATTCTAGGGACTCTCCTAGTAACGTGATGTTTTCTGCTGGTGTTTTATAGGCAAATCGCGCTCTTTCAGATTCTGGAGAGCATTTGGTGTCTTTGTAGGCTACTGTGTTGAGTAATGGCCCTAGTTGCAATAGCGGGTAGTGCTGCATATATTGACTGGCACGGCACTGTAATGAGGCGTGGAGGGGAGCTTTGTGCCCAGCTCACTCCATTCGAGTTGTCAGTCACTGCTACATCATTGTCGAAACGGTTTATTGGGTATGACTGCCAAATTTTACACAGGTGCCAGATTAATTTTGATATATTGTACTTGTAGCAGTGACTCCGGACAGTTTGTGATGTCTCTGCTGGAAGACTGTCAATGGAAGTGTATAAGCCATTGGCTAACATATCAGTGGTGCTGTAAATAATTTCCTCTAGTATTTTCAAAACATCTCAAAGAAGAAATACATTAAACAGAAGCAGGGAAGGGTTCCTACTGTAAGCTAGACTTCTCTCCAGTTTCAGATGGGTAAGGGCTGTTCGAAGTGTTACTTTGCTGCTGTTCCTGTGCCCCTGGTGTGACAAGTCTACTCTGCTCTGGGTGAGATGGGTGTTTGGATCTCCTGCTGCTTCTTTTGCTAGGGTCTTTTTCTCCAAAAAAACCCTCTTTAAAGTCAAGCATTGAGATGCAGATGCTTTTTCTTTGGGAGGTTTGGAATTTGCCATTTTCAGCTTGCTTATGTATTCCCTGTGATGTACAAATGCCTCCCTCAAAGGCTTTGCCACCTGGCAAATGTCCTTTCCTCCTCTTCCAGCCCACCCTGCTCGTGTTGGTTGCAGGAGACTGGTGTGTAATAAGGCTGGGATGCTGCGCATACTGGGCAGTGGCGTGGACCTTCCCTAAGCTTGTGCTGGTTTGAGAAGAGTGACTTTGTGGCCGTGTGGTGGTTGCTGTACTGCTATCAGGTCACTGTATGTTGGGTATTGGACAGTGCTGCAAGCTGAATCTGGATTAAAATGGAGACATGCTATCAAGGCAAACATGGGCGAGTTAGCTTGAGGTAGAATAGCTCCGATTGAAATAACTAAGGAGTTGGCTCTGGTGGTGCCAGTTACCTGTAATTCCTGGAAAAGTGTGCTCAGAGCCGCATGGGGATCCAGGATTCTGGCACCTGTCTCTGGTACTATTCTTGCTTATGAAGCAACATAGCAGGTAATTCTAATCCTTAATGTTGCTTCCTTTTTTTTAAATGCTCGGACTTTATTTCCCCTCATCTATTGAAGTGAAGAAAAGCCTCTGCACTGACTGTCTCTAGACTTCCCAAGCGAGAGGTGTCCTGCTTTCTCCTAAGAGCCATGTCTTGCTTTCAGCAACTGGTGCATCACGATCAAACTTAGTGACTAGTTCAGACCTCTGGATTTCAAGTCATTCACATGGTTTCTTCTACTGCTGCTGTTGTCTTGCCTGACATCCATGGACAGTTGTGTTCCTTAATTACTCAGCTTTTGGTATGCTTCTAGAATGGAGATGTTTTTTCTCTGCCTGAGTGGTTTGCGAGGAAAAAGACCCAACCGTACTTTTCCAGTATTAGCCATGTTGAAAAGCTGTTCTTTAAAAACAGGTTTGAAATATGGCGGCTTCTAACACAGTGTGATATTTAAAGCAATCTCTTTTGACCATACCAGTCACATTAATTATTTTACTAGCTTGCTTCTTGCCTACTTTGCCATGATTTTATAGCAAGGCATATTGATGAATCTTGCTTTTCAATAACAGCCTTCCAAGAATTAAGCTATTGCTGGAAACTGATCCAACTTTCCTTTCTTATTTTGTAATCATATTCCAGTCCACAGTGGAAGTTTGTTTTATCTCATACCTTCCTGCACTCCCTGGTGAGGCAGCCTTATGATAAATTCATTAATTTCCTCATGATACTTCATTGAAATTACTGACCAGTTTGTTTTTAATTCCCTGTTTTGTTAAAACTTGAAAAGATTTCTAATAAGTTGAGGAAGCATTTTAGAGAAACTGTGCTCATTTTATTTGTAGTCTAACTTTTGTACAGGGCTTTGTAACTTGGCAGTAAGTAGTTGTATTGGACAGGCTATTAGGAAATACATGGTGGGAGCAATCTGGGACAGGGTAACCTTACAGGTTTTCTTCTGCCTCTAACTTCTGGGATTTTTTTAATCTTCTAGTACCGCCAAGAAAATTCAAGTAAAGCCACAGAAAAAAAACCCAAACACAACATTTTCTGGAAGTGTAGTAATTTTTCATTTTTTATTACTATAGCTTTATGGTTTGCTCTTAGGCAAAAATAAGTGAAAGAATAGAGTGCTGATCATGTAATTCTCATGCAGCCTGTCTCTGGGACAATGCAACTACAAATCTCAGTATTATTTGTAGGCTTTTTACAACTGAAATGTATGGATTAGGTAATATTTCTGTCTGTTTGTGAAGTATCTCTTTTTTTTTACTGTGGACCCTGATCTTAGCTGGAGGTTTTGGTGGTGTTTCCGTACTACTAATCCTGACACTCTAGACTGGTTGTTCAGCCTTCCTCTGGGAAAGTGTTTTGGGTGAAACCAAAGGTGGTACTTGTGGTTAATCAACACAAGGTATTTGCATAATATTTATAGGGCTCTCTGACCTCTTTGGATGTAATAGATGGAAACTGAAATTTTTTCATATTTGCTGGGATTCTGGATATATCTAATAGTGATCATTTTCAGTTGAATTACTACAATTATTTTGTCGCATCAATAGCAGTTACTATATGCAGCTAAAAGATTACAAAGCCTGTAAGAACAAAGAACTCAGCCTCTGTTATACACTTGTGAAGGCTGCCTTCATGTCAAGACAAGTTTTATGCAGGGATTATGCATGAAATGTCGAAAACGACTGTTTCATGGAACAGCTTGGTGGAGAGTCCCTGAGAAGAGAATCGCGTCTTGGTGCAGTTGGTTTGTGGTGGAAGTAGAGTAAAGCTACTGCGACAGCAGCTGTCTTGTACTCGATTTTACAGCAATAAACCCCCCGATCGCTGTCATATTAAATTTCTATAATGAGAATGACATGAAAATTATGAAGAATTTGTTCTCTGTTATTTTTTCCTTTGTAAAAGAAACAGCTGAAAGTGGCCACAGGATGAACGGTGACTGCTTAAAGACAGTAGTGAAGAGCGGACTTAAGCCACCAATAAAAAACGGGGGTTCTGGGGAGGGGAAAAGCCAATATTGTCAAACCAAAGAAGATTACTAGAAGTAAAAAGACATCTCTCAGAAAGAGGAAGCTGTTGTAGAAGAAGGAATCTAGAAAAGGGCATGAATTCTGGAAAGTTGAATGTAAGAATGAAATAGGAGAGTCTGCTTCCAAGATTGAAGATCAGCTTATTAATGACTGTAAGTAAAAGCCACTAATAAAACCTTTTCCAAATAGATTTGCTTCTGTGTGTGAAAAGAGCGTTTGAGAGAGATAGGAATGCAAATGTAGAAACTGAACTATTTCTTTGCATGTGAGAGGATTGCAGGGTGAGTCGTGCACGTTGGAACCTTTTTCTTCCAGAAGACTTTTCTGAGGAACTGTCTCAAACTGAAGTATCAGTGGAATAGGATTTATAATTAATTGGTGAAAGGAACTGTAACAAATCATCAGGACCAGATGGTATTAAATAAAGATTTCTAAAAGTATTTGAATGTGAACTTGATGAGCTGCTGACTCTGGTGTGTAACCTATTACTTAAGTCGGCCTTGATGCTGAGGAATAGAAAATTACAAATGTGATGCAAAGGGTTTTTTTCTTTTTTTTCTTCTTTTTTTTTCCCTCTTTATTTTCCTTTTTTCCTTCAGAGCTTGGTGAGTGTTGCAAGGAGTTGAAGACAGTAAAAGTACAGGGCATATCGATAGAAACTGTAATAAAGAATAGACTTACTGAAAACATGGAGAAGAGTCAGTATTAGCTTTCAGAGAGGAAAGTTGTTTGAAGGAGCCCACAAGTATGTGAGTGTAGGTGAGCTGGTGGCTGGCATGGCAGGTGTAGCTTTCCAGGAGGGTTACAAGAAGGTCCCTCAAAGCTCTTAACACTTCAAAACTCCTAGGTAGATCCTCTGTTTGACTGGTCACAGCTGAGCAACAGGCTCTGTGCAGTTGAGAGGAATATGGAAAAGAGGGCAAGAAAAAAACCTTCTTTATGATTCCTTGTAATTTCATGACTGCTATACTGCTACTGGGGTTCTCAGACAGGGGGTTTGAATCTGCCAGCAGGAATACTTCAAAACTCATCGCAGAGTGGTCAAATGTTCAGCGTGAACTAAAGGAGGATGGTTAGTGCCTATTAAATCCCAAGTTTTATATATCACCTGCAACTTGGAAAATCACTAATTGACAGTTGTTAAAAATGGATACAGAGGGATTTTTTTTGATACTACTACTGTTTTTACAGTTCACTTGCTGTAGGCCACTACCAGAGCAGGGGGCTTAGCTGGGCTTTCGGATCTGGTGTGGCCACCAGATACTTTTGGCTGGTTTACGCTGGCAATAACTCAGTTATTACAGCAGCATTATGGAAAGGCATGGTGGGCTGTACTTCTGTGGCATGCAGATATATAAATACCTATTTTCTTCTTAAGGGTGGAAAAGAGAACATATGGGTTCCCCTCTGGGTATTGTAGTCTAACTTCAGGTTCTACAGCGTTGAGGTTATTTGAATAAAAATATTTAAAGGAAAGAATAGAAGCCTTTCAGAACATGTGAGTCTTGTGCATTATGACAAGATAATGAACATTCAGCTTGTTCACATTATTCTTTGTTTCTGCCACCTTCATCATGTTGAAAGTAAAAATGTTCAGAGGCAGCAGAGAGGAGAAGAAACAAAGATGATATGCTCGAGATCAAGAATCCGGATTCCCAAGGTTGCCTGTTTTCTTGATGTGGGGAAGGGAAAATGGGTTTGAGCTGCTTGTCCAAAACCTGTTCTGATGTTCTGGTGATAGCTGCCTGTTTAATGCTGTATTTTAGACATCTGATGTCCTGACTTCTCTCCCTTGCTTCCCATTATGGTTGAAATTTTGCTTTTGATAATCGCTGTATTGGCCACATAGCAGTTTCTTCAGATGCGTGTGCTGCTCGTGTTGCATAGCAGGCATGTTATGCATACAGTTACTCCTATACTGGTGTGTGGAAGAGGGACTGCAAATGCTGGAGTGTTTATTACCATTCAGCAGCACTTTCATATGAGGTTTGTGATGGAATTTGCCAGCTCCTGCAGGACCATTCTTACTTAGTATTTCTGGCACTGTATATTTGTTTTTGTTACAAGAAAAACTCCAGGAAAGCAGTAGCATGTTTACAAAATGAAAAGTGTTTCATCATGGTGTCTGCAGCTTATAAAAGGCTTTGGGGACTGAATGCGTGCAAGTCTGTGTACGAAGCAACCTTACCTTGAATGGTCTGTATCAACCCAGGTTGTGGGGGTTTTTTTCTCCATTTTCTGCCTCCTGACTCCACTTTCCCTGGTCTTTATAGGGCTGGCTGCTGTATAGGGCAGTCTGGAATGGCTGCTGGATTATAAAAGTGTTTAGGGAAATGCATTGTTCAATAAATAGCAATTAATGTAGATGTTTTCTTTTTTTTTTTTAATATGCCGTGTAAGGACTTCGCTAACTTTGTACTGGAAATGCATCATTTTTGGACAGAGGATAATTATATGCATTTTTGCTCATCTCAGATTGAGATACAAAAGATTTAATAGCTCCATTTAAAGGGCTTGCTTTTCCTTTTCATCAGTGGAACTTCAAGTAGGGTTATTTCTGAAAAGCAGGAGAACTTGCACTACTTACAATTAGGAAAAGAGAAGTAGAAATGATTTATATATATATATCATATCTCTGTATAGTGTATGTGTGTGTACTGACATACTTTAGAATTAATAAAGTGATATTTACATAGTAATCACTTCATTTCTGGAATTTGCTGCAAGAAAGATTCATTTTTTTCCCCTCCTGCCTCAAAAAATATAATGATATGATTACCAACAGTAACAGATGTGCAGCATAGGATAATTTTAACCAGCTCTCATTTCTTTAGGATATAGGATTGCTTGTTTGAGGGGTCAGGAACCTGTTCTTCCCACTGTACCTGAGTCTCTAATATTTTGCTGCTCACTTATGTGCCTTTTCCTCAATTTTAAGTGTGGGGCATGCTAGTGGCTTGCTGAAGGTGGTTTGCTGAAGGCAGCTTGCCAGGGGTGGCTTTGGCCAGTGCAGCAGGATTTGTACACATGCAGGAGGCCATCTTCTTTCCCCTGCTTAAGTGCAACTGCACAAACTAGATTTTTAGTCCTTTATAAATCTTTTAAATCCATTTTAATTCCTTTTAGGAGTTGTGGAGGCTTCTAGGGGCTAAATAACTCTTGTTTTACTAGAAGGATGCTGTTAAGTTTATTGTCTTTTTATCAGAAGCAAAAAATCAGAAGTAATGAATTCTCAGGAATCCACATCTGCTAAATAAGCCATCCAGGCTGCCCTGGTGGTTTCCAGCTGGTGATGTGTGAATTTTCTTGTGCAAGGGAGGTATTTGGTTGCATTATTTTGGAGTCATTAAAGGAGTCCGAGTAAGGGAGTGTGACAGTAATGGTTAGCTCTCAAATCAGTTATCTGTTGAAGCGCTTGCCTCTGGCATTGGGTTGATCTAAGAGCAGTCTCTCCATTGGACTTAAAAATTTGTTTGTAAATTAAAACCAAAATAATTTAGCCGTGAAGTACAATGTGTCACTCCTTGTGCCCTCATCTTCATGTTATTGAAGTGCCTGTGGTGAAGCTCAGATTGAAAAACCTTGGTGACATCTACTTTGGGAGATAGATTTTAACTGAATAAAAACATTTTGAGACGGAGTTTATTAGTCAATTAAGAAATAGTTCTGGCCTTACAGGTTTTCAGAAGGCACTGGGTAACACTAAAGGTCCATTATTTTTTTTCCTGTAAAGGAAAACAAATCCCCTCTTGCTGTTCATATCGCACTGCTTTGTCTCTTCTTTTTATGAACCTTCTTTTAAAATGAAACTGGTGTCTGAACAGCAGTTTTGGTGATATTTTGCGGAGAAGAGAATACGAAGAACTGTGTACTCACTTGCCTGCGCTCTGGTTTCTTCACTAGTTGTCCTTCCCGTTTTGCCAGTACCATTTTTCTTTCACTCAGGTATGTGCTGAAAAATTTGCTTTTAAGGAGAAGAGCAATGCCAATGCCACTTCAAATTTTTCCCTGAATTTTTTCCCCAGTATGAATACACATCACATCTAGTCCACTGCTCTCGCAGGCAATTGCATCAGAGTCCTCCTTGTAATCTGATCACTTAAAAAAAATTTTTTTTTCTTTTCTTCTTCTTGTGGCTGTTGCTTGATGAATGGGCAAAGCATTCATATTTTTAAAAAAATAAATAACCAGTTTCTCGCCTAAATTTGTTTAGGGATCGTTTGCCTTGCATGGTCTTGTTTTAAAGGAATATTTTGTGAATATAAGTGACCAGGGCTGCCCATGAGGCTGTACTGAGTGTCGTGTAATGAGAGCAGCAAAAATGCTCTCAGAGCTATGTCACTTACGTGTCCTCTAATACACCAGATTTCTTTTCTTAATCTTTTTCTACCTGATTGTACCAGAAATTCATCTTGTTTTCTTCTCGAGTGCACAATTTTGTATGTGGTACTAAGTATTTGGGTCTATATTTGCTACCTGTCCTTAAAATTACCCCGTTCTTAGTGTATGGCAGATGTCATCTCCTACACTGACATGGAGCAAACTTGATTAATGCTTCCCTTTGGTCTTCAAGTCACTTTTATTTGTGTATATACATATACACATATATATAATTAGAATATATATGTCTCACAATACACCCTTGGGGGAAAAAAATCTATTAGGAACCACTACAGTCTCTTTTTTTCTTGGTTGTATTTGACCTTTTGACTTTAACCCCTTTCCTTATTTATCTTAGGATTCTTACATTGTTTTTTATTTTCTCCCACTAAATTGGTTATTTCCTACATAACATCGCAGTGTTGTTTTCTGATAGCCGGATAAATGAGACCTACCGCATTATGTTTAGAGAAATCTTGGGCTTTATTTGCAAAACATACTGGGAAAATGTGGCATGAATTATTGCTGGTTAACCCAAGTTTTGTCTTATCCTGTTTTTTTTTTTTTTCTCTTTTCCTTCAGGTCTCTAATTATCTGTCTTTTGAAATGTTTTAAAACATTTCATTACTCCTGAGATCAAATCAGCCAACATTTAGATAACAAAATCAGTTTTTCCCATTTTTTTAAATAGCATTTGCTGTTCTATAATCCTCTGGTACCAGTCTAGCTTGATGTATTTGCTATCAGACCTGCAGTAATCACACCCCATATGAATATTTTAAAAGGCGTTTTCTGGGTCCCTGAGCTGCAGTGCATTGAGTATCGTAGAGCTGGGCATCCTGTTGGATTGCAGTAGTTCCCATGTCCATCCTGACTGCCGTCAGCATCCTGCTTTCATCCCACCCTTCTCGCTGCTATTGCCCTCACTTGAAGACTGAGGCAACCTATCCAGGTAGTTTTGGATAACTTATCCATGCATTCCACAACCCCATTTTCCTCCTGTTTGCTTTTTTACTCAATTCCTGTAATGCAGAAGGAGCTGAAACTTTGGTGATCGTCATTTTGTTCTTAGGCTGCTTATTCTTTACCCATCAGTCTTTTTTTCCGTTTCTTTTGAGCTTGTTGCTTGTTCCTGCAGTCTTTGTGGAACAGCTCTATTTGCAGCGAGGTGTGGATACCTTCTTTCAGTAAGTTTTTCTCTGGTGATTAGGATCTGCATTCCAGATAGTTTTTACAGCTTTGTGCTAGAGAAATGCCAAGTTTTCCCTTAATAGAAAAGTAACCAAGTAAATTTGCCTTTCAAGCATGTACGTGTACATACATGAGTACGTGTACAAAATCATGCATGCTGCAGAAGACTAAAATAAAAACACTTTAGGCCAAATGTGCTACAAGTAAATAAAAATGACTTTGGGATAGAGGACATTTATAGCCAACCTAGTGTTGATTAGTGTAGTTTGGCTGCTTAAAGTTACCTTTCTCATGGTTGTGCAAATGCTAAACTGGCAGAAGGACATTGACTTCTTAAGAATATGAACTGTAGGTTTAATTAGTTGGAAGCAATGAGCTTACATGACGGAGGAACAGTTCTCAGGTTGTTTCTTAGTAAGTTAATATACTACAGATTGAACCTTTGAAGCATGGCTCTACAGAAAGCCTCCAGTGAAAATGCGTTCCTAATTGCCAACAACACTGGTTAACAGGTTGTCTAAGCAATTTAATGGCCAACTTCAGAATAGCTTTAATATATTCTTGTCACCCCATGTGAATAAACTGATACACTGATTAAGATAAAGCTGCCTCATTATTCAAATATTGATACTAGCGGTTTTTTTGCATGTTATCTTTCTTTCTATTTTTATATCCTTTTGTACTGCTATGCATATTCATATTCATGGCCACCCAGCGGGAATAAAGGACCTGGAGAAGGTCTGCTTTTTCCTTGACCAGGGAAGTATACATTTGGTAACTTCAGGTGAGCAAGAGATAACTTTATTTTCATAAAGAATGAAGACTCCATAATTTAGGATTATTTTGAAGCAACGCATACCTTGCCAGCAGGCTTTTGAGACAGTGGTGTAATCAGTAGTATTTGGCTGGGTTCCATATTACATATATTTTGCTCAGAAACTCGGGTTCAGTGTATTAGAAATTATATTTTTGGAGGATGAGCATTCAGTAATAAAAAAGTACCAGAATGGAGGTTGTAATCAGTGCATAGTCTTTACAGCTGCAGGTCTTGGTGGTTATTTAATAAATTGTGGGGGCTTTTTTGTCTCTCCACCAGTGACGTTGCATTGTCAAGGTTTGTTGTCATTGGTGGTAGTTTTCATTTGGTGGTGACCTTACTCGTCCTGGAGACAGAGGTTCTATGCTGCAGCATCAGCCTTGGACAAGCTTTCAGCTTGGATTTATGGGTTTTGATTTCCTCCATCCCCCGTCGTGACATGTGGCAAATGCCATTACTCGCCCTTAAACAGAATCTGTTTTACACAGGAAGAACAAATCAGTCACATCAAAACATGGCTTTCAGGAAGATGAATGTTGTCATGGAAAAAGACTTGAACTCGTGGTTTGGTTTGTTTATTTATTTATTTATTGGGATCCAGTTACATGCTTTATGTGTTACAAGTTACGTTGCCATATGTCTTACTGCACTGAATATGTGAAATTCAGTATTTATTACTTGAGTTTTATTGAGGTGGTATCCAAAATGGAAGACCTCTTGTCCCAGTGTTCTCCTAATGTGGAAGAATATCTAACTAGGCTTACAAAATGGCTGGTGGTGATAAGAAGCAAGTATCACAAATTAAATCTGCAAATTTAATTTGCAGATTTAAATCTGCAAAGGAGGAAGGAATAAGATGAGTGGGCAAGGGTGTTCACAGAAACCTGTGGTTCCTTAGATTGCTTTGGTAAAGAAGCAAATGGCCTTTACTTAAGGCAACTAGAAACCTTGGTGAGAGTAGTTCTTGCTGAAAACGCATGGTAAAAATTTCCCTTTCCTAGGCTAGATGGACCTTACCTGCCTTTAACTAAGGACCTTTTGGTTTTTTGCAGTACGGGAATAGCTGAACAAACCAAGAGGACTTCAAGGGGTTGTATGGGTTCTTGCTGCTTGATCACTTGAAACAATTCCTTTTCAGTTGTTCTAGAAAATGGCAAGAATGTAGATGGTTTATTATTCCTCTGCTGCAAATTGATAATGTTTAAGATTATAAATTGTATTACATAGCACTAGTTAAGTTTCAGGTTTGAAAGCACTGTAGCTACTTATCAGAACTGCTTAAGTATTTATTCCTTAAAAGGGCTCCTACTGTAACTACTTCTATTTATCTTTATTTGCTCCCTGCCTAGAGAGATTTTTCAGTAGTTAGAGAAGTAACTAACTGTACCTTTAAGTTGATGACTTCCCACTCTTATTTTCCCTTGATTGCTCGTTGTATTTCTTTGTTGCATCTTGTCTATATGAGATCATAATTTCTTCAACACAGGAACTGTATGGTGAAGAATCCAGGATCATGGGGTATGATCTTGGTTTAGGACCTTCAGGCAATATTAAAATAACTATGCTTGAAAGATTTTTAACATACGATCAAAACTGTTACAGGGCAGCAGTTTACATTCTGTTCGAACTTAGCAATATACAGTCAAGTTCAAACAAGTTGGAAGCTGACTGTCCTGAGTTTTAGTGCTTGCTCTGTGATTTATCTGCTGCTTGAGCCTTAACCAAGCTCTGTTATCAGAAAACGAAGCACAAACAAGTGTGTTAATACAACATTTCTTTGGGGATTTTAGTTGCAGCAAAGCCAGATAATTCCAGTGTTTCCAGTGGCAGTTTTTGCACTGTAGTACAGCTCTTCATAGCGTGATCTTTATATGCAGAATATGCAGCAGTGCACATTCAGATGCTGTAAAAGCAGTAGATCTTTACTTAAAAAGAGTAATTTCTTCATAAGGGTAAGCACTTAAAAATTGGACCACAACATTCCTTTTTATGCACATCTTAAAGCGTAGTATTCAACGGCACTATTGCATCGTGTTTCTCAGATGATCAGATAATGTAATTTTTAATAACTCGTCAACTACCAGTAATATGCAGCTGTGTGCAATTCTTACAGGATCCGTGAAGGTCTTCAAAGTGGAAAAATGTACAATAAACTATCTGTGCAACATATGATGCATTATTTAACATCATGAAGTGTTGTAATGCTGAAAATTTACAGCTGTCAATAAGCCACATTAATAGAATGGTAAGTTACCTTTGCAATGAACGTGCCTTATGTGGGAGCCTCTCTGTGCAGCTGCAGCCGTCTGTGCTTCCTCGCTGTGAGCACTGAGGATGCCAGGCTGAGCCTGCTGGCGAGCACCTATGGAATCAAGACACATCAGGGTTTTTTGCACTTTAAATCATTTCTGTGTCCACTGATTTCGTGGTGATTACGAGTACAATGAAAAAAATCTAAACAGAATTGAACAACCTCTGCCAGTGCAGCCGGTTGCCCTTAGTCAAAAGTCCATTTTCTGTTGGTTGAAAGGTTATCTTACCAGGAATTAAATTTTTCAGCTGAGGAAGCCATCTGACTGGAAATGGAGGAGAAATAGGGGTTAGGGTTAACTGAACTGTTTTTTTTTTTAAAAAAAAAAAAGGCATAAAAGCATTCTGTTGGCTTTCCTATGGGAGAAGGTGGGTCATCACTTGATTTGCACAGGAAGCATTTGGTACACTGAATGTTACTGAAGAAATTACTGTGTTTGACAGATTTTTATGTTGGGTAGGGTTGTGTGAAGTCATAAACAGGAGGCTGATTAAGGGACATCCAAAGTAGAGGTTTTATGTGAAATTTATTTTAAACTTCTGTAAAATGGACAGTGCTACTAAAAAGCAATTTGTTCTTGCAACACTGTGTCTTTATGGTGAGCCTAACTGGTTTGGAGATAAGTTGCTGAGTTTTAATAGTGGGGGAGAAGGTAGGGTTGTTCTCAAATAAACCTGATGGAACAGCAGCAAGTCCTACTGGTGGTTCCTGCCTGTGGTGGAGCTTCATTCATACGCAATGGCAGGGATGGGGTGTTTTGAGGTGAGGATTTGGGACGGGGGTCTCCTTTGCTCACTGGCCATTTATCAGAGGATAAAATTGAGCTGTGGGGTTTTTTTGGTGGTTCTTTATTTTTTGCTTTCTAGCATGATTGGAAACTTTAGGAACTGAGGGGCTTTTGGGGTTGATTGTTTTGAAGATCAGCTTTCTACTGATGGTTAATTTGGGGAGCCTGTGATACCTGAGGGCAGGCAGTTCTCTCTGGCCTTGATGTGCACCACCCATGGTGACAGGTACACCTGGGAATTACTTGTTGGGTTAATACTTTGCATTTTCTCTCCACCCTACTGGGGTTTTTCAATACTTTTTTTTTTTTAAATACCTCTTCCTTCTCCTGAAAGTCTGGGAATGGATGAAAGTTGGATGATAATGGGCAGCCATGAAACAAGGTAATAAAGGTGTAATGTCTGAGTAGAGCTTGTATGTTAGGGCAGATTGCTCCGACATGAAGGGTGGGGAGGAGGGATAAGTTGAGGATAGATTGCTGATTTTTGGAGAAGTCGCCTTGTTCCCAGTGCCCTGGAAGGAGCCCATCCTGTCCCTGCAGCACTCCTGGCACCTACCAGGAGCCAAAATACTGAGGTTTTGGGGAGTGGGGTATCACCCTGCTTTGGAAGCTCCTTGGGTGATCAGGGTTGTTTCTCTGACACTTTTTAGACATCTGTGCCAGGATGAAATTTCCAAATGACTGTATAAACTATCTTCAGATCTTTTAAAGGATGGAATTACATAATAAAAGATAACTTGATGGAATGTCATACCATGTTTATATATAATATATATATAATTTTCTAAATGTGATTCATCCAGAGTGTGAATACAGCTGTAAAATTGACCAGGTAGATAGCTGAAAAGTTTAGCATGAATTTCTGTATTGTCAGAATTAAAAGGAAGCAAATTTTGGTGAACTGTGGATTGTTAAGGCTTGATTTTTTTTTCCGAACACCAGAGCAATCCTGGATATTATTGGAAAAGAAAGAAATAATAGGGCCCTGGGAGATCTTAAATGTGAATATCAGCAGCATGCTTCCGGGTGAAATCCTCCCGAAATGTGAGCTGTGTCTTGGTGCTACTCTGTAATTGCCCCTTTGTTGGCTATCAAAAAAATTACCAGCAGTGTTCATGAGTAGCTCAAAGTGATCTGACAAAATCTACTGGGAGAGATTATGGGGCTGAGAGTATTACTTTGGCCTTGCATGGGGGCCTAGTTCGGGCTCTTTCATTGGTATGTTTGCTTTTTAATAAGTAATTCACTCTGGGAAATTATTTCTCCTGGTCTGCAGTTGGTGAGAAGTCTCAAAGTTAGGTGAAACCAATATAAAGATGTGACATTGATGCTGAAACCTACCATCCAGAGAGGCTCTCTGTTAGCATAGAAGAAATAAGAGTTAAAGCAGATGTGACTTCAAAGTTGTTGGGGGCGGGGGCAGAAATTCTGTGAGTTTCAGTTGGATACACTGCGTTTGAGAAGGATATTGCTTGTCCCTCAGTCTTCTTCAGACTTTGAAGACAAGTAATTTCTAAATAGTCTATCTAGTCTCTGCCGCAGTAGACTACTTCCAGGTTATTCCCTAAAAGTATAGGGCAATTTGTACGATGTGAAATTATTTGCTACTCTTGTTGTTCAACTTTGCTTGCATTCAGTAACTAGATCCATGTCTGTGAACAAAAATAGTCTCCCCAAAATGCTGTCTGGTAATTTATTTCGAACTTGCATTTGCCTTGTAGATAAAATAGTGAGTTTGGTGAATAACTTCTCATCAGTGTAAGCTTATTTAAAAAAAAAAAAAATCTGTCAAATACCACTTGCTTTTTTGGTTATTATTAGTATTATGTAATAACATTCTGAAGCAGTAGCACATTTTGAGTGTTGTCTGCCTTTCTCCACATCGAATTTGTACACCATTAGAGTGGTGGGCTGAAAGACCACAGAGATCCTGTTTTCTTCCTTGCATCTGCAGTTCCTGCGTATTTGTGCAGGATTTTAGAAAACCTCTTCTAACAGCATCTAAAGTGCTGTTGGAGTCTGTTGCTCTAATGCAGTGTAAGGAGTTTACCTCAAAAGCAGCCTTTTGTTACAGAAGAAATTGGTTGCAGTGAAAAGGCATAAATATTGAGAAGATGTTTTACTGTGAGGAAGCCTTTTAAGCCTTTCTATTTAGTTTCTGTGTTTTGAACGGCACTCTTCTGATTGTGGGAGTAAGTAGCAGAGGGTGAAGGGGAAGACAGAGCCTGGCATTACCTGCTTTCAGGTCAACATAGAGGCTGGCCCCCACATGAGTAAGTTGGTGTGACCGCCAATTTGAGCGTACCTTTAGAAAAAGTAAAAACCCAGGAAGCTGGTGAATGCAGCATGGAATTAAGACTTGTACACAGGCGTGTCGGCAGGAGTTGTTGAAAAGAGAACTGATGCTTTGGCAACCCGGTGGAGCGAGGACCGGCCGGCACGTGGCGGAGGCTGCTGGTGCGTAGTCTTGCTTGGGTTTTGATGGGGGACAGGTCTTCTGCCAAAACATGTCAACATCCATCTCCCATGGAATAAAATCAGATGCTTTTAATTGATTGAAGAGAAGCAAAGGTGGGACTATACAGGAAGAGTGTCAGTCTGTCCCAGACTGTGTCCGTCCCTCGTTGTGTCTGGGGTGTGGGAGTGTGCCCTTGTACGGGCACAGGGTGGAAGGTGCTACCCCATGCATTCAGTATTCACTCTGATCAGCGCTTCTTTGTGCAAACACAATACAAATATTGAATTACTTTTTTTGTGTGTGTTAAACGTTTCCCTTTACAATGCAGACAAATTGCTGTTGGCGCAGCTATTGTCTTTGGTGGGGTTACTCTGGGGATGTATCTGACAGATCTCTATTGCAACACATGGAGTAAAATTCTGAGTGGTCTCCTCTTTCAAACAATGCAAAAGCTTTTCATTTGGTTTTGTTGTATTTAATTAAAATAAATACACCCAGAGGCTTGAGCAATTGCTGGATGTTTAAAAAATAGAAATAGGAAGATTAAACAATTGAAAAAACATTGTAATGCACAAACTTACTATACAAAACGTATAAACTTATGTTAATAGGATGATAAAAATTCAGGGGAAAAACTGGCTTAAATCTTTAAAAGTGTATCTTTAGATCCATTGCCCTTTAGATCCCATGCCCTCAGGACAAAAACTAGCTTAAATATTTAGAAGTGTATCTTTAGATCCATTGCCCTTTAGATCCTGTGTCCTCTTTCGGCATTAATTAATCTTCATATTTGTATTTTAAAATATTTAGCTAATTATATTTCAATATTGTCTCAATGGAAATTGAGTTGTATTACACAGGTCCTAATTTTTTTTCTGGATACATGTCGGTTTAACTTGCGTTAGAGTTCTGCATGCTTATTTTATGGAATATTATTGGTTTTGTTTAACAGCTTTATTAGATTAGAGGGTGATGGTTATTTTGTTACTTTTAAAAAAACTATTCATAAAAGATATGGTTGCTGTTCTTTTATTTAATATTACGGGCTACACAAATTATCTAACAAAGGTGAGAAGAAAGGAAAAAGCCAAATCCATAAACTTGTTTCTAGATTATTTGTTTGCTTAATCTGTCTGCAGGCGAAAGCTTCCTACCCTGCTAGTAATGCAGGTTGCAGTGGTCCTTGTTGAAGGATTTTATTTGTTTTTTCTGCTGTAGAAAACAAAGTGAATATGGTTTCCATGGTCCTCAGTTGTCTTCTGGAAGTAGATAGGCGAGTGCTGCTAAGATGGAAACAAGTGATGCTGGTGAGATGGTGCACAGGCTCTGTTGCCTGCTTGCCAGAGTTGCAGAGGGCTCTCACCCAACCCTCTTCCTTCTGGAGAGAGGGCAATGGACGTTTTGAGAACTTTGAATGAAGTATTGGAGGCTTTTTCAGTATAAATATTGTCAGCGGAGATCAGAACATTTCACCCTTTGGTGTCAGATGGTGGCACACATTGGGATCTAAGTGGCATATCTACATATTTCAACAAAATATGCTGCCTCTCCCGCCTTCGCATTCACTTTTTAGTTTCATTGGCAGACAGATTGCATTTTATGTCCTTTCTCTGCACATTATGCCAGAAGGTTCCTTTGCAGAAAATAAATTTATAGTCGCTAGCTGATAAAGGTCTTTCCGCAGCGGTCTTGCAGAAACATTTTTCGGAGCCATCCTTCCTGTTGCGGTGGCATCACTCAGCTGTCTCGCCCGACACCAGAGGTGACAGCCTACCTGCAGTATTTTCCGTTGTATCTTTCCACTGTAATTTTCCAGACCATGTCAAGGAGAAGCTGAAATTTGTAAATGGAGAATTCTTGGATAACTTGGTCCAAACTATTCTGCTGACCTGAGCTATGCGGTCTCATAAAAATGTTTTTTTTTTTTTTTTTCAGGTAGGAGCTGTCAGATTTATTTGATTATGAGCAGCCTTTGTATATGTGCTCAAATGCATACGTGTGCATGTGCACGTACATATTTACTCTTCAAAACTGACATTCAAGCAAAGAACAAATCACTTGTGTTCATGATGTGCTATTGTGGTTTGATGCCAATGAGTGCTAGAGCTGTTCTGCGGTTAGCAGTGCCATTGTATACTGAAGCAATCCCATGTTTTGATAACATTACTTTTAGGTTTTGCAGAACTGTAATCGGTTTTATGTATGTAAGCTATTCAAGTTTTTTAATAGTCTCTCAAATCTGCCATTTCACATGCTCCCTTTTTTTATGAATAGAGGTAGGCAGATGAAAAATAGCCTAGCAATCAGAAATTGTTCTTCACAAAAGGTTAGTAGTGAAAGTGGAGATGTGAAAGTACTTTTAAATAGCAGAGGTAGTCTTTGGCGTGATAAAAAAAATAAGAGGCAACATTTTTTCGTCTCGCATTCAGTTAAATTGAAAAAAAAAATCTTTGGAAATAATTGAAATTAAAACTGCTTTTGTTTCCCCTGTTGCAGCCTTTTGAACAGAATTTTTTTTTTTTAAAAAAAAAGGACCAACTGATTTGCTGTAGTTTGCTGAATTCTACCTCTTGATATTTTGCAAGAACAGAACATTGTCTGATACCAAAGCAAGAATTTTGGCTATGTATTTATTGTATTAATGTGGTTAGAAAAAAACGCTTTAAGATTTTGTTGAAGCTTATCCAGTAACAAGATGTATTGCGATGACTTGCATATCTTAATAGCAAATTTTTCATCTCGTTAATAAGGAGGAAATGTAAAGAATATTATCAAAATAGTCTCTGACATGCAGAAAATGTTAAACTTTATCACATTGCAACAAAATAAACTCATTTATGGCTGCACAAAAAATGACTATGCCTTGTGTTTGCCTGTTATAAATTTGATTTATTCCTGTAGTAATTACAGTCACTGATTTGGTAAAAGTTGAAAACATTTTTTTCCCCCAGCATAACAAGACTTCTGTGTTCCCATTGCTACTGCATTGCAACACTTTGAACTTGCTTAGCAGACATGACAAAAGGTTTTAATTAAAATACTAGCGAGATTAAAAAAAATTTTGTCTGCATTAACTTTGTAAGTTTCTCATAATTCTTTAATTCTTGTAAAAAAGGAAGAAATACCAGGACTGAGATAAGAGGTTGTCCTCCCTCCTTACTCCCCTCATCAGTAAAAGACGGTGTCAGAGCTCTGGGATGTTTTGCTTAAGCCCACTGTGGGCTCCGGAGTGCCATTGAGCTGTTACTTGTTGGTGCATGGATGAGTAGATCCTTAGGAGGCTTCATTCACCAGCAGGACATGATCCTAGCATGGTTAGGTGTACGTTGAAAGCTGTCCAAAGTATCCCAGCCGTTCCAGCTCCCAAGTAATTGTAAAATAACCATTCTTGAGTTTTACCCCAACTGAATATTCTGAAATTAAATTAGGTGACTATCAGCTACAAAACTGATAGGGTAGCTCAAGGACCTTCAGGAACTCTTCTGCCAAATCCATGGTGAATTTGGGATAAGGCTAAAAATAGAGGTCATTGTCAGAGTTCATTAAATCTTTCCACTCTTTTTTTGCTACTTTGTAATAAATATCTCATTCTCTGAAACATGATTTAAATAATGACGTAAATCAAGCAGAAACTTTGATGTAAATCAGTTGCTTTGATCTTGCTTTGTTACATTTCTCAAAGGAGAGGTTAATTATTAGTAGTTTGGTAATTATTAGATTGCCTTGATTTGCTGCTAAGCACAGCTTTTACAGTAAGGTAACACCTTTTGTCAACCTTACGAGCATATAATTGTCTAACTATGCCAAATAAGCATTCAGGTACTTCATGCTCATATTTTTGGTAGTAAAATATTTGTTTAACATATATTGAGTGCTGAATATATAGTTGTATTGATGTCAAAATTTGAATTCAGTTAAAATGCATGAAACGATATTAAATTGTTAACTATGTTTTTCTTAAATTTACTGGACACATAAATCAAAAGCAAACTTACTGCATTTTGCATTTTGAATTGAAAAGGGAGTGCTTTCAAGGTTTAAAATAGTTATGGTATTAACTCTGGATAGTGACTGGAAAATGGTTTTGGCCCTGGAGGATTTTGTAAATGGTAGATGTCATCCTCTTGCACTTAATGTTTATTTCTAGATTGGAAAATGAAAACAAATCTTCATGCTATGTTATTTCTTAATTGATTTCTTATTTTGAGCAAATCAAGTCATTGAATTGAATTAACTGAATAAACTGAAATTAGGAAAAAAGCTATTTCTACATCGGCCAAAAGGTCGTTCACTATTTGGAGTTGGTTTAGTGTATTACTTTCAGTTGTTTAGCTTGGTGATTTGCCTCTCTTGAAAGCATGAGAAGCAAATGTAGGTTTTTTTGAGCGTATATTAAATTTGAATGCTTTTGATATATAAATTCATTTTAATGTTATGTGTATTTATAAATATATAAAATATGTTGTAATGCTTTAGAAACATAAATGTAAATTTTATTAAGTAATTTAAGACATTATTTAAATATATGCTAAAAGTACATGTTTATTTTGCTTCTCAAGGAAAACCCCTTAACAATATGAAAAGACAAATTCATGTATCTGAGAGTTTCTCTTATTCATTTTCACTTGTATAAGCACATTACAGGATTACAAGAAATTACAATTTCTTACATTTGTGACTGCAAGAAATAAGAACTCTGACTATCCAAAGTTGATCATTGTGGTTACTGTACTATTTGATACTGTTGATTATATATACTTCTAAGTATGTAGTGCTGATATAGCCTTTATAATTAATGTCGAATTCTGTGTTGTAGGGGGTTGGTTACATTTGGTGTCACATTGAGTTTTTTGTGAGTTTCAGAAGACACAAATATTTCAGTGCATGATGGTATAAAGGTGGAATTGTAGAGCAAAATGGATATGCAATGCATTTATTTTACTATTATCAATCTATTCTGTTTTTTTGGTGTTTTATTCACATATATAAAATTGAAATACAGGCAGCCCAGACAGGGTTTTGGCTTATTTTACTAAGCAAAAAATAGAATGTTTGTATTGTAAATAACTTTTTAAAGTGCTCTTTATTTTAATACTTTCTGTTATAGCAGATCACTCACTGGAGATTATAACTCTTGATAATTCTGGTATGGGAGTCAGGAAGGCTGTTCCTTTGTTTAAAAATATGCTTGTCTAGATTTTAGTGAGTATATCCATCCACATTTAATATGCATCTGTTTAGATGCTGTGTACTAATGGATGTAGGATATAGTAAGTGTGTTCATCTGTTTTCACTTCAAACGTGTATTTTATTTTTAAGCTGCAGCTCACCTTTTAGTCAGTTGGCAGGGATTGGATATTCCAGTCTGAATGATTATTGCAATTCCTTCTCTTGTCTGGGACAGTGGCATTGCTGCTGCTGAAAGGAAAACCTTTTAGGTTCGTGCAGATTGATGCTATCTTCATTCTAATTTTTTCTTATCCTTTAAAAGGAGGGGGAAAGAAAAAAGTAGTTTGCTTTGTAGAGGTGTTAAGAAAGCTTGATTATATTTAGGATGAGGGTTTGCTGGTGGTAGTTGTTTACCGGTTTGGATGTTGCTGCTAATTCTCCAATGTTAATGCATTCTTATGGGTCTTTGGGCTTTGTGTCAAAAGCCTTGTAGAGAGACAGATAAACATCAGCTCTTCAGTGCAATGGAGGACACATTTCAGGCAACACTAATGTGAACTTGATCTAATAGTTCCTCTGAAATTTTCCTTCATGCTGTTTATTGCTTTTCTTGGATTTATGCTGTAGCAAGATGTTAACGCTAGCTACTTGAAGATTATCCTGTTGTGATAGAGTCTGATGCAACAAATTGCAATGGATTAAAAAGAAACAAACCTTTCCCTTGTGTATTTTCACATTAATTTTGTAACATTTGTTTCTCATAACATAAAAGTCTTTTTTCCATTACAGAAAGAATTTACTGTCCTGTGGAGTAAGCCGTTGGGCAACCGAAGAAGGCTGAGAGCCACTAATCCTCAAAGAACAACCCTAGTCCTGGCTTCATGCTGTCATATCAGTGGCACTTTTGCAAGTTCATGTAGTAGTGTAGTGCTTTGGACACTTTATTATCTCAGATTCACTCCTATGCTAGAGCTGTTCTGCTCTTCTGGTGTTCACAAGATACTGGTGTGGTCTTCTCTTGCTCTAAAAAACTTGAAAGTCCTCTAGACTCCCTTCAAGTCAGTTCTGTACAGGAGTCTGCTTGATGTGGAGTTAAAACCTTGCAAAAGAGGAGGTGGGGAGCCACTGAGCAGTGCTCGGAGAGTGCTCCTTTCTAGCTCATCCTCGACAAAGCAGCAGTAACTGTGTTCTGGTCCTTTTCTCTTTTTCAAGCTAGTTGAGTATCAGCACAGTTTTTTTTCGGACAGCAGTGTTACCATGGCTTATGGAACGTGAAGAGCTGGGATTTTGAAGTCTTTTGTATAGAATGAAATATTCTTTCTGGTTTACGCTTCACAGACTCCAGGGTTGGGGTGGCTGTTGAGGGAATGGATGCTTTGGATGAGCTGAGAGCCATCGCTCAAGCATCCTATTCAGTGCCAGATATTCTGTGTGCAAGAAGACACAGTAGGCTGATGTGTAGTAGTTAGCTTTTTAAAAAGAATAACTCTAATCCTAATTCCTAGTAATTAGCTAGTCTTAATTCCTAAAACATATGTCTTTATCCCTTTGATTACTCAGTAGCTAATGGTAATTTCTGTGCCTGTCATCCTTGTCTCCACGTTCTGTACAACTCTGTGAAGTTCTTGGAGACTCTGTTCACATTATGCATTTGTTTAAAAGCTCAGTACTCTGAGGGAGGAGGGGAGGTGCTACGTGGCAACCCGTATCAGAAAGGAGGTTCCTACTTTTCCTCCTGATTATTTTAGCACTGTGATGAAGAAGGCAAGCGGATGGGTCTCTGGGGGAGTGGGAGAAGGTGCAAAATGTGATTTCTAGTGAAAATGAGTCTGTTCCAGGGAAATTGTTCATCTTGTTCTAAGCCGGAGCCTTGTTTTGCTTTGTGTCCTCTCTTTTGAAAGAACAGTCAAGGAGAAGTGCAGAGTCATATAATAACTTAAAAAAAGATTCTAGGCAACTTGAAGGTGAATGTGGCATATGTGTGCTTGACTACTGGAGAGACCAGACTGGATTTACAGAAAAGTTTGACAGAGACTATTACTGTTTAATCATGGAGAGCATTGCTGTAGTGTTCTGTGTACAGGAACAACACAAGAGCAGCGAGAAGGTACACTGATATTGCATAAGCTGCATGAAAAGCTTCAGCCACATCTTGTTTTATCAAGTTCGTGCCTGTGTTGGCCTACCAGTCTGGCTGTCTCAGTACCGCTGAATAGAGAAAAGCCTTTAATCTGATAGATAGCTGAACACAATGACGTAGCTGCTGGCCTTTGGTACTCAGCAAGAGCTGCGGGCTGTGTATCGATGTGTACCTCTACCCCTGTGACGCCCATTTGTGATTGTTCCTGCTCCTTTGACAGTATTGGGAATGGGGGTGAGATGTTCAGCTGTGCTTGGATAAAATGGTAGCATGTTAGTTGGATGTATCTGAAAAAAATTTAGGCCTCCTCCCTCCAGCAGTGTAGACAAGATAACAGTCTTTGACTTCAGCACTGGTTTTGCTCATCAGTATAGAAAGCGCTGTAGGAATTACCTTTTTATAGTAAAAAGGTAGCAAGTAAAACACATGCAGGGACCTTATGGGCATCAGAAGTAAAATTCCTGGTCAAATCTTGAATTCCCCAAGGCAAAATATTATGCATACTGTATATCCCAGTTGGATGCAAGCACACAGTTAAACAGGCACCTTCAGTTTTGCAGCTCTGGCTGCTGGTGAACTCATATGAGAAGTTTTGATACACTTGACCTTTTAGGCATTTGGGGCATGAATTTTTCCCCTTGCCACAGGATCCTCAAAGAGGATAAAGCATATAAACAGTGTTGCTAGATTTCATACAGGTGGGAGTAGTGGAGGTGTCATTTCTCCCTGGAAATCTTTGTAACTTGTTCATCAAAATTAGTCATGCTTAGTGCTGTAGGTAAGAGAGATTGTTCAGGATTGGAGTGTCTTAAGAAATGCTTTGGCTTGTGGCGAGAGGTTTGTTTGTTTACTTTGTGCCCAGAACTCACATTTCTGTGTTCAACCTGCTGCCGAGAACCTACTGCCAAAATAACAGATAATCTTTTACAAAACGCTACCAAGAAATGAAATGTTTATCAGCTCCTTTCCTTTTTTCTTTCCAGATTAAAGCTGTGGAAGGTTAGGCAAAGACATGTGTTTATTTTATTAGTCCTGCTCTTGGGTGTTGGTGGTCTTGTGGATGGTGCTGAGTGCTCATCTGCCTTCCATCTCAACGGGATCAGCAACTGGAAAGGTCACCAGCACATCAGGACGCGGATACTTAGTGCATCTCTCTGCTTATACTGGGTCTTAATCACTTAAGCCAAGCACGAAAGGCCAACTCCTCCAGCTCTAGAAATACTCATATGACTCAGTATGGTAAAGCACCTGGCAAATATTTGCCCAGCGGTGCCAAAAGAAAGGTGTATTGGCTTTGTGTGGCAAGGTTTTGGTAGCGGGGGGCGGGGGTTACAGGGGTGGCTTCTGTAAGAAGCTGCTGGAAGCTTCCCCTGTGTCCGACAGGAGCAATACCAGCCGGCTCTAAGATGGACCCGCCGCCGGCCAAGGCCGAGCCCATCAGCGGTAGTGGTAACGCCTCTGGGATAACATTTTTAAGAAGGAAAAAAGTTGCGGGACAGAGATGAGACAGAAACACCAGCTGGAGAGAGGAGTGAGAACATGCAAGACAAACAGCCCTGCAGACCCCCAGGTCAGTGCAGAAGGAGGGGGAGGAGATGCTCCAGGCGCCGGAGCAGAGATTCCCCTGCAGCCCGTGGGGAAGACCATGGTGAGGCAGGCTGTCCACCTGCAGTCCATGGAGGTCCATGGTGGAGCAGATCTCCACCTGCAGCCCATGGAAGACCCCATGCCGGAGCAGGGGGATGCCCGAAGGAGGCTGTGACCCTGTGGGAAGCTCGTGCTGGAGTAGACTCCTGGCAGGACCTGCGGATCTGTGGAGAGAGGAGCCCATGCTGGAGCAGGTTTTCTGGCAGGACTTGTGACCCTGTGGGGGACCCACGCTGGAGCAGTGTGCTCTTGAAGGACTGCACGCCATGGAAAGGACCCATGCTGGAGCAGTTTGTGGAGAACTGCAGCCCATGGGAAGGACCCACGTTGGCGAAGTTCGTGGAGGACTGTCTCCTGTGGGAGGGACCCCATGCTGGAGCAGGGGAAGAGTGTGATGAGTCCTGCCCCTGAGGATGATGAAGCAGCAGAAAATTATGTGTGATGAACTGACCGTAAACCCCATTGCCCATCCCCCTGTGCCACTGGGGTGGGGTGGTAGAGAATCCAGGAGTGAAGTTGTGCCTGTGAAGAAGGGAGGGGTGGAGGGAAGGTGTTCTGAGATTTGGTTTTATTTCTCATTACCCTACTCTGGTTGATTTGTAATAAATTGAGTTAATTTTCCCCAAGCTGAGTCTGTTTTGCCCGTGACAGTAATTGGTTGAGTGATCTCTCCTGTCCTTATCTCGACCCACGAGCCCTTTGTTCTATTTTCTCTCCCCTGTCCAGCTGAGGAGGGGGAGTGATAGAACGGCTTTGGTGGGCACCTGGTGTCCAGCCAGGGTCAACCCACCACAAAAGGACATGTTGTTTCTGCTGCAGTGTTGCATGCTTTCTAGCTTCTTATTGTGTGAGGATGCTGTGTTAGATGGCTTGGAAACTCCAAGCCTGTTAGTTGACGTTCTTGCTGCAGTAGGCAGGAGCAGGGTTTCTTCTCGGCCACATGCCTAGGATTTTTCAAGTGCAGCCCTTTTGAGCACTTGTGAAGCATGTGGGATTCCTCTATACAATCATGGCTTGGTTCTCCATGGTCTAGCTAGGCCTTCATTTGAATCATGCATTTTGTTGTCTTTTGTGTTTTGTAGACATTGAAGTCTGAAGCGATTGCTGAGCTGAGAGCTCCCTTGTGACCCAGAATTGCATTTTGTATAGAGATAAACTGGCACTTGAAATCATAAAAGATGGATTTTTTTTGTAATTGTTCTGTCTTTCTGCCCAGCTCTGTTTTACAGTTTGGAGAATCCATGATACTCTTTAGATATCCACAGAGTTACTGAATAAATTAATGTACAATTTGGAAAACAAACTCACTTTGTAGTTTAGTATCAAAGCAAAAGAGGCCTCAACACTAACTATATCTGCATAGCTAAGACCAGTGTAGCTTAGACATGTGCAAATCAAATACGTCTTCATATTCTTAAATGAGTTTTCTCACTGATTTGCAGAATATCAGCTTGGTTCTTTATTATACAATATACAATTTCTGAAAGCCAGATATTCACCAAAGGTACCATTAGACACTGAGCAAATAATTGTTTCCTGTCACACTGCATTAGTAACTGGGAAGAAAGTGTTTCCTAATTTGTATTTGTGCAGAACTAAATATAGCTCTGGTGAAGCTTAACTTCAGCTTCAGCCATTCAAGTCCCTAAGAAATTCAGCACCATGTTTGTCAGTCACTGGGGAAATGACTTTAGACATTCTTGCATGCTTCTTGCCCTCCCACTTGTGAGTTTTATAATCTTAGGAACTTGAACACGAGGCTAACCAAACTCTCAGAAAATCCTGATAATCCTGGGTTATTGCTGTCTGCAGGGACTATTGCAGAGATTTTTTTTTTCCTATTAGGACTTTTATGATAGCAAGCCCCCACTGCAACTCCCCCATTCCATATTTAACAAGGACAAGGTTAAATTGTCCTGTAGTTATGTTTTCCAGCAATAACTGCTCTGATTTTTCACCTTAGATCTGTTCTTTATTACTTGTTCTACTCTGTAGCTGTTCTGTAGAGCTGACTGCATCATGCACAAGATTTTAAAAAAAACTGTTAAGAAGTATTCAGATTGGATAGTACCAGTGAAATCATGCTGCGTACCTGGTAAGAATATGATGATGTAGAAAGGTATACTGAGTAGATCGTGTCTCCTCCCTGGGAAGCGTACAAGGTGATGTCTATGCCTTGGTATCAAGTCTGTCAGCTGTGGGATAACAACCTTCGTGCTGCATCTGCCCTGAAAAGGCAGCACCGCTTCCTGAGACAATGGAAATGCCAAATGCTGGGTTTTGGAGCTTGAGTCTTTTGGCTGGCATCTTTGAGGAGGATGCTTCTGATTCATCTCTTCCAATGGGGACAGGTGTGAGCCCGGGCTCAAGGAATTAATTCCATTCCTTTTTTTGTTTTTATTTGAATTCACCAAGATAAGCTCATCCTTCCTAGTTGTCTCGGCTTGACAGCAAGCAGGATGGGTGGATCGTACATCCAGGGTTCATTGAGAGACCAAGACAGTACTTGGTGATTCATCTGTGTCACTTCTTCAACCTTAAGTGTGCTACCAACTTGTGCATTTTATCAGTGCTCTGCCCAATTTCATCGATGCTGTGCCCAACTTTATCATGTTACGGGTGATGCATATAATTAGGAGGAGGAGGGAACATGTTCGCTGTTGCTAGTGGGGAGGAGGAATCCAGTGTTGGCTGTCTGCCTGCACCTGTACCTCTTACCTTCAGAGAGATCCTTTGAGGAAGCGATCTAAAGAAATCCAAAGAAAGTTGCTTAGGTTTGTAACAGCTTTCCTCCGGGAAGGCTGAGATTTATTTATACTGTAGGATGTGACAGGCAATTCCTGGTGCCTCGGCTCTGTCTAAAGTGTGAGCGATCGCTGGAAATGTGAGTGATTGCATTAGAAGCTTTCCTCCCTGCAGTGGGGAGAGTGTTTGAGCTTAACTTTCCCCTCATTGAGATCTTTGAAGTTTGGATCTTTAAAACCATTCTCCACTCTAAAGACTTACTAGTGCAGTCATCATCCTTCCCATCTGAGATGGGCTGGACCAGGCTTCCTTCAGAGGCCATTAAAGCTGCTCGTTTCATCCTCCAGAGAGGTCAGCAGAGAAAGACATAAGTAAGTAATTATTCCCTGCCTCTCCTCCCAGTAGCTGAGTGAGCTGTGGAAGCTGAAACATCATTAAATCTCTGAGCAGTGTGGATGGGCTGCAAGCCTCCACAGCCAGGGAGCTTGTGGCATGCAGCAGAGGGGAGGGCTGAGTAACAGGTGGTATTTAGAAACCAATTAATATTTGTGAATAACAATATGCTATTGGTAAGAAAACAAATCAGTCTGCTTGTGAATATTTATGATGATGACTTTCAACACTGCTTGGATCATGCAGTGCTTTTCCAGCTGCTGCATCTCCTCTTGTGTCACAACATTTCACACCGGGGTGAAGACTTCTCCGCTGTGTGGAGCCGTGCTGGGGGGTGGCAACCAGCCGAGCAGCTCAGCAGAGTACTTTTAGAAGAACATTCTCACCAGTTCGGTATTAGTGGGCCACTAGGTCCCAAACATTTAAAGTATTCTTTGCTGGTGGAGTAAGCCATGCAGTTTAGCTTGAGATTTCATCCCATTAAGAGCCAAGCCATGCACAGAGATAATGCTATGTTTGAAGAGAAAGCAGGTGTTAAAGGTTGTTCTCCCTCTTAATGTTGTGTGCGAGTGTTTTACAGTAGATCAAACTTGCCTAATGTAATCTTCATAATGCTTTCATTTAAAATGCTCCCTGTGGTTTGTACTTGTGGAACTGAAAGAGCAGAATCTACTTTGGAGCTTGGTAGGGCGGGGTATTCGATTGAACATATGTTCACACTGTCATTTGGGAAAGATAATAGGTTTTTAACCTCTGTCAGTGTTAGACTGAGGTATTTATGGAGCTCTATTAAAGTTGTGCCTAGACAGCTAACCTTGCGATACAGGTTTCTCACAATTTGCCATTTTCTTGTGATAAGTTGCGGCTTTTCTTGGCCTCTCGCAGTGCCTCTTGCTGTGTCATCCAGCATGGGAGCTTACCAAGAAACAACGAATTCCTTGCTGTTGTCAATGCCAATGTGAAGTGCTCATGGCTACTGGTATTGTTTGTTCCATAAATACTGTCACGTAGATTGAAAAAGCAGGCTTGAAGAGTTTCAGAAAATACTCTTCTGGGCTTGACACACAGAAACTGGCAAAAACTGTGGTGGTAGCGCTCGTGCTTTTGGTTGCAGAGGTGTCCAGGTGCAGCTGTAGGTGCTGAGCTCTTGTTCCAGGGTGCTGCAGCACTGCGCTCGCCGTGCGCGGCGGGGAAGCTCTCGGCAGCCTCTCCACTGCTCCTGCTGGCCTTGAGTTTAACCTGGGGGAGGGCGGGAGCTGTGTGTAATTTAGTGTGCTAAAATCCTATTGGTATGGTCTCTCTTTAGTCACTTTAGGCTTCTAACAACCTGAATTAGCATGAGGGAGGCTGCGGCATGGTTCACGGAGGAGGTTATCTCCAGAGAGCTGCCATTACCACTTTCGTCATTGATGATTAAATTTTTTTGTTAATGTTTAATCCTCAACAGCAAAATGCCTAATGTTTATATGCCCTCTCCCTGTATAAGCAGAACATCTGTTTTATAAAGTTGGCTCTGACATCCAAAAGTGAATCAGTGTAAAATTTTAAATATACATGTCAGATAAATGGATGCAAAGAAATTCAGAGTGTAAGTTATCACTTCAACGTGCACAGGTCCTGTTGTGGCAGAGGTTTCCAGGGGTCTTAAATTACATGTTAAGCAGTGCTTGGTATGATTGAGGGTATTTTCTAACCTCATCTTAAAAGTCTTTGCTCTCTGTCTTAATATTTCCAGTGTAGAAAAGATATTTTTTTTATTTTTTTTTTTGGTGGCCTGTTTCCCCTTCCTTTTCTAGCAAGACTGCCACTGTGATGTAGCTGAGAATAGTTGACTTGAACTGCCCCTACTATGCAAATGCAAAATCTACTTACGGTTTTGGGAAAAAGGAGTTTTTAGTGAAAGACATCCGTCTGTACCATGGATGAGTGCAACTATATGTGTTAGAACTACAGGAAATTCTATAGGGTTTCTAAAGTATAAATGCAAAAGAAATGCATAAAAAGTGATATAACAATTAGCAGCAGAGACTGGTATGTTTAAGGGAGGATATTATTTAAATTGTTGGCTTACAGAAACTTCAAGCATTTTTATGCATTTAATAAAGGGTTGCCATTTAAGTAACTTAAGCATCCTTTTCTGTATACAACGTGTCCTGGGATTTAACAAATCACTTGCTGCTGGATGGATTCCACTCAGATGTGATTGCCTTTCTTGCAACAAAGACTAGCTGCTGAAGACAGCGAAAAAAGCCATGTACCGAAATGGTCATCATGTTAGTTGTGGGGGAAGGGAGAAAACAGGTCTGTATAATCTATCTTCTATTCATTTAGTATGTTAGTCTTGGTCATGGGCATCAAGGGGTATGTATGCATGCCTGAAAGAGGGCTTTCCTCAAATCCCAGGGAGCCTGGCAGGAGGTGCTAGGTTGCTTCTCTAAAATTGTGACCTGAGGGATGGAGACTGACAGTGTGGGACAGCTGAAGGTGGGAGAGGTGCTGGGATAGAAAGTTGGGACCCTGTATGAGAGGGGAAAAAACTTACAACATGTTGCAAACAAGGGAGCTTGCAGGGACAGAAGAAAGAGGGACAATATGGTCAAAGTTAGAAAAAACATACTGAGGAGCATTGTGCATAGATATTGGCAGGATAAGACCTCTGGATTTAAAACAGGAACATGCTCTGAATGACTGCAGCGAGCGCGGCCAGTGTGTGCCAGAAGTAAATATAGTAGAGTAAGCACTGCTACAGAGTTGTTGAAGTCAACGCTGCATAACATAAAATTGCATAATATCTTTGTTTGTGAAGGTTTTTAAAGCACAGTTTTAAATGGATTAGAGTCCTTGGAAAGGTGAGTGTATTCTGGTTCCCTGGTTTCCAATATGTCCCAGTCCGATCTGGCGGCAGACGGCCAGCAGAAGGGGTGAGCTTGCTGTTCCCCTCCTACCAGCTCTGGTGCTTGTCCAGCCGGCTCCTGAGCCGGTTCCACTCCCTGTGCCAGGAGGAAGGGAACTGCCCTCTCTCCCCAGATACAAAAAAACCCAAGGGGATTTTTTGTTGTCCTGGTCAGCTCAGGTTGTGAGGGAGTGAGAGGGGGTCTCCAAGGCCTGCGTGTGTGAGAATAGGGGGAGGTATCTGTAAGTGTGTGGGGCAGTGGGCAGGCGGGCTGTCTCGGCCCTGTGTCCCAGCTTAGAGCTGGACTGATCCAGCGGTGTTCCTTCCCTCTCCCACCAAGGATGCGGTCGGTGCATGATGCAGCAACCGTCAGAGACCCGGATTTCAGGGCACTGTCACGCTCTCTGAAGGAGCGCCGAAACTGTTTACGAAATGAGTACTCTGTAAATGATAAAGACTAAATAACACATTCTATGCATTTGCATAATTTTGAATCACTTCTTCTGAGGACTGTAGTCATTTGGCTCACGTTAAAGAACGCTTAACGGTGTAATTGAGCTCAAGCCGTTGGTTGCTGAGCCGAGTTGGCTCTGAAGGTAGGAGGTGTGATTTTGGGGAGACCATGCATGTTCCCTGTAATGTCCCTGGCACCATGGAGCAGTGCCCTGAGGGCCTGAAGCACTGCGGGTGGGACAGGCTGGAGGCACGGTCAGGGCTGTGGAGGGTCAAGGTATCTTTCAGAAAGAGCTGGAGACCCGGAGCAATGGAAGTGGGATGTATCTCCATTGTGATAGCGTGCAGGGTCATGACCTTAGGAGGAAGAAATTTTTGCTCTGAGCGGGGTAGGGTGGAGGGGGTTGCAAGCTGGAAATGCTGGAGAAACACGTCTTTACTTTGTGCAGTCACAAGGTGACGGTGAGCCGCAAGGATGGCACTGGGCAGAAGCTGGTGAAGTGGGGTAACAGAGGAGGTAGGTATTCTCAAGAACAGGGAGTCATCTGAGAGCAAACTCCAGGAACTTGCTTGGTTTGGGCAGTAAAATGAACCTTGACAGGGAGGTGGTGTAATTCATTTTTACCGTCAGGGAAATAAACTTCAGGGATAAGGAAAAGCTGCTTAAGCTGCCGGATCAACGTTGGCATGAAAACAAATGGATAAAAGCTGTTCAGGAATAAATGTTACACTGAAAATTAGACCTTTTTTTAACTATTGGAGGAACTCGGTTCTGCAGTAGGTATCGGATATGGAGACCAAGGAAGAGCATTGTCAGTACATTGGGGTCTGTTGCTGCGATTGGGGTTCTTGGACGTGATACTTGTAATGGAGGGCCTGAGTTAGTGATCTGTAAAGGAAAACACCTTTCCCATCTGCATCTGTATGTGGTGGTGGATTATCACAACCGCGTCGTGTCCAGGTGGGAAAGGAGAAACTGTCCCTTGCTGTCATGGTTTTAAAAGTGTTTGGATGGGAATATGTGCTGAATCAAACTGCTTTTGCCCCAGGATGGAGAATTTGTGTTGTTAAATGAAGTTTTAACTTTTGCTTTACATTTAATCTATGAATGTCTTTGCTGTTATGGTCACTTATGACACTTATTTTTATGTTTGTTCTTTCTTTCGTAGGTATTTTTATGGCCTCTGTCACAGTGGTGTCTCAGTGTCTCCCAGGCATTTATGGATTTATTCTGAGAATGTTCCTGTGAGGTAGGGAAACATTGTCACCTTCATTTTACAGACTGGGAACTGAGGCATGGGGGGGGATAAAAGTTGCAGGAGGAGTCTGTAGCATAGCCAGCGGTCAAATGCTGATTGCCAGCAACTTCTCTATTGTCCTAATCCCAAACCCAGCTACCTGTCTTTGGGTTTTTCCTTGCTTTGTTTCTTTCCTTCTTTTTTTTTTTTTTTCTTCTTTCTTCTACCTGGTCTGAGTTTTAGTAGAAACAATCTGCAAGGGGCTGGGAGGACCTGTGGAAAATATGATTAGGGTTACTCCTGTCCTTTTTTTAACATTGTTGCTTATGAGCTGAAATGCCTTTCTAAAAATATCAGCAGATCTGTTTATGTTAAATGATTAACATGTTTAGACTTTCAACAGATAAGCTGTCATGCTTTTTTGAGTCAGTAACTCCTTTATCCTACCTGTCTAGGCTTGTGGCTGTTGAATTGTTACCCTGCCTAAGCTAATGCTATCCCAATCACCTAAAGCAATGCCAAGAATTTCATCATCCATGCAAAGATCTGATTCATGTCAAGACAGGTGTAAAGTTTCTCAAGCACACTTATGTATAATTAGTTTAACTTTATTTTTCAAAGGTCTTTCCAAGCCAGCTAAAATTGTCAGCTTTGAGCTCCCAGATTCTCCCAGAAATTGGATTTCAGTGCCTGATTAGTAATGCTGAGCCCTTTGAGAAGTATCGCAAAGTTCCCGATACATGTGCGCGCACTGAATTGCAATTTACATCATAAAATCCAGTATCATGAATAACAGCTTGAAAAATGTCTTTTTTTTCCCCTTCAAGTAAGGAATTTTTAAGATAGGTCTCCCTTGAGCCCTTCTTTCCCTTCAAGTTGGTATTTAAAGTGTGACTTTTACTACTTAAGGAATTTTCTTAGAGCTATGGCAACATTATAAATTACAAAGACACCAGCAGGCTCTGACAATTAAGTATTTTTATTGTATATTAAAATAAGTAACATTATTAAAATGATAACATTGCAAAGAAATATTTAATGCCATCTTTCTAATTTTGCAATCTGTAAAATACACACGTTGGATTACATTTATGCTCTTTATTAATGTATATTACGCGTCTTTGTGTCCCCAAGAATGAAGCCCTAATGACTCACGAACTGTCTCAAAGTGTACTAAATAAGATTAAAGAGCTGGCCAGTGACCTTAACAGTCAATTAGGCTATGCATTACTCAGCCCAGTATTTGTGGAGTGTAGAAGGGAAGCGAAAACTCATTAGCTAAGATGCTGATGCTTGAAACAAACAAGATTTCTCTAAAACCAGGAACTGGTCTTGTTGCTTAAGTGGAGATCGAAGCGCTTGCAGTAGGTACGTCTTTGCGTATGTGTGTTTGAAAGTACTGCTGGTGTGGTTCTGGGGAGTTGTCCTGGTTTCAGCTGGGATAGTTAAGTATCTTCCTAGTAGCTGGTACAGTGCTATGTTTTGAGTTCAGTATGAGAAAAATGTTGATAACACTGATGTTTTCGGTTGTTGCTAAGTAATGTTTAGACTAAAGTCAAGGATTTTTCAGCTTCTGATGCCTAGCCAGCGAGAAAGCTGGAGGGACACAAGAAGTTGGGGTGGGACAGAGCCAGGGCAGCTGACCCAAACTGGCCAAAGGGGTATTCCATACCATGTGACGTCATGGCCAGTATATAAACGGGGGGGAGTGGGGGCGGGGGGACCGCCGCTTGGGGACTTAACTGGGCATCGGTTGGCGGGTGGTGAGCAATTGCCTTGTGCATCATTTGTACATTCCAATCCTTTTATTATTACTGTTGTCATTTTATTAGTGTTATCATTATTAGTTTCTTCTTTTCTGTTTTATTAAACCGTTCTTATTTCAACCTGCGAGTTTTACATCTTTTCCCTGATTTTTCTCCCCCATCCCACTGTGTGTGGGGGGGGAAGTGAGTGAGTGGTCGGCTGCGTGGTGCTTAGTTGGTGGCTGGGATTAAACCACGACAGGAGTGAAGAAAAGCCTGCTAGGGAGCTTTTGAGCTCAAAGCCTTTTGGAATAGATCCTGCCAGGCGTGGATGGCATCGGGTCAGGCAACAGCAGGTGCTGTAGGAGATGGTGCTCAGGTTTTGGGATGTGCCACCTGAGAGATTATGCAAAGACAGCACAAATGGGAAGGCTGGTTTCAGAAACCTCGTGTTTCACAGAAGCAGCAGGGCAGGGAAGAACGTCTTGGCGTGGCATATTGCATGCTTGGCTTTCCTCAAAGGTGAGCCCAGGGCTGGCAAGATTGCATTCAGATGCATGTGGGAGTGTAAGCAGAAAGGCCGTCACTCTAGGATGACATTTAACTAATCATCTGCATGTAGTTTTATATTGCGTTCAGAAGCATCTTAGAGCAGTCCTAGGCTGGGGCTGGCTGCTCCCCTTGGAAGACGCTACGTGGTGACAAAACTGAACCAGGAGCAGTGACAACAAATGTGATGCGGGAGCTGAGCTGGCAGCTGGTCATGCTGCTCCTCAGCAAAACAGTGGTCCTTGAGGGCTTCTCGGTTTTATACTGCTTCTTTTCTGGTATGTGCAGTTATGTATGCTTTCAGCTGACCCTGAGAAGTTCTATCGTTCTTAATGTAAGCTCAGGTTTTAGGAAATAAAAGATGACAGACTCAGTCCATACAAAATGTGGCTGAAAGTACAGTTTGAGTGGCCTGCAGTAACATCTTTTAAAGTAAATCAGGGTTTTTTTGAACTTAAATTGGGCAGAATCTTTCTGATCTAGGTCATAGTTTATCTGTAGGGTTTTCTTCTAAAATAATTTCCTTAATAATGTCCATCTGATTTGTGGGCAAGGGGCAGGGGAACCTGGGAAAAAAGTATACTTTTGCTGTTCAGATGAATGGGAGAAGAAAGAAAAGGAAGCCTTTTCAATCATGTCAGGCTGAATCTAAAGCATCAAGGAATGACGTTACAGGAAGAACCCCTGAAGATAAACTGTAACCTAGATTAGCAGAATACAGATTAAGTTTTCAGGAGTTTGGAGACTGCAGTGCATCCTGAAGGAGTCTTCTGACATTCATTTAAACTAAAATTGCTGTATGGTTGCTCTTTCAGGGATATAAAAAAATACCTAAAGTTTCCATTTGAATGTTACAGTCCTGAAGTTAATAAATTGATTAAAGTGAAGACTGCTTGAAAAGATTAAAACCCCCAAACTCGGGATTTTGCATTTGACCTGGCTATTGCTAGGGAAGTATTATATGTCTGTGTGATTATGGTTTGGGGGATTTTTATGCATGCAGTGTTACCACTGAAAGCTGGAGACTGGAGTCACAGTTAAAACTGAGACATCTGCACGATTAGTTTTCTTCATTCTGACTTTAAAGTATAGGACAGTTGTTATCAGGCCACACTGTCCTCTTATAATTCTTTAAATATTTTTATTTTTTAACTTATTTCCATTTTGGAAAATGTGTTGTGATACCATGTTCTAATTTAAGGGGTGTTTTCTGTAATGTAGGTTATATGTTTCTACAAAATGTTGGCACAAAACTTATGTGATTCAAAGTGATTTGATTGTGTGTTAATGCCACATTGGCCAGAACATATTAATACTTAATGCAAAACAGTGCGTTACCTGCAATATGGTGAACAGTATTTTCTGCCTGTATTTAAATGACAGTCTCAAAAGGGCATTGGCTGAATTCATTGGTGTAACTCAGCATTCTTTATGTATAGCTATATATGTGGGGGGTTTGGTGTTTTTTTTTTTTTTTGACTTAAGAGTCTTTACAGGTCTTTTTATCTTACAAGTGAGTGGAGTGCTTTACTATATTGGAGCCCAAAGGGCATGACTGCTGGCCTTTTACCTGGTTTCACATGGTGTGTGTTGAAGAATGCCTGTGGAGAGGGAAGGGTGGGATTTAAAGCTCCAAATCTGGACTGGTAAAATTCCCTCCTGCTTTGAAGGTATATGCTTTAGCTGTCTCCAGGGATGTATGTTTTTTTTAAAAGTGTGTTTATGAAAAAGAGCATCAGCAGAAGCTGGAGATGTTACAAGATTTAACCTTATTTGCAAAATTGAACATGAGCTTTAGCCCTCTGGTCTTTTTCATTTCCTTTTCTATTATATAATCACTATATTGGTAGGTGGCTTTTTTTTGTCACTTTACCTATTGTCCTGGTTTTGGCTGGTATAGAGTTAATTGTCTTCCTAGTAGCTGGTATAGTGTTATGTCTTGGATTCAGTATGAGAAGCATGTTGATAACACACTGATGTTTTCCCTTGTTGCTAAGTAATGTTTAGACTAAGTCAAGGATTTTTCAGCTTCTGATGCCCAGCCAGCAAGAAGGCTGGAGGGGCACAAGAAGTTGGGAGGGGACACAGCCGGGGCAGCTGACCCAAACTGGCCAAAGGGGTATTCCATACCATGTGACGTCATGGCCAGTATATAAACTGGGGGGAGTTGGCTGGGGAAGGGGGGGGGGGGCAGATCGCTGCTTGGGAACTAACTGGGCATCGGTTGGTGACTGGTGAGCAATTGCATTGTGCATCATTCGTTTTGTATATTCTGATCCTATTATTATTATTACTACACTGTTGTTATTATCATTATTAGTTTCTTCTTTTCTGTTCTGTTAAACCGTTCTTATCTCAACCCACGAGTTTTACTTCTCCCCTCTCTATTCTCTCCCCCATCCCACTGGGTGGGGGGGAAGTGAGCAGGCAGCTGCGTGGTGCTTAGTTGCTGGCTGGGGTTAAACCATGACACCTGTTTAATTAATTTAGCTATCTGAGGGTTATGCAATAAAAGCAGAATCACCATAACTGGCAACGTAACTTCTGTCATCCCACGGAGTCAGCACTTGCTTGCGCTCTGGTGCAGTGGGTTTGAATAGCTGCCACCCCGTGTGTGTGTTTTCTAAACCCGAGACAAGTGCTGAACTTGTTAAAAATACATTCTACATAAGTTAATGTGCATAAGGAGTTTTGATACTGAGATCTTATTTGAGGATACATTTACCTCTAATTAACTTGGTTTCATTCTATCTACTATCAGCATAGGCTTGGCTGAAACCAGCCAGTATTGGTTAGGTTTTGGGTTCGAAGTAGAGCCCAACGGGATGGCGGATTAAGAACTGTGCAGTTGTGACTGCGCTGGGGTTCCCGGTGCTTGTTCCAGCTCCCAGGGCTGTGCCAGGCACAAGCACCAGCTGTGCCGTTCTTGGGGGCAGAGTGCCACACCAAGCGGATACGTATCCTGTTGTACTCTCAGGCAAAATTCGGGATTTCTGAAGAGGCCTGCAAGAATGAGGTTTGCCGAGCTGTGATTGAACAATTGCGTGATACCAAACTCCTCTGACTAAAATAGAGTCTGAATTTTTCCACTAATAGAATATGGAACAGCAGCAGAGACTATCAGTATTTCACTGGTCTGGCTTTTCTCTGTGTTCATACCTTGTTTCTATTCATCATTAACTCAGGGATGATTTCCAAGGATTCTGCTAATTATAATGCGTCTTTCAGGGGAGTTAGGCAGAAAGACAGGGATTACTGGTGATTGCATTTGTAGTAAGAACAAGTACGAGCATATGTGGATTGGAAATACTGGGTGGGTTTTTTTGGCCCAACAGTGTTGGAAATCAAGCTTTGCTATTATGTCCAGTAAAGCAGGTTTCACTGAAAGCTGATTATAGTATCTTGTAAGAGAAGGTTTTCACTGCTATCAATCTGGAAGAAAATATTTGCAGATCCATATTCAAGAGTAAACTGCTGTATTTTGTGTAACTGGAAGAATGTATGGATTTGTTGCGTTTTCATCACAGCTAGCAAAAAGAAAAAAAAATGCTAGCAAAATAATTTTTTTCCCCTTCTTTTTGACTCGTACTAGGGTTTTAGTCTTGCAAAAGGATTTTCTAGGTAGAAACATGAGGTAAAATGGATTCTGGATTTAAACACTGGGGGGGGGGAGGGAACCACCACCCAGCAGTTTTTGAGTGTTCATCATTTCCTGAAAATTGGACCTTTTAAAGTATTTCAGGTTGGGTACACTAGAAATTGAGGCATTCAAATCGCTAACCGCTTTTGAGAATGACAGCCAGAATCTCCATTAACGTTGCATCTTCTGCCTAGGGGATCACAGAGCAGAGACTGATGCGTCTTTGAGGATGGAAATGGAGCAGTTTAAGAAGTTACGGTGCTTCAGATGAGATGTGGTAACAGCACACAACTGTGTCTAGTTCATTTTGCTGAAAAACAAAATAGAAATCACAGAGGATGATCTAAGACTGTTTTGCTTTGCATAGAAGCAGACTAGCTATGCTCCTGTAATAAGTTGCCATGTCTCAGCTGTGAGGATGGTAATTTCCAGTTGATGAAAGGTAAATTATAGCTAGAACAGGTGGGTGCATTAAAATCGTAATGTGCTTCAAGATACCTGTCTGTGTTCACAGAGGAGTGGGACTTGCTGTGCTGGTTTGGATCAGCGGTCAGTCTAATTCGGTACCCTACCCCTGGCAATGATCAGTGCCAGATAACTGAGGCAATGTACAGGAAATCATGGATTTGATTATCAAATGTTTTATCTGCTGGGGAAGTGTTGGCTTTTTTTAATGTATCAAACCAAAACAGGCAGGTTTAGTCACTGAAAGAGTGCCTTCTGAAGTGCAGTTAAATTTCTCTTTAAATCTTTCTTTGCAGACAAGGAGTTTATTGACATTTCTTAATGTTTTCCCTTCAGATATCTCAGCTGAGGGTTGGTCTAAGCCATATACAGTCTTTAATCTGGCTTGGCTGTTTTGTTTTTTTGTTGTTGTGCGTGTGGTTTTTTTTTTCCTTTGTTTTGTTTTGTTTTTTTAAAAAACGTTCTTCTGCGTCTCCAAAAAGCCAGAGTCATGGTGGATGAATAGCTGGGGGTTTTCTTTGCTAACATTATAGCTGAAAGATAAAATACTAAACGGGTTTCATGTAGTTATTGTATTGCTTGAGTGTGTCTTCACGTTAATTAAAATTAATTTAAACAAGGTGATAGAAGTAAAGTGCAGAGTAGGAAAAGGATAGATCAGAAAAAACAGATAAGAGAGGTGTATTCAAATAGTCAGAGCCTGATGAAATTTGCCCTAGGGTACATCAGCAACTAGCCAAGCAACCTTTGAACCATTTACAATTACTTTTTAGAAATTGTGAAGAGCAAGAGAGGTCCTTGAGAACTGAAAAGGGCAAATGCAGTACCTGCCTTTGAGAAAGGGAGATCCAGGGAATTAGAGACTAGTTAGTCTAACTGCAATGCTTAGAGAATTGGAACAAAATTTTTAATCGGTTTCTAGGAATCGGGAGGATAAGATGATGAGGACTGGTAGGAGCAGTACCTGTGATGTTACCTTGACCTTCAGTAACTTTTGACATAACCTCTTGTGGCATTTCTGTGGAATAGGGAAATATATGTATTTAATTGTACAGTAAACAAATAACTGTTTAAAAACCATGTTTGAAGAGTAGTTAGCTATAACTTGCTGTGAAAATCAGGGGGAAAAAGGGGGATGGCATGAGGAATCGTGTGAATACACCCCTGTTTGTCTTGGGCTGAGCTTTATTTGCTGTTCTCTTTACTGGTGTGGACAAGGGAATACTTACTAAATCTGCAAGTAAGCCCAAACTGAGAGGGGCTCAAGCAGTGTGAGGCATAGTTCAGAATTAAATGGCTACAGTAGATTGAAAAAATGTTTGGAAATCTGCAGTGTATAACTTAATGAACCGCAATGAGGAAATCCAAAATGGTGAGGGCATGGCTAGGCTGCACCGGCATGGAAGAATGCTTTGGGACATGCTGCTGGATCACCACCTATGCGCAAACTAACACTTTGTCCTGGTTTTGGCTGGTATAGAGTTAATTGTCTTCCTAGTAGCTGGTATAGTGTTATGTCTTGGATTCAGTATGAGAAGCATGTTGATAACACACTGATGTTTTCCCTTGTTGCTAAGTAATGTTTAGACTAAGTCAAGGATTTTTCAGCTTCTGATGCCCAGCCAGCAAGAAGGCTGGAGGGGCACTAGAAGTTGGGAGGGGACACAGCCGGGGCAGCTGACCCAAACTGGCCAAAGGGGTATTCCATACCATGTGACGTCATGGCCAGTATATAAACTGGGGGGAGTTGGCTGGGGAAGGGGGGGGGGGCAGATCGCTGCTTGGGAACTAACTGGGCATCGGTTGGTGACTGGTGAGCAATTGCACAGTGTATCAATTGTTTTGTATATTCCAATCCTTTTATTATTATTTTCATTTTACTATTATTGTTGTTATCATTATTATTTTCTTCTCTTCTGTCCTGTTAAACTCAGATGTGGCTGTGGTCTGGAGGACAGATGAGAAGTGGAGGTTGTTGGAGCTGGGTCCGATCAGCCTGTGGGTGAGGAGACAGAGTGATCGGTTGCTGTCTCGACCAAGGGATGGACAAGAGGTCCTCCCAGTTTATGGCAAAGCTGTAACTTGGATCCCACCGGCGATCACAAGTGTGAGAAAGGCATTGACAAGTCAAGAAAGGTGCCAAAACCTGGAGTGAGTCAGGCAGAGGACTGTGTGGCTGGCCAGGGACTGGAGCAGGAGATGTGTGAGCGGTGGCCAAGGGAGCATTGCTTCCCATGCCTGGGGGTGGGAGGATCTGACCACGGTCACCCACCCCAAGCGGGTGGCTGGGGTGATGGCAGTGTTCAACTCTTCTGGGGGGAGCACGGGGAAGGGAAAAGAGGCAGAGTTCACAGGATGCAGCAAGGGAAGTTCAAAAGTTCAGCTTGAGAGTGGAAGATCACTGACACAAGGGTCCAAAGAGCTTGTGGCACTTCCATCTTTGGAGGTGCTTGAAAATCTGCTGGGCAGGACTCTGGACATCATGGTCTGACTTCAGAGTTAGCCCTGCTTTGAGCAGGGGTTTTGACTAGGGACTTGCAGAGGTTCCTTCCCACCTGCTTTATTCTGAGGTTCAATAAACTATTGTCCTTTTCTTTAGAGGATGAAATTTTTGACTGATAGGTGTCTCAGGTCAGTGGCAGTGCTCCTCTAGGTTATGTTAATCAACAGTTCAGAAGGGCCAGGTATTACGGAGATTGCTTCCCTTTGAGTAGTGTCTCTTAACATAAAAATGTTTGTTTTCTCAATCAGGCTTCAAGAGGAAACACTGTAATCAGATGTTCACATTTCTTCAATGCTTCAGCATTTTCTTTTGTTAGAAGCACCAGTGCGTTTTCTAGGATACAGGTGTTTAAATTAATAGCCTTTAAGAAACCTTTGCATCAAGCACATGGATTGGATTGGGTGCTCAAAGGAGATTGTTGCCTTGTAATATAATAAACATGTACCTAATTGGAGAAGCTGATTATTTCCCATCACAATAAATGGAAAACATGTGATCAGTGACTTCAGTGTCTATTTCTTCTTAATGTTTTGCAAAAGTAATAGCTATGAGCTTGTAATAGTGATATGCAATCTCTAACATGCAGTGGTTAAATATTAATATACATTGGCTGTGTTTAAAGATCAAGAATGGCTCTTAGGTAATGAAATGTTAACTCTCTCTTAAGCTCCATCAAGTTTTGTAAGGTGACTTCTAGAAGGGGGGGAATGTGTTGCCATTTGGAGAGGTGTTCTGTTGCATGAACCTTAGCAACAATTCAATGCAATTGTTTTTCTGGCTTAGAATATTGAGAAATCAACACTAAGGTTTCTGTTGAGGTCTGATTTAATCACTTAAAAACATAGCCAGGCTGCTTGACAGGTGACCACATAAAGCGTTCCCAAAGACTAATGGTCTGTCTTGCTCATCTGTCCCTATTTCCTTAATCATGCTGATGGGGCTTTTTGTTTTGGTTTTGAACTTGTACCATTAAGCTGACAAGGCCACCTTGTTCAGAGGAGCGGTGATAGAGGGGTTATTTCCCATGATAGCTGTGACAGTCTGTAGGGTCACGTAGTTATGGAGCTGCCCCATGCTCCCTGTTGGGACAGTCTCTCCTGGCACTTGCGCAGTGGCATGGAGACTTTAGCCATCTGTGTAATCTCGGTTAATTGTGTTAGATATTTGTTCTCCTCATTTAATGTTTGTTAAAGTCTTGTAAATGAAGTTGCTATAGTATGAAATTTTATGGTGTCCCAAGTTTGAAATCATCCCACTTATCTTGTTGACTTTCTTCCAAGCTGTTTCTTATGGTGGTTCTGCTTTGCCGGCCAGCATGCTAGAGTGGTGAGTGGGGGCTTTCTCCCAATTTTTACTTGATAGTTATTAACTCCAGATGGCAAATACCATTTTACACTGTTGTAAAAGGTATTTCGTTCAAATGAAGTTCTGTTTTACATGCAATGGGGTTGACTTTTTTGGAAGTTTCAATTTATCTGTTCATCTCGGGAGCACGAATTATTGGTGTTGCTGGAGTTGGAGACCCTAACTGATGAGGTAGACAAAAAAAAGAAGGGCTGATACAACGTACGCTACAGATGTTATGACAAGAACGTCATATTTTTCGCTGGATAGCAGAGTGACTGATTGGCTGTAGACATTCCTGACACTGCCTGACAGAAAGGGTTATTTTATCTGAAAACAGTGCAGTTACAGATGAGAGAGCTCCTGAAAAACATCACTCACTTTTACTAGCGACATCCATCACTTCCTAATTATGGGTGCTTTCAAGTGGAGAAACAAGTTCTTTCCATTGCTCCTCCGGAGCTTTTCTTGTCACTGTGGCAGCAGCGTAGGGTTAAAGTTGGTCCTTTATCCAGGGGCAGAGGGACCTGTGGATTAAATTAATGCACATTGGTGTCTGTATGTGTTAGATGGGTATCATGCTGTTAACAGGAATAGCAGTGGCCAGTAACTGTGGAGAATGAATAACTCTTTGTAGCTTAACCAGCTACTTTGAAGCATAGAAGATCTGTTAAACTTTTTTGTTTGGAAGTCAGGAGTTTTCATTGTCCTTTGAAAAGCTGAATCAGATCAGAGTAAGTCATGAGTCCAGTGAAGAGAGAAACCTGTGATACCTGTTCAGAAACAGGAGAGAGTCTCTGAATCTCAGTTTTCCAACACATGTGCTTATTTTTGGTGGCAGGAGCGTGGCTCCCCTAGACAGTCCAGGAGCTCTCACCCCTCTGGATGTCCCTGGAGCTGCCTTGGCCATGGCACCTTCTTCCCCAGCCCCTGCTGGCTGCTGACTCCTGCTCCCTCCAGGCATGGCAGAGGGCAGGGTCTTCCCACGCCTCCTGGCCCAGCAGAGTGGCTCCTGGCAGAGCTGCCTGCTTCCCACAGGGGCTGGGCTAGGGGCACAACCCGGACAGAAACTCAAGTGGGATTTTTCCAAAATGCTGAACTGGTGTAACTTTTTCCTGCTGAATTTGTTGGTCCTAGTACCATACTTCACACTTTTTCTGAAAGCCATATGCATTTTTTGGAAAGCCATATACATTTTCAGTGCAGTCCCTAGCAGCCCTAGAGATCTGATGCCGATTGATTCCAAATCCTCTGATGCTTTTTGGCATCAGAGCAGACATTGGCAGCTGTGTCCATTATACAATGGCCTAATTGATCAGAAATCATCATATCCACGGGAGCCCTTTGCACAGCTGGGTATCTTCCACTTTGGTTTGCTTCAGCCCACCTTCTGTGTGGGCTCAGATTTGAAGCTGGGCTCTTAAGAAATTCATTTTCCTTTGCGATGCTAAATAATTCCCTTCCCATAGTCTTACAGCAAGAGCAGGGCAGGAGATTTACTTTCTCTGTGTGCTACTGTTTACATACGGATAAAAATAACAGTTGGTTCAAGTATTGTTTGTTTTTATGTATAGATGTGCTGTGTGCTCCACCCATGAGTGTGCCTCTCTGCCTAGATTTCTTTGTATTTACTTTGTGTGGCCCGTCGATCAGACCACAGGTATGGAGATGCTGAGGATACCATGGCGATACGGTCAGCATAGGTGCCTGTGTGCGTGGTGTGGTCAGGAAGGAATAAATGAGCATTTTCAAAATTGTTGTTTAATTCCAATGACTCTGCAGATGGTGAAGTATTTACAGTTGCTGAAATGCTCTGTGCTGCCTCATGCTGCCTTTTCTCTTTGAAGAGTAGGTGCCTTGGAGCCCTTCCCTGGCTGCTGGTAATAACAGTAATTAAACATACCTGGTAATGACAACAGACCTGATGCACCTTCTGCTGCTGAGGACACTGATGTCCTGAGGTTGGGAGTGTCCATTGCTGTTTCCTCCAAACCCTCAATTTAAATGCAGGCTAAAGGTTAAAACTACAGTCCATAGATAAGATGGGAATGGATGGCTCTGTTCCCCAAGTACATCTCTGGCTTCCTTCTGGGAAGTGGAAGTAGGACGGCCAATGTCCTGTTGAGCCGAGTTGGTATTTTATTGTTTCACTTTTGTCTTTTATTTTGTACCACTACAGCAGGGCCTCTTTGCAGGAAGACCCAAAGTTATCGTTTGCTACTTCAGATATAAAGAGGGAGGGCAAATGGGATGAAAGCAATTTAAAACAAAAGGCATAGGCTTGGTGATGCTGCGGTCCCCAGACTTGCCAAAGCGTCAGTGGCCAAAGACCCCAAGAGCTGGTTGTGAATAAGGATCGCCCATGGGTTGGAGCTTCAGAGTTCTGGAAACGGCTCTGGACATCTAAAACCCCAAATGTTAATGAAGTTCAAGAAGTTCTAGAGAAAGAAGGGAATTGCACTGATGGTTAAGTTTATCTTTTCCTGAAAGTATGAGTCAAAGTTTAATTTGGGGGGGTGGGGCAAAAATCCCCCACTCCAAAACCTGAAATACCCCATGCCCTCTTTTTTGAGGTCTGAAAGACTGAAATGAATCATTATCCATCAGCTCCCCAAAGACTTAATTTGTGGGGAACGTGGTACCAGAGCAGAGGCTTTTGCAGGGGAAATGTGGGAGAGCCCATCTGTCAATATTGTTCTTGCTGCTTTTCCAGTGCTTTTACAAATTGATAGTCTGGGAGTTGTCTCTGCTGAAGGTAAAGCCAGTTTTAGGCCCTTGTGTGCTGATATTTTATTGAAGTGAGACATGAACGCTCCAGGGGAAAATGGCATTGTGAGATAAAGGGGTCTGATACATGCATATAGCTTAAATGTCATCTTACAAAAAAAAGAGATAAAGCAGACGTTAATTGTAAAACTGTACTTCATGTACGTTTTTTTTCCTTACTGAAGTTATTTTACCTAATTTGGTGTTTCTGAGCACATGACTGCTGTGTTTATCCATCCTAAAAATGTTTCTTTGAAACAGTTTTGTGATTATGCAAATACATAGTTTTAATAGTCATAGAATGGTTTGGGTTGGAAGGAACCTTAAAGATCATCTGGTTCCAGCCCTGCCATGGGCAGAAGAGAGAATAGATTTAGTAGTCTCTGATTAGAGAGAATATTTTCTTCCAAGATTAAGAGTCTGAAGTAGCAGTTGATTTTATCATTTGTTTTGAAGGAGAGAATTGCAGGTACACATTTTCTTCAAGCATTAGATAAGCGGTCTGACTGGAATAGCAGTTTTAATCTGTTTTAATGATGTTTTTCCAATATGAAAAGGGCCAAGAGATGCATAAGTCTAAAGGTCTACTGGTAATTGTCGAAGTGATGGGAGTTGTTTACAGAACATACAGTGACTGGATGGTTGCCTCTTGCTAAGAGCGTATACGTGACCTTTGTTCTTGGTTTAAAGTATAATTACGGAATACGTGCCTCTGTGTATTTAAAAACAATAAAACCATCCCATTTGCAGACTGTGAAGTATTTAGGGATGGCAGATACAGATTAAGCATTTCGTGTTAACTGTTTTGTTATTTACCGATGTTGTGATGTCTTTCTCCAATGCAGCTATAATGAGGTCAAATCAAATCTTTTATTAAGCGTTACTCATAGGAGTGAGGTAATGGTGTGTTATCTTATCTATGTAGGTAAAAGTCTCATCTTTTTCAGGCGATCCCAAAGAAAAAAATGAGAAGTCTTGGCCTGGCCTGCCTTTTGCCTACAGTGCATGCCAAGACTTTTGCAGACTTGTTACAGAGGTATTAAATAGCTTTGCTTTTTGTCTTGCTCTGTTAGTAAGGCCATGTGCTTTCAACATGTATCCAGCTGTAGAAACCTCAGAGAGGAAAAACTGTAGGCAATTCACTTCTGAAATCTATCAAGACTGACTCTTAATTCTTTGTATTGATCTTAATGCCTGATATTTCTGGGACTGTCAGGGTTAATGCTGGTCACTTTGTGACAGTCTTTCTTAATCTGTTGGTTTGAAATGTTACAGCAGAAGATTTTTGCTGCTCTGGCATTTCATGCTGTGTGTCTGCAGCCCCCTTCTTATGGGTGGGAAACGGAGGAAATGTGTGACGCGTGGCAGTGGCAGGTTTAAGAGGAGCAGCTGGGAGCTGCTTGGAGATTTTGAAAGTGAAAATCTGTGTGCTAGATGCCTTTTTACAAAGCTGTGCTGTTAGTCTAGGATGTGTAGGAGAGAAGCACTTTCAGTACACCCAGGGCAGCCGTGAAAACTGCCAACAGGGTGCCGGGGTCGGCAGGTCCCTGGTGCTCGCGGTGCTCCCCATCTCACCCTGCTGGTCTCGTCTCTCTGTATGCCCAGCTTGCTGCTGACCTCTGCCCAGAGGGATGTTTTGCCCTTGCAGTGCTATCTCCCTTCACCCCTCTTTACTCCCGAGGACTAGCATCAGAGCCATGTGGATGGGTCTGGTGGAGAAGGGTATTCACCAGTGCTCAGGCACTGGGGTGGTCCAAGTGTTCTGGTGCTTAGGTGGGGTGGGCACACAGGAAAAGTGCTGGTGAAACATCCTCATCCTCAGCCCTGGCTTGTCAGCACTGTGCTGCCTCTGCAACACTTGAACCATGGTGACCCGCAGTCTTGTTGGGACAGGATTTCTTTGTCACAATTGAATTAACGGAAATATTTCTAATAATGTGTGTATGTGCATAAATACATATTTATTTAGCAGCTTCAGTGTTTGAACCACAAACTGCAAAGGGAGTAATGTAACACCTTTTAAACAGAGAAGACAAGCAAGTGAAATTTCTTAATTTCACCTCCTTCAGCTGGATTGTGAAACCTGATAAACAGCTGCCTTAGAGTATGGGAGGAAAAGGGCAAAGAAGGAGAAAAGACCTGAAAACAAATACCCCCTCTCACTCCTCTTATAGCAGAATATCAGCTGGAAAGAAACCTAAGCTCTTTGTAAGAGGTTAAGCAATGAAATTATGAGGAGCAGGTATTCTTTCCACCATCCATACAGACACGGTTAGCTGACGACATGAGAAAAGGTCTCTGGTATGTAAATGTCTGTTTTTTCCTTGTGAGGAAGGAACTCAAAATCTGCTGTCAGTACTGTGCACTAACTGTGGTGCAAACCTCCCTTTCTAAGGGCTGGTAAGAAATAGAAAATTGATAATTTCAAGAGAACTGATTAAAGAGGAAATTTTTTTTGTTTGGTTGGGTTGTTTTTTGTTTGGTTGGTTTTTTACTTTTTTTTTTTTTTTGACCCACTTGGGGACATGAAAATCTAGCCAGGGATCTTCCTCATCTCTGTTGTTACTGCCTAAGATTAATGCCCAGACCCTTTTAAAGGCCATTAGTAGGAGGAACAGAAGTTAAAAGAAACAAAGTCTCATTTTCAGTCCTTTTCCCAGTTATTCATTTTGGATTCTGCGCATGAACAACTTGTAGTTTGTTGTGGGGCTGAGTCGCAGGATCAAGGCTACAATGGAGGCATTGTGATCACCTTTCTCTCCCCACCACCCCGCGCAGTTGAGTTGAAATCCTGCTTTTTGGCATCCAAGCTGTTGCTTTGGTGACCAGTTATGACTCCAGAAGTATACATTGTGGTCTCCCTGAATAGCTGAAAGAGTGTAAGGGAAAAGATAAATGTGTTCAAACACAGCTCTGTTTTGCAAGCCTTCAAGGTGATTCAGAATAGAGTTGTTGGTGTATTTGATTTAATGGGGTATATCAGTGTAGTGTTAGGAATTCAAATGCCAGTGTTACAAATCCAGAAAACATAATTAAAGGTGATTTAGTGCTCAGAATACTATGCCCTTTACATACACATTATAATTACCTCTAATTTTTGGTAGTACGGAGTTCTCAGTTTCACTAAGCAGCAGTGTTTCTCTGCAATTATTTAATTTTAGAAATAGCTATGTGTTAATCACTCAAACCTTTGTTTTCTAGAAACCTAAGATGTAATCTGTAATTCTGGGTTTAGAGGACACATCTTTTGCTCCGTGGTCTTATTGATGGTCCTGAAAGTCTTCATGTGAATCCAGCAAGATGCTATAAAGTATTTTTAGAATGAAGAGGGAGCTTTATGCCAGTGACATGGCAGGAGTGAAAGAATGAGAAAAATGGTAAATTCTGTAAACACTTGGATGTAGCAGCTCCTTCACAGGTAAAGGAAGAACATATGCCAAATTAGTGTGCAAATAGAAGAAAAATGTGTAGTTTCAGGGAAAAGAATCACATGTGATGGTTGGGCAGAATTTTCTCTTTCTTTGAATGCTTTCAGCAGTGGTGTTTAGGATTTTTTCTTTGCTTCCCATGGCACTTAATCTCCTCTGCCTTCCTTTGTGTGGTTGGTGAGGTCCTTGGGTCGGTGGTGTCTTTGTGTTCAGACACCCCTGTCCATGCCACTTGTGCTCACAAGTGACAACTGTAATGATTTAACGACTGTCTCTCCCATAATGTGCTGATACCACAAGTTACTAATGCTCCTCGTGGGCTAATGAGTGTGTCCGTTCTCCATGCTGGGTAGATTGCTTTGTTTGTCCTCCCCAAAGATTAGTGTTTATACTCCCTTGATAAAAGAAAAAGCACTCCAAGCATGTGTTCAAAGTGAAAACTCTCACAGATCTGGCAGGCAGTACAATATCACTAATGGCAGCAGATACTTAAGTAGCCTATTTTCATAATCCCACAGGTAGTTGTTAAGAGCATTTTCTCCTACTGGGAGAATATCTATCCCTCTGTTGAACTTCTTGTCAGCTATCACTATATTTATGACCTTAATGGCATTTCCAGCAATCATACCAAGATACAGTACACCCCGTGTATATCCATATTTCAGTATTTTATTTTAAACTTAGTAGCACCTCATGTTCGTGTAGATGAGATATTTGGGTCGCACCTGTACTGGTAACACAGACCTTTCCCATGTCCTCATAAATGTTCCTTCCTTGGTGGTTGATCTGTACTAAATTTAGACTAGCTTTGTAGTTGCATTTTGCTCCTTTAAATGAGACTATTCTCTTGGGCTAGATGGCATCTGCTACTGAAGTAGTACCTAGGGCAGAATTAGTAAATCAGCCATTTCAATGCATTTTCCCAAAATCTGTTGTGTGGAAGAGAAGAAATTGACAAACTGGTAACTTCTCACTGGGGTTTATGGAAATTACTAAGTCAATTATACAGTGCAGGAAAGCTGTACAGTGCAGCTTGTTTTCTTTTCCTTGTATAGTTTTTAAATACATTGCAACAGTTTTGAACTGGGAATAACATTTAAGAGGAAACACTTTGGTGCCGCTGTGAGCACAAATCACACGGTGCTGAAGAACCAGATTGTATAAAGAGGATTTTAGAAGCTGATAATAAAGACCATACTCATTGGTGATACAGGAATAACAAGTATGTTGCAAGTCAGATTACAATCTCATTATTTCAAAACAAAAGTTACCTGTTATTTTGATCAATAAGCCAATCTAGTGAAATGTCGAAGTTTTTGGCCAGGAAGGATTAAGCCTTCAGAATTAAATATCTGTTTGTGAAATCTGAGCCTCTGATCCTTCTACTGAATCACTTGGTAAAGGAAGAGGGAAAGAAAATATTCTTCATGTTACTTATTTTACCAAATGTCCTTTTTCCACAGTTGCATCGTTATTTTTTTGCATGTTGACCAGTAATTTATAGGCTCTCAGAGGTGGGATGGGGGCCCTAATTATGGTGAATTTGTAACGTTCTATTAAAGCTATGTAAAAATGGGTGTTTTGGTAGGGTACAGCCCGATTGCCTTGAACACCTGTTGTCCAGGAAGCATCATCTAAGGACTGGATGTGAAGCATGTATGTGCCACCTCATATTGTTCTCGTCAGAGTTTGCTGATGAACACTTTGCTCTGAACCTTTTCCCAGAATAAATGGGAAAATGTTTAAAGAAGTTTCAAGAATATAATCCACTCTCCATGGGCTGTTCTCCATTGTTTTCCCCAATTGTCAGGGAAGGACCTGACAGGGAATTATCTTGCCTCCGCACTGCCATCAGCTGTGATTCCCAGGTCAAATGACAGGGCAGAGACACAGTTTTTGATCTGGCTGAGAAAGGAGACAAATCCTCAAAGATATCTTTTCAGAGAGGGGCTATCCTCATTAATAGGTCTTTATCAGATGTAGCTGTGCTGCTTGAAGGAACTTAGTCCAGGTGAGTTGTAAATCCTGAAATCTTCAGTCTCCTTATTTAGTCAATCTCTCATAAAAGGTGAGGAATTGTGTGGCAGTGACTCTGACGTGAAAGAGGAGTAGAAAGTCCTGAGTGTTATGCTGAAACACAATACTTACCAGAAGATTCTCCTTCTGAAGAGCTGGCAAAGGGTTTAACCTCCTAGAAATTTTGATGATGAGGGAAGAGTGCTGTTCTGGCAGTGGAAGAGTGCTGGTGCTTTCCTGAGAGGTTGTTTGCTGCAGAGAACATAGGTTTTAAGAATTTTTTTCTGATGTTATTGAAATATAACTGTAGACCCAGGGTGAGAGATTATTTTGCAAAAGAAAATCAATCAAAATACTGCCTTGAAATGTTTTTTTAGAGGTTAGTAAGTACTTTACAGTATGCAGTAATTGGGCTGTTGTGTGTAGTGAGAACATTTCTTCCAGAGTCGGTCTGGGCTTCACCAGTCTCTGCCCATCTCCTCCTCCTTGCTCCAAACCTGCTTTGTCACTAGCAGCGGGGCAATAAATCAGGAGTCTGCTTCAGGTTCAAGAGAATTGTATTCTTCTTCTGTCTCTTGTTTACTTCTAACTCAGATTGGCTCCCCGATCCAGTCCACTGCACAAAACTGTACTGACGCAGCTGGGGAGGTGACCAGACTTGGGCACTGTGGCTGCTTAAGCCATCACTATTGCTGAAGGATGTGCTTAGCAAACTACAGCCTTGGTTACAAGAGACAAATATATTAAGTTATGCTAGAGACTTAGGGAAAACTCAGACTATGTACCCTGGGTAGCAGTGATCCCTGTGGATGTGCAAGAGTCCTCTACTTCTTTTAAAAGAACCTGCTATGGTTTTGAAAGAATTGAAGTAAAATTTAAAAGTTTTCTACTATCTTGAAGTACATGATTATACTCTCAAAGGTGTGAATACTAGTACTGACCTATTTTACTTAAAAGTTTTGGGACTATGAAGTCAGGTGTTTTTTAACAAAAAAATAATTCTGCTTTGTAGATATCAGGCAGTTGGCTTTCACTTGTGTTCTTAGTGACTTGCCAGTGATGTTATCACTTAAAGCTTTATGGATGAACTCTAGATTTTTCTTCAAAACATTTAAAGCTTAAATGGAGATAACCCCTAAACAGATGGATATACCGGCTCTGCAGTGACAACTTGTGATTGATAAAATTTTAAACTTGAAGAGGTCTTACAGTTACTTTCTCCAGCAAATGCATTCACCAGTGGCTGGGTTTAGATCTTGTTGTCAATGTTATCTGAGGAGACAACTGGTCATTCCAGAAACAGTGTTTTGAGATGGACTGTGAAGAGTCTGTCCATTCAATCTCTTGGAGGCCATCAACTTAATTTCTTCTAGAGGACTGGAAGATAATGGGAGGTAGTTAGATTTTTAAACCTTTTAGTTTGAGGAATAGTTTTCATTTCATTAATGAAATTGGAGTGATGAATAATGCTGAAATCATGTTTGTCCATATTAAATGGAAGCTGGCTGATTGTCCCCTACTCTTGAAGAGGAAGTAAGGGGCATGCTTTTTTAACTACAAAAGCAGATCTATGCTGAATCTCAAATGACTAGACTCATACACATGAAAAGCACCTGGATATAGAAATAGCAATAATTTTATTTTGAAGATTTCCTAGCAAAAGTAAACATAGTCTCATAGCTACATTTTTATTAAAAATTTCAAGAAAGGAAAAGCACCTTACCTTCACCAACTCCCTTCTCCCTCAGCACAGTCATGCTGTGCTTGATGCTCCTGATGGTGAGATTTATCATTACAAGGTGATTTTTAAGTTGTTTATAGGAGAGGTATCCTGTTGTACTCTGTAATATTACTTTGCTTTTTACTTACCATTTCCCATCCAAAGACCTGAACTTGCATTGCAAAGTTCCAGTCCTGACTGGTGCGTTCCTGAGCTCCACTATCTATAAGCAAAAGTGGAGCAGCGTGTTCAGTATTAAGGCACGTCTTAAAAGAAAAACAACAAAAATTTAAAATCTTGTCTTGTTTGGTGTTGGAGGGTTGAGAGAGTGCCTGGCATAAAGGCATGAAGTCTTACTTGGGAGAAGCCTGTGGAGCAAGGGTATCGCCACCATTACCCATCTTCACAGTATTGCTCCTTCCCCCTGAAAAAGAGGTTGGGCAATAGTATTTGTAATTAATAAAATTATCATTGGTTTTCCAGTTCGTTAGATGCAGGGGAAGACTGTGAGATATTTTAGGCCTACATTATTATACACCTATGTAATATCAACACAATTGCATCAGCCGAGAGCTAGGAGGGGCATCAGTTTCAAGTTCTGTATGCAGTGCAGGGACGCTGGCGTACTTCGCAGGAGAGCACAAGGGGGCTGTAGCCATCGCTCCCTGCCTTCAGACCGGGGGCTCTGCCACGCTCTCAGTGCTAGCACAGCGTGTGGAGGTGGGCTCTGTGGCCCCTTGCATTCGAGGACAGGGAGATCCAGTTCCTCTGGTTTAGTTAGACACTGAACTCTAATGTCCAGGCAGCGCTGATGTTGTTGAAACAGCAGATTTTGTAGTAAGATAAAGGTACACAATTTTTTTTGTTACACAAAAGAGGCTGTAGCAATTCCACGTGAGATGTGTAGGAAGATGGGGGAGAATCAACATTTGCCAAAGTGCGAGGGATAAAATCTGGTGGAAAAACAGAAACTTTCTGTCAAGTTACAAGAAAGGCAATAACTAAGAAATGAAACCCCGAAAACCTGAGGAAATTGGCAGGGGAAGAGAGGAGAAGGGACACCACAGTATCTTTTTACATGTAAAGTCAGTTCACCCAGATCAAGAAGTGTGCTCCTAGAGGCCATATGAGTGTCTCTGACTAATATGTGTCTAATTTTTCTGATTATTAGATTGCTCTTTTGTGTGTGTATGTGTGCATATAACGGGAATTTTCCAAAAGCACTTGGTCACTGCGGCATGCAGGCTGTGCAGCAGCTTGGCAATATATGCTTTGGTAAATCAGCGGGTGAGCACTGTACTGGCATTCGAAAGTTTTTCTTCTCTCTAAGCCCTGGATTAAAAAAAAAAAAAAAAAAAAAAAGAACTTGGCTGTGGGGCCCAGGCGGTGTAAAGTTGTCTACAAAGCATTACGTAAACCATCTTTGCTTATAGCTTAGTTGGTTCATTTTTTCAGTGCGTGTCAGAATATGTTTATTCTTGTAAGGCTACGTGACATCATACACTTAGCAGGGAGGTGTAAGACAGCAAAATAATGTATGAGGCTGGTTCCAGCTGTCTGAGGGGTAAGCATTTTGCTGAGTGAAAGTGGAACAAAACCAGCTTTAAGGGTGGTTGGCTTTTTGTGTTTCACTGAAGGAGCTGTTAAAAGTCTAAATTATAGTTTTCCTGATGGCTATTTGAGCAAGGGTGTAGCTGAGAAGCGTGTGTGTGTGTCTCAGCAGAATATTCTTAAGAAAGCGGCTGCAGAAGCTCTGAGGGCTATTTAATTCTTCTCCTCTTCCATTAGCCGGTGAGGCAAAACGAGTGGGAGGTCTGTGAAGCCAGATCAGTGATGATAAGGGAAAGCACAGTTCCCAATGCAAGGATTTAAAAATACTCTGAAATATTGCAGCGAAAAGCAGAGCAAGAAGGTGTGACTAGGTGCCGGAGCCAGTAGTACTCAAGCTGGAAGCAAGGCACACCTCTCTCGGGGTCTGGAGAGTGGGCAGAGAGGGAGGAGAAGTAGTGCATCCCCTCCATGCCCTGATGTCTGTCCTGGGCGTCAGTCTGGATTCCTCCCGTACTGAATCCAGACTGGCTTTAGTCAAACGGGAGTTGGGCTCATGGTAGCCGTAACTGCATGAAATGTCATGTCCCTGGGGTTGTAAGAGAGGCTGGGCTAATAATCCAGACTTGGCTTTTGACTGGGGATACAGTAAATCTGAATTGGAGGGCTTAGCAACAAGCACAGTTGCATTTGGCTGTGTGGATCACGGCATCACTGCCCCGGGCTTCCCCATTATAAAACAGGCAACTCGACAACCCGAGGTTTTCATCTGTGTGTATCTGAGATAGAGTGATTAGGATGCGGATGTTTCTGGCATTGGTGAGTTGTTAGAAGAATAGTCTGATTTTTTCTGAAGAGGCAGTCACGCAGTGCAGTGAAGATCTGGCTGGTGCGTGGTTCGGTGTGCAGTTTGTTTCCCTCTCCCGAGGTATCTTTGTTTCTACTTGGTATTCTGCGTGCCGTGCTGAGACCTGGGTCTTGTTTAATCAGTTTGGTTCTGATTGCTTCCTTGTATCCATGGGTCGCATCTTGAATTCAGTGTTTTGCATTACAAATCTGCTCTCCAGAGATGGGCAGGATATATAGCTCCATCTGCCACATCCAGTTTTAGCCCTTTTTCACAGAGCCCTGTTAACAGGTGACATGCACAGCCCAACGCGATTCCAGCTAATTGTTGGTGTGTAATTAAGATGATGAGTGCTGACCGGATCCTATTCTGCAAAATGGAGGAACCGCTGCAGGCTGCAGAGAGATGGGGCGTATTGGCCGGACCTCCTGGTGCAGCTCCTGTGCTCGCTCCGTCCCAGAGCCTGCCTTGGCTTTGAAGGGTGAGATGAGTCACGGGAGCTGGATTATTCTCCTCGCGTGCCAGCTTGCAAATGCCAGAGGAGATGTGGGGAAGTAGATCTCTCGCAGGAGTATCATTTTTTCTCTTTTGTTTTGTGACATTTGGATGACAGCGTTTTTGAAATGGTCATTTCTGCTATTACTACTGTGAGAAAGAGGTTAGTCTAAAATCAGTATGTGAAAGTGCTAATAAATACAGTGTTTATGCACCATCAGCGGATAGATGACCGTTTTGATTTCTTATCTCATTGTTCTTCTGCTAGAGCCGAACCTCTGTTGTTACAGGGTTATAAGAGATAACCTGTATATTTTTAGGCTTTTCTTAAGGTGGAAAAACTAGAATTCAAATGGTTTGCAGCTTTTCTCCAAAGTGGTGATATAAACTGTTGTAGTAAAACTAAAGGTTTAGTGGAGTTTTAAGAAACAGAAGAATAAAATTAGTCCGGAAAATGCTTGCAGGATAATTTACTGTCTGTTTTTATAGAAGCCTGGTAACTGGAGTAAGCTGCTGATACTTTCAAGATAGCAGTGTTTACTCTTCAGAGTTTCATAGTTGGTTTGTTTGGTTGTTTTGTTTTGTTTTAAATCTGTTCTCACAAAATAGTGTCGGGCAGGCAGAGTGCTGTCACTGCTTTTATAGTTGGGGAGTGCAAGGTGCAGGAACGGAGGCACTTGGCGAGGCCACAGGAGTCCTTGTGCTCGGAGGCAGAGTTGGAGCTCCGGACCTGCCCTGCCTCTGCTCCGCTGCCTCTGATGCGATAGCAGAGCACAATGGTGGCGTTGGAGCTGTTAGAAAGAAAATTACAATGCATTGACTATAAAACACATGTATGGTATCATTTTTATGGGAATATATGTATACAGATGTAAAATATGCACAAATAATGTGTGAATATGTGCGCGCATCATGTTCTTTGGGAAGAAACTCTTAGCAGGTCTATATTGGAGTCAAATAAAAGAAGTGAGATCTGCTTGCTAAGTAAAATCTAGAGAAGCACAGCAGCTGGGATTGTGGCTGCAAATCACAGTGAGAAGGATGTCTAACAAGATCTCTTGCACTGGCCAGTCCCTACTTTTAGGGAACTTTTTCTGGGTTTTTTCAGCCCTGTGATGCTGTCTCGCAGCAGGCACAAAATCTGGTCATCTGGTCTGGAAAAGCCCCAGGGAAGGAGATTGTGGATTGTGTTTTGAATGCAGTGAGTAGGATTGTATCATCCACTTTTCAGTATGCTTTTTCTTTTGTGTACTTGATGACTTGGCCAGTTGAAACTTAAAGCTTCCCTTGAAACAATATATTGAGAGATTAAAGTTTTGACCAAGGGGTCTGGCAGGTAGTTCTGAAACACAAGTGTAGTTTAAAGCTGTTCTGAAACAGCTGTAATGACAGTAATGTATATTGCTGTCAGAGAAAAACACAATTTCTTCCTCTGTGGGGAGAGGGAAATAGCTGGTTAACAGCTAGAAACCTACCTCTCGAGATTTACCCTTTTAGATGAAGTGCTAAGGAAGAATGCATGGCTACCTTATCAGGTATATATTGTAAGCTGTATTTATGCTAGTTGCTGTGCTGCCAGGGTTAATGAGGTGACTGGAGGCCAAGTAAATTTAACATATTCTTAGGTAATGGTATTAAAAATGAATCCTGAAAAGGCTGGCTGGCTGGCAGCCAGTTTGGGGTCCCCCGTTTCTCACGGTTCAGCTGGGAGATAAGCTGTGAAGAGGAGCATCTGTGAAAGATGGGAGGCGAGGCAAGAATGTTTAAAGTTGTAGCTTAGTATTTACTTTCCAAACAACACCAGGAGTGCTGGTGCCTGTTTGGTAGTTTATTAGGGAGTGTACTGCCTGTAAAGTTGTTGCAGCAGAGGCAGCTGTGGTCTATAAGGGTTGCACTTAGTGCTCACCTCCCCTGGCTCATGGAAGCTGGTCTCTGACTTGACCCTGTATTTCAGCTAATCAAGAGTTGTGCATAACGCTTTTCAGCAGAAATACAAATTTATCGCACAATTGGATATGGATTCTTACATAGAAACCTGATGCAAAACATAGGTGGGGAGAATTTTGTTAGTATTCATATTCATAAAATGTCATTTTAGAAACTGTAAAGGATGAGAAGCACGCTGTAGTGAGTTTATGGTGCTTCATGAAAAAGGCGCCTGCCTTTCCATTTCTAGAAAGCATGATATTAAAGTGTGCGGCTTTTAAATTATTACTAAGGCTATATTGCCGTCCCCCTTGTTTCTGAGGTGATGCTTTGTGTTTTTAATGTATGTTTTTATTTTGTTTCATTCTAGTTTCACAGCTATGGCCTTAAGTAATCATTCTGAATAAAGCAAATCTGTTTTGGTTACATCAACAGGGCATTTAATGTCCACACAACTGCTAATCATTCTTCAATTTGTGCAATTAGAATAAAGCTCGGGTCACAAGTGGTAGAAATGTGAGAGAGTCAGAAGCTGCTGTGCTGTTGTCTGCTCTCGGCTTATGTGCTGCAGAGGTGATTTTAGTCTGCTCCTGAGCTGGGGTGTATTTACTTCAGCTTAATTAAGCACCAGCCCTCTCAGCGCTTTGCCTCCTAGTGCAGTCAGTGGTCTTGGTCCATTGGTTGGTCTGGAAGAAGATAACAGCCATGGCATAAAGGATGGGGTGTTGTTTTCTTGCCAGTACGTACTCATCACTGCTAAGTGCATCCATTGATTACAGCAGTGCGAACACAGCTGAAAACAACGCAGTTGGTGGTTTCTAGGAACATTTATGCTACCATTTACCAAGCCCTTGCCTTGTTGCTTGAGGACTTTATTTTGAAACAAAAGTGGCAGTGTCAGGCAAATGTGCAAATGCTTGTCGGATTGCTGTTTGGAGGGGCTACCTGCTGGCTCCCCATGGTGATTTCATGGCTGTATGGACCGAGCATCCCTAGCAGGCAGGCTCTGGTTGCTGTTGGGGTGTACTGGAACCAATCTGCAGAAGCAGAGTAGGTACTGGCACAACTGGGTTGTTTGTGGTGGGTGGGTGGGTGAGTGAATGCGGGTGTAGGCTGTGCTGCAGTAGTTGTATGCGTGTCATGTTATGTTATCCCTACTTCTAAATGGCAGGTGAAAAGCTTCAGCTAATGCTCCTTTAATAATTAATTGATGTGAACAGGCACATCTTTGAGCCATTTTCATTTTATATGGTATGATAGACTTTTGATTAATTACCCTAGCTTGTAGAGTTGTAATAGATTACTGTCTTACTTAAGGGAAGGAAAGGCTCTACTTTTCTTGTCATTGACCAAATACTAATGGATCAGTTAGGGGATGCAGCCGGCTGTAGTGCATGCATCCTCACGGACACACAGCTCCTCTACCATGCAGCCTGCAAAATGTGAGCCTGTCTTGAATGCGTTTGTTTCTCTTTTTTTTTGTGTTTGAACTGGACACACCACTGTAGGCACTGCTGGAATAGAAATAAATTCTTCTTGCAAAGGTACAATAAACTAGCTTGGTAGAGTTAGGCCCCTTCTTTCTTAACCATCTGGGCTACTTCATGTTGTGCTGAACTGAGATTAAAAATTACATCCTCTCAACTGTCTTGAAACACATGTGGACATTGGGAAATGTCTGAGGAAAGATAGCAAAGGGAGAGGAAATGCAGACGTAGGCAGTGATGTATGGGAGCTCTGGGGCTAGACCTACTGCCAGTCAAATTGCCCATGTCAGCTTTCTGATGTGCTTGTTGCCTGGACTAGGGTAGGGCATGCTCTCAACAAGGTCTTAAATGCTGCAGCAAGACCCCTTGGTGTTGCAGCTGTTTAATCTAAATAACAAGTGTGTATTTTTATTGAATTTAGTATGAAAATGAATGATACAGTGGCCCCTAGGGCACTCTTCTGGTACAATTTTGTGTATAAAAATGGCTTTTCTCTCCCCTGTTTGGTTTTGGGTTTGGGGTTTTTTGGGTTTTGTTTTTTGTTTTTTGTTTTTTTTGTTTTTTTTTTTTTTTTTTTTTTTTTGGTGAATAGGCAGAGTATGAACAGCCCTTTTTAAAATAATGTTGAGCTGGGAGTGTTTGCAGTTTGATCTTGTGACTCCATCCATCTCCTCTAGATACTATTAGTTTGAGATAACTTGGCACTGGTTGGCATCCTTTCATCTACAGGCCACGTACGGCCAGCCCCGAGATGCACCCGTTCCTCTGAAAACATGGCAGTGTCAGAAGAAAGCTTAAAAGTGCGTTTTAAATGGGTTCTTTGATTGTTTTGTAAACGGTGTCCCCCAAGGGAAGGGTGAGAGCCTGGCCTGTACAGGGCTGTTAAAGGCTTCTGGGTTAGCAGTGGTACAGGTGCTTTCAGCAGGGCTTGTGTCAGGGACCTGAGAAGATGTTCAGGTAGCACCATGGTGGAGCTGATTTGGTTCCGGCCGCTGTCGTTTCTCACCATTCATCAGCTGCATGAGTTGAGATGAAAGGGTTTGTTATCTGATGCGTTCTCCAGAAGTTAATAAACTTAAAGAACATTTTTGATTCTCTCTGCCCCCCGGTATCAATTGGTGACTGTGGAATGGTTCGGAAGACTTTGTGTAGTTCAGGATTCATAGCCGCTTGAATAAACTTGGGGCTTAATAAACAAAAGACGGATGAGATGGTTCACTGTTTTTCCCTGCATATTTGCCTAAGGCTTTCAGCTGTCCAGAAAAATGACAAACTGCATCAAACAGAACCAGTTATTGGTGGCAGGGTTTTGGTTTTTTTTTTTTTAATATTTCATTTCAAGAAAGTTGCTACTAAGGTTTTTCTCCTAGCTTCTCATACACTCTATTGGCAAAAAAAAAGGCCAAAAAATCATGTTTGAAAAAGAGCTTAAAAAGTCTGTGATGATAATAATGAATTTATGAAATCCCTTGAGATAGAAATCTTTCTATATTAATACTAATTGGAAATGTTTTAAAGGTAACATTTAATAATATTTTAGCACTGTCTCCTGTAGTAGGATTTTGACCTTTTTATTGCCCCTGCGAGCCCGGGATGTTAATCGGGGCAATTGCACATGAGACATGAGGAATGTCTGAGATAATTTACCAAATTCTGCAGGTCCTTTCTTGTGGACAAAAATATCTAAAACTTTGACGACTTTAACTTGTAGAGGAGCTCAAATTACAATAGTTGTACATGGTGTACGCCTTAACTCTCAGCTTGCTAACAGTTCAGAGATTGCTGGCTGCTCTGAAAGCTTAGGAGGATATGGGTATGTGCGTTTACAAACTCTGAGGGGTTAAGAAGGCTTGTAGTTAATCCAAAATACAAAAATGCTGCAGCAGCAGAATTGCTTCAAGCTCTTTTAAAAGTCCTTTCAAGTTAAGATGACATTGCTTTTGGTTTAATATAATGAATTCAGTAAAGCAAGAAGGCAGTAGCTGTTCTGCTTGTTCCCACTCTCTGGTGAGGAGAGGGGGGCTTATAGGATTCTCGTTCGGCTAAATAAAGTTTGACTTGCATGTAGTGTGATAAATTCAAGTAGAATGCTTTCAAAGATAAAGAGCCAGGCATCCGCAGCTTTTGTGCCTCCAGTAACTTGCAAGAAACTCTCTTGGACAGTTGATGGAAAAGGGTTTGGGGATGGTGGGCTTTCCCAGGGCAGCTGGTTTGTTTGAAAAGAAATAATAAGCTTTGCCTGGTTCATACAACTGGCTGTCAGTAGTTATTCGATCTTGGTCTTAATGACGGTTGCTGCCTATGAGTCTGCTGTGCCAATAGCTTCGGTTGGCTTTCCTGGTGCATCCTCACTTCAGGCAGTGGTTCGATAAGCTTTTCCTTTCCTATCTGCACGGCGAAGAAAGAAAACCCTGCTGGCTTCTCTCGCAGTGCTGATGCTGTTCGGCAGCAAGGGCTCCCGAGGAGGTCACAGGACAGGCACTTGCAGGTTGAGCAGCGGTGTTTGCTAGGCTCTTGAAAGGTTACCCTCCTCCCAGCCGAGTTCCAGAGTCGGGATTATCTTGCAGCCGTTCATCCACCGTAACGCCAAAACAGGACTTGGAGCACAACGCTGCCACGTGCGGCTCTCCTGGGGAAGGCTGCCAGGACAAGCATGTGGCAAATGTTGGTCAAACTTCTGGTGGTCAGTGATGACTAGTAAGTAAAAGAAACTGCCGTGTATCCAGAAGTTTTGCCATGTAATCAAGGGACATGGTTTTCCACGTTTGCTTGCAGAGAAACGTGCAGAGGGATATTTGTATCTTGTGAAGTCCTGACTGTCCATTTCAGCCCTTGCGGAGTTCTCCTGTTGCCTTTGCTCAGGAAGGGTTTTCGTTTTCCAGAGGTGATCACTTTGCTTTAGCTAGCAATATGAGTCTTAACTGGTTTTTGACGAACACTGTCAAGGAGGGTACATACTTATATTTTGCTTTGCATTTGTAAAAATTCCATCAGACAGTGCTGACTTCCTTAGGGTATGCCAGGCCACAGGCACGCTCCGGTTTGGACGAAGGCAGGTTGACTGGACTGCGAGGTTTTGTGAAGCCTGTAAGTCTCAGCTGAAGAGCAAGCCCAGAATACTTTTGCACAGAGATTTACACCACCATGGCCCTTCTGGTGCAAGGCTTTAGGGCTTCGGCGTGTGGAGCAGAAGCGCGACACAGCAGTGGGGAATCTGCAGAGCCTTAAGCAGCCCTTTACTGCTGGTGCCCTCGGTGTGACGCAGAAGGTTAATCTGTCAGGAATTACCTCTGCGAGCCTGAAGGATAGAATAAGCTTTATTATGAACAGCAGTGCTTCATGAGGAATAGCTATTAAAATTCCTTCATGTATTCTTTTTAAAAGGGCTGTAAACAAATTGTTTCTCATAAACCACCTGCATGCATAAAACACATTTTCTATTGCCAGCATCTCCCAGAGTTGGATTGCTGATTTAGCCCTGACAGTACCCTGGGTACTTTGTTCTGCTTAAAAAGCTGATCATTGATACTTTTCCAAATGTTTCCGTGTCTTTAATGTTAGTTCAAAATATCTAATGCATTGCTCCTGCAGGCAGAGAGGATACCAGCTGCATCAGGCAAGTTCCCATACTGTTGCCTCCTCTCCTACAGTCAGGAATGGCCCATGTTTTTCCTGGGAGGGGTTTGAGATTAATTTTCACTAGAAGACAGGGAAAGAGTGGTAAAGGGAGAAACAGAAGACAGATACATGAGTCTGTCACAAAGCCCTTTTCAGAAACCTTCTATTTCCTCTGAGAAGAGAAAATTACCTTGTACATTGCATGTGATTTGGGCTGAATTTTTTTCCCTCGCACTTCAACTCTCAAAGAACTTTTCTTTTAAAAGGATAAAATATAAAAATAAAATTTAAGCCCAACCTGTCAGCAAAGGGTAATGCATTCTGTAGGAAAGCCTCTGGGCTTTGAACCTTTGCCAGTTGACCCCTAAAATGCTGCTGGTAGGGTACTTCTCTGCTATAGCTACTTTTGAAACACTCCAGGGATGCTTACCAGGTAGAAGGCTTTAACTTACGGAGTTAGTACACTTACAGAGTTAATACATTTAACATGGAGTGAAGGGGCAAGATTCTTCCAAGAAATTTCTGGGACAGCATCCAGGTCAGTGGGAAATGTCCTGGAATTTCTGACCTGAAATATGTGACTGTCTGCAGTATCAGCCTTCCTCCCACTAGTAAGTGTTGGGCAAATTTGAAGTGTTCCCCATGCCAAGATGAACTAATTTTTCCAAGCAATAGGTGGGCTGCCTTTACTGCAGGCAGCGTTACGGCTTCAGTGTGAAGAAGAGAAACTCCTTCATTGCTCTGTCCTCAAGCCATCCCATTTTGGGGTCTCTGCTGCCTGGTAGGTGAGAGCACTTGCTTCTGCTGGAGGCTGCTCCTGCCTTACCCACCAGTGACATAATGTTGGCATGTGTTACTTCAAATGAGCTTATACTGGTGATGCGTATGCTATGACAGGAGCAGAGCTGTCCATTTCCTGACAAGGATCAAGTGGTACACCACGTTCTGTACTTGATGGGTGATATTCTATACGGTTTCTAAAATGTAATGCTCAGATGCAGAAATCGGGGAGTGAGTGCATTCCAAAGATAGACTGGCCTCCCTTCTGCAGGGTGCACACTAGCAGCTCCTTTTGCAGGACTGTCCTGACCTTGTTTGTTTTGGACTTAGGCACCATAAAATAGCTTGTTAATTGCTGATCATTTAGAATTATAATTAGGTGTTACCAGATGAGTTCTGTAATACTACAATTAAAATGTTATAAAAAATTTTGTGGTTTTTAATACTTCATAAATTGGTTAAAATTTAATTCAAAGCATACTGATTGCAAGCTCTCTGTGTATGTGCGTAATTATTAAAACCCACAAGGATAAAACCAAAGCAGAGATATCTCATAAAGAATGTACCAGTAAAAAAACCTGTCCTTTGCATCATGTTGCTGGGGAAGGTTTGAGTGATGCAGAATCCATGTACTGGCTAGAGGTCAAGCAACCAGGGATGCGAGCTCCAGCATTGGATCCCTTCAATAATCAAGGAAGGAAAGTCAGGGCTCTGGTTACTGTCTTGGGGTATGAAAAGAGAAGGGTGTCCCTGAAAGCAAGGTACAGCTGAAACTGTTTGGGGTTTGCTTATTGCCTCTGTGAAATGCAGGGTGCCTTGCATTGAGAAAAGCTCTTCAGCAAGTGGCAGCAGATGCCTTGGGCCTTAGAAAATCCATTATATTCTGGATCATGTATTACCAGATCAGGACTACCTTAGTTAATGCCCTGCAGAGTGCTGTACTAGTGCAAGAATAGTCTGGTGATTCAAGCTGATTCAAAACATTTTGAGTGTCCTGCCTTCCCATAGCCAGCCTACAACGTAGACCTGCCACAAACATGGTGGTGTGTGCCCTAGCTAATTCGGTAAAACCGCCCCTCTGCTCGCGCCTGGCTCAGGTCCACTTTAACTAATGGTCTGGGCACACCTCTAGAAGCAATGGGCATAGGCCTGTGGTCTCTGAGCAAATGAGCTTTCAGAGGGAACGTCATCAAAACAACTTTGATGCGTTAGTCTGCAGGTAAGAAAAAGCGTGGACATCTGGTGGCATTGCATATCCAAAAGTAAATGCTTAAAACTTGGAGCATGTTCTTCGTACGTCACTCAGGGCCTCAGAGCCGTTGTTTATTGGCAGCTGAGGAGTTGCTCTGTGCCACTGTTAATTTGATATGTTTGGATTTGATGAACAAGGTGCTGGATCTTGTATTGTTAGCCCCACGCCAGCATCAGCTATGTGGAGGAACAGGGGCTGTTCCTTTCCTTGGAGCTGTACTTAACCAGGTCCTGCTTAAGCTTTCCTTTGTTTTTCATCAAGCTAGGTAATGTCTTTCCCCTTTAAGATCTGTTCTGTTTTTCTGCTGGAAGCTTTTTGCCTTCAGGATTTTATGTCCTGGCAACTAACAAAATTAAAATAGCTTTTCTCCTAAGTACTGTAAAACGTACATTGAATCTGATTTCAATGGCTCCGAGTATGCATTTCAGCACACTAATGTACAAATGGATTGAAAAAACAGCTAGCAGTAATTTTCTTTCCTTAGGTTTTACTGAATGGTGTCCCAAGAAGCTGCACATTATGTGTTATCCTCTTTAAGTTTTACTCAAGGTCATGTAAAGGTGGTGGCCTGGAAGGAAAGAGTGGATAATTTCAATAGTAAAGCTACGAAGTTGCTGCAGACGGCATATGGGATGTCTTATTTTTCAAAGGTCTTTCCATCTGCTATTGGCAGAAGTCTCCATTACAAAAGGGCAGTTTCGTGTGAGGTACATAATTTATTTTTTTTAGGTTGATCTTTTGTTAGGATTCAGGTTTATCCTAAGTCAGACCATTAGCATGGGACGATTCACCTGGTAAAAAGAACGCATAGGAGTTGTAAGATGTAACTGAGGTACAGAGGAAATTCTCTCAAGGTTTGGGGAAGAAGGAATTTTTAACATTGGATTATAAAAATGAAAAGCAAGCTACTGTCTTGTGGATGCAGAAGTGTTATGGTGGTAGTTTTTGTTCATTTTCCTTCGAATACCTTACTTAAGATTGAATTGCAAAACTTGAAGCTTCTAGAGCCGTGGGATGTCATGGAGGAGAATTATGCTGAAGGGTGAAGAATATCCTATATCAGTATGTCTGTGCCATGCTGAATGTAAGAACTGATCTCTCCTGCTGCCTCCCGAGTGTAGAAATGCCAAAGCCATTGGAAGTAGCTACATGGCTGCTGTGCGCTCAATAACCTTGGCTAGCAAAGCATGCCTTTTCTAGTAATCAAGAAATTGCTCTATATCAAAAGCAAAAACCCACATACATTTGGTATGGATTTTATGGTGGGTGAGGGTCCATGGGAGGTACAGGATCACACAGGGTGCAGGGAGCAGAGAGAATTGTGCAGGGGTGTTGATGTGCCCAACTTACCTGAGAGGTGGTGGTGTTTACTTTTGCTGTAATGTGTTGGATTTCTTTCTGAGGTTGGGAGAGGCAATCGTTACAGGTTCATTAAAATGTGCAGAATATTTTTAGCCTCCCACCTTTTCTCATCTTTCTAATCTGAAGCAGATGAGGTTGCGCATCCTTGATAAGGTGGCAGGCAGCGTGGATCTGCAGCGACATGGAGGCTTCCTGTCTGCTGCTGCTAAGTTTTCAGCACTTGTGTGTGGTCCACGCGTGTGAGTTTACTTGCAGAACGCGTGCATGAAAACGTGAGCGTGGAAGCAGGTTTTGGCCTGTTTGACTCTGGAGTCCTGGGATTTGCTTTGTGGCAAGGAAGGTGGCTGGTCTGTCCAGAAAGTGTTGGATTCACTGCAGCCTTGATGTAGCTGTTATCTCGGTCCCTCTAGCCAGGAAATAACTAGGAAACTACTGCTTTGATCTGTCAAAAAAGACGACTTGTAAAATATATTAATTGATTTTCTTCCATCAAACTGTTTTGAATGTACAGCCTCAGATCTGAGTGAGACAGAATCTGTTGTGTAGATGCTTTGTGTGTCTTACTATACAGAATATGATGCAAGAAATCTGAATTTAATTTTTAGCCTGAAGTGCTACTGAAGGAGAGAAATTGTATTTTTGGACTGAGTCAGAGTTAAGACTGACTTTGCCACCATTAACTCAGGATTTCTTAATTTACAGACCTTTGGTTTCTTCATCTTCAGTAAACATTATATTACATCTACGGCTTGATTTTTATTTACATCCCTTTAATATGGCTTGGGTACTATGTACTATATGCTACCTCAGAGGGTGTTTTCTTTTGCCAAAGCAAAGGGGCCTTAGTAGAAGGCGAAAAAAAAGGAATAATCATAAATTTAGCATCTTATTACAATAAGCTTGATTGCATCTTGGTTTCTTTATAGGTTACAGAAACAGTTTTCATTTTTCATACAGAAGGCAATTGCATGAAACTTGTGCTTTCATAGTTCCTGCTTATTAGTCGCGAAGGGAATTTCTGGGTGCTGTCTTCCATGGTAACAGCCAAATGCCTCCAGAGCCAGAGGACTGCAGGATGCTGGGGGCGTTCTGCATGGAGTGAATTCAGTTTAATAAATGTAATAAGCTCATTTACCCTACCGGGCTATGTTAACTACCTGCATATAAACTGAGCATACATAATGTTTGGGCAAAGGTTAGAGAAGCAGTTTGTAGGAAAGGCTAGCTCCAGAGCACACCAAAGCAGCAGCTATTCTTATTTTAGCCTTCAGTAACACACACAATAATGGGGTTCAAGCAGTATCTGTGGTTGAGACAGTAATAACAACTATGATATAATTAACTTCAAAACCCTTTAGGAGAGAATAATTCTAAAATCTAGCGTTGGAAATGTTCATATTTTCACAAGATGAGAACTGCAGAAAGTTTAATTGGATATATAAACCCTCCAGTAGGGCATAAGTTGTCTGCTAAATGATGGCGCCTGCTAAAAGAAGCCAGCCCCGTGGCAGCCTGCTGCTGTCTTCTCCTGCATGGTCTTTGAGCTGGCTGACACGGGCTGCCTGGGGCTGGGATCTGGTCCGGTACAGTGGTGCTGCTCCTGTACTGGTGGTGACCACGTCTAGAAAGGACAGCAGCCAAGATGCATTTGTGAACTTGTGACTTCGTGGGCGCTTGGTGGACCTGTGGAGAACGATTATCGTCCGTGTTAGCAGGTTCAAAGCAGTAAGTCCTTTTTACTTGATTGCTGCACACAACAGTGGCTGCGAGACGGTGGGGGGAGGTTTTGTTGCCAGCCTGTGCATGCTTTCCAGAGCCTGACTTAAAATAGCTCCAGACACAAGTAGTTGCTCAGCATTATTTAATCACCTGTGTATTTGTCAAGCTGTTGCCGAGTCAGCAAGGTTGAAGTTGTTTGTGGGATCCTCACATACGTCTTCGTGAGTGGCCATGACCGTGGTGCACGTAGTGCATGAGTACGGTCATAGAGCTTGGAGGGGCCAAGAAGATCAGCGTGTTGAGAACGATGCTAAACTTCAGAAAGGATGACTTGAAAGAAAGTGAACGAGTCACTCAAGGCATCCCTAAAATTAAAAATGGGAGAAAGTACGAGTAGAAAAGAAAAAGGGGGTGGAGGGGGAGTGAACCAGTTCCTTGATGTGGTTTGAAACCAGTAGCGGAACATAAGAAAGCGAGCTGGGAAAAGCAGTTAAATTAGCAAGGCTCAGAGTAATTCACACTAGCTAGATGGCAGGTTTGAGAAGCTGTTTAAGATGAAAATTTGGAAACCCAGCTCCTAGGTAGTAGTAGAGTGTATAAAGTATAACAAGTATAAAAGGAAAATTGAAAGATCTAAGGTGGGCTTTGAAGAACGAACGACTATACATAGAAGATAAATAATTTAGGCAAATCAGTGCCATTGTCTTGTGTGAAAATTGGACTTACTGCATGATGGGAGGTTAAAGACAGCAATTAAAGAAGAGAAGGGTACTGCCAAAAATGGAAATTATTGCTTTGCATCAGTTTTTAACTGCTAAAAATGTTGTGGAAGACTTGGTGCTAGTATTATGCCCAGTCTTTCTAAATATAAAAAATAAGCAAATTTCAGAAATTGAGGTCCTGGGAAAAGCAGATTTGGAATAAGCTATTAATCTGAAAAGCATTAAGTGAGCAGACCCCAATAGTATGCTATGTTATGTAAAACATAACTGAACTTCCAGCAAAAGTAAGGGATTTTTCATTAAAAAGAGCCACTTTTTTCAGTTCTTTATATACCTTGTACTCTGGTTGAAGCAAAAATTACTGAGAAAATAACAGAATACCTGAAAGACCATATTCTCACAGGGTCCAACTTTCATGGTTTCTGCAAAGGAAAACTGTTCTAGTAGTTGCTTGAAATGCCCAAGCCAGAGAATGGGCTTACAATTTGTTCAGATTCCAGGAATTCTCTGAAAAATTTCTACAGTAACAAAGGCTGCTGACAAAGCTGTGTAGACATGTGGATAGAGCAAAAGCATTCTTAGAAACTGATTTAGTTTTGAATTAGGATTGATTTAGAATGTAGTTTGGTCTCAAGCCAGTAGACACCATGCAAATCATTGAAGGGAAGGAAGGCCAGATTATCCCTCATCTGATTGATCATTTACATTCTTGCTGTTTTGGTTAAAATTAGTTTTGGTGCTTGGTGGATCTTACATCTGCTCCGCTTTGCTTGGTCTGTCAGTCTGAGAGATACAGAACCAGCGTGTTTGGCATTGCTGGAGCCAGATGCAGGAATAACAGTACCACAGCTGTACAGTAAATAGCAGTCAGCTGCAGTGTGTTGTAAGCAGCGAGCCCAGAAGGACTGTGTTTCTCGGCTCTTCTCTCTTTAGTTTAAAACATTCTGTTCTACATCCTGGATGTGTGGAACTTGATGCCAAGGATTTAGGGTTTAGAGGAGAAGGCTTGGTACCTTGTGATTTTGTTCTTTACACTGTTTTCCATTGTGCTGAATGCAAGTCTGTAATGGCATGGTCACTTGTATTAATAATATATCATCATGTCTGTAAATAATTTGTAGAAAAAGCACAGGAAGTGGCTGGCTCATGAGTATGTTCTTCACATTAGCGGAGTTTGCCGATAGCTAAAGGAATAACCGAATTTCTTCTTAATTTTTGCAGAATTTTCTACTGCCTTGGATTTTTTTCTACTGCCTTGGATTAAAAAAAAAATCTGTTTGCACTGCTGGGCCTATTCTGTAAGTGTGAAATATCTCTGTTGAAAGGGTGATATGCAATAGTCTACTTCTTTTAAGGAGACTTTACAGCAGGCATTAAGAGCCTATACACTTGGGTAGGGTGATCTACAGCGATCTGTATTTAGTGCTCATTGTGAATGATGGCTGGGCTTGCGAGGCTCAAGGCTGATCTATATTTTAAGTGGATGTTTTGACTTATCACTGTAGTTATTTAATGGGGCCCTTCATAATCATTGTTCCTGTGGAAAAAAAAAATCCTCCTTTTTGTCTAGGATTGTCTGCAGGCAATGACACTTTCAGAAATTAATATCATCAGAAGCCAATGTAGCCAATAAGGCTGACAGGAGTACCAAGCTGTGCTTGTATCCTGCTGAAAAGCTTCTCCCCTTGGGTCAAGTTGTGATTGTGTGTTCAGGATCACAAAGATCTGTAGCTGGGCCAGCTTGTTGCTAAAGTCTTCACACTTGGGTTTTTTTAAGGCTTTGCCAAAATAAGGAGAATCTTTTTGAAGTACTTCTGAATTCTTCTTGCTGTTTTATGTATTTCCCCATACCAGTCTGCCTCTGTTCAGGTTTTCTGGGTCCTGTCCCGTCTTCCCCCCCCCCCCCCCCCCCCCCCATTTATGGGATATTTTGGGGTGTTTATTTTTGTTTTTTTCCACCCTGCTTTTAATTTCCATCCAAACAGATGATGAAACGTTTTCCTGCTGGGGTCTGTTCTGGTTGTGTGTTTTGTTTTGTGGGGTTTTTTTCTGTCTGTGTTTTTTTTTTTTCTTTCTTTCTTTTTTGGAGACTTTACTGAGGATATTTAACATACACTTTCTTTTGCTCTGTCTCATGCCATTACTCACAGTTATATGCCCGTGGCTAATTATACTCCTCCACTCCTTTCTTGGTGTTTGTATCCTTCATGTACTTACAGATGGTTATCAAATCCCCATCTTGCTTAGCCAGTCTGTCTAGCACTTGTGACTTGACAGAGATTTTTATCCTTCCCGGTTCTTGAATTGCTTTGCTCATCCCTTCTCTCCAGATGGTTTGAGAGTCTTCAAACTGATGCTCTATGCCTGCTCACACCTGGGTCCTGGAGGTGATACCTTTGCTCATGTAGCAGCCACTTTAGCTTTTGGCCTTTTTACTGTATTGCAAGTTCATATCAAGTTCCTCCCTAAATCTAAGCTAGTGTTGCCATCTTCATATATCTCCCCACTGAATCTCTCTAATGTGTTCCCTGCATGTGGGAGTTTGGAGTGAAATGAGACTCGTTTTGTCTTTTTTGGCCATATTGCTGTACTCCCCAAGTCTCTTTATATTATATTTCTCGCAGAAAAGCACAAAGAAATCTATGCTAAAGGAATACTAATCTAGTGAAGTGAAACATTCAAAAGTCATTAACTTGTGTGTAACTGTGCTTCTACAACTTCTAATGTGTGCAATAAGATGATCTTGAGTTATATGGTGCATCATGGTTTTCCTCTTCCTACTTCAGAGCACAGATGAGGCGATATATACAGAGTGAAGCAGTTGAACCGTAGCCAATTATTGTTCTTATTTTTTAATAGAATAAATAGCTGCCTCATTACTTTGCGTGGCGCGTGCCCCCTCCTCGCTTGGTCAGTTCCTGATTCCCATCGTTTGTGTGACACCCCAAAGTATTGTGGTGATTGGGCGTCTCTGGAGCACTGGTTCCCCTTCAGGGTATTTGTGTAAAATACAAAGTTGTGGGTAGTGTCCAGAAGGAAAATTGGGTTTCATTATGTGCTGCACATGCGGTAGAGTTGGGAGAAGCTGATGCAGTTTTAGCCCCATCTTTACTATCATCTGGGTGGCATCTAGTTGGTGTTTTCTGACCTGCATCCTTGGGCTCACGTTGAGAACGTTTAAGAAGTTTCCACCTTGAAAAGCAAACACAATTGTTTCAAGTTCCTTTTATGAAAAGGTACTATTATGTCTCTAGGTCAGATAAGGATATTGCTTATGCACTAGGCTTACCTTCCTGCCCTGTAAGTTTCTAGAGAGTCTCTTAACTGTGTTTCACAGCGAACGCGGTGTCAGTAGTCACACACGCAACCGAACCTGGCAGTTCTGTGGATGTACAGGGGTTCCTGGAGGGAATGTTTTTGTGCTGACTTGTTAGATACTTTGGGATGCAAAGTAGCTTAAACTTGAAAAGCAATTTTTAGTGCAATATTTTTGTCCCTGGATTGCAATGGGCAGGCTTACTTTGGGGATGCTTTTCTTCCCCATGCTGTTGTTCATGGCTAGTGACCCACGTGACACTTGCTTCAGTTCAGTTTAGCTTCCAGAAGAGTTCATAGAGGACATGAGCTATTCAGTGCTGATTTGAAATTCTTCTTGACTCTTTAAAGTTGACTGCTTTTTCTAATCTCTTCGCCATCTCCTGTGGGACACAGACATTGCCAGAATCTCCTAGTACCGTATGAGCTGTTGGTATTCTTGGCTCTATTTTAAATGAGTCCAGCTTTTTCTGGTTGTCTGAAAGAATCAAACCATGTAGGTTTCAAAAATGTTCTCAGGACTGCCTCTTTTCCATCTACCTGCCCCATGGCAAAGTCAGCTATATTTAAATGAACTTTGCCATTTTTTTGTTGTGCTTTCCCACTTTCTAGTTTTCTGCCAAAGTAGCACTCGGTAGCTCTAACATTGAGTTTGGAGCAGAGGCAGGATTTCAGCTTGCTAAACCCAAAGCTGTTTTTACAAAGCCATCTGGAGTGCTTAGCCTCAGCCTCCTTTTGGGTTATATGGTCTAGAGTTTATAACATTGCCAGGACCAGATGCAGAAGTAACAATGAGAATGTATGCGTATTTTTGAAAAACCTTCTTCTACATTGTCTGGGCTCCCAAATGAAATTAGTTGTGAGATGCTAGCCAAAGCAGTGAGATTAAAGTAGGCCTTCAAATGAAGGGACTTGAGGTCATCTGGTGCACAGGAGATAGTTCCAGGTGCAAGAGAGAGCAGCTTGAAGAGGCGTAAGGTTATTGGGGCAAAAGACACCCTAAGAGTCTTAAGAGCATTAATTGGTGGGTTGCTGTCGGACTTGATTTTACCAAAGCAGTACTGACTCTGTATGTGTTTAGCTCGTTACTAAAATCTACCAACATTATTTGGTTTATAGCTACTTTCTGTCTTTGGCTGCCTTTCTGTCCCAGGAAAGGAAGCCTTTAGCATTGGTTCGAGATGGCTGTTCAAAACTGTCAGAGTAATGCTGGCCTTCTAAGGGTTAACTGAGCTTCAGCTAACACCCTGCCACCTTGCTTTGAATATTGGGTTGTCTTGTTGGGGGAGAGAACACCTCGGTTCTAAAATATGGGAGAGCTGAACCACTGGGAGAGGCTTTTTCATATTTTCAATTTCAAAAGAGAATGACAGCTACTGAGATTTATAAAATTTTAAAACATTCCAATTTAAAGGGCTTTAAATATTGAATGCAGACGACAATTCCATAGGCAGAGCAACCATGGAAAGAGGAAGCAGCAAAGTTTGATCCTGTTAAGGGCTAAAGGTGTTCTATTAACTTTGGAGGGACAGACAGCAGTCTTGCATAAGAAAATCTGGCTTTTCTACCAGATGGTAAATTATTATAGAGCACTAAACAGTTGCAAAAAGATCAAGTCTATAAAGCATCTGGTAGGGTAACTGACAATTCATCAGTTTTGCATGATGCGCGTTGTATGTATCTCATGGGCTTGAGAGGAAAGTTATAAATCTGTCAAGCTTGAAACTGGAGAGAAGCTTGATCACATTTGCTAAAAGAAGAGAGAAATTGAGAGGCAGACCTATTCTTTAGCTGAGGTTTTTGTGTTCCTGAGAGTTACCCTGAATGAGGGCTGTGGAGATGCCATTCACATGACTTCTGAGCAATCTGCACTCAAGATACACCATTAGATCAGACGCTTTTGTTGTTAATGGAAGTGAATGAAAGAGGAAAAGCTTTCTGAAAGCTATTCATCCCCAATCTGGTCTGATACATACCTAAAATGTTTTCAGCACCACCTGTAAAACTTGTTCTCTGTCCTAATCTGAAAGAGTTTGACACACATCATTAGTTTTGACACAGTAATTTCAACCCTTGTTGGTGGTGGGTTTTTTTCCCCACCAAGAAGAGTAGCCTCTTAAGATTCTGGCTGCTGTTGAGCCAGATGTAATGCAGCTTAAAGTGTGCTTCAGTGGGTTCGCTTCTCTGGGCTGCACAAATTAGCACCGTACACGCAGAATTTAGAGACATTATCTTCAGTCTTAATCCAGGCACTTCTTCCCATTCCCGTGTGGGCCATATCTGGAGAGCTGGCTAACACCGGGCAAACTGCTTGGGGACTCAACAGAGTTTCCCGTTGGAATAGAGCTTATGCAGCTATAAAGATACAACTATCTGTATCTGTCTCTGCGGTGTAAGACACGTTAATGGTGCTTTTAGTAATTCTTTGGCGAGAGATGAATGAGTATATGGAGGTTGGAGAGCAACAAAGAGAACTGAGTGCGCGGCTGGTACGAAGAGCGTCTTTTGCAGTATTCAAAATCTTGCTGCTGAGCTTACTTGGATTTATGCTTTCTCATTGAGATAATAAAAGCAGAATGAGATGATCAGTATTCTCTCTGCATCTAGGTTAGAACTAGGTTATTCCGTAAAGTATTTTCAGATGTCTTGGCTGTAGAAGACATTGCATAAATAAAGATTTCTCTGTTTTGTGTGATATTATAACGTGTGAAAAGATTTACTGTGCAAATACAGTAACAGAATGGAGAAGAATCATGATCTGCTGTTTGTTAGTGTGATGCGATGTAAATATTTGCCTAGGTAGATTCTCTTGAGATTTCTTGTGGATTTCCCTCAGCACTGTCATTGCTGGCATTCTTTAAGCACTATATTTTTGACAGAAGTAAACATGTTCATAACATGTGATACTTCCATCAAAAGCTCAGTGATTCTCAAAAAAACCCCGAACAAACCCAGACACTTCCTCTTCCAAAACCCCAGCAAAATGCAAAAATACCTTTGTTAGAGCAGTCTTGAATGTGTTTGTGAAATGTCTGCCAACAAGAAGAAGTGGTCGGTCGTGCCACGTACAGGCTGTGCACATGCAGATACTTTGCATCAGGGATACTCACGGGGTCCAGTAAGGCTGGTATCTGCCAGCACGAGATTTTTTTCACTATTAGTGCTGTGTGGCCAACTTTCCGTAACTCTTGCAACTTCGTGAAGGAGAATCTTGTCAATTTTTGAATGACTCTTGAGCTTGCGTTGAGATGACCCGCACTGAAAGAGTGAGCCCCTGTCCCTGCTGAGCATTGTCACTTTGAGGGAATGGGGCTTGCTAGCTCCTTTAATATGTCTTAACAGGCAGACTTTGGACTTTCAGGTGAAAGTAAAATGAGTATATTCTCACGAAAAGATAAAAGTGGCAGATATACAGAAATTGCATTCTTTTTAAATACCTACCTTTTTTGGTTCGGTTTCAAGGAATTTTTTGTATTTCTATATCCAAGCAGATGCCCAAATTAAGCCAATTTCCAAGGTAATTTGCTGTGTTTTGAAGAAGGAATGTCCAATCCTCAATCCTTTTAGACAGTCCTCTCCATTTTTGGGAGGTTGAAGCGTAGGTGTTTGCTTTGGGTAAAGCTTGTCTTTATAGAAGCTTTCTTAATAACCTTCTACTGTGACTCTGGTAGCCCTGTGAACTTGACAGCTGATTCAGTTCAGGTTCTGTCTCTCCTGCTTGCACCCGTTGAGACTTGTCTGGTGTACACCAGCCCAGCTGGATGGGCCAAGCTATGCTTAACATGTAGTTGACTGCAAACCACCCTACCTATGCAATCAAGTGTCTCTCTCTCTTGGGCAGGTGGATGAAGGAGGAGTTACACGAGCTTAAGACTCTTCCTTCTATTGTAACATGTAACTTCAGAACTACTTGTTGTGAAAAAGAACAACTAAAGGATGTATTAATAGGCCATAAGAGAGACTGGACCTGAAGATAAACTTGGAGATGGTTGTGCATTTATGCCTCATGACCCTTGAAAACAGCTTACTGGATTTGGGGACATCAATGTGAATCTCTACTGTTCAAGCAGGAAAGAGTTAAATTTCACTTTAAAAGTATCTGTAACTATGTCTTTACAATGCAGTTTGGTATATTGGCAGTTAATCTGTGTGTCGTATTTGATCATTTTCCTTTTCTTCCTCTCTTGGTTTGCAGGAGTAAGTCTGTGTCTGTAACGCTGGATGTACTGACCACTTGCCTCCATCTGAAGAGGACTTGCTCTGCTTTGGAATATGGTGCCTAACTTCTGCGTCCCAGTACTCACTGTGCCAGCAGCCATCTTCTGCTGCTTGATGCTGCCTTTAGCAGGAGCGGACAGTAAGTAACATTCAGTTTTGGAAAGCTTGAATACCTTGTAAAATTTCTTTCAACAAATGTTAAACTTTCTTGGTTTGTACTGGAAACACTGATGGCTAAGGGATAACACCCCACCCCCGCAATCTCTTATTTTCCAATGTGTGCAATACAGATGAACAGTATGTATGTGAAGGGGCACAAATAGAACTAAAAAGGCTGACAAAATTTATTCAAGTGCAGGAAGAGTTTCTGTAGTAGCTGCAAGATCAAAACCTGACAATCTGATTTCTAACACGTACAGATGAGGTAAAGAAAATTGGGGCAGAGAAAGAGAACTATTGGGGTCACAGTATCCCTGTTACTTTATTTTCCTTGTTCTTTTACCAGCTCTCGTAATTTGTGTAGTACTGAGACATGTCTCCTGAGTCAGCAGGTGATTGAGAGCTGTTGGGGAAAGGGTGCAAGTTTCTACCGTCTGGTGTAGGCTCTCCTACACCTGTATTTCGGCAGCATTAGAGTTGAATGTTTCCTTGTGGTCATGCTTCAAGCTATTGTGTCCATGCCTATTGTCGTGATAGTCTTGCAGTGCTGCTGTGGCAGGCATTGATTAGCCCCATCCAGGCCAAGGGCAAAGCTGTGCACAAAACGCTGTTGTGGACAGACAAGAGGAGAGAAACTTGGCTGATGGTGGACTGCTGAACATACCTGTATGAAGACTGCAGGAAACCTTGTGGGTTCTTTGCCTAGTCTTGGTTTTCATAACTCGTGTATTTGCTAGACTATCCCCAAGTATTTGTGCAGTCCCACTCCCCCCCGCCCCCCCCCCCCTTTTTTTTTTTTTTTTTACCAGAACCAGTTTTTCAGTGTCCAAATGCTTGCACATTCATTGCAGACTCTGGCAGTTGTGAATGCTCCATGCCTTTGAAAGCACCCAGGGCTCCTGGGATACTTGAGTCGGAGCAGAGAGGTGACCGTGATGTACCTCCTGAGCTGCCACCAACCATCTGCTTCTCACTCCAGCTTTAGTCACCAGGCTCATAATTAAGATGTAATTATGTGAAAGTTGAAGGAGATCTTGATACATGTTGGTTAGGAGCCTGGCTGAATGGAGAAAACAGACTGAGGGTCCTAAATGTCCTTGACTGAATGGGAAGGAGTAAATTTAGAGAAGCTGGAGAGAAGAGTGAAGGGGGTATGTGAGAAAAGATACAAATTCACTATTTTTGTCGTCACTAGGGATGACTTGCACAGGCAGTGGATTGTCTGTATGAGTCTGAGCTGCCCAGTTAAACTGAGGGCAGCTGCTGTCTCCTTCCTCAGCTTTCTTCCCTGGCTGCTGGTGCTGCTGGAAGATGCTTATTCAGATCACTTTATGTCTACACATTGTAGCCCATTTTGGAGTCTGGCACAGAGAAGTATATGTTTGATGTTCTGAGGTGTATAAAAATTCCCAGAGGTTCATTATCTTTTCCTGGCCCCTGCAAAGGAGAGAAGCATCACTCCATCAGGTATGTGGAAGCTGGTGGAGCTTGAGATGTCCTAGGACAGTTCTTGGCCTGAGGATAACTAGACATGGTTCGCTAACTTTGTGGAATACTTTCACGTGCTTAAATTTAACAAAATTGGCCCCAATTCACAGGCCTAGATCCAAGTATTGGTGTCTCAGATGTGGAACACTTCTGTGTTGAGAAGCAAGTGTATGTGTATGTATGCCTTTTTCTCTGGCGTAGACTGACTTTGAATTATTTTTTCCTAATCTGGAAGGCAGATCTGGAGGACAACGACCTTTTAACCGCCACAGCCACCATGGATTAACCGAAGGTTTCCTAGGATAGAAAGTGTTGCTCTGTGTATTTTAGCAATTTACAGCTTTTCTATTATCTTACCCCACTGAATCTTGCCACCAACTCTCAGTAGCAAGGAGCTGTGTGAAAGGACCTGCTCTGCACCTCTGCAGGGGGGAAGAATCATCCTCAAACCCTGCATATTTCGTGTCATGCCATCAGTGATGCAGACGGGCAAGATACGATAGTGAATATGGCATTGGGGAAGTCCTGGTTCAGGACAGCAGTGAAGGGCAAGGGGAAGGTATGATAATATACGCACACTGGAGCTGACTGTAAAAGTTAGAGAGGTATGCTGTGAAAGGAGCACCCCATATGCACCCTGCTTGGTTTTTTGGTCCCCTAAGCATCCTGTTGGCTCCAGTCAAAGACCGTTTATTTACATGGATTCCTGATGTAATATGGCTGTTCCTGAGATTTCACTGTGGTTATTCCTTTCCCCCATTGCAGCGCTGCTTGGGAGGGATGGGTAGGCTCTGTATCTGCAAGGCATTTCTACATTTCCCCAATTAAAAGCAACGTGATAGTGGGAGCAGACTTATCCCTGGAATTCCTGCAGTCAGTCCCCAAAATAATTTTTTGTAGGAACGGCGAGGATCAAGGGCAGGGAAGGGAGGGCTGGAGATGGGCTGTGCTGCATCCTTGGCAGCAGGCTGCCCCATGGTTCACGGCCAGGTGCTGGGGGAGCACCCACAACCGGGCTTCCCTACCTTCCCTGCCTGCGACGTGGAGCTCCTGTCGTCGCAACGCATTTCAGTGTCGCTGCCGTAGCTTCCTGACAATTAGGCAACTGGCGGATAGCTAGACGTTAACGCCTGAGATAAAACAGATTGAATATGTATCGCCTAGCGGAATTAGTGCCGGGTGTGCACAGCGATGCCTCTCCTGGAATTGAGTTCACAGGAGCTGTGAATAATGTCAGAGCTGTGGAATTGAAGGGGCATCCAAAGGTTAAACGTGTGGCAGTGTGTTAGAAAAAGAAGGGCTCGCTGGGTGCCTTCCTGCCAGCAGGATAGGAGCAGTGGTTTCCTGGCCTCTCCGGTGGGGTGCTGGGAGGAGAAGGTGAGCGGGAAGGGGCACATGCGCGTGAACAGTGGATACAGAAGTGCTAATTTGGCAGAAAGCACTTTCAAATCCTCCCTGGCTTTTACAGACTGCAGTAAGAAATTATTAAATTTTCTCTGTGATCTGACTGTGTTTCTGTCAGGGTGACCCTAATTCCATTAGAGCAGCTCAGAGCTGATTCAGGATGGCTGTTTTACACTTTCTCCCTCAGCTTGCTTGCATTTTTTTTTTAATGCACTCTGTGCTTCCACGTCTGTCAGCTTTTGACTGTGCATGGGAAAAATGGCTTTGCAGATTTCATTTAATGTTCAGTTCAATTGTCAACTAAAAGTTGCTCCTTTCCAGCTTTTGGAAATATGTCAGTTACTCTAATAAAATTAAAAAAAAACACAACAAAAATATCCCCTCTCAAAACAAAATGCAGAGAAAACAGGAAAAAATCAATACTGTCATCAGAAATCATCAGCAGTGTGTTTCGTTGTTGGCTTGTTTTTTAAAAAATTAGGCTTTGTTTTTGAAGTCCTGGGCACAGCTTTCATTAGCCAAAGGAAGAGACTAGGTGACCCATCCAAAGTCTTTTCTAACTGAAATACATCTTGGTTTGTCTTGCAGAGAATTTCAAAGGGCTTGAGGAAGAAAGCCACTTCAAAAGTGACCTTGTAGAAGGAAAGAACTAAGGCAGTATTAGGCCAACTACCTGTGAAGTGATACGTGATAAACAAACAATTTGCACCTTTTAATTTCTAAAGATAAGAGCAAACTTGGCTTTTGTTTGAGGGGGTGGGGGAAGGTTGCAGCAGTGAGCCGGGGCTGGTGAGGGCAGGTCTCTGGCTCTCACCACCTCTGGTGAGCAAGGACTCTAAGCCTCAAGTGTCTGCAGGCTGCCCTGCCCCTTGTAAAGAGATAATTGTTTTACATCCGAAAGGTATATATACATGTCGGACAGATAAGTTTGTTTTTTTTTCAACCAACCATGTTTCTTGGATGCTCTCTGGATTGAGGAGACACATTAAAAAAGAAAATAGGAAGGTGAGATGTTGATACTTGTGAAGGTTGGGAAGAGTACTGATTGCCTTTCTAGACATGCTCGTGCTCCAGGTGAGTTCTGTTTTGCCAGGGATTTTGTATTGCATCAGAAGTGCCGTCTGGAGGTTTTGGACAGAAGAGCACTGGAGTGTTTGTTAGGGCGCTTGTTTCCCCTTGTGTCCCAGCTCTGCTGTCTGCCATTACTGTTTTGCGTTCCTGGGACCCAGGAGTAGCGTGGCAGGTTCCGACTCCCTAATACAGCTCTGCCTTCTATGCTTCATAACCTGAATGATGCCTCCACAGCAGCTCAGCTCCAGATACAGCTGCTTCGAGCCACCCTGCGGGACATACTTGCTGTTGTGCAAGTCTGGAAAACAGCCGCTTTGCAGAGCTGGGCAGCAGAGTCCCACCCCAAAAGCTGGACCTGAGGCTTCTCTGCTGCTTCCTTGCATCTGTTTCTGCTTCTTGGTTTCTTGTTTGCATGCCTGTCCCCAAACACTGCACGTAGTGATTATGCGTAATTGGTATGATCGGATCCAGGTATTGCAGCACAGGTAAGTACTAATCTTCTGCAATTCTGCATCGACTAGCTTGACAAATTCTATCAGTGAAAAGAACATGTAAAATACTGTTTAGGAAAACCCCTGTACCTGAGGCATTGGGGTTGCATCATTAAGGGACAGGTTGAAATATTAACCACAGTTATTGTGCAGCTTTATTTTTGGTGTCCTTACTCATCATATATATATATATGTATGTATGTATACATGATTTCTGCACTTTTCTGTAAAATATCTAAATGCTGCCTGCTTATAACTGAAGTTGCAGACATCAAGGTAGGAGGGATGCTGTGAGGGCAAATGCCATGTATAGAGTAGACAACAGATCTTTTTCTGCATTTATAGCCATGCCCCTTTTAGCTCCAGCTGTTGCAGGAGTCATGTGGATTTGTTTGGGTTGCTACCTACAGCAGGTCACAGCATTGTCATTTGTCTTTTTTATTTATTGTTAAAGCCAACGTCATTCATCAGTCAACATCAGCTGCTAGGTCAGAGGTCTGCCTAGTCCAAAATCCCTTATGCAGCAGTGGTCAGTACAGAGACCTATGGAGGATGTAAGAACAGCATAAATATAGAGTGATCCCTTCCTGGTGTCGTCTTCTGGCCTTCAGTGGTGTTGGCTCCTGAGCCCACAGAGGTGATGTAGTAACTTCAGACAAGCTCACTCCGGGTTTTGCTCTTCAGGCAGCTCTGAGCCTGTTGTCAGTCTTCAGGGACATCCTGGGGCCAGTGGTTTGTGTGAAGACCATGGTGTAGGCTCTGACTTTTGCCTCTACGCCGTGGCTCCTTGTTTAATCCACTTACTGCTGCTCTGCAGGGCTAAACAGTCTCACTTGCCGTTTGCATCATTCAGACTGAGCTGCGTAACCAGAGTTAGTCTCTTGCCTTCACAAGGGAGTTCCTGTGTTTAAGTGTCCATGTAAGTTACCCAGCACAGCAGCAGATGTTGAGGGGCTGATATTTTTAATACTTATTCTGTGAGAGAGAGTGTGCTTACTGGCTTGGTGATATAGAAAAACAGTAAAACGACCTGCTTAAAATTTTATTTTCAGTGTAGATTCATGGATTTTAAGGCCAGAAATCAGATCAGTGTAGTTTTCTACTCTGACCTGCGTAGCACAGGCTATATAATTTCAGCTAGTAATTTCTACATCTACTTTTAACAGCTGTGGATGAGCTAGCATGTAGCTTTTAGGAGGCTATCAAGTCATGATTTGAAGACTAAATGGTAGAGAATTTACCCATCTCCTATGTGATCTGTAAAAATGGCAAATAATCATTACTTCTACAAATCTGTATTTATTTCAAGCTTCATTTATGTGTGTTTTGGGTTCAAATGCTGGATGTTGTAACCTGTGTCAGCTAGGCTGGAGACTCCTGCTATTTAATGCAATCTCCCTGAGAAGCAAGTTAGAGTGTAAGAGAGTTAGACAAGCTGAAGGTTTGTCCTTTTTGTTGTAGAAAAATGGGTTGGTCTTGATTTTCCTGATCAGAAATAGTTTTTACAGTTTTTTCACTAATCTTCCAGACTTTTCAATATGTTTTTTAAAGTCAAGGGACCAGGACCAAGAAGAGAAGTGACCACATCTTGCCACAGTACAAGGGCACTTTAGCCCTTTTAAACATAGCATTGAGCTGGGAACACGGTCCTCCGTAATGACCTTTGAACCCCTTTCTGGGCCTCTGATTCTCAGGATGTGAACTCCTATTTCATTAGTGTGACTTGGGTTTTTATCTGCCCTTAAGTACGTGAAAATGTATTTTGTTGGATCCCAGCTCATCCAGTCATCTGAGTAATTCTGTACGGGTAATCTTGCCCAGTTTATTAGCTGACTACCAGTCTTGGTACTTTCCAAATCTAGTTGCAAGTTAGTTGCATTTATTCCCAGATGTTAATCAGTTGTGATTATTTGCAGAGGCTGCTGTGAGTATTTTAAGGAGATATTTAAAATATCCTATAGTAGTGATGGTGACATTCTTTGCAGGTGGAAAGGAGTGCCAGGAAACTGATAAAATAATATGGTTTGTCATGCTGCAGCTTGCTAGTAGTAGTATTGATGTCAGACGGGGGGAAAAGTATGGGGTCTGCTGGAGCTTTCAGTGTTTTAGCTGAGCAGTTGTAAAAAGCAATGAAGTGGTAATAGGGATGCTTTTTTTGTTTGTTTGATTATGTGTCTGTTATATTGGTGCTTCAGAATGATACTGTAATATAAGATGATCAAGCTCATTTTTGTGAACAACTAAGAGTATGAAATTTGTTTGCTCAAAATGTTAGTCAATCTTCTTTGATGGTGAACATGTTTGGTTTAAAAAGGGGGGGGGAGCATCTGTTCATGGATGCTTTTTCTCTGGTAAGATGTCTATGTATCGGCTGAAAAGCAGTGGTGTACTTTTAATTGAATGCTGTATTTAGTCCCTTGTGAGAATCAGTGCTTTGTCTACGCCAAAGACAAATCGCATTTATTTCGTTGACGTGAAGACACTGTAGCATGCTTACTGAAAGTTTTAAGTTAAAGAAATGTCTTTTGCCTTGCACACTTTACTGTCTTTTGCCTTGCACACTTTACCGACATATGATTACTGAATTAAACTAAAGCACGTTTTATAGTGAACGATGGCTTTACGTTTATATATGAATTGTAGCCTGCAATGCTAGACCTTGCTGTGAATGTCAGTTATGTTTGGGCTTTCTCTGATGCTCATAACATTAAGCCTTCACAATAAGGGGCATTCACATCATATTAAAAAGAAATAATTGCAGAATATATTCCATTTCATGTAGTACAGGCTGGAATGAACTTGTAGTCCTGCTGTGCTTTTCAGATGGCTCTTCATTGCATGTATTACTCATTATTTCCATTTTGTTTTTTCAGTAATTAACAATATGACTTCCAGGAACGTATTTTGTAAAATTGGATTGAGACATGTAGATAGTACCTGGTCAAAACCTAAAGCAAATGGAAATGCCACCATTTTCCAACAGAGGCTTGTGGCACCAAGGGTGACCATTCTGAGTTAGTGCTCTGGATAAAGTCAGCATGTCAAGAAGAGGTTTGGACTTGGTTTGTCTCTGCTACATGTGGTTATTCTTCTTCAGCCGATACTGGGTTCTCTGGAAGTAGCTATGGTCTCATAGAAAAGACCATAATCATTCCACTGTTGGCACTGGTTAATACTGCAAATTTAAAAAGATTGCACTCAGGGAATTCTTCTTGCTTGCTGTTGCTGCTTTTCTTGTATTTTTTATTTATTTTATTCTAAGCTCTGTCTACATGTAATGATTTTGTTGACTCACCTTAAAGGTGAGTGATAAAAGCCCTTGCAAGTTAATTGCCATGCGGGGAGGCGAAATGACTCGAGCCTCAGTACTTAAGTATCAGAGTGCGGAAGACCTACTTGTTTTCTTTGGATTTATTTTTAGCCCAATTCACTTCAACTGTTAGTGCAACTGTTGTTTACTAATGTTAAAGGTTGTTTTGAAAAAGGGGTTTTAAAGAGGCCAGGAAATATTCAGCAGCTTTACTCATGTATGTCTTTTGCCCTTGAAAAACTCCATTTGTAATAACCATTTTGAGTTTTGGCATTAGCACAGCTGTGCCTGGCAGGTAGGAGTTTTTGTTTTCACCTGCTTGTCAAACCCAGTTGGTGGCACGTGTGGGTGGGAGATGTGAGCATGTCGCCAAGCTCTTGCTTTCATTGTGGGGCTGTACATAAGGCAGAGATGGCACTTGGTTTTCAAACTTGAAACTGAAGTTCTGTCTTTTGAGGTAAATGTGAGAGTTGCCATGCATTGGTTTCAGAAAAGATTTTGATCTTTGTATTTGTAAAAAACACAGCTTGGAAGTGAGAAGGCTATAGGTATATTGTACTTACACAGTGTTTAATTTAGAAGAGAGAAGATTAATTGGGAGAACTGAATGATGAGTGGTGAAAAATCTTGTAAAATGCCAAACCCAGTTAAAATACTGATGTGAAGAAGATTACTATGTATTTTAATCCTATTTAGCATCAAAGAGAAGCTTTCGGTAGTTTCACGATGCAAGAAAACTGTCAGAGAAGTGAACTTATCTCCTGCATTCACCACATTTGATTTATAGGGCATTTAATAAATGGGGGGGGAGGGTGTATGCTAGCAGGAGGAATCAGTAAAATTTGAAGAGGAAAACAGAGAAAATACTTTAATATTCCCATGTAAAGGATTGGGATGCCTTATCCTGGCACAGTCTTCTCGTTCTTGGCAAGCTGACTACAAAGAGTTTAGTATGGCCCTCTGGAGGATGATGAGGATAGTCCAAGCACTGGAAGGGCTCCCTTTGCTCCTGTTTGGTGTGCCAGGTAATGGTCCTGGCTGTTGACTTGTCATTTATATATGCTGTATGTAGACTTCCAACATAGTTTTTTATGCTCCATTACACACAGTTTATCAGGGGTTACACAAAGTTCTTTAGTTATAACCTGTTGTTTTCAGCTTTTTACAAGTTCATTTCATGGCTGAAATATGCCCTGCTTGGTCTTCAGCCAACATTCAAGATGGGGGGCTGTATTTTATAAGTTGGACATTTGGTTTTTGGACCTTTCTGCAAAAATTGTCTTTGGATGCTCTTAAAAACAAAGAGAGTGGAAAAATACCTTTGTACCCTGTAAAACAAACTGTGGTGTTATTAACAGGTCTCAAGTCTAAAATGTCTGTGAAAACATTTGACGTTACTACAGATGCACTTCAGCAGTCAAGAGAAAATGGAACTCGATTTGTGGAAGGGGGTGAACCGTAGAAAAATAAGCGACTGAATAATAGAAAGGGGGTGTTATGCTAAATCATTAAGTGCGTGTGAGTAAAGGATGCTGTCTGAGCTTGTGTGTAACTAAATTGCCCGTATATTCGTTCTGTGAATGTAGCCAGAGCTGGTCTCATCTCAGCCGTTCTAAGACCTGGAGGTGCACAGCAGAGGCAGTCTTCCAGATCCTACAGCGCATGGCCTGTAACATGGGCAGAGAGAATTAAATCACATCGACACTGTGCAGTTCACGTTCTAGTGCGTTTGTCTATTTCTTGAGGCAATTGTGCAAATAGAGAGTTTTCTTTGTTGAAGTTGCTCTGTGGTTGTACTGTAGGCCACAAGGGTTTGGACTTGTCTTTCTTGATGATGCCTGTTGAACCTTGATTCTGCCTTAGTAAATGCATGAAACATTTAACATATTTAACTGCCTAAGTTTGGTTTTTTCTCAAATGCTAAGATACACCTCTCTTCCTATGGCTGCAGAATTGTGTGTCTTTATTCTAGGAGCAGAGTATGATTTTGTGGTTTTTTACACGTTAAGACAGAATCTCTGGGAATATGTGTTGTTCAGTCAGCATCTATGCACTGCTCAACATCTTTTCAATTAGACACACAGAAAGCATTTTTTTCTGAGGGAAATCTAGCTAAAATTTCTGGCATTGTCTTTAATCTGTAGTATGTTGCGTGAGAATGGTTTCCTGTATAATTTTGAGGAATTTAAGAAACTCTACTTAATGTATAAAGAGTATTATGCAGTACGCCACGTGGTGTTTTCCAGGTTTATGTCAAATTGCAGAAGAAACTATGAATTATTTTTTGTCACAATCATTGCTGGACTGTGTCAAGATCAAGGTCCATTTATCCCAGAATTGCCCCAACGTAAGCCTCCAACAACGCTACATGTTTTAGGGAGGTGCGAAAAGAAAGATCCCATACTCTTGCCTTTTCTCATCCCACCCAAATTAGTTCCCATTTCCTCTGTAAAATTAGCAATTGTTGTAAGAAGGTGGGCTTTTATTATTGCTTCTGTAAAGGATTGTTAATTGCAACAACTCTCTAAATATTGTTATATCCACGTGGGCAAAGGAATAATGCCTAATGTAGATTTGTCAAGGTCAGATCAATCTAATTTCCTTTAATGACATGATAACAGGCTTTGTGAATGGAGAAGCAGTAGATGTCATTTATCTTTAGCAAAGTTTTCAGTGCTCCCTCATGAGACTTTTTCCTGTGAAACATCTGCTCATAGGGTGGGTATTTGGCAGTTTGGTAGCATTCAGCATTTGCAGTAATGATCTCTCTGATAGAATAGAGAACATGCTTATTAAATTTGCAGGCAACAACAAGCTGGGAAAAGCTGCAAGCATGTTGGAGGACACCATTAGAATTCAAAATTATCTTTACAAATTGGAGAAACTGTCTGAAAGAATACATGTCAATAAGGAGAAATGTGGATAGATGTTTGAAAATAGGAGTAATCAGCTACATAAATACAGAATGAGAGACAACTGCCTAGACAGCTGGTATACAGAAGAGGTCTTGCAGTGCTAATGGATCAGAAACCATACAGGAGTCAACAATGCCATGCTGTTTTGAGAGGGACAGACATCACAGTGATATGCAGAAATGAGGATTACCATCCTGAAGACACGTTAGATAGTCTTTCTACTCTGCTCACATTGATAAAGCCTCCAGTGAAATGACATCTCATCTAGAGCATCCCATTGCCAGAATGGAAGGACTAATTGAGAAGTCAGTCCTCCCCATCCAGTGCTAGGAGAAAAAATAATGTGCTAAACTGCAGCTGGGAAGTTCGGGTCAGGCGCTAAGCAATGCTTGCTGACATGAAGGATTGTTGAGCACTGAATTGAATTTCCAGAGGAATTTCTGGAATCTCATATACAAACAGAAAGTGTTCCCTCATATAGCTTTTGAATTGCCAGTGTTATTTCTTGAACTGAATGTTTCTTTGTCTTCATTTATGAACCAGGAAGGTACAGCCTTCCAGTCTGTCTTCTCTAGGTCGCCTGGTACTCTGATATTTTTATCCTGTCCTTTTTCATCCTCCTCTCCAGTGACAATGACTCTCTTCCATCTGACTTTGTAACTTTGTGTGAAAGTGTTTTCCAGGCCTTAATCTTCCTCAGTGTCCTTCTCTGACTTTTTAGCTCTCCTCGAAAGGAGCTGATGGGGAGAATATAGGGGAGACTATGCCATTAACAAATGAGACTTAAAAACATCCTCTATATGTAACTTCCTCCTGCACACTCATAGGTTTGCTAATTTTTTTGCCTCTGTCTGTGCACTGGCTGAAGGTCTTTCAGCTGCCCGTTGCAATGTGTGGTTCATCTTCTGAAGACATATGGTTAATTCCGCTCCACAAATTGTAGCAGGTAGTTCTGGGGTTTTTGTTCTCTCTGTACGTGTTAGTTATTTATGTACAGAGGTCCGCGTCTGAACTTCCACAGTTGCAGGAGCTTTGCTGGCCAGGCAACCACTGCACCAAGGCAGGGAGTTTCGTTGCGTGTGCGGTGGTTGCCGCCATGGTGCACAAAAACCTGTCTCTGTCACAGCACCAAATGTCTCTGCTGTTCTGCAGTGATTGTCAAATATTTCTAATGAAGTTGATGCGGTTGTGCTGGACTCTGTAAGGCAGCACATACTGCAGCAGAGCAGGTTGGAGGCTCTGCCTGTCGGACCGCCCCAGGAGAGCGATGCTGCTTGCTGTCTAGAGCAACGCTGACCAGCAGCCCTCGCAGGGTGCATTGAAACGGCTTCTGGCAGCAAAAAATGCTTTGGGGGACAATTGCAAAGGATGCTGTAGGTTTTATAAGACCTTCTGACTAAAATCTGTCTCAATGCCTATTTGTGAGTATGAAAGAGAAAATGTATTGAAAATGAGTGTTTGTGTAGAATGCTTTTAACGTCAATGGTAGTGGAAAGGAAGATGTGTAAGGTTTTTTTCCTTCTCCTTCCAATAGTTATTCTTCCTGTGAATAACTATGCATCAACCTGTGGACTTCTGTCTCGTGAGTGGAGTCCCAAGACTGTCTGAGATAGTATCTCATGCTTCATGTTAGAAGATTATGGTTAATTGATGGCGTATTTGTTTTGGATAAGAAAAAGCTATTTGCCCACCTAAGCTTTTCCTTCCCTGGGTTTCATATAAGAGGCATGTACTTCTTGGAAAGCTGTCTTAAAAACAGATCAGAGGAAATTTGTCTTTTTAAATGAATTGATTTAAATCAAGATGCAGGCCATTACTTGAATTCCTGAATTCTGGAAACTCTAGCCATTATGTTGGGGTGTTTTTTGCAGTCAAACCTTGGCTTCAGACTGCAATTATTTTTCACAAGACCAAGAATGAAGTCTGTTGCCTGTTATGAATAATAGAGTATGGTAATATCACAACTATATATGCAAACTCTGCAGACTGGCAGCACAGCTGCTAAGTGTTACGTTTTTAAAATATGTACAATCTGTTGTCAATGGAATTAAAACCAGGAACATTATATGGTTTGTTTCTGCGTGAGGGTGTTTTGTAGGGAAATTTAATGATGAACTGTTCTACATTTTGACCTTTAAAAAAATTTTTCTGAGGCTTTGCACCTTCTAGTGAATTGGGGACATTCTCAAATTAAGACATGTGGAATCCTAATGGCCACCCTGACATTTCCTAGGCCTGGCTGGATACCTGGGCTTGATTAGTTTTATAATGTACCTGCTCAGCCAAGCTGGAGAGGCTTGCACGCTCTACAGCTGAGCTTTCTTTAAAGCGATTGCACTGTAAACCTCGTTCCAATTAAAAGGTGAATGCTGTTCTGGTAATGGAAAGTTGTTTTATTGTTCCTCTCCCCTGATATGCATGCAAGTGGAAGTGTTGTAGGAAAGTGTTATCGCTGTTGTTTTTGTAGTTTCTTCTTATCTTCCATCAGTCTTCATATACAAAAAAGTGAGAAATGCGGCATGCCCAGCTGTCTGAGGGCGAGCGTGAATCAGCAAGATAAACCTTCAGAGGGTGTAATGGGCCTGACTACAGATGATCCTTTAGTGCTTCTCTGCCATCCTGTAGCCTGTATCATGTGTTGAACTGCAGGCAGCAGGAGAAAACAGGGGGGAAACACAGTGAAGATCCTGCTGCAGTCCATCATTTTGGTGCTGAGAAGGCAATGAGACATGCTCAGGCCATCTCCTGCTGCTGTCCTCCTCCTGCCTATGCAGCAGGAAAATCAGAGGGAACAATGCAGGAACGGGAGAAAGTAAAAAATGAGTAAATGTGAAGAACATAGTACATTTAAGTTTTCTGTCCCTCACCAGGAAAATGCTGGAACAGACTTCGGAGTCCTGCTGCTTAAGAGAAGACACAGACAAGCACTCTCCCAAAATGCCAGTGCTGGGGTGAGGGAGCCCGGTGCTGCTGCGCGGCTCCTTGGGTGTTTCTCTGCTCTGTTTCTCTCACCTGAGAAAAGAAACGCCAACATTAGCAGATCACTGATTGTGTCTGTGCTGGCAGAGGGTCCCAGAACTGATTTATAGCACTTGTTCAGCTTTCAGCGAGCAGCAAATGCGTTGCTTAATTATTCATGGCAGATGTATTATTGCAGGAAATTAAGACATCAAGGAAACAAGTAAAAACTATTACTGAACAGAGCTATAAACAAGGTAAGGTGGAAGGAGATGCAGGGGGACAGCGCCGAGATGTTAAAAAAACCCCTCGTGCTCGGGAATGTTTCACACCTTCTGAAAATAATTGGTTAAATTCCCAAATCTTTAAGGGATCATTCATAGTACATAATTAAATATTCTATTAACTAACAAGTTGGGTTTAATTTGTTACATTTGTCATCTAAATTATCACATTTGTGAATGTGTGAAACCTTCCTATGGCTTATTTCAGCATATGTACTTACGTAAAGACACAGTTCTCTTCACGTCTTTGACTTTCCTCGAAAGATTTGGCATTTAACTTGTGCAGGAAGGTTAGGTCAACCTTTGGCTTTCTGTACCAAAGAAACTGGTTTTGTGTCCCTGGGCTACTGTTCTGCCTGGAGCAATGGTGTAGTAGGCTAGTGCAGAGAGCAGGACCCGAGTCTGAGCTGCTGGCACTAGATTTCTGTTGTTTGAAACCACTCTGCAGACAAGCATGCATGTGCCCAGCTCTCTTTCAGATGATACTGTGGCTTTATTCAAAGATTTATTCGTGTGTGTTCGTGACCTCTGCCACGAACCTGTCCTCTAATCTGCATCTAATGCCCCATACTCATACAGAGGCCGGAGTGGTTGGCTTTGAAGAGCACCAGCACCTTCTTGCTCATCAGGTGGCACAGGGAGGTGTCTGGTGTTTGACTGCTCTCCTTTATGCGTGGAGGGAGTTTCTCATTTATTGTTGCTCCAAGTTCTCATTAGCTTTAAACCTTGCAGATTTCATGACAATTTTTCAAATGTAGTCAGTAACTGACCAAAACTTACTGAGAAGGAAGTGGTTTAAAGAAAACCCTTTCAACTTCTCTTTTTAGAGTAGAATTATTAGCTTTATTAAAAAAATTATAGGGAGCATCTCTAAGTTTGTGTGTAACCTGAGGCTTCCAAGAGTTTCCATTTCATTACGGTTCATAAGCTCATTATTTTGGTACATCTGTAGTAATTTTGGAGCCCTTTACTTTATAACTTCAATTATGTAGTTTGAAATGTAATGATATTAGAAGTCCTGTTATAGAGGACTCGGAGCAATTTTAAGGCAAGCAAATGGGTGATTCAGCACCGTATCACAGAGACTGTCTCTGCAGACAGGGTTACTCTTTGAAATGTCTTTTCTGTGGTGCAGGTATACAAAGTGGCAAAAATCCAGAAGTTGTCATTATTTATAGTCTTTCAAATTTAGTGATAAAACAGCCTCGTGTAGTTCCATTCCTATGGTGGGAGGGTGTTGGAGTCCATTTGCAAACTTAGACTGTTTGGCGACTGTGCGAATATGGGAGACGGAGGGAAAATATTCTTCAACTTGTCCTATAAGGTTAATTTTCCTGAATCTTGCAAGCATAGTATATATGCAGCACGTATGTGAATATAACATATGATAGGAATTGGGCAAAGAAGAGATCTTGCAAGAATCTGACACTGAATCACAAACATTGAGGAACATGTTCCTAATTGTGTTTTGTGAAAGCTTGCTGTTCTGTACACATGCATCTCAGGATCGCCCAAACAGACCTTTGCTTGCAGACCTAATCAATTGGTTCTCGAGCCGTTTAGCTTTTTTAATTACTCTTGTCAAAGTGAAAATTATGTGAAAGGACTTGACTGTGCAATTAGCTGCTGAACATTTTCTGCAGCAATAGCGGGAAGACAATACCAAGTCCCAGAATAGCAGTAGATACAACCATAGGAACAAATCTGCTTCAGTGAAGAAAGAGATATTCTAGTAACTAATCTGAATGAAAGATAATTTGTTTTTTAAATATGCATATATTCACAGATGCAAGCAGAAAAGGCTGTTTGTGTTAGAAATGCCTGTCCCCAGCTGAATGCCAGGTTAGTTATCACTCGCTGATCTCCCTCTGATTTAAGGGCCCTGCTCTTCATAAGCAGAGGCTGCAGCTCTGCCCACAGTCACGGCTGAGCATGTTATAAGAGGTGCCAACTCTTTGACCTCTGGGCTGCCGGGGATGGTGTGCATGTGGCTAAATTTTAGGAAAAAAGCTTCATCTTTCCAGTGCTGCAGTCTTGGGAGAGGTCACGGTGGGTTTCTTCTGCGGGCTTCGTGAGCCTGGTTAGTGTTCCTTCAATGATCTATAGATCATCTGCTCAGACAAATTATATCTCTCAACAGCTTCACACTAATCTAGGCATTTAAAAAATAAATAAATGAGGCAGAGTCTATAAAGAGCTCCCGTCTAGTGAAGTGTAGCAGTCGGAGCCTGATTAATGAATCCCATTTACCAGCCTGCGCGTGTGTTCACCGCTCCCCTCCATTGAGCTCTGTTACCCAGGACAGCCCTTGTCGAACCGTGCCGTGCACCGCCAGTGCCTCCGGCCAGGACCACAGGCCCCAGCGGTGGGGACGGGGACGGGGCTTTCACCTCTGCGGTCGGTGCCTGGCCACGGTGCAGAAGACAAAGCTCATGCACGGTATCCGTACGGGAGCTGCACCGTCCCTCTGCCGGCTCAGCCTTGTCCGGGACCAAAGTGCATTGGCGCGTTTTGGGGAAAACGTGATCTGATCCGTTCGGTGCTGGTGCCCCTCGGAGGTGTAATGCGCTGGTTTCCGCCAAGTTAAAACAGTGTTTTTACAAACACGATAAAAAATACAGGTTAGACTTACTGACTGTTAAATCGTTGAGCTGATGGAAGGGTCGTGTGCCGGCTGCGTGCCGACTGACCGAGCTAACTCTCTTCTCCTGAGAACAACGCGGTGAGGGTGGCTGAACAAATCCTGGTACTCGTCCTCCTGTGTTTGGAAATGCTTAATAGATTCAAAGGCTCAGAATTTTAATGCAGCTCTTTTCTGTATTGATGGAGGTCTTTGAAGTCACTTGAACATTTTGCTAAGTGTACATGCCAGGTTTTAGGTTATTTGTAGCAGGGTGCTTGATGATTTCTGATCTTCATTAGGCTGTTTACTGGAAGGTCAGTCTGCACGCATACGCACATGCCTAAAATAATTTATTCTGCTGTCTTTTAGCACCTGCTGCACCTGAATGCGTTACTAGAAAAGGAAATTACTTCTTTTGGACAGTGAATAAGAAAATTTCTCTCAAGACACAGCATTCTTACAAGGACTCAGTTCCAGGACCATACATGGGTGGGATGATTTTTTTTTTTTTTGGCAGGAGATGATGGGACCAGACCCAGCAGCACCAAGACATCCATTCCTTGTGGAGAGGTTTGAAAGCAGGTGAAAATGTTCAGAAACCAGAGGGATACTTTTATTGGGTCTGAAATAGTCAGCACATCAACTTCTGGGTTTGGATTATAGCTAGAGGCAGCAGCAAGGTATTACAAGTATAGAAAGTTATTTTTAATGATGTAGAATACGTAGCCTGGCTATGTGTGAAAGCTGGCTACAGTGAAATCAAGGAAACAAACACATTTCAAGCTTGTGTTTTTTTGAGTGATTAGAGAACTCTTAAGTATGTGATGGCAGTTCCTTTTTGTGTATAATACATATTTCATTCAGTGCATGAGACAGAAGGTCTTTGGGAATGAATGGTCTGTATGCGGGGAAGGACACTGGTGGTGTGAATTGCCAGTTTTTCTTGCTGAAGAAGCTGGAAGGAGTGTAATGAATGGGACGTGGGACTCGGCAAAGGAAAAGTCTCATGGTTAAAGCAGTTTTTGGTGTCCCAGAAGTTTGAATTCTAGAAGGCATGGAGTTGCCCCTAATTGTGAAAGGGCAGCAAATCTATAGAGGGAGTCAATTTTAAGGGAAAGTGATAAAATGTAACCTAAATGCAGAAGATGGTGCTGCTCGAGTGTCGTGGTTTAACCCCAGCCAGCAACTAGGCACCACGCAGCCGCTCACTTACTCCCCCCCATCCAGTGGGATGGGGGAGAAAATCAGGGAAAAAAAAGTAAAACTCCTGGGTTGAGATAAGAACAGTTTAATAGAACAGAAAAGAAGAAACTAATAATGATCATGATAACACTAATAAAATGACAACAGTAGTAATAAAAGGATTGGAATGCACAAATGGAGCAATAGCTCACCACCCGCCGACCGACACCCAGCCAGTCCCTGAGCGGCGATTCCCCGCCCCCGCCCCCAGTTCCTATCCTAGACGGGACGGCCCATGGTATGGAATACACCGTTGGCCAGTTTGGGTCAGGTGCCCTGGCTCTGTCTTGTGCCAACTTCTTGTGTCCTGGCTGGGCATGAGAAGCTGAAAAATCCTTGACTATAGTCTAAACACTACTGAGCACCAACTGAAAACATCAGTGTTATCAACATTCTTTGCATGCTGAACTCAAAACGTAGCACCGTACCAGCTACTAGGGAGACAGTTAACTCTATCCCAGCTGAAACCAGGACATGGAGTTACATCATGAGAGCATTTACTAAAGGGACAAAACCACGTGACTTCACAGATCACAAAAAGCTCCAAATTGTCTCTGGTGTGTGCCATTGTGTGAATGTTAATGCTGAGGCGCGTATTACAAATCCCTTGGAATAACAATCAAGTGCTACCTTCTGTTCTCAGACTTGATAAAAAATATGGAGAGATTGAGACTGGGCTGTGAGCATCAAGTTTTTAAGCTACAAAAAGGGTGAATAGGAGGGAAAAGCTGCATCTGCCTGAGGAAATTTAAATAGCTTTTCTCAACATGTTTGCAGATGGATCATCTTACAGGTATGCAAGAAATGTTTGCATTTTTGAGCTCCAAGAGGTGCTTGAGACATGCTGGTCTCCAGTCTTCACCTCCGTTCTCCCCCTTTGCTCCTTGTGATTTAACATTTTTTTTAAGATCTTTGGGGAGTTATAGCTTGTCCCTGCAATCATTTTTAAATTATAAATTATTTTTATAAGCAAGTCCTCTTGACTGTGGATCGGCAATCTCTTAAATTATTTGGTGGGATACTTAATTTGAAATTTCTTCATTGCTTATGACAAGATGTTTCTGCTGCTGTCACTATTGATGATTCATAGCTCAAGTGAAATGCTTAGTACTTCAGAAAACACGTAACACAGGCAGTCCTACTCATAAAGTCTTTCCATCGATTAAAAAAAAAAAAAAAAAAAAAAAAAAAGAGGGAAAAGGGCCCATGAGAGCTGTGGTGGGCTGCGCTAAAATGATGTGTGAGGCTTGTCTGCAGGACTGGCTCCAAAATGTGGAGGGGGAGGAAGGGGCCCTTCCCGATACAGAATCAGAGGACAAATTGAGATAACACATGTTCTTAATTCCTTTATTTTCTCCTGAGCATGTGTATGAGCAGCCAGGGGAGTTTGCAAGTCTCTTAATGTTTGTGTGCATGCATGGGGACAGGGTGCTCGTTGCAATCCTATATGATTTGGGGCATTCTGCTTTAACAGCTGGGCTCATAGCACTGTATTGCATGTTCTTGCCTCAGCCATGGGCTATCTAGGTGGGCGATTAGAAGGAGGTGGAAAATGAAAAGGCCTTGCACTGGTTAGAGGAAAAAACAGAAAATGGAGTATTGAAGTACTGGCACCATCTGGATGTGGCTGATACTATGCTCAGTGTCTGTGTCTGAGCAAAAAGGGATCCCTGTTAAAATTATGCAGACACAAACCTTTTAAGGGCAGGAGGAGGGGAGTGGCTGGCTGCCTAAATTCCTGCTGTTTTGCCATTACTGATGTTTTCCCTGTAAGAAGCTTCAATGAGGAAGCCTGACAGATGGCAACAAAGGGAGCGGTACAAACAAGGGCACTCCTGCAAAATAAACGTTGAGCTTTAACTGTTTCACTGAACTGTTTAAAACACATGTAAGAATTTGGGCAGAACTACACAGGCATGTTGCAGTGGTGAGGTGAAATTTCAGGAAAAAGCAGTGTCGGTTGTTTTTTCCCCAGCCAAGCTGAATTCCAGGGATGCCACCGAGAGCAGCTGCACGCCCTGAATGCTGATGGGCAGCTGGTGCTGGTCGCACTCCCCCACCAACTTCCTCCATGTTTCAAGAAAATTCTTGTGTTCTTGTTTCAGGCATCGCATTATAGGAGTGCATTTGCAGCTGTATGAGTTCAGTGAAAAGGAACAAAATCGTGAATGAGCCGGAAGAGTTTAAGGGGGGAGGGGGGTGGTGGTGGTGGAATCTGGCTGGTTTGGGCAGGTGGTGTTTGAGGGCTCTGTACTGGCAGCGAGTTGGGGGTAGAGCAAATTAACTCATTTCAAATAGTTATTCCAGGTTTTGGTCGGGTTTTAGCTCTTTGACTGCTCTTGGTCTCATGGAAGCGTGGAGGAGACTGGCAAATTGGAAGGCTTGTTGCTGGAACTGGATGAGGTAAACATAAGTGGAGGAAATTTTAGATAAATTGAGAAGATCGTGATGCGGGCTGTTTATAGACTTGTGTCTTTTAAAAAATCTAAGGCAGTGTTGTAGCTGCTGTATGTTTGAAAGCACTTAAGGTTTGAGTGGACCATAAAACTGTGTGCAGATGTTCTTCCTTCTCAAGTCTCAGCATTCAGGATATTCAAACCACTGAAGCGGTGGCTTTCTTCAGAAATTGTTTTATGGGGATCTCCACAGTATTTTAAAACTAAACCAAGACTTTCCAATATTTAACCTTCACTGGAGAGACATGTAAAAAATCACTCCAGCGTGTGTTTCCGCAGGTATAAATTACATCATTTACATTATAAAGGGAAAGCCTTTTTAAGTCAAAAGGAGGTGGACTGGAAAGGTGAGCTTCTGCACCCCCACCTCATTACCTGATCTCTGAATGCTGGGTTTCTTACCCTGACTTTGTCCTAGTGCTGTGGCAGGTGTGAGTTCAAGCTGAATTTATGCTGGTTTTGACTGTTTTTTTTTTATTTGGAAGTCACTGATGTACTAATGAATGCGAACTCAATTTAGACCCTCATAGGACCTTCCATATGGCCTGTTGCACATTAATCTGAAATGCTGACAGAGAAACTAATCTTTTCTTTTTTAATATTAAAAAACAATAACAGCTTATTTAACACTGGATAAGGAAGAGGCTTCAGCAGCAATGCACTTCAGTGAAATAACGAAGATATTTTTGTAAGCTGCTCTACATCAAAGCTTATGGAGCAGGGTTTTTCTGCCACGATGTGACCTCTGCAGTACTTGAAAGTGCCGGTGCTTTGCCCATCAGCCAGCTCCATGTTTTTACTTTGACTAGTGGTGGTGTCGCTTAAACCACAGAAAAGGACTTTTATCTAAGCACTTTCTTGGGAAAACTTTTCTTTAAGTACAGGGACTTTGGAAATCAAATGCCACATATGTTTTTTCAGTTGCCATACAAGCATACTGGGCAGAAATGGAAGAAACTTGAGTGTAGGGGAGCTTCTTGGGGAAGAAACTCTCCCTTTCGGTGGTTTCTGCAAAACTAAATGCATGTGCTTTCAGTGGTACTAATTTTTGCTCTTTTGTAGTTGTTGCATGTGAACTAGTGTTTTAGGACTCTTGCTCGTCAAGGAGCTCTGTCTCATTTGTACATGCGAGTTGTATTTCTGTGCATGGTGACATGGAAAGCGAGAGCAATTTATTGTCTGTTAATGGGACATGTGATCTGGATCAAAGTTCTCTTGAAACCTCCATAAAACCATAATAGCCAGCCTGTTATCAGTTAATGCTGGCCAGTATCAGTCATTTTCCCTACAGGAAATGAAAATGTTCGAGCATTAGGCCAGAGGCCTAATCCGGTTTCCTTCCCGTTCCTTCCTTATCTCCCTATTTCAGTCACGTGTTGCTTTACACTGGAGACAGTTTGCATGCCGTATAGGTTGGGTCTGAACTTAATCTGCAAACCTGTTTGTTTCCTGTGGATTTTTACATGTTGGTGACTTTCCAAAGAGGTTGGTTCAACCAATCAGCTTCAGATCAGAAGCTGTTCCATTTTGGTTGGGATTGCCCTTGCGTTGGACTGCGTGGTGGGGTACCCTTCTCCGTGTGTCCTTGGGAACTCCGTGTGTCCCTCGTTGCCCTTTCCCCGGGCAGGGCTCCAGGCGCATGCCCATGGTGTATTACAACGCCTTGTCTCAAACACAAATGAAATCATTGGTAGCCCATCTGTTTTCTTCCTTGAAGAAAGCAAATCAAAACCAGGAATGGCAGTTCCAGTGGTCCTGCTTCGTATGGACCCATTTTCCTCGAAAAGCCAGGAAGAGCCTCTAAAAGCAGATGTAGCTCTGGTGACACCGCTCCAGCTGGGTATGCGGGGAGGTTTGGATTCTGCTTCCCACTCTGCTTTTGACTCGGTGGGAGGAGGAAGGACTTGGCAAGGATGCTTAGCGTGATGCAGACTTTATTTGTCCTTCCAGACATGGGAATTAAAATGCCTCAGTGTTTATGGAGGAAGGTAGTTACCACGGCTAGTTAGAGGTGGTTTCCTTATGCTGATTTGCTTATTTTTTGTATATGTTTTCAGCTATTGCTAATGAATTTAAGAAACAGATGAGTAATTTTTGCTTTAATTAAGACTAATCTTGCAATTTCAAGTAATATGTTATTTTTTGCTATGCTTTTTCTGTTTTGAAAGCTGGTATGGAGAAAAAGCAGCTCAATAGACCATTTAATGAAGGATAAAAATGATCAGGTCATGCATTCTCTCCTTGTATTGTTCGACCATAACATAATATATATCCTGTCATTATTCCCACCCCATCCATTAGCCATCACAGTTCAGAAATAAACAAATTCCCTGCTCCCTTCTCCATTAAATGTAATTTTATAAACTGCATTATAACAAAGCTAACTGAGCTATAAGTAGGGAAAAAAGACCTTTGTTTTCAATGTAAATGGCATAAATCTGATTGTGCAGAGAGGATGTGTGGGAAGGTATTGTTGCTGTAAGGATATTAGATGAATAAATTTTTAAAAAAATTAAATCAAAGAACTGTTTTAGAATTCAGTAGTTGCAATCAAGAAGTAAAAGCCTTTTGAGGGGAAATGGAAATGCTTCTGCTCCTAGAGGTGTGCACTAAAAAAGAAGAGTAAAAAATCATAGGCTGCAACCAGGGAGATACAGTTGGTTATATGGGGAAACTTTCTGATGGTGAGAGTGGTGCCTAGTTGGAACATGAGACGATAGGTTTGGGGGTCTTCATTTGTGGAGATATTCAAAGCTCAGCAAGACAAGGTCCCAAGCTACCTGCTTTAAACTTTAAACACTACTTTAAAATTAGTGTTTCTCTGAGCAGGAGGTTAGAGTAGCTGACCTGCGCATGTCCCTTCTAATTTAAATTACTCAATCCTTTGTGCAATGGACTAAGGCACTTACGTAAGAAACTTGGGAAACAACTTTGTTGATGCTGTGAGCTTCTGTATGGCATCTACTCAGAGCACACTGCAGTGGGGTGAGAGGTGATATATTTCCCTGATACCTTGTTTGCAGCTTCTGGAAACACATGTGTGAAAATAGCAGGTGAGTTGGAGATGCAGAAATAAAGCTTTCTATCTACAAAAGTAGTACAGAATAGAACTACTTTAAATTTTAACTTGGTGTAGATGTTGTCTTCCTTTTTGGAAGGGGAATGGGGGACATTGTTCTCTCCTTTCTCAGCTTTTTGACCATATTCCCTTTTTATGGGGATGGTGAAGGCTGGCGCATGACATTATTCAGTACAGCATGCGGTATGCTGTAAATGAGCGTTGATCTCTCCTTTCTGGGCTTTGCATTATTTATAGATCAGCCTCTACATAATTGCGTTTGAATACTAGTAACCAGTCAAGTTTGCCATAAAAATAGAAAATGTGTATTTTAGGCAATTTCTTTAGAACTGTTTTATCTTTTCCCTTTGGGTGTCCCTGTCATTCTGAACTCTGCTAGACCCCAACTCCTGCTCAGTCTGCATTCAAGTGATAGCTGCTTTCCAGAGTTAGCCTCCAACACTGTCGGGGTACCCGCATTCCTGAAGTGGCCTCAAACACTGGGTTTTTTCTTGTCCTGCATCCCAAAAACATTGTGAAATACTTGGCTGAGTGTTGACCTCCTGGTGCCCCCTTGGGCATCCTTGTCTTTGATAATCCAGTGCCTTGTCCTGGCTGCTGGTGCCAGGTTTTACGGTGATGCCATTGGGCTGACCTTGGCTCCAACGTGGGGGAGTCACCTGGCGCCAGTTTGTTTCTGCTCTCATTTGAGTCACCCTGAAATAAAGGTTTTCCTCTTTCTTGTTGAGTAGAGGGAGATGAGCTGATTCTCTCAGCACAGATGGGTGTTTGTAAGAATTCAATCTTGAAGAAACTTGGAGCAAATTTGGAAAAAAAATCTGATACGATAGTCAAAAGCTCAAGTGAGAGCTGTGGGGAAGGTTGAGGTTGCTGCAGAGTGTTTGCTAATTAGGGAGGGAGGGCAGCGCTTTACCACAGAGTCACTGGAGAGCTCTAGACCTTCTTCTATATATCCACAACTCCCGTTGATGTGAAGGGAAGCTTCAAAGAGTGCACGCTTGTTCTTCTGTGGCAGCAGTCTGCCAAGTTGGGGTGCCAGTTGTGTCCTCCTGACTGATCAGTTTTGTTTCTCTAATTGACAGGTGGTGATGAATGCAGTCCTTGAGTAAGTTGCTCTCGGTTTTTCTGTGTTTAAAAATGTCAAGTGGACACATTAAATAATGCCCTCACCTTCACTACTGCGCTTACAAAAGTAGTAGCAAGCATATGGCAAGTGAGTCGAGTGGCTTTTTGTCTCCTTTCAGCAGCCCATTCCCTCTTAGGAAGGCATGGCAGATTCTCTGCTAATTTTCTCCTAATGTTATATATATATATAAAAACTGGGGTTTTTTCTTTTTAAATCCCTCCTCCCTACGTTCACCCCCCCAGCGCAAGCCCCCAGCCCTGTGCGTTTTGCCTGTGTTGGGAAGGGGCTGGCTGCGGAGACAGTCAGCATCAGTCTAAAGCTCAGGCGGCTGCAAACGATTAGATGTGGGAGCTGATTATCATTTCAGGGACAGAAGACAATCAACATTACACCTAATTATAAATGTGCTTGTTTAATCTCTTAACATTTCTCGTTTGACCTGAGTCATGCCTGATCCTTCGAGCCTGTGTAAATGGTGTCAAGGATTGCCACCTCCCATTCACTGCGCTTTGCTGCCTGAGTGTCTTGGCCGTACATATCTGCGTCAGTCCTCTCTCTTTCAGACTGAGGTTAAATCCATTTAAGGTAAACAGATTAACACATTTTCCCATGTCTAACGTGAGAGCAGTGAGTCTGTCATTTCCCTAAAAGCATTGCATGCGACAGGTCCCAGATGCTGAGCTTTTCTGGGCAGCTGTGTTATTTGCTTGACTGGATGGGTTTTACAGCTGGTGTCCGGCTGTTCTTTGTTATGTTTATCTGCAGTCTCTGGGGCTAATCAGATTAGCAGATAGTGTAATCTTGCTAAATATCTGATTCCCTTCTGAGCCCCGGGGTGTCAGCTTTACTGGTCTCTGGGGAGGGGGGGGGGCAGAAGTCGCTCAGAAGTAGCAGCTGCTTCTCCCTGGTCCTGCACTGGAGTCCAGTGTAGGCTTGTTCTGGCAACTTCTGCTACAGCTTTGTACAAGTGTATATGTGAACATAAAGTCAGCTAAAAGGAATTAGCTTGGATGATTGGCCTTAAATTTTGTTCTTTCCAGAGGATCTGTCCTTGGTCCATGTTTTTAAGTTTTCCACTGCAGGTTCTTCAACCCAAGTTACTGTTGCTCTCTTGTAAGACAGAGGCTGTCGGGTTTTGTGATGGGTTGATGCTGGCTGGACGCCAGGTACCCTCCAAAGCCGTTCTATCACTCCCCCTCAGCTGGACAGGGGAGAGAAAATATAACAAAGGGCTCATGGGTTGAGATAAGGACAGGGAGAGATCACTCAACCAATTACTGTCACGGGTGAAACAGACTCGACTTGGGGAAAATTGACTTCATTTATTGCCAACCAACCAGAGTAGGGTAATGAGAAATAAAACCAAATTTCAGAACACCTTCCCTCCATCCTTCCCTTCTTTTTGGGCACAGCTTCATTCCCAGATGCTCTACATACCCCCGCAGTGGTGCAGGGGGACGGGGATGGTGGTTACGGTCAGTTCATCACATGTTCTCTACTGCTTCACCCTCCTCAGGGGCAGGACTCATCACACTCTTCCCCTGCCCCAGCGTGGGGTCCTTCCCATGGGAGACAGCTCTCCACAAACTTCTCCATTGTGAGTCCTCCCACGGGCTGCAGTTCTTCACAAACTGCTCCAGCATGGGTCCCTTCCATGGGTTGCAGTCCTTCAAGAGCACACTGCTCCAGCGTGGGTGCCCCACGGGGTCACAAGTCCTGCCAGAAAACCTGCTCCAGCATGGGCTCCTCTCTCCACAGATCCGCAGGTCCTGCCAGGAGCCTGCTCCAGCGCGGGCTTCCCACAGGGTCACAGCCTCCTTCGGGCGTCCCCCTGCTCTGGCGTGGGGTCCTCCCCGGGCTGCAGGTGGAGATCTGCTCCACCGTGGACCCCCCTGGGCTGCAGGTGGACAGCCTGCCTCACCATGGTCTTCCCCACGGGCTGCAGGGGAATCTCTGCTCCGGCGCCTGGAGCATCTCCTCCCCTCCTTCTGCACTGACCTTGGGGTCTGCAGGGCTGTTTCCCTTACATGTTCTCACTCCTCTCTCCAGCTGGTGTTTCTGTCTCTGTCCTGCAACTTTTTTTCCTTCTAAAAAAAAGTTATCCCAGAGGCGTTACCACTATCGCTGATGGGCTCGGCCTTGGCCGGTGGCGGGTCTGTCTTAGAGCCGGCTGGTATGGGCTCTGTCGGACATGGGGGAAGCTTCCAGCAGCTTCTCACAGAAGCCACCCCCGTAACCCCCTCACTACCAAAACCTTGTCATGCAAACCCAATACAGGTTTCCAGAAATACCACTGGTGGCTTGGGCTGTTCAGAAGTGGCAGTTGGACCCGTCACCATGATTTCTCCAGCCTGGAGAGCCCTGGTGTGGGCTGCTTGCATTGCTGAACATGGTGGTAAAGATGTTACAGAGAGTCAGACTGGGACAAGTCTCTGAGTGGGTTGTGATGGAGCTCAGCTGTAAAGTGTGTTTAAAGGGGAGGGGGAAAGCAGTGGAGATGGGAAATGAAGGGTCTACAAAATCTTCCCTACAATTGTAGAAATTGGGGGTTTTGGCATGTTTATGATCTGTCTGTAATGTGCCATGTGCTGAAACTGAGCAAAGCACATCTCAGCCTGAAACAAATTATTTAGTGGCTGCAAAAAGAATCAGTATGACAGAATTATACTTTTAAAGCACACCCAGCACATGCAATGAGGGGGTATAGAATATTATTCCTTCTGTATAAAATAGCTTTGATTTTTCTTTTTTGAAGAAGTGTTTCATGCTATTAACATAGTCTAGAGCTCTACACAGGTTGAAACTCTTGTGTTTTGTTTTTTTTTAAAAAAAAAAGGTTTGGCTACCAGAGTCCAGTTGCAAAAGCCCTGCTTTTAATGGTAAAGGGTTTTTATTGGAAAGTCTTTCTGAATATGTTCTGTACTTAACTACTTCTGCCCTCTGTGTAAACCAGGACACATTTGTTGCCCCTTCAAACAAGCAAACAAAGCTTCCTGGTAGAGCATGATTGCCTGCCTCCTACCCACCAGAGTAGCACAAGCAGGTGAAGCTGTCTCTATTCTGTGTACTTCATCTCTCTTAATAGAGCCCCCGTTTGTTGTGGACTTGTCCAAGGCGGGAGAAAGCTCACCGTACTGTTGATAATCCATGGTAACGCATGGATAAAATGCACTGTGGATTGCTGGCTTCAGGAGTGTTGCTATTGAACAGACTTCACCTGCTGTCTTTTTCCCTTAAAATGCTGCCGGCTTTCTTGTTGGTGGACATAATTTAAATAGTTTGTGGGCTTTCATGGCATCTTGCAGTTTGTTAGTTTTATTCAGTTGTGTACGGGTCCTGCTTAGGAATCTAAGTGTACTTTCTCTAGCCCTTTCCTAAAGCCTGGGTGTTTTTTCAGGAGGAAGGAGGGTCCCTGCACAGGTGCCAGGCTTTACTCCTGCGGGTCCTGGGTACAGACTCATGCTGGCTGTGTTGGAGCAGCAGCACCATCTTGTCTGTCTGTGCTGACTCCTGCCAACACTGAAGAAACCACCCAGTGTCTGTCACAGATGCAAGGATCCTTTATTTTTCCCCTCGCAGCCTTAGGAGGGTCTGTATGGAGCTTAAACAGAGAAGTGAACGCTCAGAGATGAAACCTCAACATTTTTTACTATAATGAATGTAAGAGAAAAAAGTAATGGAAGGCTCTGGCTAGGAAAGTATGGGATTTATAGACTTTCTAATGCTGTCAAGGGTTTCTGCTTCTGCTGCCTCCAGGACTGAAGCTTTTCTTTCCCATATTGATGAACTCCTTCATTGCACAACAGCAGTAGGAGAAAAATCAGCAAGCCCAGTGAGATCTCCTGAAGGAGGACACAAGTCAGGATCACTCCACGTAAGGCACAAGCTCCACTTCATGATGAGCATATACATGTTTATTTAAATACTTCAGCTAGTCCAGCCTGCAGCTTCTGTAGGAACCCCACTGTTTGGTGTTGCCGGTGTTTGCTCCTTTATCCCTCCACAGTGCGGAGACTGATAGCCTCCATGCCACGGATCTCTGACCTAAGTGGTTGCCCTTTACCTTGAACTGCATTTCTGAGCATCTTTAATTCCAGGGGCAGATGGTTGTTGTTTATTAAAATGGATTCCAGTACTGGTAATATATTCCTGAACTGGCGGTATGCGCTGCAGCCCTTTCGTTACAACATTGTTTAATGAGCTGGAGAGAAAGTTCAGCATTTCAGAGGCAGCAGAGTGAAGAGGAGGGGGCTTTCCCTGTGCAGTTGGCCCTGATGAGCAGGACTCGATTGCTACTTTGGAGATCAGACTTGATCTGTTCCAGGGTCTTCTGGACCGAATTTTGCCTGTGCTTGTTGAAACTTAGTTTTTTCATTGACAAGACTATTGTTTAGGGAAACAAGTGCAGCGGTGCAATAACTTGCTTGGTTGTACACTGTCATCGCCAAGTGCTTTCACTGGACTTATGTCCTGTCTGAGTCCAGCAGGGTTTTCCCTGCTTTGGCTCAGGGAACGGCAGGCGGACCTATAGATCAGGCACCAGAGGGGAGCTAGCATTTTAAAGCACTATACTGTTTTTTCTCTATTTATCTGTCAGCTGTCATTAATATCTGAGGATACAGTTTCTGATGCTTTGGCAGGAAATTTGCTTTGACAAATGAAAATGTGGCTGCTTTTGTTCTTGACTAAGAGGTGTAAAAGTTCCCACTGCTGCTGGGTGCAGGGGTAGAGGTAGTGCAGCAGGCGCAGATTCTGCACAGCTCTGGGGTGTGATGCAGGAACGAGTCTCCCTCTCTTTCCCCTCCCTCCCCTGGAGTTCGCTGGAGGGGCTTCAGTTACTGCTTAGCACTTAAACGGGGAAGCAGACTTTTTTTTTAAAACAGTTTCTGCTACAGAGGTATCAGTCTGAAAGCAAGTGCATCAGAGAAGGAATTGCTACTCTTCGTTTCCATAAAACCCATAATGAGATTGAAGCCATTGGAAACTAGTTACTTTTTAAGAATAAAATACTAAGTTTTAGGTCTTATTTTATGAAAGGATCCCTTTTGGGTGGATCTTAATGCTTGTATTGAGCCATATTTAAGCTATGCAGTTCATGAGAATTAACCTTTTCTAGGAAGGGGTCACCCAAAAGCTGAACCCTGTTAAAATTAGGAATAAAGATGCTCCTTTTTTTTTCTTTCAGTGTCAAAGAGGTGAGAATAATTTAAAAAAAAAAAAAAAAAGTTTTTGTTAGTTTCTTGGGTATTTTTGGTCCAGAACTGATTAAAAACATATCATGGTTTGTACATACTGCCATTCCAAAAGCATTACCTAATGGGGAGTGGTGTGATTCCATCATCTGTAACAAAAATATTGCTGGTTTGCATCATGGAAAGCCCCACACTGCATTTGTGGGTGGCCTCATAAAAGAGCAGTGACAGCTTGAAATGAGGGGTCTGGAGAAGGACCGAGAATGTGATTTTCTGACCTACTGCGGGCACTCAGAGAACATTTTCCATTTCCTGCCTCTGGGATTATTTGACGTAACTGTAGGGTTTATTTCATTCCTGACACTCAGATCTCAGCTCAGTACTTTATCACCAGATCTTGCTGAGCCAAAATTTGCATTACAACCTCCTTACAGTCTCTATTACAGCGGGGAGCTAGTTCGTATAAAGTAGCCTCTTTTGACCTAGCAGAGAAAAGCCTAACAAGGACCAGAGGCTGGAGGAGCTGGCTAAAACACATCTTATGTCAGAGAGGAGGTCAGACTGGATGATAGAGTGGACCATTCAGTCCTAAAAATCTATGAATATTAATACGCATCTATTATAGAGTACAGTGAGGTCATTGATCAATGCCATTTCTGCCCTAAGCTGTTGCCCTGTAAGGGGATTCTCCAAGTCTCCTGCTGCTGTTCTGGGGCACCTTGCTGACTAGAGGTTAATTATCTGTTGTGTGGCTATTAAAACAAAATACTTGCTGTTTTGAATTTACCACTTTTACATTCAGCTGAACTACTGTTTCTCTTGCAAGTATGAAATCGGAGCACGCAGCTCAGTCTTTTCTTGGAGATTGTTCTCTAGAGTTTTGTCAACCCCGTTGTCCAAGGGCAAAGTCATGGTTGATGCAGGTATTAGATTATTTTGCCTTAGAAATTCTCTTGCCTTTTTACAATAGCATATTTTTGTATTGTTCCGTATCCATTTCTATGCACTTCCTAATGTTTAGTTTCCTTTTATGACTGTGCCTGCACTAAGCAGCTCACTGAAAACATCTACTTAAGTAGTTACGTCCAGTGCCATCCCGAGTGGTTACAGTTAATTTAGAATCCAGAAAAGTGTATGATTGGTTTAAATTATTCCCTACAAAATGCATTACCTTAAATTAGACAACGCTGACTTTCATCTGCCTTCGCTGACCATTTACGAGGTTTGTTACCATGGATTCTTACATGGGGAAAAAACCCCCCACAACCCTATTTTATTACAATTCTGATTTAGTTCCGTCTTGGAGAACTGGCTATCCTCATGCTTGCCCTCTTTTCCGAATTGAATAATAAGCTCTAGTCTGTGGTCAGAATTTCGGGGTACTACAGTGTTGGTCTTTTTGCTGTGCTAAAAATTAAATAGATCCAGGTCGTATTGGGAATTTTACTGAGTAGCAAACAGGCCCTGAGTTAGCCTTATGAAAATACTGCTTTGAGAAAATGGCTACTCTAACAAACTCACAAAAAGCAGATGCTGCTGTGCCTTTTGTGGAGGACTGTGAGAGGGGAACCCTTAGGCATGAGTGGGAGGGAGTTGTGTCCTGGTGGCTGCAGGTGACGAGCCTTTGCTGCCCACCATCATGGGAAGCTGCCCTTGGTTCATCCAGGTCAAAGTACATGAGTTTGGGGCAAACTCAAGTCAATCCAGAGACTGAGGTTATGCCATAGCAGACTTAAAAACAAGCAATAATGTGGGCAGTGTTAGTTCCTGTGGATGGAGTTCGTCACACATTGGTTGCCAACTGTTATGGTTAAGAAGAGTTATTCAAATGGTTTTTCTTTTCTTTGCAGCAGCCTTCCAGGGCTTCACAAGTGCCACACAGAGCAGCAGTGTTAGAGGCCAGCACCATTTTGTGTAGCAAACCACCTTGATTGGTTAGGAAATAATGCTGCTGGGGTTCAAACAGAAGGAATTGCTAGGAGAGTCAAGTTTTTTGCTGCCATCTGGTTTAAAGCAGATTAGTTAAGAAAGCTGCTGTTCAGAAATGTCTTTCACACAGCTTTTCATGCTTGTTGTGAAGAATAGCCCACGTACTACTTAACCAACAAATCAACCTAACAACAAAAAACCAACAACTTTCAGAGACCTTCAGTGCTATGAATATTTTTCAGACATGTAACATATACTTAAACAAAGTTTGTCTTTACCAAAATTTGATTCTAAATATCTTGAAAGCAGGAGCTTTTTCCTTTTCAGTAGCTCCTCTGTTGAACACAAGGGTGTTAAAAAACAAGTGGTGGTAAGCTTGTGGAAAATCCAGTTACTAGACCTGAAAGGGTTAAGCTATTGCTGGATTTAAGTTAAAATGATAAATACTTTAGAATTAAGATAATCAGTAAATGAGTGGTCCCATATATTATTGTTTTAAATGCTTCTTTTTAATATATGTGGATGACAATGTGATTCCTTGTATTAGACATCTTTTCCCTCCAGCCTAATAATCTCTTATGCTGCTCAGGTGTTTCACCTGCATAGTTTATAGATTTAGTAGTCTGATACAGTGCTATGAGTTCGTAAACTATTCCTGTAATCTAGTATAAATCTGAGGTTGTTTTGGCTGCAGTCTGGTTAAGTATACAGCAAGAGGCAGGCTGCCTGCAGACGTGCCCCATGTGCCTAATGCGGGACTGCCCTTTGCAAGGGGCATTGCTGAACTTGGCCGTCTCGGAGGGCTGTGCAGGCTTGCCTGGCTCCAGGCTGGGGCTCTCGCATCTTCTGGAGCAGGTAAAACATGTCTACGTTAAAAGAATACTTGACAATATGAGGGCATAATTCATCAGTACCAAATATTTTCATCCTCATGGAGCAAAGGGATGTGGGAGTACCTGGCAGTGCTGTAGCTGCAGGAGCCTTAGTTTGCTTATCTTTAGCTGTCCTCCTGCGGGTTTGTTGCAGCCCAGGGGTTACAGCTGTGGCCACAACTAAACTTTTCTGCAAAATTTGAAATAAAACTAGGGTTCTTGAACTTTGAAAAGGGATAGAAGACTTCTACTGGTAGCAAATAGCAGCAGAAGGGAATTTCGTCCCTCCTTTCTCTACTCAGACAGGATTGCTCTAAGCTATTCACAACAGATGTTTGTCTAGCGTGTTCTCAAAAACTTCTGGTGAGAGAAGAGCCTACCATTTCCTCAGCAAGCTGTTCTAGTGTTTAACTGTCAGTACATTTATACCAGGGGAGTATGGTGTAGGAGTTTACCCCAAAACATCCTAACCTTAAACTCACTTTCAGCAGTTTTGTGACTCTGAAGTCTTGTCCATTCGCATGACATGCAAAAAAAAAAAAAAAAAAAAAAAAAATATTCCTTTTCATCTTGCAGTTTCCTTCCAGATCCTTGAAGGCTGTTCTCAAGTTCTCCCCCCCCCCCTGCTGCCACTCCTTCTTTCCTTCCTAAGCAAGGTAACTTCAATTCATCATTGTTGTCACCTTGTTTTCCTCCATTCTCATCCAGCCTTTCCTGACTGCTTAGACTCTCTGTGAAAGTCTCCCCTCCGGTAGTTTCACCTGCTGTTCACATGAGCTGTTTCCCACGTAGCTGGAGAAGTTGTTGGGAGTTTTTTGTTCTGATCATTTGCTTTCTCAGAGTAGCCAAGGTTTCCAACACTAAGCAGTGTTTGTGACAGTTCCTAGCAGTATTCCTGAAAACAGTGCATACAGTTGTAGTCCAACATGATCCAATTTACTCTTGGTGACGCTGAATTCCATTAGAAACACAGAGAATATGGGAAGATAACCACTGACTTGACAGGAAATAATTCAGAGGATTATACAACCAGTGCACCTTGGTTTTTGCACCTTGACCTGTTGTTCACTTCTGTGTATAGGCCATGAGCATGTTACCTGTCTGGGGTTGTTACTGCACGCAGTATATCACCTGCTCCCTCTTCCCCAGAGATGAAGGAGGGTCAGCAGGCTTAGCCTGTTCTTTCCACATCCTTCCCACCTGCAGAGCCTGCTGCCTTGCTGTTCCATGCCCTTCAACTAATGGATGTTAGTTACTGTATTTAGCTGCATATTGTGGGTAGGCTTTCTGTCTCTAGTGGCTGACCTTAAAACTAGATGGAATGACTTGTCAGGGTGGAAGCTTCCTCAGTACAGGGGATTGAATTGCTGTGGCTGAAGGAGTACTGCTAGGAACAGGCTCCCTCATTTCCCTGCCTTCCAGTGAAGCTATTATGCTTCTTCTACAGTTAATATTTTTCTTTTGGGAGGGCATATTTCTTGACAGTCGCTCATTCCTCCTCCAGGAGGATGCAGCAGGTGAGAAAGCCCCTTTTTTGTGCCATGTCCTAGATGTTTAAGCACTAGAGTAAAAGGATTTGCCCAGCCTGAACACATTTGTCAGCTCCCTCTCCAGCCACCTGGTTCTCAGTCTGAGCTCCCAGGCTCAGCTTCAAAGAAGCTAAACCTTAGCTGCTTTGCTAGTTTCGGTAACATTTCCCTCCACCTGAAAGATTGAATAATCCCTTCACTTGCACCACAAAAAGCAGGTTGTCTTAGGGATCCAGGCAAGCAAGGTACATATGTCCTTCTCCAGCATGTAGGTTATTACCTAGAGACTGCAGATGGGCACTTCTGCTGTCTCTGCAAAGCCCCTTCCATCTTCCAAGGAGCAAGTAGTTAGGCATTGTGAGAGGACAGCAAATACCCAAATGCTCTTTTGAGCATTTTATATCTCAGATGTCTGTACACCCTGATGGATGGCTAATCAAGGAGGACCCTTCCAGGAAATGATAGATTTCATTAATTCTGTCTCCTGTTACCTTTTGGAGATCTCGGAACTTTTGGGAGAAAATCGGTTGTGAGCACAGTTGATGGTTAGACATCGACAGTTTCTCTTGTCAGTGCTCAGACTTGACTCCTTGTCAGTCTAATCCCGATCTGCTGACTTGTACACAAACCTCCATAAAGGTTTCATTGTTCCTGGTGCTCCGTGTTACACAAAGTGTTAAGCTTTCCCCTTACGCCATACAAAGCATAATCAAAATGGCTTTATCAAGTTGATAAGTAGTAATAGTTCAGCTTCTCCAGGAGAATTTTAGAGCCCTGACCATTAAATGCAGTTTCTCTGAAGGGAGGGAGAAATAATGGAGCAATGTTTTGGTTTTGTTGGTGCTGGTTTAATACCCATGTCAGTGCATCCTCTTCCAGATGTTTCTCTAAAATCTCCCCCATACTGAGGTTAGCAGACCAGCAACACTACTACTTGGCAAATTGGGAAGAAGAAGAATGTCACATGCCTTGTGCGTAAAGAGTGAGAAACCAGTAACTGCTTGTCATTGCTTATGTGCTTTGTTGATACCAAGGGATCTGATGGTAACAAATGTGGTTTTGAAAGTTTACTCCTTGGTGTCCATGAATTAGCTCTTGAACCTGCGTGTAAGTGGGAATTAGGAATGTCTGTAAGAGCTGGATACAATGGAAAGTGAAAGAGCACTTGAATCAAGAAGAAAGATCTGTTTATATAAAATATATATACAATATATATTTCCCATGGCATTAAGTTCTTGTGATGGTGCCAGAGTTTAAACAGTTTAGTTTCTCATGGACAAAGTTAAAGTAATTCTGGGGTTAGAGAAAAAGTCTGTCTGCTGTGATTGCTGCTGGCAGCAGAACCTCTTCTCCTGCTTCCACGGTCGCATTCAGTGGACTGAGGAGTTGCTAAAGGCGGTTTCCTGAAAACTGAGGCTTGACAACAATGGGCTCTACATGCTGCTGCTGCTGCTCTTGTTATTCACCATGTGGCTATTGATAGTCTATGAACAGTAAAAAATAAATAGAAATATAGTAATGCAAAGAGTTAATGGAATTGCTACTCTGGGATAGTGGTCTCCTGCTCTCATTTTGTTATGTCAGAACTGATAAGGTTTGTTGCAGTCATCGCTCTCTTCTGATTAACTGATACAGCCTTCTTTTGAGCATTTTATATCTCAGATGTCAAGCTCTCTTTTTGCAGTGACAAAGGGCTGGTTTAGAATATCCAAAAAAGGCAAAATCTTTTGTTTGTGGCTCTAAAATCCTCAGTTACTTCATTACTTAGTGGAAGTTGCAACTGGGATTCATTTAGTACATAGACTAACATATTAACTGAATGTAAATGGAGGTGATGCGTTGAAACGGAAGTGTAAAGTGTCTTTGAAAGTATTTTAATGTTAGTAGTGTGTGTAGCAGTCCTGTGTAGCAGGAGCTTCATTGAACTGCTTTTCTTTTAGAGTGCAGGCATACGATGATTCAGAATTGATAATGATACCCGCGTGTTTTGTGGTGATCTTCTTAAGCATCAATAAGCACAGCAGAAGAACTGTTTGTCTTGCAAGCAATGGAGGGGGGGAAGTAAATAGTGGAAGTCTGGCTTTAAAAATTAATTGAAGATGGACTGTATAGCCAGGGGTGTGAGGAATATGACAAGCACCAGGTAGCTGGGAATAACAGTGTTCAGGGGCTTGCCATTCCCTGTGCTAGTGTGCAAGATGTGAAAACATTTGAAATAATTGTAAGTGAAGTTAATTCGGAAGGGCTGTGGCTGCTAGTCAAGTAATATTTCTGTGTAAGGGAGATAAATTTGCAGGTTGATATCCTGCACAGTTCATATGGTCTTGGAGGTATTGTAAGAAGTCATCTCTCATTAGTGATGGTCATACCTTATGCTTACAGCAGATAACTTGTAGACGCTTATGAACACAGAGCCACAGACTGGAAGATCGGTAAGGGAGACTGACTCCTAAATGCAGCCCTTTCTGTTTAAGGCAGGTAGCAAAGAATACCATCTTCTGATGAGGTGATGAGGAAAGGAGTGCAGCAACATGGACAGGTGTACAGGTGATGAGGAAAGGAGTGCAGCAACATGGACAGGTGTACAGGCGTGCAATACACTGGTACTGAGCTGGTGAGGGGCCTCTGGAACACTTAGATGTACCAGGAGAGACAGGGGGAGCTCTGTTTTTTCAGCCTTAGGATGAGATGGCTTAAAGGGGACCTTACTGCTGCCTTCAACTGCCTAATGGGAGGGTGTAGAGCAGGAGTAGTCACGCTTTTGTGGCAGGTTTGTGGTGATAGGATGACGGCCAACAGACATAAGCTGCAATGTGGGAAATAGTGATAAAATATTACCTTTTTTTTTTTTTTTTTTTTTTTTTTTTTTACATTTCCCTACCATCAAGATGGTCAAACATTGTACCAGAGCCCCAGGGAGGTTTTGGAATGTACATCCTTGAAAATACTCAAAGCTTGACTGGATGGGGCACTGGCCAACTTGATCTAGCTTCAGAGTTGGACCTAACTTCGAAGCTGGCCCTGCTTTAAGTGGGTGTTTGGAAAGGATGACCTCCAAAAGTCCCTTCCAGCCTAAATTATTCTATGATTCATAAACTCTTGACATGCTCAAAACTGTGGCAAGGTGTGTGTCTGTGTGCACAGAATGTATACGATGAAACAAATTCATTGTCCATTTGTTTAATTTCTTTTGTTATTTAATCCACTGCATTTGATTGCACTCCAATTTTTCTTTTATCTTTGAGACATACGGTTGGAATGGAGCTCTGTGTTTGTTGAAGCCAGTCCCTGCTGCTGCAACATGCATTCAACCATGTCCTGGAATCCCATTAATAAGTCTATTGATGTGGTGATTAGCCATGTTTGAAAATAGTGGTTTTGTTTATTTAAACATGGGCTCCAACGCATGCATACAGTCATAGTATCTGCCATCTTTAGTCATCCAGTTGCTCAATAGCTGTCATAATAGATAAAGTTTAGCAGAGATGAGATGTAGAGATAGAGGAAACTGTGTTGAAGTTCACTATTAATAATTGAAATGGAGGATCAGATGGTGGTAGGAACAGCTTCTCCTCTTGGAGGGTAGAGCAGCACTGGAGCAGGCTGCTCAGCAAGGTGGTCAATTCTTCATCCTCGGAGCTTCCCAAGGCTCAGCTAGACAACACCACCACTCATCTGAAAACACTCACTTTCCTCAAGTAACTAGGACAAGAATATTTTAGCAAGCTGTCACTTGTTTAGGTTGGAGGAGATACGATCAAGCTTGTAGCAATGTTTGCTCTGGGTTTCAGCCTGGCCTGTAGCACTGGAAATCAGGGTTCAGTGTGTCACGTTTGGCAAGCAGAGCATGTTCTGGACACTCAGTGGTGGGTGGGAAAAGCTGAGCTGTCCTTTGGAGCAATGGATATCTTGCCCTTTTTAGAGAGCAGTTATCTCAGCTGCATTGTCTTGGCTGTTTGTCACCAATAATTAATGAATGACCATAGAAACAAAACCACTTGTCTCCTCTTAAATTCCTGAAGTTAAAAAACTTGAAAATCCAGATGCAAGCATTCAGTATTTACTTAGAATATACTGGCTGAGAAGGTAATATAATTTTCTCTGATTTTATATTGAAAGTTAACAGAAGGATAGAAAAAGCAAGTTCTAGGAAGTGAGTGACACTACTAGTGCTTTGCTACAGCTTCCTCCAGGTAATGGCCCTTTTAAAACCTCCTAATGGAGTGTTTTCCTTATTTCTTTCATAAATTGAATGGGCTTCTCAATGTAAACCCCCCGTCCCCAACACTAAAAAAACTCGGGTTTGCAGTACTTCTGAGTCATTTAGATACAGTCTCTTTAAATCATGCCAAAATGGCAACAAACCTAGATTTTAAGGAAACTTCAGAATTCTAAAAAAGGAATTGCAGAGCAGGTGTCTGTCCTGGTTTCAGCTGGGATAGAGCTAACTGTCTTCCTAGGAGCTGGTGCAGTGCTGTGTTTTGACTTCAGTATGCGAAGAATGTTGATAACACTGATGTTTTCAGTTGGTGCTCAGTAGTGTTTAGACTATAGTCAAGGATTTTTCAGCTTCTCATGGCCAGCCAGGGCACAAGAAGTTGGCACAGGACACAGCCAGGGCACCTGACCCAAACTGGCCAACGGTGTATTCCATACCATGGGACGTCCCATCTAGTTTAGGAACTGGGAAGTGGGGGGGGCAGGGAATCGCTGCTCGGGGACTGGTGGGGTGTCGGTCGGCGAGTGGTGAGCTATTGCCCTGTGTATCATTTGTACATTCCAATCCTTTTATTACTACTGTTGTCATTTTATTAGTGTTATCATTATAGTTTCTTCTTTTCTGGTCTATTAAACTGTTCTTATCTCAACCCAGAAGTTTTACCTTTTTTCCCCGATTTCCTCCCCCATCCCACTGGATGGGGGAAGTGAGTGAGCGGCTGCGTGGTACTTAGTTGCTGGCTGGAGTTAAACCACGACAGTGTCCCAAGCAGCTGAGGTCTGTTTCCTCAATGAAATGATGAGCAAAGAATTGCAAGAGAGAAGGAGTCTGAAAGAATATCCCCTTCTCCTTAATCCTGCCTATCAACTCCCATATTGAGGCTTCTCTTTCCTGTGCAACTGCGAACTCGCACTTGGAAAGCAATGAAGCAGCAATGAAGTTGTTCTGTCCTCCTTCCCTTCTGTAGCACATTTGACAATGTGTGACAGTCCTGCATTCAATTTAAGCTGTTCAGCAATCAGCGTTCTGACTGGTCTGTTCAAGAATTGTTATTCCAAGAAAGAAAAAGGGACCCCAAATCCCCGCATTCAAGAAGGAGATAAGAATTGGGAAGGCATCTCTGGAGTTTTTCTGGAGTTCCTAGGTCTGTGGTAGAGACATGCAGTCCTTCTGCCCTGGCTTTCCTAGCCACTTCAGCTCCGCTGCCATCTAGAAGGGAGTCCATGAAGTGTGTGCTTGGTTGCAGGCCAGCCCATCAGTGCCTAATGGCATTATGTGCAGTGTGGATATACTCAGAAATGGCTGTAGATGAATTACATACATGGATGCCTGTTAATACAGTAAGAACAACACTAATATTGTTCTATGTAATTTATTTCATGAAGTTCACTTATTCATAGGTGAAGCACCAAATTAGCAAAACAAAAGTGGCTGCTAATATTATTAATAACGATCGCAGCAGGCTGAAAGATAAATCCCTGTCTGCTGCAGTGCCACTGCTGAATTTATAATACTTTGAATGGGGCTTTCTAATACTTGGAATTTTAAACACTGGCCTCTGAAATGTGATTTGATGCAACTCAATGAAAACACTTAATAGCTTTTAAGACGCAGTCACCTGGAATAGGAGGCTGTATTTCCTTATGGTGGTGGACCAGTGTGTCACTTCTCTCCAGGATGTGGCAGTGTGATGGCTTCACAATGCCAAGACAGTTGGAAATTTTAAATTAATGTGCGATTAATTTCCGTACTGTCATCATACTTTCTCAAACCTTTAATTCATATGCCAGCTTTATCACCAGTAATAGTGGGAAAATGCTTGGCTGAAGGAAATGTGCATCTCAGATTATGACTGGTGCTGTTGGGTGATTTCAGCACTTTGCAAATCGTGTTGTCAGCCTTGTTTTTACGGTCTAAGCACAGAGAATGTGGGCAGCTGCTGTTGTGCTGGTGGGCTTGTTCTCCCAGATTACAGTTCATCTTTTGCTTTTCTACCTTTATCTCACTTTTAATTATCTGAGGTTATATTATATCAGCTGAATTGCATATTTTGTATGACTCTACAGCATAGTTCCTAATTTGCACAATAAACATGCCTTTGAGGCTTCTGGCTAATTACAAATAAACTTTTGTTCATTCCATAACCATGTTTAAAGTGGAGATCTGGACATGCACTTGCATATAAAAGTGCAAGTGCAGGTTTCTAAGCAGCCTTGTTAACAAACACTTTCTGCATGTGATAAAGAGAACTGCAAGTTTTCTTGAAACTTGGAAATCATATGTCATGAGCACATTGTAGATGTGATCTTATAAATTAAACTATGACTGAACAGTTTCTTGTTAATTCTATATAATTTTAACTGAACCAAAAGTCATATTCAGCTGCATAACTTCAAAAAAAAAAGGGGGGGGGGAAGGGGGGGGGGAAGAAAAGGTGATGATCAGCTGATGAATGGTAATCTCAAGATGCCCAAACGCAAATACACGCTTTTTCTTGGTTTTCAATAAGATGGTGGTGATAAAGTATTATGGATTCTACCAGAAGAGAGTATGAAGCAGAATTCAAAGAAACCTCATAAGAATCAACATGCAATATATCTTTTCTTTTTTCTTTTCTCTCGGTTTTTTTTTTTTTAAAGAGGAGATCTTTAGTCTATGAAATCTCACAGGGGTTTTATAAGACAGAAAACACTTTACCAGTATTAAGAAGGGGCTAAAGATGATCTGAGGTATCCATTGGGGGAAAGAGAGAAAAGGGACAGAGATGGAATGGAACCCTTTTCAGCTAAAGGATCATGTTAGCATACAAACAAGTGGGTATAACTGACAACAAATAACTTTAAAAACCACAATCTGTTTTCCTGCTGATGTTTCCGTGACCATAATTTTGGAACAGTTTTCCAGTAAGAGAAGTGTGGCTGAAATTCAAACCTATTTTAAGATGGTGCATGATCCATTTACAGAAGAGGTTGTGCAGTGCAGTGCAGCCCTTGCGAGGCTGAAGGACAGGACTACTTCGGAGAGCACCTTCCAGCCTTCTGTGCCTGTGTGTTTTGGCTGTCCTATGTCATGCTTGCTCTGACAGGCTCCAGTGCTCAGTTGCTGCTGCTTAGTGTTTCTGTTTCAAATTCTTCTTTGATAATGGTGACAGGCAGCAACCCGTTTGATACCCTGTTGGTGTAACTAATTCCAACTCAGCAAATGGGGAACCCCCTTTGATAAACATTTATTCCTGGAGAACACAAGCAGAGTTGGCAGGCACCTACCTTCAAGTCAGTCTTTAAAACACAACATGAAAATCAAAGATTGGTGATAGGCAGGGGATTATTCCTGCATGGGTAATTCTTAAGCAAGATCCATTTGCCTATGTACAGGTATGCTCTCCTCACCGTTAATAGAGCTGAGCAACTAATAAAATTCACTCGAGGCAGGCATAATTGGACAGGCTCTTTTGTCTCATCCTGTTCTTTCTAGGCTGTGATACGATTTAGCGATGTGCTGACTTGCAGTAGGTAAGGAAGGCTGCCGTTCTTTCAAGTTTCAGATTCACATACAGTTTTGTGTTTCACCCTGGTGTACGTCCTTCATGAAATATACTGGGATGTCAGATCCCTGAGGTGGAAACAGTGCCTTCTTTCTCACAGATGTAAAACCTGAGAAGCGCAGTTAGCTCATACTGAGGTAGCTTGTCATCTTCTTTGCTGGTATGGATTTTAGTTCAGCAAATCGAGTGTGAAGCTAGGAACCCTGGGACTCGGTCAACAGAACAGGGCTGAGTGAGGGAGACTTAGACGCAGCACTCTAAAAGACAGATCTGTTTTCTATTATAAATACATCCTGTGTAGTCTCCACAAAGGGCTTAAAAGCAAGCTGAACCTTGCAGGTTTGACATCTCTGTGCATGTCCTTTAAGCTTGTAGCATGTGATAGTTTTGTCTAGCAGTGATAATGAAAGTAAGTGATGCAGGCAAACACCAAGTATGGCAAATCTCTGTAAGCAGCATACTTTAGTGCTCTGTCATGGCACCTGCAGCCTTCCACATTTTTGCAAGTCTCGGGGATAAACGTCTTTCCAGGCTGCAAAAGTCAGTGTCGAGGGCTGGTATCGCCAGTTCTGAGTTTTCTCCTGATGAGCTCATCCTGGTGAATGTATGGCAAGGAGTCAACAGTGGAACAGCCACTCGCAGTTCCTGGCTACCCTCTGCAATCGTGTGAATCTTGCATGAAATTGGGACTTGCTGCTGACATGAGGAGAAATGTAGAAGAAGATGCTGGAGGTCTGGGTTGAGGGTCAAGCCACTACTACTTGTAAGTAGGTCATAGATAAAATATGAAGAACATATTTGAGTTAAGATGTATGAGAGAATACAAAAAGAAAAACTACAGGAGCTACTGGATGCTTTTCATTGTTCATAGACATTCCCAGTCTTTTTACTGATCTCCTGCTTAATGCTAGCTTGGTAAACATTACTCTTTTAGGCGCTATGCCAGCCTGTGTGGCTCATGTCTGACCATGTATGAAGTGAGCAGTAAGGTTCTTCACAGAGAAGGCAGCTGCTGAAGTGTACCCAGCCTGAAAGCCCATGTCAGGGATGCCCGTTTCTTTGGTTTTAGTCATGTGCTGTAACTCCCTTCCACCACTTTCTGTTGGATTTTGGTCTGCTCGTGTCCCACCAGGTACTGCAGGAGTTCATGTCACAGTAAGGTCTGTGACCTGCAGCGTAGCTCCATGGTGAGCAAGGAACATGTTCTCCTAAACCAGTGTGGATTTTACTTCTGCTGCTTTTAACTAGGGAAGTTTGTTTCTGGGTAGCAGGCAGCGTTTCTGGCTTTGTGAGGATAAAATACACTGTCTCAAATACCACCTCCTTGGTGGAATATATGTGCTGCCTTGCCAGGATATCTACTACAGTGGTGACGTTAACTGGTTTTCCCTTTTCCCAGAGACACAGATATTGTCAGAGGTGCTGAAGAAAGAGATAATGCATGACATAGAAGAAATACCTCCTTTAGACAGATTCAGTCCCTTCAGAGAGGCACACTGTCACACAGCCTGTAGAGTAACTGTGGTGCTGGGCTCCCCAGCAGCCCCCATGCACAAAGCACCCGCAGGGGTGACTCCTCGGTCCTGTAGGTCCTGCGTGCAGCCTTTGCTCTTCAGCACATGCTCCAGCCTGTACACAAGTCCCAGGCCAGCTCTGGAAATTCAAATTCAGCACCTTGTAGTTCCAGTGCATTATGTTCTGGGCTTCAGGATAGACCTGCTGGCCACAGCATTTTTCACAGCATGGCAAACAGTAACTTCTCCATGTAGACCGCAGCTTTCTGCATTTCTTGCATCTCTATGCGTAATCAAGTGAAATCAAGTAAAAGTTGGTGCAGGTAAAAGGCCACAAAAACTCAAATATGGAACCATGCCTGGTAGCTGGAGATTTGAGGAGTTTAGTTTGGAAACAGTTAGAGGCTGACCTGATCATCTACACAGAGAGAAGTTATTAAAGTGAAAAGAGCTTTTCATTTTATCTGTGAAATTCATAACACAGCAAGGAATGGATGCTAGAAAAATTAAACCAAGAATGCAACAACCATGAAGGTGATTAATTTTGATGCCTTTCTAGAAGTCAGCCCTTGCTGAACCAGAAGGCCCTGGGTGGAGGAGGGGACTGGGCACCTTCTGGGATGAAGCGCCTGCCCTGCTTTGTGTACTGAGCAGGGCTGTACTGCAGTGGCTGTAAAACTGCAAACCTCTGGCATGTCACTTGTCGTCTGTACTGTGGGGTTCAGACACCCAATATTCACATTGGATGGAGTCAGATGTTTTCCACATATATACAGAGCCATTTTCGGAAAACTTGGGGGCAGTTCACGGACAGGAGACAGCGGCTCCCGGAGCTTCCCCAGCTCCACTACTGACTGCACCAAGGTCAGCATGCAGCTGGTGCTGTGCAGCACAGCCTCAGCACTCCCTTTTGGTTCTTGTCATTCCGCTGTGGAGGACTGGAATTGCTCAGCAGCCCTCTGCCAGGCAGAGGTGGCAGCCCTGGCATTGAAAGAAACTCTGCTCAAATGGCTTTTGAGCTGTGCATGGCCTTGTGCCTTCATTTAGCCACTGCTAAAATACATCATTACGGGGAAGAAACGCTGCCCAGTGTCTCCCAGAAGCATCGAACCTCTCCATCCAGGCTTCTCAAGGAGTCTGTCTTGGAGGAAACCTTTTAATGGGGAAATATTCCTGTTACTTGGGGAACTTCAAGTAAGATTGAACAAAATGGAGTAACTTTTTTTTTTTTTTACATTTGAGACTATATTGCTCAGGTGCCTAGCTACCTGCTGAAATTTTTTACACTCTGGTAAACATTTAAATGTGGAAATTACATTTCTTGGTTTTCCGCAGACTGTACTACAGATGCTGAATGATAAAATAGCTGATGCAAATAGGAAAAAAATTCACTGGTGTAATAGAAATGCCAGAGTGCACTCGTTATCATTAAGCAGAAGGTTTTCCTCCTCACCAGGTAGATGAGGCAGAAATTTGGTTCATTACTGGGAGGAGGACAGAACAACGTACAGTGGCATTAAAATGAAATGCAGGTCCCTCAGCAAAGGCCTTCCAGAGAGCCTGGGATGCCTTTGCTTTAGTAACAGATATAGTGAAGAGATCGCTTACTCTGGCTCCCAGTTCTATTAAAATCATTGTACTGTGCTCTCTGTTTACAAAATAAGGTTTACACTCAGTTTTAATTCTTAAAAGCAGAGGAGAAACCTGAGCTTGGCAAAGCCTTTTGAACTGCTGAATCAAGGACTAGCTGCTTGCAAAGAGGGATTAAAACCTTTTAATCCTTTTGTATAAAAGAATATGGTGTTTAATGTGGTAGGCATGCTGGCAAAATTAATTTTCATGTTTTTTCAAGCACAAGATTTCAGTTCTGTCTTTGTTTCCTGGTCCTGCATATCTTACAAGTTCTTTACGCTATGCAATACACTTTATTAACTTTGAAGTTTTGAAGAAATTTGCAAATAACAAAATGCAGATTTGGAAGGAAAAGTAAGTTCTTAGGAGCAGGCACAGCTGTTACGTAGTGCCTCAGGCGGCGTTGTGATGACTGATTTCAGAGCCTAGTAGCTGGCATTATTATTCTCTTGTCCGTTGTGCGTATTCTGTGCAAGAGAGAGGAGGCCTGAATTCAGGTACTGAATTTTGTGTATGATTAAATGAATGTTCTATATGTATGCCTTTGAAAGCCCTTAAGTGAATGTTGTGTAAATGCTGATAATTGGAGGCAGTCTCCTTGCAATCCTTTCTCAAGCTAAATAAGGTCTAAGGCCAAAGGCCCTAATGTTTAATTGTATTAAACACAGAAGCTGAAAAATTTATTAACTCAGAAAGTGTGTATTACCATGTTAATTGGAAGTGCCTTTAAGCTATTACCAGGTGGAAATTTGACTTCAGGTTTCTATTTTAAATTAAAGCAAAGCAGAAAACCATTCTGTGAAGCTGCTGGAAGGTCTGCCTTTAGAGCAGCGCTTCTCTGCTCTCCCTTGTTTTTCTACTCTGTATAATACGTAGTATAAATGCTGGGGAGTTAGAATGGAAAGCTAAACCCATATATAGGGGTCTGGCTTTTCCCCAAGATAAGTGGCAAGCTGCACACACAGGCTGCGGGTGCTCTAGGGAGACGTAAAAGCAGGAGGGGAAATGAAGGTGACCTCAGGTTCTAGAAGGATGTCTTTCTGATCTGGTTTTCTGCTTTGTTTTTAATCAGTATTCCTTAGTTGTATGCAGGACTGCTTTGTGCTTCTCGGCATATTTTTCTTTTTCCAGTTACATGTTACTTCAGTTATAAGAAGCAATTGTAAAAATGGTGTCATAGTAGAGAGGTTGATTTATTATTTTTTTTTCTCCCTTCCCTGGCATACAAAAAACTTTAAAAAAACCCCATGGACAAGAGTCAATCACAGCACAGGGATTAGCCAGGGTTAGGGATTTTCTTACTAAGATGTAAAGCAGCTCACACTGATAACCAGCCAGGCACTTTGAGAAAGACATTGCAATTACAACAGCCTTGAAAAATAACGGAGAAAATTTGCCACCCTGTGCACAAAATCTGTAGACACCCTGCAGATATGATATGAAGAGAAACCACCTCCCCATTGCGTTAAGGTCTAAGTTGCCTGCCTAAAACTCCACAAATAAATCGGCACCCAGAATGTTCAACATAGCTAAGTGATTTACACAGCACCCTTGTATGATGGCTGCCTGAGACAACTCTGTTTCAGTATCATGGCAGTTAATTTTAGGCGTTTAAACTCTTTCAACAATTTCCATGATTCATAGACAGAATTAGAAATTTACTGATGTACAATAGCATGATGACAGGCTGTTGCTGTAGTTTATTAATATTCAGTAATCATGGCCTTAACAAGTGAACTAATGGGTCCTAACCCATATTTCTGTGGAATAAGCAGGTTTATCCAAACATCAGCATTTAACAGTGGACACCGAGTTTCTACTGGTGAAGGGCTGGTTTATGTATAACCGTCCAGATACTGACCAGAAGTACACAGGACACATGAGGTTTTAAGATGTTTCTTTAAGAAGAAATTTTAAAATATTCAATTTTGACTTGAAAACTATTTAATGTTTTATATCAAATTTAGTAAGTATAAATCCTGTATTAGCAAAAGGGAAAAGAGGGCTTGAAAATGCCAGTCTGGGTGGGAACGTTCCTACCTGTGTGCAGAAACACCTCAGCCCTGTCCAAGGCTTTGCCTTTAGACTGGGCTTATGGTACGGAAAGAGCCTATAGAAATTGTAAAGCAGCACCCGTTTGTGGAGACGGAGAAGAAACAGGAATCAAAGATTATAAGAGTTTCTGAGCTTAAGTCATTACAAATGCTGATAAAATTATACATTTGACCTAACATGTACCCTTGCATTCTCCTCAATTAAACTTACTACAGATAAACAAAGCACAGTGAGTCTTGCCTGCTGAAATGAGTACCTTGCATCTTAGTTCATCCCATTTCCTTCTAGTGTTTAGGGAAAAGCACAGCCTCTGCTGGATAACTGCTTTTATTATTTTTGTAATGTAATTTTTCTACTGAAAGTTACAGAGGTCATTGAACATGTTAAAAGATCTACTTTTTAGAGTTTTGTATATTAATAATTCACTTTATTTGATTTTATTTTGTACGAACTCAAAAGGTATCTATGTAACTTCATGGAAGTCAGGAGATGAAGGTGAGGAGAAATGCAGCTTGCTTTGAGATAATGTTTGTAGATTTGATTATCACGGACAACCACACTTGAAGCTGGAAAACTCAACCACTAAAATTGGATTGAAATAGCAGAATCATTTGTCCTAGCTGTTGGGAATCTCTTAAGCATTAAAACCTAATAACAATAAGATGATAAAACAAGAGAGGAGGATGTGCAGGTAACATCAGGTAACCTGTAATTCAGAGCGATCTGAGGAATGTATTGAATTTGGAATGCCATTTTCTGTGATTGGGATACAGTTAAATGTTTTTTAAAGCGGGTGGGAGAAAGGGTTATGATCCATTCACTAGATAAAAAGAAAATTGTGTATGTATCTGAGCATGTAAGACCCTGCTATATATATTTGCATTTATTTAATAAGTACCTTGCACTAAGCAATAAAGGACAAAAGTTTCATTTACAAAGTGCTGTCATCATAGTGAAATAAAACCGAAATAGGAGAAATACGGAATGAATTAGCATTGTGATTACTGAGACCTACTGATGCTTTAGTAAGCTGTTGTTAAAGAAATGTTATTACAAGGCTCAAACAGGCTCTTCCTACTTGTAAAGTATACAGGAATTAAAAGTGCAAGTTTGAAAAATTGGATTTTGCCAAACAATATTCCTACCGATCACAAAGGGACAGGACCCATGTTTAAAGAATGGTGGGTATATTGAAAGGAAAACATAAGGATATCAAACATAAGGATAGCTGCAGAGCCCACTGGCTTGCCTCCTGCCCTGCAGCAGATGCTTAGGAGAAAAATCATAGAGTAGGTTTCACCAGAGTATCTTTCCAGCAGGCATCCATCCATGCACAGGTATCAACTATCCAAGATCATAAAGGAGACAGAGAAAGAGAAATACCCTTGCTGTATATATAAGAATGGGCCACCTCTGTCTCCTAGACCACTTTATTTCCACTTCAAAGTCAGTCATGAACATGAGAAAGTCTGTGTCGTTCTTGGTTTCTTCCCAGTGTTATAACAACTGAGCCACATCATCATTTTTTGCGTATACATCCTGACAGCAGCCATGTGATAACAGCAGGCGAGTTTTACAGTGGAAGCTGAGGCACAGTTGTGCCTTGGCATATGTGACAGGGAAGGTTAAAGGCAGGGGCTTAAACCTGAATGTCCCAATTTCCAGGCTCAAGAACTATTCCCATTATGATCTTTTTGTGCTTGTGTCAATAACTTCTTTTGATTCATTTAGCCCAGGCACCTGAATAAGGTTACCCATGTATGCCTATTGTATGTGCTTATCTGGTTCATCTCATATCACAACTGTAACTTTTTCCTTCACAAAGGAGACTACTTTCAATCTTTATTTAGCCCAAGTCATAAAAGCTTTCAGATAAAAATACAAGCTCCCCTCTCCTGCAACGCTGGTCTTATTTTTGGCTGCCCTTCTATTTAGAACAGTGGGCACTTGTAGCGTGAGGACAGAGATATTTTTCTTTAAAATCTCTCGCAGTAGGCGAGTATTCATAGAACACTTAATTGAAGACATGTGTTTAATAATTCATTTTTCTCAAACCTGTGTGCAACTCTTTGGAAAAATAGCATCCACAAGAACAGGAGGAGCAGTATGATTGCCAGTTTCTGAATTAAAATTTTTGGATGAGGTATATTTGATGTGGGTGCTAAATACTGAAAAAGCATCAGGATTCAATTTAATTTTCCCATTTATTTTAAGAAACCATCTAATGATGGGTCTTTGAAATAAAACAAGTTAATATTTGGGTATATGAAGCATATTTATGTTGGCATATATTATGTTTCAGCCACTTGAAATTTTTGGCACTTACAAAATTACAAGGAAGCATCTTTTATGTGACTGGTATGTGCTTAATGTGTAGCAAAATACAAGGATCTATGCTAAATATACATGACTAAGCGTGATTTTTCAAGGCTCTGGCTGGTATTCGACTCAGGTAATGCAGATCATATGTTACTTCTCAACGGCCATGGTTCACATAAAAGACACCTTGGCAAGTTAGAGGGAAGCTATACCTCTGTGCCTCAGCCTTGAAGAAAATCTGGCAAAAGAGACTTTTCTTCCTGGGAAAGTCCTTTGGGTTCACTGAGGAGCTGCACAGCCTAAAACAACATGTGTGATGAAGTGACTCTGAACTGTTCTGATAAAGAAAGGGAAACCTGAAAAAGAGAACTGTAACGTTACTAGTCTTCTAGAAATGTTTGGTAGGGCAGATTTTAAAATAGCTGCTGAGATGGTTTTCTGATTTATAACAGTTGTTTCACAACAAGCAAATAGTCTAGAATAGCAGAGAACAACAGTGATTTTATATATAAAATATGGGTGAGAGAGATGCATCTTCATGGTTGGCTGTCTCTCACTTCGAGTTGCCCTGCAGGAAGGCTGTGTCAGTGGCTCTCCAGTAGACCAGAGATTCTGCCTTTGAGAGCTTCAGGTTCCCCTCCCAAACCCATCACTTTTGCTTTTGCTGGGGAGGGTAGACAAGAGCCTTACTGATGAGTGCATACCTAACTTGTCTGCTCACACTTCTCTCTCTGGCTTTCTGTACAATGCTTTTGTGGACCTCTTAAAATGTAATTCAAGGGGGCATTTCTTTTGAAAGCATCACACACCCTAGCTCAGCCCAGGACTCTGCATGAGTTTGCTGCTGTTTTCCAGCACAGTGAAGTACTTGCATGTGCCTAAATCTCTGCCAGCATCTTTTCCACACCATGAGGCCCTCCTTGTGATTCACTTTATAGGATTATCCAGGAATCTGTGCTTGCTCAACAAGTGACTTTTTCAACACTATCAACTGTCAAAGGAAAGTCCTTTCCTTTTGAAATGTCTTTTTCTTTTAAAAAAGAAGTTTCTCAATGGAGAGCATGTCTGAGCAAGTTGTTATTTTTCAGCCCCCAGCCAAATAAGATGAAGCCTGTTTCTTTCTCTTGTAAGAAAATATTTTTCATGGTCTTCCTCCTCATAACTGTGTTGTTCCCATAAGCTCTCTAGAATAATTTAGTTTTGAGCAAAGACCAAACAGGGAAAATTTCAGCCAAGAAGGTGAAAGTTTACCCATTCTTCTGCCTGAAGCTTCTGAGTGAATAGAAATGATGATAGCAGTAATTTCCACTCCCAGTGTACTGGGAACTTGGTTATGAAGTGAGGAGCAAGAATTAGTTTAGAGGGTGAGCACTGAACGTGCTCCAGGGATCTGACACTGAGCAGAGAGGCTAGGGAAAGAGAGGCTGGAGTTGTTTGGACTTGGAGTTATCAAATGACAAATACACCAGTCTGGAGTTGTTACTCCATGCGATGGAGTAAGCGAAGGTGGGCGTGATGGGTGCCCAGCCGTCTGGCACCTCTCCCTGCTGTCACCCAAGACTTACTCAGGAGATTCTGTCTCAAACTAATATTTCACAGATTTGTCTTTGGAATAAAATCACTCTCTTTTTTGCTTCTTTTTTTAAACTTTCAGTAAAAAAAATCTTCAGCTTTGCCTGGTCCTTAGGTCATCAGGGAAAAGACAAGATTTCACTGCAAACACCTATCAGTTCCTTGTATTTATTTGTAGCTTGTTTGAGCAACAAACAGTTAACTTAAAACTTGGTATGCCCATAATCTCCTGTGGAGAAGACTCTGGTCATTTTGAATTTAAGAACAGGGGAGAGACAAGAACTAGGTTACTGATTATAATACTGTATCTTCGGTACATCCTTATTTTTTCTGGTTGTGTTTCTAGGGCTACCCTAAAAGTGCAAATGCTCAAAACAGGTTTAAAAAGACTGCTTGTACTATTACCTGGCCATATCCCTGGTGGTTACTACTTCCCTTTGGAGGTAACTAGTGATGTGTCCCATGGCAGCTTCCTCTGGGCAGTAGAGTTATAGAGATGTTGGTTGGAGGGGAGGTGTGGAGGTAGTCTAGTCCACTTAACACGCATTTTCCACAGACAGCAACATTTTCATGGATGATCTGTTGCACTTCTGTTAGCTCTTACTGAGATAAGTTTGGGGATTTGCTTAACAGTTACCAATCAGTATAAAAATATGTATGCCCATGCCTGACTCTATTTTCCTGGGGCAAGGACTCAGGATTTTAGGTTTGCTTAATTAGTACTTTCCTTCCATTTCGAAACTTGAGGGCATACAAATGTTTAAAATGGCTGTGTAGAAATATCCTTTCCCAGACAGTGTGAGAATTTGGTTTATATACAGGTATACTTTTGTGACCAGTCTCAGTGGATTTAGATGGTTTATGGAAATCAGTGTTGCTCAATTCAATATGCAGGGAAAAAAGATTCGTTACAACAGTGTAAATTCAAGCTGAACGAAGTAGCAGGTTTTTTAGATTTTACTGCAGGTGAACATTCAGTTTCCTTTCGTTCTGGTTTTTAATAGTATTGATTTTTTAAAAATGTACAGAAGTAAAGTAAGTCCTCAGTGTATGAGCTGGGGAGTAGGTGTACAGTGAGAGATATAATTGCATTGTATTCTTCAAGGACAAAAGTTTTTGGATTCTTCTGTATTTGTCACTTGAAAAATTTACACTATTTTACTAAGATCACAGAGTAAATAACAGAAAAATCAAAAAACCAAATCAACTGCCAAAATGCAATACAAGATATCAGCTCGGCACACTGCATAGCAAAACAGTCAATCACACTGCAATCACTAGCAGCCTGAACAGTAAATTAACATTTCACTGGGATAGATGAGAGGTGAATAAACACAGATATATGTAAATATAAACTAAATAGAAATAGACATGATTATAGATGAGTAAATATGTGAAATCAGCATCAGTTAAGCAAGCACACTTAATTGCGTGCTGTACATGTCAGGACAATGTGCCAGAGACTGTACACAGCAGCCATCATGTCTTTAAAGGCGCTTTTTGGGTTCTGAGCTATTTTTGCACAGTCCTGGGGCTCCCTTCACCAAGGATGGCAAAATTCAGTATACCTGTGGTGAGTTTCTGTGCTCGGGTCAGGTCTGATATTTCTTCACGGAAGTTTGTTGAGGAAAGATCATGTGTATCCACTTCTGCCTGGACGGTGCTGACCTTGGTGGATCCACTGTCTGCAAAGGCCTTTTGGAAATAAAGCCAAGAAAGGAGCAGTAGTAGAGGTCTAGGCCTGCAACTTAGTGTCTCAGCTCTGACCTCCAGATTACCTGGGTTTGGGGTTGGTATGTCCCCTGGCGCCTGTGGTCCATGTGGGCGGTTGGTGGGCTCCCTAGCACACAACCACAGTCCCCATTGAGCATCTGATGTTGTAAGTTTTGAAGGGGTCTGCTGTCCTGCTGCCTCAGGGGTGGCATGTCACCAGTCCCTCTCTGCTAAGCATGTCCTCAGCTGGTGGTTGCTTCTCCATGTGGTGCCAACTGGTCTGACCTTGTCCTTCACTCTGAAGCTGTGGTGGGTTGACCTTGGCTGGCTGCTAGATGCCCACCCAGCTGCAGGCTACAGGGAAATACCTGCTCCACTGTGGTGTCTCTATGGGCTGCAGGGGAGTCTCTGCTTGGGCACCCAGAGCTCCTCGTCCCCCTCTGACCTGGGTGCTCACAGGGCTGTTTGTCACACTTTTTACCTCATTCGTCACCACCGTGAGGTGTTTTGCCCCTTCTTAAACCTGTTATGACAGAGGCACCGCCATGATGAGCTCGGCTGTGCCCTGCTGTGGGGCTGTTGTGGGACTGGCTGCGTCAAGCACAGGGCAGCCCTGACCTCTCCTCACAGAGACCCTCATGCAGCTCACCCCAACACCCCATACGGACAGGGGTGGTGTGGGCATGTGAAGCAAGAAGCATCCTGGGCCCTCGGCAGTCTCCCTGGTCTGGTCCGGTCCACACATGTTGAAGTAGGGCAGAGCCTGGCCTCTGCGCTTTGTCAAAAGCAGCAGTTGGAGCATGTCACTTGGTTGAGCTGCCGCGTGAGTTGAGTCACACCATGCCACGCTGTTGGGGTGGTGGAGGTCTGCGTGAGCAGTTAGCGTGGGCTAAACCAGAAGGCGAAACTGAGATTAAAGAGGTACCGAGGTTTTAGCAAAGTCTTCAGAGGTTGCTGTTCAAGGGCAAAGTTGCACTCCGCAACTTCAGGTGGCAGATGCCAGCTTGGAGCTGCTGAGGGAGAGGTGCCATCTTTCTTCCAGTGCCCCCCCAGGCTCTGTCTGATCCTGCCCTGAGCCGCTGTGCTCCCTACCCTGCTTGGAAAAGAAGAAAAAAAAAAAAAAAAAAAGGCTTTATGCCAGATTAGGAGCCCAAATCTGCTCCACAGAGGCTCTGGTGACCCTGGAGCTGCTTGTAGGGGTTTGGGCACCAGTGTCTGGAGGCAGAGAGGGGAGGCGACGGGCACAAGGAGCAGAGAAAGGCCCCTTGCCCCCTTCAGTAGCTGCAAGCTGGCGGACTGGCTCAACTGTAACTTGCAACTGTACCCTTAGCATTTTAGAATCATAGAATCATTTACGTTGGAACAGACCTTCAAGATTCATCTTTTAATCTCTTATATGTTAGGAAAATGCATTTAAAGACTGTCTTCTTTTGGGGTCGCTGAATCTGTATCCCTCCTAGATCAGGGAAACTCAGCCTTCAGTTCATCAAAAGCTTAGCATTTAAACCACCTGGGCTTACAGATGTCACCACCCTCTCCCTCAAGGACATGCTTGTGGACATGTCCAGAATGTGAAGATGTGGAACCACTGCCAGCTCCACTGGGGATGTTGGTTTGGTGTCTTGGGGTTGAACAGATGTTTCTCCTCTCACTCTTCTCCTTTCTACATCCCAGCAGCTGTCTCTGCCCCATTTATAGGTCAGGTTCATCTTCGAGGTAGTCGATCAGAATTGTATTTGAAACGTGGCCTTATTGTGACCTGTGCACTGAACGACATCATGGGTGGACTCTGTTAACTCCCTCTGTGGCATTAAATGTTTTAGTGCTTTATAGGGATATGAGATCATCAAATGCTTCTTACTTGGACAAAGCAGTGTTTCAAAATTATCCTTGGATCACATATTGCAAAATTCTCTTGTATAGTGAGGGTGAAAAGAAATACAAATGTTCAACCTGAATGTCTAGTTTTATCCCTCCAAGTCTGTCGTGTAAATCCAGAAGACGCAACTGTATTTTCATGAAACTTCTTTTATTGATTATTAAAATGTTACTATTTTTTATTATTATTATTTTATTTTTATTTTTGCTGAGTGTTTCAGGCCTGAATGTCATTTTGGTTTCTTTGCTGACTTTAACTTTCAGTGATTCGCTTCTTACCAAGCATAGGCCAGCCTGTGCAGGTTTCCAGATACTTACAGACTGTAGGATTTTTATGTCAATCCACATCTAAAATGAAATTAAGGGTTGTTATTTGCATACTTAAAACTGTATCTGTTAATTTTTATGAATGTCTTAACAGCTTTCAGGAAAACTAATGTCAACGTATGGTACATTTTGTACGTTTGGCGTGTCAGCTGTTCTGTAATTTCTAGTACTATGACCGTGTGATAAACCTGCAAAAATCCATTTATTAAAAAAATAAACCGTAAAAACGGTTCTAAATTGTCATATACCTGAATGAATGCCCAGGGGTCTGGGGGTAGCCCTCTATTGCCCTCATTTACAGGGAAGCCAGATGGACTTTATTCATTTCAGGAAAAAAAGGTACTCAAGCAGAAACTCTGCTTGTCATGTTGCAGTCTGGGCTGAATTTGTGTGGCTGAGGCCATTCAACCTGGATTTGTAGCAGGAGCACCAATTATCTTATAATTTAGATTAACATGACACATTCCTTGCTTATCTGATGTTGTGTCCTCATGGGGGTGATATGGTTATTTTTCCAGGCAAACCAACATTTATGAAAGCTCCTGAAGATCAGATTGGGATTTCTGGAGGAGTGGCCTCTTTTGTGTGTCAGGCAACAGGAGAGCCCAAACCTCGTATCACGTGGATGAAGAAGGGGAAGAAAGTCAGTTCTCAGCGGTTTGAGGTAATTACAAAAACCAAAAATTCAGTAATCAATCTAATGCTTGCAGGTCTTAATTACAGAATAATCATCATTGCAACCCAGGTATCTCTGCATCACTACAATACAGAGTCTAGAGCTTTAGAGTAAAGTAAATTTCCTTCCCTGCAGCAATCCAATCTGTAGAGCAGGCGTTGTCCTTTGAGAATGACACTGGAAGCACACACATAGGACATCCTTCTTCAGATGGGAGACTGGGGTTTATGCTGAATTGGATGGCAAATAAGAGTTGGATCTAGCAGTAATTTTCTGTTTTCATTGTGAAAATTTATAAGGTACCTCCTTGGCCTGCTATCCCCATTGAAATTCAAAAGCGTGATGCCAAAACACTATTGGAAGGCTTTTGAAGGGATGGCTACCGCCATCCCTGCTACAGATGCACTTGGAAGAGGAATGGTGGAGTCATCCTGAAGGGTGAATTGACTTCCCTGTGAACTAAAGTCGTGAGAGAAAGGAAGGGGGAAGAGCAGTATCAGAAATGCTTTTGAAAAAGGGTCCAATCTGGTTCGTATTTTAGATAGCAAATACATTTTCACTGACTTTCTCCACCTTTTTCTCCACTTTCCTTTTTTTTGGGGTTGGGCTCTTTTCTCTAAAACCGCCCTTGGAAATGTGACCCCTCTACTATTCTGCTGCCTTTCCTCTAATATCCTGTCTTTGATGTTCTTGCTTTTCTGACTGGAGCACAAGATGACTTTGCTGCCCAAAATTGATTGATTCAAGTCACCAATTTTACATGATTTTGTGTATGAGCAAAAAACCTTGATTAAAGTAATCAATTTTAATCTCGTTTTACATTGTTATTTTTCCCTAATAAAGGTTAAGTTTTGTTGTATAGTAACCATTTAAACACTCTTAACTTGTAAGTAGATGTAACCTTTAAGGTGAGTTCAATACTTACTGTGGCTGACCAGAGGGCTATGCCATGTTGTATGCATTTATACCAGCAATTTCATACCTTTATTCACATCAGTTTTGATACATAGTTGAAGCATTTTTATTGTGTTAGGAGATAGTGAACAATATTTTTTTTTCTTTGCTAGGTAACTATTAATTTTACCTCATTACTAAGCTAGTCTTTATTTGGAGGAAAATTGCAATTCAAATTAAATGAAAAAATTAATAAACAAACCTGATGTACACGTGCTGAGTTATTACACAAAAGAGGTATCTATCTTTAGCAAATGAACAGCATTTCTGGTCTCACTGTCTGTCAGGGCCTTGGTAGCTGTAGCTCCCTTCCTCTCACACAGTGTTTGTTCAAAGGTTAGTAAGGGCAAAAGAGCTTTTCTGCTGTTTCATCTCTTAGCTTTTTAGTCTTTATCACTGAAGTGAATTAGTCTCTGCATCTGACTTTGTCTTGTTTTAAAATTTGGCAGTAGCCCTATTCTGTGTAAAGGTTATAGAAAGCTTAGCATTTTGTCACAGTTTCATATTTAATTTAAAATTGGGTATTTAGAAAAAAATGTTAAATTCCTTAAAATTTACTGTGGTGACGTTCATATTTCTCTGTCCTGTCTACTGCTACTTGACCCCAAATTAGGGTTTTTTACAAGCTGTTTCTATTACTTAGAACAGAAGGGCTATTACTTCCAGCATGAAGAATAACAGATTTTCAGGGGTCTTGGTTACCTTTTGATTTCTTTCTATTTCTTCTGTCTCTGCAGAGTCTCATGGTGCGCATTATTTTTTGTCCTTCCTGTTTTCACTCATTTGGTCTTTCTGCTGTGAGAAGCACTCCTAAACAGGGCTCTTGAAAATAGGGTAAAAGTTTTGCATGCGGGTAGTGCAGGCCCTAGGCTGAGGTACATGTGTCTGAAACAAAGTATAGCTTAGTCTCTTCATCTTCCCCTGCAGTTCCCAAGTGACAGGAGGGGACTTGTGCCTTTCCCTCATGCTGTCACCATCTGCAGTTCAGTTAATATTTCCAACTTTTGCTGTGCTCCGTAATAGGAGAAGGATGAGTTTGGCATTAACAGTGGCCGGAGGCTGTGCCTTCACAGTCTTGCCATTAGGGAGTAGCGTAAAGTGATCCAGCTGCAAACTAACAAATACCTCTTTCTTCCATGTGGAAGTTAGAGTAATGCATGTTACAGCTTAGCAGGATGGATGGAAAGGCAACAATTTATTAAGGACTTAATTTATTATGCTGGGGAAAGAATCATAATTACATCATTGTTGATTATGCCAGAGTTGCAAAGTACCCGATGCTGAAGGACATTAAAAGCCCTCACTTTCTGCTGGAGTTAGCATGCACTGTAGGTGCTCAAGGTTTTATTCTAGTTTTGTTCCATTTTTCCTGGTAATCCCACAGGAGTATATCATTCTGCTCTTCCATCAAGGTGAAAGTTGGCACTAAATTGCTATCAGTGTGATTAGTAAAACCATTAGTGCAAATATGGCTCAGATGTTTTAAATCATCAGATCCACATCTTTATTACCAGGTTGATAATTTGTCAGCCTTAATTGATTCATAAAGAACCTCATTGGATCTTCATTTGTTCTGGCCTCCTCAGAGGACAAATATGTTCTTGACTCTGAAATTTGTGCATTCCGGACTTGAAACACTTGATTAGTTTTGTGGTATTTTACAGCTTATAGGGCTTGTTTGGGTTTGGTTTTCGGTTTTTAACCCCTGGATTGTTCTGACTTTCAGTTTTTGTTGCAGAAGATACCAATAAAGAAGTGCTTTCTTTTCATTGTTAAAGGTTATTGAGTTTGATGATGGATCAGGATCAGTTCTGCGGATACAGCCCCTGCGTGTTCATCGAGATGAAGCTATCTATGAGTGCACAGCAACCAATAGTGTTGGGGAGATAAACACGAGTGCCAAATTAACAGTGTTAGAAGGTAAGTGGGAAGTTTTTTCATGCCGTAGGTGGCAGAAGACATGGCTTTGGTAGCTACATGTTGGTATTGTAGTTTTAGATGACATGATGATATTCTAGCTTGGTTTGAAAAAGCTGTGTTCATCCTGTATCATTTGCTATAATTTCTTCTAAGTGATAGAAGCTAATATTTTTCAGACAATCATGAAAAGATTGCAGATTCTGAACTTTCTTTAAAGTTTTAGTTGTATTATCTGAGGTGTGTCATTTCTAATTTGGAGGGCTAGCTAAAGAGACATTTCTATACTTTTCTCATCTGTCTGCTTTGGTATAATACCCATCTTCAGGGTATCTAAGAATTGTATCTGATAGTCAGAAACTTAATCCATGTTGGTGCACCTTCTGGATTAAATTGGCACAGTTCTTGAATAGATTTTTCAGGTTACTCTTAAGATTTTGAATTTGATGTGGAATTTAGCTGGGCCTACTTTTCACTGTAGTCACAACTTGTTACTCTGTTTCTCCTGTTAAAGAATAGATTTTGATCCTTGCCTGCTATATGAGCAGGTTTTATTTTGCTTGCCATGTTGTTTCTTCTAAATGGAACGTTTTATGGAAGAACAGTGTAAGGCTTGCCATCAGCTGATGATTTTTTTTTTTTATATTAGATTATCAGAATTATTGTTTGCTTTTAAGGAAATGTGTTTTTTTCAGCACATATGTGTTGTAGTATTTTTTATATATATAGGATAAAGGTACTGAGATGTTACAAATCTGGGGCATTTGGCTGAATAGATTTTTTTTATTATTATTTTTTTCACTTGGTTTACTAAAACAAGCAGGAAAAGGCTTAGGCAAATTGCTTGGTGTATATGGACTGATGTAGAAACTTTTGAGTAACGAAAAAACTAGACTGGAAGGAGTTTATTATTGTATGATTTTGAACCAGCAGAGACTGGTTATCCCAATGGTGAGTGTGCCAGCCATACATGACAAGTTACCTATTGTCCCTTGTTCTCCCATCCCCATTTATAGTGTAGAGGTAATCATATTTTCCTCTCTGCTCTGTGACAAAGAATACATTAAACAACTGTAATGTGTTCAGCCACTGTGGTGATGGGAATCATAGAAATCATTCAATACTTGAGGTGATTGTGTATCTTGTTTCTGGAGGTGGGGCATCTTAAAGGATCAGCTTGCTCCTCAGTAGTAATATTATTAAGAATAGGGTAACAGGTGCTATAGACTTCAAAATTATTGGGGGAAAAAAGCAGATCTTTTTTGTTACTTCTTGCCTTTGCAGCCGTGTATGTGAGAACATAAAGCTCATTGGACGTCTTTTGGTAGTTTATGTGCAGATCTGTATTTGAATGGTTCCTGCAACTGGATTTTTGTGATACTAGAAACTTGAATACCCAACTGTTCGAAGCACATTCCTGTTTCCTTTGGTTGCAGTTGCCTTTATGTATCTTAGATATGTATGCACATGCACACACACGCTAATAATTTATTTGCTCTGTGTTAAATGTTCAAAGGCCCACAGAGACATGCGCTGCATAAAGGAGCACAACAGTATTTCTCAGCTCCATGGTGCTCCTGCTGATTTCCTGATGAGGTAAAACTTGCAGACCACCACATAAATACAGAATGTTAGGAAACACCAGAGACAGGAAAAGACATGCGTGCACACAATTTAAGAGCCACAGAAGAAAAAAGTCACTACCAGTCAGGCACAGAGCCTGCTTTTCTGTTTGGAAACTTGCTTTAATTGGGAGTAATGCTAGTTTAACATGATCCCATAAGGTCAAAAATGATCTGCAGGCTGGGGGGCTGTATTTTCCTCTCTAACTGAAGAGTATCAACCCCTTTCTGGGCACTCTTGTAATGGGCAAAATTAAGAACCATTTGCTGTGTAACAGTTTGTATGTGCTCATGCATATAGAATTGTGAGCTTGATTACAGACGATGAAGAGCTATACGTGCCTCTTATGTTGGCTGAATTTATGAAGAAGATGGGTTCTGTTATGATTATATTTCTCTTTTCTGAAACCTTCTATGGACAGGTCTGTATCTTTTTCAGTCATGCTATCTTACTGTTCTGTGTTGTTTGCCTTAGATTATGCCGGTTTTGCATTTTGGGGGTGTGAATTGTTTTTATTATTAATATTCCTTTGTTTGCTTACGTGTTGGCAAAATTGATATTACAACTCAGTGCCCTCGTTGTGGTTGTGTTTAGTCTCAATGGCCTCCAAAAAATAGTGGTAAGTGGCCCACCTCTCTGTTATGCCATCACTTTCCTAACAAGAATTTTGTAGACGTATTCGAAAATGACACATTTCACATAGTACCCTTGATACCTTCAGGACTGTCAACTAGGATTGCATTTTCCCTCTGCTTCTGGGGTTAAAATAATTTCTGTAATTGCTCTCAGGTGGCAGTTTGAATGATGCAGACATTCTGCACTTCCTTTCAAGAATTTGACTAATGCAGTGGTCCCTGGTGCATGACAAAGCTCTATCACAGACGTCCTCATGGTTACATGCTGCTAAATACACAGCACATATTGATTTTTACATTAAAAATCCTTTATAACAATAAGTTTTAATGCTTCTGCACAATTTGGTCTTTAGAACATAGGCCTTAACATTAAATCCAGAAGTCACAGTCAGGGTTTAGCAGGCTGTTATTAGATGTCTTTGTAGCTAACTAATCTGGAGCTTTATTTTATTTAGATTTCTGCAATGTTCTACAGATCAGAGGCAGATAATCCTTTCTAATTGCCAAATTATTCCATTCTCAATATTAAGTGAGAAGCACGAGTCCAATCTCCTGGAGGAATCGGGAATTCTCACATAGGTGAATCTCTTCTAACAGTTCGGTTCCCTACTACCCTTTCATTCTCTGCTCCCATGTCTCTCATTTTTCCCTTCTAACTGCAAATCCTGTTGTGACCAAACTACGCATACTTAGTGTAACTGGAAATTATTTCTCCTGTTGATAGTAGGAGAAATAGACGTGCATATACCTTCTCTTCTCATTTCTCCTGGGTAGCTGATAAGCTGAATTATGTATGAGTCATATTGAACGTTTCTATCTTTTTTCCAATTATGACCTGAAGCAGCACAGAAGTATGTTCTTGCCTGCCTGGCAGAGGAGGAAAGCAGTACACGGAGGGGAGGGCTAGAATCAATAAGCTGACACACATTCCCAAGAAAAGCCTCAGGGACAGTTAGTGGCACTAACAAATTAATAAATATATTATTCAGTGGTAATGTGGAGAATTACAGGGCTTTTTAAATAGGGAGATTATATGAAATGTGAGTAGGAAGGATGCCAGCGTGGAAGAACGTGGCAGCAGGCTGATTGCAGGAGTGTCTATGTGGTGTCCTTCCACAAGACTGCTTGTACATTCAGCATTCCGGCTGTATTAGGGAAGGTGATGGTAACAGTGTTTGTCTGTAGTTGCCTGTACACCGAAGTATACATTTAGTCTGTGGTTTCCAGCAGTCTCCACCCAACAGGAAGATAGGGAAAAGCAGTGCAAAAAAAAAAAAAAAGTCTTCAAGGGGCAGGGAGGAGTATGATTCTTTGGGAAAGGAAGGAGGCTCAAATGCAAAGTATATTGTCAGATTCAGTTACAGGTTTTGATTTCTAGAATTGGGAAACTATTTAATTGTAACTGGTCCTTTAATGCCCTGCAAGCAGTCTTTTTTCACTCCCCTGTAACCTAGAGCATACAGTCATATCCAAGTGACACCGAATGTATTTGGAGTTTCATCTCCCTTTGTTTTTAAGTAGGTTAAATGAAAATGAAAATACCATGTCCAATTTCCATTTCCAGCACAGATCTATGCAAATCCCCTATGCCCCTATCCCAGACTCCTAATCATGTGGCATGTAGTTATCAGCCTGGAGAGTGCTGCGAGGCTCTGCAGGAAAGCAGCTCCTGGTAAAGAGGACAGATGGATGAGCCGGGAAAGGGTTGCTTGCACACTGGGTTTCAGTCTCAAGGTAACCTGGCAAGTTAAGTTTTACTGGATGGCTTTGTGCTGACAGAAGTCAGGGAAGTTTTGGTCTGTTTCAGTGGTCCCCTAGAAAGTTCCCAAGTGCAGCAGTTGTCCCCGGGGTGGGAAGCACCTCTACCTTATCGTAATTTGCTGTTTACTGAACCATGTCATGAGCTTAATTTCTTTCACCATCTGCCAGCTGCATTCCAGTTCCTGGGGTTACCCTGTTTGAAATGCTCTAAATGATAAACATTTGACTGTTACAAATGATTTCTGTGGAGAGCTAGATCTCAGAAGGCCTGAAACAATATGGCCTTTTTGTAAACACTCCTCTAAAAGTGATTTTGTCATTGGAATAGTAAACAGAAGTTAGCTATGTTTAATCCTTGTTTATGTTTGGTTAGTTACAAAAGGATCAGTCGGATCATTGTACTTTGGCTCATGTTTGTCTTCATTGGTTTTGCATCTTTTTGCCAAGAAGAACTTCTAGAGATTATAAAATGGAAACAGTTATAGAAGGGAAATTTAATCCATTTGGATGCACTCATTTTGACTGTGTAAATGAATTGAGGCTCCCTGTATCCTGCTGCTCCTGGGATTGGTAATAGTCTTTTCTTGTCTCTGGTCAGGAGGGGACAGGTCTTTCCTCTACATGTTTCATGTTCATTAACTCTTCCAACTTCCTTTGGTCTCTCCCTGGGAAGAAAGACTGCTGTGATGGCAGAGGTCCTACTCCTATTCTTTGCTCTCTACACAAGCAATCCAAATAGTACTTTCTTTCTGTATGAGGCAGGCAGTTAATGGACCTCTGTAACTAATGCATTTCCAAGAGCTGCAGCACAGTGAGCCTCCACGTGCTTCACTGCTTAGGAAAATGTCCTAAAATACAGTGATGCACAGAGAAATGAAGAAGCCCGAGTGTGTTTGCTTTGGGTTAGATAGTGGCATGTCCCATGCTTGTTAAAAAGGGAAACATTAAGCTAATTATTCATGGTGGCCTCATTGAGAAGTTTAGGTTGTCACCTACAAGAATGTAAATCCCAGCTCACATGGACTTATGCTATTAAGGTATAAACAGCGTTCACAAGGAAAGAGTGTATTGTGCTGCTTGACAGCAGGCCACCTTGTATTGGTCTGGTAAGTCAATTTAGGACCCCTGTCATGCTGCTAAGAACACTAGTAATTTCTCAGGTACTGAACAGTGGCTAGAAGAATCCTAAAAGTTCAAGGGGAAAGGGATGGTCTCTTCGTCCCATAGCACGCAGAAGATTGAGCGGAATTGGCAATCTTTAAATTAGTCTCTGTCAATTTTCTTGGTCTGTTTTACTTGTATCACCATTATGTCCCATGCTGTCAATACTTAGGCTGCCACAGTATCTGAAGAACTGCTCCAGCTATTTAAATTCCGGTATCTATAGAGCACCGATCATCTCAACCCAAGTGTGAAACTCCTGGTTCTCTTAATTTTATTTATCTACCTTCAAAGATTGCATTCAAGAAGAACATTAGTTTTAGACTTTCAGTTTATTTTTTTATACTATTTAACAAGAAACACTTCCTTGGCTGTGAATGAGAGACAAAGAAGTGATTTTCTCAGTTGAAGAAAAGTTTTAAGTTTTGTTGGTCTCTCTTCCAAACAGGAGAGTCATCAGATCTTTAGAACATATCAGACCCAAATGCCATAATTTCCATTTCTTATCTCTAAATGATTAACTAATGGCACATAACCATATAATGTATCCATGACAGCAAGTTCCATCAGAAGACTGCCATGCACTAAGGTTAACATCCAGGTTCATTCTGCAAGTTTATGAAGCAAGAAATACAACCTTTGAAAAGTTTTATATGAAATATCACATAGTTAATGCCAAGCTGAACCCTTTGGAGCTATGCACTCCCATAAAACCTTGTGTCTGAAAAGGTACTGACCTCTTAATCTTGAGAACATTTTTCTTTTACAGCAAGTGGCTGTTTCTGCATATTGCCTCTCAAATGAGGTCCTATGAGATTACATCTGTAACAGGATGGGATGTTGTCACATTCTTATCAGCAAGCTAATGGTGTCAATGATATTGCAATACCTAAAAGCAGCACCTGCAATTCAGGAAGGACTTCACAGATAAAAACAAGTGAGCTTTAAGTGTCAAACAAACAAGAAGGAAGTATATTCTACAGAATTCTACAAAAGCTCTGCAGGGTGCGTATTGCCAAGTACTAGATAGCTTGAAGTTCTAAGTGTGCAGTTGTAGTAGTAAGTGTGCAGTTATAGCCTGTAAAAAGACTTCTAAGAGTTCCTTGTTTCACACAATTGATTTATTCCAAGTTTATTCTGCAGTTTATAAGCACTGACTTTGGTACTGGAAATCATGTTCAGCTAAATTTTGTTGCCAATAATAGTTGTCTCCTTTCAACTTGCTCCATTTCTCAAATCCCTTGTGAAGATATTCAGAAATGTGGATGCTCATTCAGAGCCTTGTGGCAACCTACTGGTAATTTCCGTCTATTAGGAAAATTGATAATTGAGCCCTGGGCATTATTTTCTCTTTTCCTGGGCTCAGGGTGTAGAGACAGGTTGCTTTTCACTCTATGCTATCTTATAGCTTCCTGGGAGACTGTCATGGAAAGTTTGTCACGCTGTTCTCTTACTGCTGCTCTTTTATCAAAATGTTCAGCCTATTCCAATAGGTAAATGAGGCACAAACAAATTAGTTTAACTCTCCGGCAGAGATGCACTCACACGGGCAGGTTTCTGTCTTGTTGGGGAGACGTCCCTGTGGGTTGTCATCTCCCAGCTGAGACCAGGGATGGCCAGATGACTGCTGCTGCATCTCTGTTCCAGTTTGAAATCAGACAGGTTAGATTAAATCATCTGTGGTTTAAACTAATCTGTTTTAACTCTCTATTGGAAAAGATCATTGGTCCCAGGTGGGAGGCGGCAACTACCAGCACTGCCTTTCACATCGCTGCGGAAAGGCTGGCATTCCCATGTGCCCTGACCCCTGTGGCCACAATGACATCTGAAAGCTTAGACAGAGCTGGGATTTTGGTGGTGTCGGTAGGCAGTAAACCAGGGCAGAAACTTGGCTCAGGCCTAAGCTAAAAAGAGTGGTATCCTAGAAAGGGCAGGAGAGTGGAGCAACAAAGTGAAGGCTGCCAAGAAGGAGATGTGTGTCCTATAAGCTTTTTGAACTAGATACGATGGAGGAAGAAAAGGCAGGAATAACATAGGTGTAAGGTAACAGACTAAATCTTGAAGTAAATAGATTTGTTGGGAAAATGAGGGTGTGTAGGTTGAGATGTGTGCTAGCCAATGTCCTAATCTGCACCAGAAAGTGGCCAAGACTCCTCTTGCAGTAAAATCCCCACATCATTTCATAGATGATCTGCCAATCTTCTTTTCGATTTTTCTGTTCTTAGTGGTCCTATACTGCACCTGTTCCTGTTTGATTTCAGGTACTTTTTTTTTGAACATACCCAACTGAAGATGTGCACACGAGGAGCCTTGCAAGTGTCTTTTCAGAAGCACTCATGGATCCATGGATTTTGGAGATATGCCATCAGATGTATGCTAGGGTCCTAGTTGCTTTTTACAATGAGTTGGTCACTGGCTAGCATAGCATCTCTGTGTTTCTCTAATGCACCCGCATTTGTCTTCTCTCCTTTTGTTTATGAGCAATATGTGCCAGGCTTATAGCAAAAATTCTTATTATTTCTTATGTTTGTTCCTATTATCCCTGTCACTTAAGGTGATTTGGCTCTTCTTGCCTTTTTTTTTTGACTGTCCTCTTTATTTACAGCATCTCTGCAACGCTGTCAATTTAATACCCACCTTTTGTGCAGAGGTTGTTAATGCATCCAGTCATTTAAAAACTATATTTGAGGAACTTGTTGATAGAGACCATTGTTGCACTACTAATACAAAAAATAGTGAACAAGAGAGTGGATCTGATTCAGTGTCAGTGAGCCCTGATTTGGCTCTCAAAATGTTTATGTGGTAATAACAGGCTGACGCTGGTCCTGGTGATTCTTAGATAATAAATAGAATTTGGAGGACTGGCAGCCAGAATAAAATACTTTTATTAATGAATTGTGTATACATGGATCTAGAAGTCTTGCCGAGAAGGGGGGGAACATGAAAATTCACAACTATAACTTAATCAGTTTCTTACTGTAAAAGGCACTTTAATGGAAATGTATTTAGTTCACCTGGAACAGGTAAACAAGAAGATAGTTCCTTTAGATAATTTGAGGAACTGTAACTGTAAACTTTGTCAAAAATCAAATTTTATGTCAGATTTAACATCTACTGGTGACCATCAGAAGTTAAAATAATAGATCTTTATTATTAGGTGTTTCAAAAGACCCTTCTTATTGCTGGATCTCTTTCAATATACCTTGTTCTGAGAGTGTCTGTAGCAACCTGTTATTGACAGATGTGCTCTCTGTAGCATGTATGTCAGTCCTGCTGGTATCTCCTGCTGACTAATAAAGTTAGTTGCTGGTATGTATTTGTAGAGTCTTTGAAGTCTATTAGGTTGTGGAGTAGCCTTCTGAAAAAGTTAGTAGCTCGTTGTTTGAACTATTGGAAATTAATGGGAAACACTGCTTGATATACATACGGATTATCTGCTTTGGTTCCAAGGAAAAAGGGAAAGGCAAGAGCAGGATGTCCTGAAAAGCCTTTCTGAGTCCTTAACTACTTTGGCAAAATTATCTTCTGTATCTGCTCATAACCGAGAGACTTTTTGCTCCAAGCTTAGTGACCTGTTGTCATTTACTGGTATGCCATGACTTACACAGGCACTTAAGAAGACATAGCACCACAGTGATCTTCTGTAACTTCTTCTGCAGAAGTGGGAGAATATATCCACTTAATAGAACTGGAAAGTAAGTTCTTAAATGGAAAATGGAGCATGGAGAGAACAGAATGTGATAACCATGACCGTAGGGAATGCAGTGCTTACAGCTACGAAAGCATAAATCTCTGCATGCAAGAAAGTTTCTGTACAGTCATCTTGGGCTTACGTTCTGTGCCTTATCTTCTTCCTCTCCCTAAAAAAATTAAAAAAATAAAAAAAATCACAGCCCCAATTAAATCATTCTTGGAGAAATCATTATGTTAAAATGAAAGCCAGAAAAACGTGAAACTGGAATATCAACACATGCTAATAACATGCATGTAGCAACAACAGCTGTTCAGAAGAGAGGATGTCTATGTAGGGAATAGCATACTTCATGTGTCACCGTATCTGTGGAAGAGAACATTTCACAAATACTTTAACCTCTTCTCCTGCAGAAAAAGGAATAGCATATAATTGCTACTGATGGGCCACCTTTTGATCTTGGTCTGAGATGTTGACTGTACAAAACAAAGCTGGCTTTGCATTAAAGACCTGTAATATTGATCATTCTGATAGTTGGTTTCTGTGCATCATGCTTATTCACAAGTCCCACATCTAGTTGTCCTTACAACAAGTTGTCCTTTTGTTGATCTTGTATTGTTTTTATACAGTCTGGTATCAGGAAGGCTCTACATTTGTGATCCTTATTAAAATCCAGAGCAAAAGGAATAATTGGCCCTGATTTTTGATGCAAGGAAGTAATTATTGTGACCGTTCATTGTTAATTTGTTATTTGAGCTGCTAGTGACTAAAATATGTTTGGTATAAAGATGATCTAAAATACATGCATTCCACTTGCTATCTTAGAAGCCCAGAGAATCTTTATAAAAAGTATTAATCTTGTAGTAGTAAAACACCTACCCTGTAGATTTTTCTAACAGCTGTTTATTCTTGTGGATATTTCGGTTGGATAATATAGTGGTGACTCTTTCTGGCACTCTCACCTGCTCATATTCTTTCTGCCCAGAGCTCCAGAATAGCTCTTTCAAATCCTTTATCCTAAGGAAAGCCAGTGGGTGTGAGGTATAATAAGATCTGTCTTTTCAAGATCATCTAGCGCCTTGATGAGGCAGGTTGGATGATGCCATGGGAAAACACTGCAATGTATTCATCTGTCGTGCTAATCCTGTGCTCTGTTCCTTCAATCCTTTTATCACAAGGGTCCAGCCTGGATGAAACCTTTCCAAGTTCTTGGTGTATGTGTTGAGTGGAGAAGTCTAAATAGTCATCAGAGCTATAACTTTATCCAGCTATAGTGTATGAAAGTTCACTGTTGTGTTGCTGTTCCAAGCTGGGACTGGGGGGAATTTCCCTGCAATAAGAGTGCCTGTCAGCACAGGATGCAGAATGCTTTAAATAAAACTAGCTACACAAAGCGCTACACACAACAGAGCTGGCATTATGACCTTTTAGCTACTTTGAGACCACTGGAAAGGCACTGGAAACATTAACCTGTTGGAGACCTTAAAAACCCAGAGTCTTGCTTTTTGGTACTACAGCTCCAAAGGTGCTTTGTTTACAAGCATGGCAATACTGGAATTTATTTTTTTATATCTCTTTGTTTTAAACAGTGCCACAGTTGGTCCCAGTGAGGAGAAAGTCCTTGGAGAGAGAACAGAAATTATAAACATATTGATGAAAAATGCATAAACTGCACACGGGGTGGTATTAACAAAAGCTGTTGCAGGGGAAGGTAATGAATTGGGGAGTGAATAGTCCAAGATGACAGGATATCCGGCATAAAGAAGGGCAGACAAAGAAGGTCAGGAGGAGGAACAGAATGAGCCTTTTAAAGTGAGCCTGCATCTCCTTCACTTTGAGTCCCAGCAGGGAAGAGTAGTGCATGCCAGCAGTGCTACAATTCAAGGAAGTGCCTTCCATATGGAGCTCCGTGCCTAACGTGTGACGAACAAGCCAGGCAAAGCAGAGAGCTTGCTGTCTCTTGAAGCCTGTCTGGAAGGGAGACAAGAGCCCAGCTGAACCCCTGGCAAGTACCGATCCACTGAAAGCCTACATATGGTAGAGATCAAAATGGTTCACCTGGAAGAGCGAAGAGGTCAGCAGGGAGTGCCCTTGCTTGTGTGGGCCATTCTCTGTAAGAAGATTGGGTGTTGTCTTTTGCCTCCTGCCAGGAGGTTAATTAGGGCAGCTTTTTCTTCTGTAAGAATATCACTGATGTGAAACCTAGCTAGATTATGCACAGAGATGTGTCATCAGCAAACCCAGCATTAAAGCTGTTGAATGGGTTGAGGCTGGGGGGAAACTCAGTGTGTGTTCTTTAAATGATTTGGGTGCTTGATTGGGATATGAATTTGTCACTTCAAAAAGTAGCATTGCAGAGAACCTTAGCTGATGCTTCGCCTACAGGAATAATGTGGCCTCATGGAAAAAACAGCAGTTGTTTTGCCTAAAGGTGGTAGGCTTAATCAGAGTCCATCTGATTGGCATGTAGCGCATCTCCTAACATTGTAACTTCTGCCTGCCCTGTGCTCATAGTCCTGAGGAAGAAATTTCTGGTCAGATGAGTAGTACCTAGACTTGAATTTGGCAAACATTAATAAAATCTTTATCTTTTGCAATAGGACTTTTTAGGGGGGGGGGGGAGAAAAGGATTCTGAAGGATTCATGTTTTTACTAATTAGACACTAAAAATGATAGACGTGCTAAAAAAAATACTAAAATAACCCTTAGTTCTTGCCCCGGGCATGGATTTACTAGCTTTAGTTTGTTGTTCAGTTCGGTTCATTGATCTTGTCACAATTGATGATTCATTAAGTTGTGACTACTGTAGAAATTACAGTGCACAGATGTAGCTGTACTGCACATCTGTGTGTTCCCAGTGTGTTAATGATTTAAAAATGCACTTTCTGTCTGGCCATCCACTGTGCTTCAAGTGCCAACTGACATTTTGTATTACTGTGCCATTTGTTGTGGTTGGCAGAGGGAAAGTCTTTTGGTTCTCCTTGTACCTTTTTTGTTACTTTTCTCTGTATTTCAGATAGCTGGATTTGATTTTCCCAGCAACCTTGGCCTCGCAGAATGCGAGCTGTGATGTCTGTCTCTTTCTGCAGGCTGCCACCTTCTTCAATGTTACATGCTTTCTCCTGGTGTTTGCTTACAGCAGATGGGGTTATTTCCTGCACCGAGCCATGAGGAATGTGTCAGGCTCAAAAGGATGATTTGCTGGTTTCCTGACTTGCTTGGGACTCTGAATTTTAATTGTTGAAGTTTGACTGAAGTGTCGTTGACTTGGTTCCTAGCTTAATGCTAACAACTCAGTTTATCTAAAGCTTCTCATCCTAGCACGTCCTAGAACATCTCAAAAACTTGCAGCGTATTGACCTACAGGCTGATTGGCACCTGCAATTCAACAGTGTGTGGCAACACTGTAAAACAACTGATTTGTTAAACCTATCTCTAGCCTCTTCCCCTAATTCAAACCACTATTCAGACTGGTCCTTATTAGAGACTTGTATTTGATCAAAACAGAAATCTGAGGAGTTGTCTGTCTGATGGAGCATGGCTTTGCATTGATGAGGCAAGCTATGCCCACTATTAAATCATAGTAAGGTTATGCTCCTGTTGTGTAGTTAATGCATTTACATTCTGTCTCTAATACCACTTTCTAGTGCAGACAAACCAGTAAGACTTCTCTTGCTTCAGGCCTTTCAGGGAGTACCCAGGAGGAGCAGACTGCATCTGTTCAAACACCTATCAGCCAACGTACCTGGTTCCGTATACACTTTCAATTTGATCGTAGGCTCTGTGGTAAGAGGGTCCATGTCTAGCATCTCTCACTTGCATCTTGTTTCAGCCATACAGATATTCCTGAAAGCTAGATTAAAGGATGTCTTTAAGAAATTATATACTGTATAATCAAAAAAGTGCAAAGCAACTGTGAGTCCAGCACTAACTGGTCAGTTTATTCCGATAATTAATATTTAATTCCAGGCCTTGAAACTGTATAATCTCAACTTTAATCCAAGCCATTTGGCTCTTTCTGAGACTGTAAACCCTGTTTTCTGCTCTCTCTGAGATTCCTTTTTTCCACGTAAGCTTCTGTAAATTCTCTTCAACAGGTTGAACAGTTTGAGCTTGGTAAGCCCTTGTTGTATGGCCTATTTTCTAGCTCCTGGCTTGCTTTTGTAGCTCATCTTGAAATTCTTCATGCTATTTCCTTGCTCTTCTAGAAATGCATGCATTGCAATTCACACTGTATTTTACTGCCTTAAGAAACAGCTGCAAAGATTCAAACTGAAGGTCAGTCTATCCCACTGTCTTTTCTGGGATCCAGTGCTGGATGCCAGGGAAGTGTGTAAGGACATGCTTATAGCGACAATTCCTCCAAATACCTGCTTCTCAAGCTTCTACTGATGTGTACCTCTGGCGTTTTTGAGCTAGAGATAGTGGTTTTAGTCAAACTGATGAAAGAAGAATCTAGTTAGTTCTTTGAACTTTAACTTCTAGTGTGCATAATATCCCATAGCAAAATGTTTCCCAGCTTAACTATGTGGTCTGTGAAAAAATACCTGTTAATTACTAATATCATTTGATGCCCTGTAGTCTTTATATTAGAAGGGAGAGTGGATTATTATTATTATTGTCATCATCATTATTATTATTATGGACTCTGGATATAATAGCTCTTTGTTGCACCCATCCTTGTTTGTGTCTTCTGTACTAAAAAGTTCTGGTCTATTTAGTTGTGATCTAACATATGTTGTTTGCAAAAGCAAAATCGTGCATCCTTACCCAGTAGAAACAGGGCTGAGCAGCACCCCAGAGTCGCTTCACCTTCTCTGTCACAGTATTGCATGAATATTGTAAGCCTTTTGAGTTTCCATCTTGCAGGTTGAGCATATGTTTTTGCTCATTTCTGTAGCAACCAAGAACACATCTGGAAAGCTGTAGAATGCTTGTTTGTCCAGGTGAGTCAGTGCTCAGGATCAGACTAGACAAAAGATGAAAATTCAGGAGAGGTTTTGTGACGTGCATTAGGAGGGAACTGGCCTCAGTGACTCGGGTTTATTGGTTTTTTTTTTCAAATTCCTTCTGTTCAGATTACTTGGTAGTGTTTTGTATTCAGATATAATCTGTTGGATGTTGCCTCTTTAATTCTGCACAGTTTGTAGCAGTAGCCTGTCTTCGTTATTTATAATCCTTCTAAGATCTTCAGTGTTTGTAAAGCAGGCCTGCAGCAGGATGTGCTTTGCAGCTTGCCTCAGTAGCTATGATGAGGGGAAAAAACTCTAAGGCCTTTTTGTGCAACTGTGGAAGGCTGCACCCAGGTCTCCCTTATATCAGTTTTGTCAACAGAAGCATGCATGTCCCTTATCTCCAGACTTGACTAAAGGCTTTTGCCTAGCAAAGGGAAATCTCAAAAGCTGTTGAGCACCAAGGCAATTTTCTACTCCCTTCAATGGTACCTCACTAAAATTCAGCCCTGGATCAGTGGACCTGCCCTCATATTCAGGCTCCCCAGTTCAAGATTTTGAGCTACTTGATGCAAATGAAGGACAGTAAGTGACAGTAACCCATCAAGACTTGATTGAAGCCAACTTCCCAATTTTTCTTGGAACTTTTAGTCCTAACGCAAGTGAGATGTTATTTGTCAGTTATGCAAGTCATAAGCAATGCTGGAGTAAATTGAGAAGTGAGTGGAGCTAAGCCAGACAGAGCTGGTCCTTCTGATCTTTTCTTGTTCTTTTTATATACAGAAATGCAAGAGACCTCAGGGGTGCTCCATCCAGTCCTGTGCTGCCATATGGTCCCTTCATCTGACCAATAGCAAATATATAAAAGGTGTCCATAAAAAAAAAAAATATATCGGTGTGTTTAATGAAACTGTCTGAAACGTAAGTTAAGTCACAAAACTTGACAGCTCATCTTCTCCACCTTCCTAACAACTGTGTCACTAATATTCATTGAAGCATAGAATTGAAATGCATTCTCTTATCACTTAACTTGTTCTTTTATGACATACATTTTTTAAAAAAATTGCAGCGCTGTTGTCCTTTAGATCAGTGCTGCTATTCTAAGCCTGGCAAGTCTTGTTTTTCTGTGGCTGAAAAATGAATCTGCAGAATCTGAATATAACCTAGTGATTCATTACTTTATGCACTTTTCAGTTTATTGAGACATTAAGTGCTGGATTTCATGGAAGCTGGACCTCACTGCCAAATAACAAAGTTTGAACTTGTTCTCCTTGTGGCATTAATTGCTAATTTACAGCTACTATGGAAGAGCAGGTAGATTGGTGCAGGCACAAGATTCACCAGCAGAATACCCAGACTCCATAGTTACGCAGTTAACAATGACACTGTAGCGCTACTGTTAGTGTGACCCTTTCAGCATTTTTTAAGTTATTTTGGCATTTCTTGCAGTAGGCCATTCTATCTTCGAGACACTCTTGACAGATACTCATTAAAGACTGTGATCTTTAGAGATGAAGCTTTGTAGTTAAACACAAGTTTCAGCAGAGTTGAGGCTAAACCATAGGAAGTTTTGTTGGTGTTTCACCCCATCACCAGTGTGTGTCCCAGGGTATTTTTCAGTCCTAGGCAGGAAGAAGAAGTGAACGTTGTTTCTAATTGAAATGCTACTGTATTTCCACAGAGTACCATTTAAGAGAGTAAATATGTAGAATTCCAAAGTTTGTTGAAAATAGAAGTACAGCTCCTTAGGTTGATGATGCTAATCTTTGGACCACTGGTCAGCTGTCTTAGATGATAACCTTCTACTTCAACAATAGAATGAATAGACACCTTTTGGTTATTTTTATAAAAGAAGTCTGCCTATGATGTGCTGATGCTTTTCAGGGAAGGGGGAGCATAGTGCCATTTTTCAGGACATGTTTGTCTGTATGTTGTCATGTCAGCTGCTCTGTGCAGCAGTGCAGGGTAGGCATTCCACTTGCTGCTCCCCCAACAGAGCTGTTGATTTTCATAAAGATATTTTGCAAGTGCTTTACCAGTCTGGCTTTATTAAGTAATGCGTAGAGGGTTCCTTCTATAAGCCCTGAGGATTTTCTAAACCGAATAGTTTGGAAATCATATTTGGCAAACCCTAGATACTGAATAAAGCAGGTGCAACAAATGTTTTTAATCTGTTGCCTTTAGTTAGAGCTTAATTTCTTAGTGCTCAGTATTTCCACCAGTCATAACAGTGTTCCTTGCTCTAGCATCTAGATGTGATGGAGTGGTGCTACTTCTGTAGATGTATCTCAGAATTAGGATTAACTCAGTAGTTTTACGCTAGAAACATAATCTGCTACTCCAGTCCTGAGACTATACTAAATGGAAAAGTCCTGGATAAAAAAGTGAGTCTTGCACCATCTTACTTGTGGTGAAACTTGAGTTGTTTCCTGGATGGCAGCAGAGGAGGAAGCCTCAGCTCGCAGCGAGGGCACAGTAACCTCGTGGGCCATTACTGACTGTGTCATTAGGGTGATGAAGGCTCTGATTGCGGAGCCTCATAGAAGACCCCATGAAACAGCATGCCATGCAGGGACACCGTGCTGCAGTAAGCTCTGCCTCAGGGGTCTGAAAGTCCAGGTAGGAGACAAGCCGGTAGATGGATACAGACGAACCTGTGTGTATGGCATGAGATAACACAGAGACAAAATGATCACCAGGAATATCACTGGTTACAGCATAATCGTTGCTTGACTCCTGAAGAGATCTGACTGGAAAAGAAGGATTTGGAGGCCTGTGTCTCACTGAATGTGCTATGGAAGAGCCTCTGCCTTAGCCTGGGGCACTGCATGGGAAAAATTTTGAAGGAGCTTGTGTGAAAATATTATGTGTGGGTGATGAAGCATTGCTGGCGCCTGGAGAGAGTCAGCACCTCAGTAGAACATCGTATATCAGGGAGAAGCGCGAGTCTCTCAAACAGAAAAATAGTGCGGTCTGTTGTCTTAGAGAGCATGGGGTAATAGCTGGGCAGCCCTCGCTGTATGGCCAGGCTTCAGCAATTTAATATTGCGTGTCTTCACAGCTCTGCCTGACAAGGATATACTCTTATTCTGTTATGCATTAGTGTAACCCAAAGAGCATTTCCAAGAAGCTTCTCAAATCTTTTTAAGGTACCTGCTTTTGAGGCTCCACAACATTCAGAATGTTAAAAGCTGAAAGAATCTTAAAGAAGCAAGGAGTTTTATCATGTGAATATTCACTTTTTTTAATAAAATAAAGCAGCTACTACTGGAAGGAAAGGGGGGAAAAAAGGGAGCACATTCTCAGGCAAATTACTGGCACAGATTCACTAGTTAAAAGTAAGGAAGGTCCTGAAGTGTAATGGAGTGAATCACTTATGACCAGCTTTATGGTGGTGTAATCTGACATTTACTTTCAATGGTAAATACAGAAAATGATAGTGAAATGTCGAAAATGTGATGTATCATAAAAGTTACAGCCTCCTCATCAAGTTTATTATGCTTTGGGAGATACAGGGTCTTGGTTGCTTCCTGGAATAGTCAAGACATTTGAAATTTAGACACTGAAATGTAAACTAGTCCTTTGCTACCTGTGGGTTTGAGATGGTCAAATATCAGCATAATTACGCAGCTGACCAGTTCTGCTGGAGTGCCGATTGCCCACGATTGGCTGCACATCAGTTGGTTGTGAGCTGCAGGTTTCCACGGAAACTGCATGTACCACTACCTGTGAATAACTGAGAATGGCAGCTGTAATGAGAGAATTTGGGGCAAATTGTGTAAATATTCGTAACTAGATTACAGTGGTAAAATATTTTCACTCTAGATGAAGATTTAACTTCCAGGCTTAAGGAGATTAAACTGAAGAGGTCCAGGAAAGAATCCATCCTTGTGAAATCTGGGGATGAGTGTTTTAAAACCCATTACAAATTCCCAGCATTTTAGAGCAGGGTTTGGGAAAGTTTTATTCCCTGTGCTGCCTCAAGGGTCTGCTGTCCTTTGTATTTTTGTTCTTGGGGGCAGGTAATTGAAAGGCAAAACCTCTGAATTTGTAGCAGCTGTGTTGGCTGAGAAGTAACTGCTCAGACCCCACTGCTTGGGGGCAGGTGCCTTGTTCTTGTCCTACTTGCAAAGACATGTGAGGATATACCAGAGGTTTGGAACAAAATAGCCAGGTAGCATCTGCCAAGTCTCCCCTGGTTTTCATCTTCAGCTTATGTATTTAGTTTTTTTAAAAGTTAGATGCAGTAGCTTAATATTCAGAGCACTCTTGTGCTCTGCAGTATGATCTGCATAAACTGAAGGAGTGATGCTACAAGCTAGCTCTTTCTGTAAAGACAGCTTTGTGTGTGATAGAGAGGAAAAGCCAGCTGGATGTAACAGGATTCTCTGTGATTGCTGCTCAGCTACTGTAGACATGTATTTATGTTGGGTTGAAGTGACCTGAAGAATTTCCATTGCCCATCTCTGGGCATACAGTCTCTTGCACTGAGCTTGCAGAAGAAATGTTTGCAGTCGTGCCAGCAGGAGATATGTGTGTTTTGTATTGGCCTAAGGTTAAAAAAAATGGTGACTGTTTTGTGTGCTGCAGCTAATGAAAAGGTTTGAGCTAAGACATTGTAGTAAATTTTGTGCAAAATTAACTTGTCTTTGAAACTTGTTTTGTTTTATTTTATGCCAGCAATGGTTTCTCACCTCTGGTAAAGCAGTAGAGTATGTCTATTTTTATGTGAGCCCAGAGCAAGCCAGGGGATTGGCATTACCTGGAAGAATATCATCTTCATCTGAGAAGCTTAAAAAGATGGTGCTAGGCTCCCAGTTGTTCTCATTGCCTCTCAAACCACAGAAAGACCTGGGATACAGCTGCCTGTGCTGTTTAGAGAGAGAATGTTAATTGGTGTAACTGAGCTTTCCTCCTCAAAAGTAGTGAACTCTGCAAACTCTCAAATCATGAATGTTGCTAGGTTAATTGGATGGTTAAATTTAGCAAAGCCTCAACTGTGCCTCACTGAATAAAACAGAGCTACCATTTATTATTTAAATGTATGTTGTGACATGAGGCGGTAGCTCAGGGTGGGCTACCTTTCAAACCAGGCAGTCTAGTAAACAGTTGTTATTGACTTGAGAGATGGAGCTTGTCATGAATTGCATCTGTGCTGATGCTGTCAGTTAATTTTGAGCCAGATAGCTATAACCAGCTTTCATTCCACTAGGAAATACCTGGGGATATATGGGGCTATGTACTAGCAGTGCTTGGCCAAAGAGGAGCTAGTTCTGTCTTACAGTCAGTGATCCACAGCATCCAGCAACCTTATTAATTAAAACCAGAACATGTCTCTCCATCAGAATATGTATAAAGGAGGTACCTTAAACTTTGTGTTTTGCTTAAAACCCCCAAACAACTCACCGAAGAAATCCTCTGCTGATGACTGAAAGGTTTAATAATAAAGAAGGCTTAAATGGGAGGAAATACTCTTGCTCAGGTTTCCCTCTGCTCATGATGCCAGAGCCTTGTCAGAGTGAAATATGTAACACCGGCTGAATGGCTGAGCAGCTTCCATCTGCTTCAGGATCTCTCAAAGATAATCAAGAATGATGAAAATTGTTTCTTCATTTTTGACCTCTAACCAACCTGTTAGCCTTATGTCTATAAAACAAGGGATGTCTCCAGACTGGACATAAATTGTAATGCCAGTAGATCACAAGTCCTCTATCAATATTTGAACTGGAAAGAGCTTATATCAGTATAGCAGCAGTTTATTGTATTCACGAGAAGAACTCCATACCCTTAAGACTCATTAATTTGACAGAACTCTAATAGCTGCTTGCAAATCTTACTGCTATTTCTTGCAGGAAGTGAGGTCCTTCAGGATATGCTGTCCCATGACTAGATGAACCATCAGCAACGTTTATTGCCCATGCATGCCATTTTCCTGCAAAACAGGAGATTTATTCTTTGCTACCACAAGGATTGGTTTCACATATGCAATAGTAATGTGGCACTGACCCATCCTCACTTGTTTCTGTGCCGGCCAAATGCCTTCTCCCAACAATCTCTCCTCTGTATAATACCGGGTGTTTTACTGCCATTGTGAGTTTTCTGTAAGTTGGCTTTTTTTTCACTTGTTCTTTCAGCCTCATTCTTCCTGTGTACTGTCTCCTTGCTTGCACCTTCACTGCCTTGGAAATGGGCTTACTGCATTCCTCAGTTGGTCCTTATTCCTGAGTGCCCTGTTCCTTCCTTTCCCCCTTGCACTGTACTGATAGCACAGGGCTGATGCTTAGCCAACCATATAAAATGATACATTATATCACACCCCTCCTTCCCCCAAGTTCTGTTTTTAATTTTTCTGCATGATCTGTGTGATTTGGGTTGCAAGCACCCTGAGTAGGAGGAATGCTTCATGTTTAACTCTGTAAAGCCCTGTGCAAACTGCCGGTAAGGGGTCTAACAGCACAGGCTGTCACTCTGGAGTACCACATCTGTGCAGAAATGCTTGCTCAGAGCAAAACAACACTTGTACTAACTCTTACCTTTTCTCCAAGGATGAGTGTCATAGCTTTCTGGAGATTTGTATCATCTTGCAGAAGTTTTGCTACCCTGTTGAGCAAATGCTGCATTCCCACAGCTGCTTAGCACAGCCAAGGCAGCCTGCCTGTCCAGCACTGCCAAGCCCCTTGTGCTGTCTGAGATCAGCGAGCAGGAGCATGGATGTTTATATACATCTCCACCTAACTGTCAGTCCTTCCCAAATGTCATTCATCTGTCATTTTGGCTGCCACACACTTGGTCTCATTTGCTTACATTCCTTAAACTCTCACTGCAGTAACTCTCAAGGGGTAATAAAAAAGATTGTTGGGTCTAAACATTGTTGGGAAAATGTTAAGGCTTGGCAACCTACTGAGAGAGGTTGTTGGCTTAAGAAAGATTTAGAGAGCCTTAAATAGCAGAGGTCATATTGGCTATGGAAGAGGAAAAAAACCATGAAGTGTGTTTGCAGTAGATGATGTCCCTGGAAAACTGAGTATTTCAGCACAGCAGTCACTGAACTACACATGAACCTGAAAAAGCTGAACTGGAATACACAAACATTGTCCTTTTTGTGTTTCTTCACAGCTAACGCATTCATCTGGGCCTCATTCTTGGTGTGGAATGGAAGGAGGGTGCATTGCTTTAGTTGCAGACTCTGTCCTTTGCAGAAAGCCAGGCAGTCAGGAGACAGTCCCCTACCCTGAAACATCCTGTTTGCCCATTACAGAATTTTAAAGGCAAGATTTAAGACGGCTTCCATATCTTCGGAAGTCTTCCACTGCCATCCTGTGAACCTTCAGGAGACTCCAGACAGAGGTTGTTTTAAACTCAGTTTAAACTAGCATGTTAATACAAAGGAAGATAAACACCTTTCCCATCTTTAATATTAAAAAGAAGGCTCAAATCTTTGAGGCACTGCAGAGTGTTTCAGTGATTGAGGAAGGAAAGGACAGATGAGGCACAGGCTGGTGTTAGGACTCACATTTGGTGTTTCTTGTTTCTTACTTTGTATGGGACAGAGATTCATTATCCTGAGCTCTCCGTCTTCACAGTTGGGTTTCAGAAGGAGCCCCTGTCCTGAAGATGCCTTTGGTATGGCTTGGAGATCTCGCTGTTTGAACAGTTTTTCTGGGAAACAGGAGTGAGTGGTTCATTTGAAAGGCTTGTTTGCTTGGTGGTCTGTCTTTGGTGATTATTTGTGCTGACAACACAGCCGTTGGCTGAAGCAGCCTGCATGCTGCAGGCTGGGTTGTAGACTGCAGTGCCACTGTGCTCCTACCAGAGCGATGTTTGTTCACCTGTAGCAACAAAGTGAAATTGTGTTTGTAATCCTTGCCGTGTCCCTGCAGAGCTGTCTCATCCATGCACCTTTGGGGCTTATGTGAAGAGACACAGTTGCTCCCTTCCCAGCACCAAGTAGTAAGGGAGGGGTTGTCCATTGCCTGACTGAATTTCTCTCCCTCCTTTGCATTGCATGCCACAGGAGCATCTTTCATAACACTCATGGTAGCTTCTGCTCCCTTGAAAAAGAGCAGAGTCTTGTGGGGCACTGGCTGTGTTCTGGGGCACTAGGATAGTGCCCATAACAAGTCGATTAGAGTGGATTTGCTGACTGGTGGGGATAGAGACGGAGCATGCCTGTTACCATGCTCATCCTAATGGTGTTGTCCCTGTTAAGGGAAGCGATGAGCGTTTCCCTGCTGTGTCCCCAGGATGTGTGCTAGTCCAGCCCGTAGGAGCTTGTGTTCTTTGATCTGCTGCAACACATCTGCTTGAAAGGATTAGCAGAAAACTCCCTTCTCAGCAGCTTATGGTTGTCGTATACGGACACCTGTATTCTGGTATTTACAAGCTAAGCCTGTGCACTTAAACAAATAAGCAAGCTCAGTTCTACATGGGTAAAATTGTAGGATGAGCCTGCTTTAATTAGAGCTGGTGAGACTCCTCAACACTCCTGCTGTTTGCTATCATAAACATCTTGCATGTGTTTGCAGCACAGTGAAAAAGACAGACTTATGGGGCAGGTGCTTCTTTTAAAGCAACAAATCAACTTCCAGATAACTGAAAAAGCCACAGTTGTTTTCAGAACAGGTAGAGGATACAGAAGGAAATGCTGTTGCCAAACATCTGGTATGTGGTCCATCCGCAAACCTCACGAGGGGAGAGTGGGGAATACTTACAGTTGTGGGTCTCCTAGGCTGTTTGTCTCTGGAGTCCGGACTGTTCCCTAGATGGTGCTTGGTAAGCAGTTTTTCTGACAGGTTTCAAAGCAAACAGAGCTCAGTGCCTGGAATTTTCTTTCAGGATGAGCCTAAACTTTTCCTATGGATAAATCTGGGTATGTAATATTTTTCAGATCCATTGGTTCATAAATAAAACTGGGAAACTCTCACAGTACTAAATAAAGAATAATCAAAATAAAGAATGTGCATCACAGTATCACAGTCTCCCAATGATCCCATACTGTACCAGCTCTTCACCTGGATTCAGTCTCTCCTGCCTGCAGCAGGAGCCAGGGATGCCTGCCAGTCAGAACAGTAAGTTTGGCTTTTTACCTCAGAACAAAAATAATGCGCTATAACCTCTTTATTCCCTCCTGTTTCACTTGGTGTATATGAAAGCTCCATTGGCTACTTCTTTCTTCAGACATGTCAGCTTTCTTCCTAAAGGAATCAACCTACTGTACCTTAATTTTATTAGGTAGTAGGTTTCTTCAGTCTTATTTTCTATGCTTGTCACTTTGAGCAACATGTAACTGCTCAATGTGAGTGGAGTCTTGCTCATGCAAATGTTCCCATTGATACTAGTGAGCTGTTCCTGTACTCCTTCCTGAACTGACTTTAGCTTTGCTTTCCTGAAATCCAGTACTGCTGCTCTGCTGCATTCAGAGATTATAAAAATCAGAAAGCTGTGATCTTTCATACAAGCTTACTCTGGATTAATTCCTGTTTGAACTTGAAAAGGTGTTTTAGAAAAGCATCCCATCTTAACTTGACAATTGTAAGCAATGTGCAGTCCTCCACAGTTCATGGTATATTGTTTCAGTTGTTAATTAACCTGTTAAAAGTTCTGCCTTTCAGCCTTCCCCTTTTATCTATTAAGATTCTCTAGACTCTAATAAAATCTCTGTTTCTGTGATGGCATTTAGTTACTTTGATCCGGTTACCTTTCAGTCTTCTCTTTGATAAAGTGAACAGATTGAGACCCTGGAACCTCTCTCTAAAATGGTATGTTTCTCTGTGCTTAAACCATTCCTACGGCTCTGGACAGATTTGGTGTTATCAAAATCTTTTTGGGAAGACTACCAAATGTGGATGTAGTGCAGTCTTCCTGCTCCTTGCCAGTGTCTCCATGCAGCCCAGGGCTGTCTCCAATGGTTTTCTTTATTGCAGACCTGGTTACAGCATCATGTGCTGTATTAAGGACATACCTCCCTTGCACAGAGAGGCTGTTCAGACACAAGGTCTGTAGGATGAGATAACATTTTTATTAGACTAGATAACACAGATGGAAAAAATGAATGAGAAGCCCTTCATCAAATAAGATCCTCCTCCACCCCTGCAAACGTAGCTTTCCTTGCATCTTTTGAGCCGCCTGGTGATCAAGACCATTGCCAAATACTTTGACCTTCATTTTCAGTCTTTATCCTATCCTTTCTCTGTAGGATTCTTCTGGCCTCACCTTTAGCTTGACAATGAGGCTCATCATGTCAGGGTTCCACTTTATTTAAGGGATCACAATATTCCTTCTGCAGGATAGAGGTTCTCCCTCACTTGAAAATTTTATAGTTGACATTTACCCCAAGCACTGCAACAGTAGACTCAAGGTCTCCTTTTAAAATAGGAACTAAACATGCATAGCACAACCACACAAAAAGACCCTTATCTCTTAGTTGTTTTTTTCATTACCTCCTGTGGCTCTAATCTGATTGCTTTGCATATATTAATGAAGAAGGAAATAAAATATTTGTAATAATAGGTGCATGGCATTCTGAGATTTATTTATTTATTTTCTAAGAAGGCATGCTCCAGTATTTATTCCTGTAGGCAGTCTTGGGATGCTGGTGGTAACTCCTTAGTTGTTCTTGGGGCCATAATCGTGATGCAATGGGATGATGTAATGAACTCCATTCCCTGCTGGCTGTTCTTTTTCCAGGAGTACCAGTATTTGGGCTGTGACTTTGGTTTGTGGTTTTGTTCAGTACTTTGTAGATGTACAGGAGAAGCCAGTTTGCACAGGTATTTCAGACCTGTTCATCACAGATACTGCTTTTGGAACAGAGGGCTGAAATGAAGGGCTACAGCCCAAACACCCCTCTACCATACCCTGGAGACTCACCTGTGACTTTGATACTGAAACGTAAATACTTGAAAAATCTTTATATTCCTTACTTATTTATAGAAAAGGCAAGAAAAAAGCATGTAGTGTTCCAACAGACACAGTGAGACAAGGATCCAGACCTTCCATTTCTGGTCTCCTTCAGGAACACCAATATCTGTTTTTCAAATGGTTGAAGGGAAAGTCTAGATAATATATAAAAAAAGCGGATTTACTTCAGGGAAGAACAGATGCTTGCGCTGAAAATGTGACTGGTTTTCACGTTATCCAGGGCTGTCAGTGGGTGTTGAATATTTATGTACTGTAGGGAAAAGGTGATGAACTAGTTTGCTTCATACTAGCTTTTTTTTGCAGGAGTGAAAAAGCCAAGAATTCTCAGATGAAGCTTCCTGTTAGTTGTTTTTGGTGCGTGAATAGCAGGGATCGTGTGGAAGAGTTTGTGGGTGATAAGAGAAAACTCCCCTGGGTTATCTAGCGAGAGGTTGGGGCAATTCTTACTTCTCAGCATGTGCTTGGTTTGACAGCAAAAATAAATAAGAGGGACCTAGGAATGAGAGTTCCTCTACTTCTGAAAGGAAGCCTATGGAGGTGTTTTGTATCGTATTTTCTTTACAGTCTATAGAAGCTGACAGCCTCTGATTTTAACCTCTACATAGTTGTAAATGCCACAACATATTCAAAAAGCATGATAATCATTGGGTCACTGATTGCCTATGGAGATATGCCTATTCAGCCACCTTGCTGCTGTCCTGGAAAATCGAAATATAGCTACCTCACACTTGAAATGTTGTTGAGTCCTCTGTCTCTTCTCTCTCCCAATGGTGATAAGTGTAGAGATATTGAAGTGAAAACATCCATAACTTCCTTCTATAATAGGTGAGAGCCTGAGCAGATGGAATATTTTTACCAGGGGCCAGGTCAGGACAGTCTTTTCACAGTGAATGTGTACTTGAACAGGTCTCTGTTGATACGATTTTATTTTCCCTTGAAGGCAGTTTCTCTGTGATGAGTGGGGTTGTTGTAAGCTTTGCCTCCCTGGGAGGAAGGATGTGAGAACGTGCGTGCAGGTGTGTAGTCTCTCTCTAGAAGATGCCTCTCTGCCATGGTGGTGCTGCTCACCCATTGCCTTCTTTTGATTGCTTCCTTGTTTTCTCGAAGACTTACCCATAAACAGTTTGCAGTTTCACAAGAAAGAGAGTGTAGTACCTCATGGTGTTGGAAGATGAAGTAATACCTTTAAACTTTTCCCGTGGTGCAGAAAAGAAACTGCTTGTGAGAAAAAGCTGGTAATAGCAAGTTCCTCTTAGAAATGAAGCATTAAACTAAATTACGTACTTCCAATTTTGCCAGTCCTGTCCCTGGCTATTGTGGAGATGGGGAGACTGACCTTAGTGCCAGAGCTGGGCAAGGTGAAGCTGTGCGGAGCAATACAGGGATTGTCATGCTGGTTAGCAGTGGTTATGTGGTTGGACACAGACAGCTCGAGCTGCCTGTGTGTGACCAAGGGAATGTGGTGGTCTGTGCTGAGAGAGACCTGGTATGCCTCAGGAGGGTGTGGCTAAGGGGTTTCTCTGCAGGAAGGCAGGAGATGGATGTGGTGTGATTATGGATCCAGTAGTATATGTACTGTCAGCCCAAAGGCTAGCATGAGAGTGTGCATGTATTTTGGAAATATGCTAGGACACTTAATGAGGACAGAAGTGAAGTGGATGTTTGTTCATTTGCAAACTTGAGTTGCTCTGAGCTAGGTATTCTGGAAAGGATCGAGTTGCCACCAGCCAGTCTACGTTAACTATATATTAACACAGCTTTATCACTGGTCAACCTGACGTTTTAAGCAGAAGACTGTTCTCAGGAATTATCATCAGTTCCTTGGCATGGGAGTGATGGGCTCAGTGAGCTCTTGAGGCCTTGCCCAGCATTGCTCTCTGTGTGCTAGGGAGGTCTTAGGAGGGAATGGATTTGATCTCTGAGTAGCAATGAGGGCTGCTGCGTGTTTCACTCTCATATTCTCCGCTGCAGCAAAGGGGGGATTATGGCTGCGCTTTCAAATGTCTGAAAGTTGTTGACAGTGACAGCGAGAAATCTCAGATGTTATCTGTATTCCCGAATCTCAGTTGTTTTATTCAGTTCTAGCTACAATAAATCGCAAGGAGGAGAGGAAAAAAATGGCATGCCTATTCCCTCTATTCCATTTCAGTGCCCTTTGGGCAGCTCACTGCCCTTTTTGGTCCATTAAGCCATTAGCATTTTCAGCGCTTAGCCTCGACTAGGGCGAGGGGAGGCAGAGTTGTCCAGAAGCCCCAGTGCTATGTGCCTTTCGTGGGCCCAGCGTGTGGGAGGCTCATGTGCAGCCGTGTTTCATACTTCCCATGGCAGGAACGGAAGCTGGGTTTGTTCCTCTCCATTTCTGTGGGAGGCTGGAAGAGGGACTCAGCCCATGTTATGGGGCGGGGAGGTCTCCCTTTCCCTGAAGAATAGGGATTCTGGGGCACTCAGCACCCCAGGGGAGATGAGCCATACTCTCATCCCCAGATCCCTGGAGCAGGAGGTGGTAGGGCCACGAGGGATCCTCATTCACGTGGCAGTGGTGCACACAGGTGTGGGAGAGGGGCAAACGGGACAGTGCTGAACTCTGCTGATTTGTTTATGCTCAGATTCTGCCTTGACCAGCATGCAGATAGATGGAGGTGGGCATGTTCTCATTACAGACTTGTGTGTTGCTCCACTCAGGTGGGAAGAGGCCAAGGAGAAGGCCACCTCTGGCACGTGCCCGTGCAATACAATCCCTTTGGCACTGGGGATGCATGGCCGACTGCTGCCCAGCTCTGGCAGCACCCAGCAGAGGAAGGCCGTGCTCCTGTGCTGCCCCAAGCTGCTTAGCTGTGCTGTACCCAGAGCCAGCCTGATTTCCCTGCTCATGGTTCTGAATAAATACCCTGTGAGTGAAGGGGTGTTGGCTTCTTCATGAGTGTTTGCCTGAAGGAGTGGTAGGTTCATGAAATAGATGGGATAAACTCAGAGTAGCGGGTGCTGTTTGAGGCGTAATAAGAGCTGCAATCTCATTCCCTAGTCTTTGACAATCTCTCAGTACTTTTATGAAACCTTAACAAAAGCCGCTTTAGGAGCTTCTGCCTTGGGAATCCTTTGCCTGAAGGGTACCAGATTTGGACTCTAAATCTTAATCTTCATTTCATGAGGCACCTGCTCGTTTTTAGACTATCTGTGACTATTTTAGAGCACTCGGAGCTTACTTTTAAGCCAAGATCCTTCTAAGAAAGATTTTTAACTCTGGCAGAAGCTGTACACAATTGTAATATTTTTCCTTTGGGAAAGTTGGCACTAATCATTTATGTTCTGAGAAAAGACTGGTTTTCATTTTACAAAAGAAAGGGAATTAAACCCCAGGTTAGGAAGAGCGAGAATAAAGAATTCCCCTGCTTTTATTTGTACAGGCCGCGTACTTCCTTACACACCCCCAGTGGCATGGAAACCCCATGGTGACCCTGTCATTGTGCAGCACAGAGTGGAGATTAATCTGGAGAGCAGTAGGTAATGAAATAAGTAGTTTTACCTTTTTTCATTGTGTTAACAGTGAGGATATTAAGGGCTCTAAGTGAGAGAAATACACTTACTACTGTTTTGGAGAGTGTTTATCTGAAGAGTGAGTTTAAAACATCATTATACAGAAGTCTACAACCTCTTCTATTTGTGTTTACATTTTTGGTCTAAGACCAAGAGGTAGGAAATAATATTTGTCAGAAAGAACTGCAGGTGTTTAAGGCTGTGGTATTAACTCCAGGCCTTAAGATAGCAAAGGACAGAAGAGGGGTTTTCCAGTACATTTTACTGTTCTGCCTCCTTTTGCCTGCTTTTGTGTTCCTTCATCTCTTTGTACCTGGGTTTCCTACCTGTAAATGGGAGTGAAGATTCCTGCTAAATGTTCTGGTTTCCCAGTGAGACAATAAGAGCAGACAAGTTAGGGCTGGTTATTACTGGCTAGCAGCAAGATGGAGGCCATAATTTGCAAAGAAAAATACTCACCTATTGTATTAGCTGTGAAGTTAAATTGGCCTCATAGAGCCGGCTTCCTAAGACAGAATTTAAAAAGAGATCTCTGATACTGACATAGGACAAACATACTCTCACCTTTGGAGCAGTCACTTCATGGACCTTTAGCAAAGTTTCTGGTGCTGTTTTAAGACAAGGTCGGTGGCTACGTAGCAAAGTAGCCCTGCTCTACCCAGGGACCAGTTGCCTGTGCAAACAGCACTTGCTAGAGATCTTGGAAACTGGACAGGCAGTGCTTGGACTCCTGGCACAGTGAGGTGCCTTCTGGACAAGATCCCAAACTGCCGGTCTCTGTGACATACATGCCAGAAAAATCTGTGTAAAGGTGTTTAACATCTTGATAACGTATTTTTTTAAATGCTATCCTTGTGAGATCTAAATGTTATAAGAGGAAGGGTTGTGTTATTCCTGTGCTGGCATCTCCTGGGATGACTTTCACGTCATATGGAAGTGATGCTTTGAAGCTGGTCTCTTTACTACTTGTTGTCTCTTATAATCTTTCTGTTCTCCCTCAAGCATTTCACACCAACCTCCTTTCCCTGCTCCACTTCCTTTGTAACTGCATGGTTCTGCATCCTGCAGATTCTCAAAACTACCTAAATATATACGGGGGAAAGGATTTCCAGAAATCAAAATTGCTTAAGATGTCTTTCCCAAGCAGATGCTGCAGGAGGGTAGGAGGAACAAAGTTCAGACTCTTCCCAGCCTTGCTTGTGCTGTTTTCCCCTGGCCCTGGCACTGGAAAGTGGCTTTCCATTTAATTATAGACACAGCAACACTTTTGTTGCTGAGCTCTGATAATCAGACAAAGCAGGCATTTGGCACAATGATCTGTCCTTGTTTTGGTCACTCAGTTGGCCTTTCTTTTAGGACCCGTTGTGCTTTATGGGCCTGGTGGAGATGCTGCTGCTTGCTCTGGATATTGTCCCTCTTACGGTCCTCTCGATCCTATCCAAGCCTGGCAGTACTGTGAGTTGTGATGCACAGTCACATCACTCACATTTCGCAGGCGCTTTTGGCAAGACCAGCACCTGCTTTTCCTTAGAACAAGGCTGGGAGCAGTGAATGCCAGACCTACAGGAAATTGTTCCTGGACTGGAAACAAAAGCAGAGGAGAAAGCCTGCCACAACCAGACAGAAGAGTTACTTGAATTAAAGGCACCTGCTATCCCCAGCTGAGCACTGGATACTAGTATAGAGTGTCATTTGCTGGGCAGACTGGTACCCACTTCTGTTTTCAGGGGATTTTGGCTTATGTAGCTTTCTCCCTGCGGTCTTGAAGAGCCAGTTTGTATGTTTAGAGCCCCAGGGTGAGTAGGTAGGAGTTGTTCTGGGGAGAGGGAGAAAGTGGGAGTGTCACATGTGAGAAACAAGAATCCCACCTTTTCCAGGCCCCCCTGAATTTTTGTGTCATTGGGTAGATGGAACCAGGTGTGCTTTCTGCTCTCCACATCCCTTCGGGGCTTTTATTCTGAGATTCTGTTGCATTCTTTATGTCAGTGGCCTGTGGGAAAAACACAACAACAATGGTAAAAAGGACCTGGAGGAAGGAACTGGGATTTATATTACCTTAAAAATAATAATACCCTCTCTTCTTTTTCATGTTGCCTTGCTTGCTTATCTAAGATGTTGGCTCACTCCCTCACAGGGCCTCTGAACAAAATGGATTGTGCATATGGCTCTGCACATCTCATCCTGAACAGGCCTATGGCAGTAATGCCTGTCTGGGTGTTTGCATGGGTGCCCATCACTTTTCCCATCTGCTTATAAAATGTGGACAAGAGATTGAAATGCAAAACATGTGTGCTGTGGCCAGGCTTCCCACTAGCATGCAGGGAGAGAGGTGCACGTGGGGGATGCGTGTGTGCACACTTGCCCCACAGGTGGAAGGCTCAAGTTCATGCTCATTAGTTTGATCTTTGTCTTTGAAAGATGTCATTGGTGGAGTATAATGTGGCTGAACAAAAATGAACTCTTATCAATTGGAGTGCTTATAAAAATTACACACTGATGGAGAAATGCTTCTGTGGCCTTCATTTTACCTAGCCCCTCTGCAGTTAAACAAGTTGTTATTGAAGGATTATAAGAGCATTATGTTCACAGTATTCATTGTTCACATAAAACCGATAGTGCTTAACCTCTCCTTTAGTCCCAGAGAGACTGGACAATGAAAGCCTGATGCAAACTCAGCTGGGAGAGTCAAGATAAGGCTTTACAGTAGAAGGTTAACCAGGCTGTTGGTGCTTCCATGTGATGAGGGTTCCCTGCTCTAACAGAACAGCCTGTGGATGGCAGCTTAGTTTATCTGGATCCTATAAGAGGACTTTAGCTGCCATACAGATCCCTTCCTGGGAGGAAGGTGTCAGGTCTGCTGTCCTGATTACTGGCTTGTTATCATAGGACCAGGGCTGCGGGAAACAGGTTAGAAGAGCCCAGCCCCCTGCTCAAAGCGGGGCCAGCTTCAGTTAGTCTGTGACAAGAACTGCTGCAAACTGGGTGGTGCATGCAGCCTCCCAGAGCACAGATGTCTGCCAGGAAGAGGTGATGTGAGTTCCCCTCTGGATGCTTAATGAATCTTCTGCCTTTTTGCAGTTAAGTGCTCATGCCTGCTCTATCCATGCAGACTCTAAAGAGATCTCGAGAGGTGACTGGGTTAAGGAGACAAATACTAAAGAAAGGAAGCCTGAGAGTGTAAGAATTGATTTTTTTTTTTTTCCCCAAAAAGATTTTTAGGAAGAGAGTGCAGTAAGTTAGGATTTAGGCATGCTTCACATGCCTGAGCTGCATGTAAGCTTGCATTTCCAGGGTAGCAGGTGAAGAGTGCTTATGCAGGTGCCAACTACCTGGAGCATTTTGGTTTTCCCTCCCAGGCAAGGCATGCCTGCAAACCACAAGAACAGACCTTCTGGCAAAGCTGGAAGGCCTGAGCCAGCTGGCCTGACACTGCTTAGGGAAAACAAACTTCAGGGTGCTTGTGTAAGAGTACTAGAAAAAGGATAATCCCCACTCATCCTTGTTTCAAGTAACTTTTTTAATTTACCAAGTAAAAATCTTACAGAAACTCTGACCCTCGTCATGGTTGTATTTGGTGCTAATTAGGAATTTTTCCCTAATATTCATTGTGGGTGTATTCCCAGATAAATATTGAAAGCCTGAGCTTTAACTACTGAGCATTGTTCCTTGGTATCTTTTTCTCGTGCCTCCCACTTTGAGGAAGCTGCAGGTAGGCATA